>NC_091469.1:252866143-253466143 GCF_036971445.1 Narcine bancroftii | reverse complement strand
TTAAAAGTGGTATGTGAGTGGAAAGAAAAAGGTTGAAAACCACTGGGTTAGAATGATATAGGGCAAATAGGATGAGCTCAGATGGACAAGCACGGACAAGTTGGGCCAAAGGGTCTGTTTCTGTACTGCATGATTCTGTGACTGTGGGCTGGAAGAAGAGGAAGTGAGCTAGAGCCTTGAGCTCGCTTGGGTTTAGAGGGGTGGGGGGGAGGGGCTTCATCCTCTGAAAGACAGACAGCGCAGGAGCTCCCACCTCATCGCACGGCTCAGCTTCTCGTACGTCATGCTGCTGTTGTTTTTCTTCTTCCCCCAGAGCTGAGCCACAGCCTCAGACTTCAGGAAACGGAAAATCCCTTCCGACCGGTCTTCCCACTTGATCAGTCCAGGATTCTTCTCCGAATCCAGGAGGATGTCCCGAATGAACTCCCACAGATGTGTTCCCCGAGGACCTAAAGTGAGAAGGTTGAAAGAGCAAGTCTTTTAATGTTCTTTTTAATTTTAAAGATACAGCTCAGTAGAAGGCCTTTCTGGCCCATGAAACCCATGTCATCCAATTACACCCAACGCCTTTGATTCTGAAAGGGTTTTTCACAAAATCAGTGCTCTCCTCAGCTATGGAGAACTTTAATTTTGGTTGTTGTTGGAGAGTTGAAAACATAGCTGACATATTTAGTTACAACAAGGAAACAGATGGCCATACCCAGTCAAGATGTTCTTCTGCAGAGAAAACCAGAGGAAACTCCCTGTGGTCGCAGGGAGAACATGCAAACACCCCACAGGCAGCACCTAAGCTCAGAATTTGCACAGTTAGTATATTTCTGTTTTGTTCTCATTTCTTCCTTTTGTTATACATACACATATATATATTTCTTTACTTTGAGTACAGTTTACAGTTGCGAGGCAGTGAAGTCAGTATCACCTGGTGGCTTGAAGCAGTCATATAGTAGTTAGCGCTGCTGCCTCACAACTTGAGACCAGGATTCCATTGTGACTTCTGGTGCTGTCTGCATGGAGTTTGCACATTCTCCCAGTAACATGTAGGTTTCCTCTGGGTGCTTAAGTTTTATCCCACATCGCCAAGGCATCCGGGTTGGAAGATTAACTTGCAAATTATCCTTGGTGTACATTGGAGGCAGGGAGCATATGATAGGAATGTGGGAGGGAAAATAGGATTAGTGTAGGTACGTATTGAGAATACAGACCCAATGGTCTGTGGTCTGTGACTCAGCCCTAAATTGCTTACTTCTGAACAGAATCAGTTTCTCTTTATTCAACAGAAGCATCCACCTGATATTGTGAAATGTCAATCAAATTACATTTGTATTGTAATTACATTATGTGCTGCTGAAGATCCAGCTGCGCTGGATGGGTCACGTCTCCAGAATGGAGGACCATCGCCTTCCCAAGATCGTGTTATATGGCGAGCTCTCCACTGGCCACCGTGACAGAGGTGCACCAAAGAAAAGGTACAAGGACTGCCTAAAGAAATCTCTTGGTGCCTGCCACATTGACCACCGCCAGTGGGCTGATAACGCCTCAAACCGTGCATCTTGGCGCCTCACAGTTTGGCGGGCAGCAACCTCCTTTGAAGAAGACCGCAGAGCCCACCTCACTGACAAAAGGCAAAGGAGGAAAAACCCAACACCCAACCCCAACCAACCAATTTTCCCCTGCAACCGCTGCAATCGTGTCTGCCTGTCCCGCATCGGACTTGTCAGCCACAAACGAGCCTGCAGCTGACGTGGACTTTTTACCCCCTCCATAAATCTTCGTCCGCGAAGCCAAGCCAAAGAAAAAACATTGCAAGTCTCAATGTTTCATCATATGGTATTTGCATTCCAGGTGAATCTCTGCTGCATATCAAACACTGAATAAAGTCCTCCAGCTATAGTCTAATCATGGCTTTGTGCAGCTGTTAACAAGGCTTCACTGCCTGTTCACCCTTATCCTTGTTAAAAGTCTTGGGTTGCCACTTGGTGAACACTTCTCTCCAAGGAAGAGGCTGCACAAAGCGGGAAACATAGCCAAGTCCATCACAGGCACTGACCCATCCGGTGAAGGCAGCTATGGTGGCACGGTTAGCATAGCAGTTAGCCCAATGCTGTTTCAGCGCCTCAGCTATCGGGACTAGGGCTCGAATCCCGCACTATCTGTAAGGAGTTTGTACATTCTCTGTTTCTGCATGGGCTTTCCCCGGGGGCTCTGGTTTCCTCCCACACTTCAAAATGTACCTGGGTTACAATTAATTGGGTATAATTTGGCGGCACAGGCTCATGGGCCGAAACAGCCTGTTAATGTGTTGTATGTCTAAAATTTATTTAAAAATTAATCTATGTGAAATGCTGCCTCAAGAAGGCAGCCAACAAGCAATTAACACTTATAGGGCCAGAAACCCAGGTTCGAATTCCACACTGTCTGTAAGGAGTTTGTACGTACTCTCCCTATCTGCATGGGTTTTCTCCGGATGCTCCAGCTTCCACCCGCATTCTAAAGATGTACGGGGTTAGTAGGTTCATTAATCACATGGTGTATTTGGACGGTGCTGGTTTATGGGCCAGAAGGGTCTGTAACCGTATTGTATCTCCACATTAAAAACATCATAAAGGACCCCATTGCCCTGGTCACAATCTCTTCTTGCTGGCCAACACTCTAGGTTCAAGAATCTGACACCTATCAGACTCCTGAACCTCACCCCAGCCCCCAGTACTGTAAACCACTCTGGGGCTACTGCTTTATTAAGTGTCACTTTTTTCCTCTCACATGGGAAAGGTATAAAGTGATACAGACCTAATGTGGGCAAATATGAATAGTGTAGATGGGCCAAAAGGGTGGTACTGATGTAGGTGGTTGTCGGGCCCAGTTCTGCGCTATATGACTCGATAATGTGGTCCTCCAAATACAACGATCACTATATCTAACTATATTCCACCTTGCTTTTACTAGTCTAAAAAGGATAAATGGAAGGCACATAAATGGAAGGAATAGTTTCTAGATATTCCTTGGAAGTCGTGAGATATTTTGGATATCTTCCCAAATATTTGAGTTTTTCAGCAGCCCCAGGCACTGTAATACCAAAGATTTTACAGGCCAGAGGAATCTGTGGAAGAATATGTCCCAGTAAGTCGCACTCAGGGTTGTGCCTTATCCTGGAAGCATCAAACTTAAATCACACAGAATGACGTTGATTTTACAGCATGGGGACTGATTGTTTGAGTCAGCTCTTTGAGCATCTTCCCATTCCATTTCATTTAACCCCATCTAGATACTCTTAAATTTTATCAGCACTGACCTAAAAACCTCCAAACCAATTTAAGTTGCATCAAAATAGTGGTATCTTAGAACTTCAAAAGAGGAGGTCCGTGGTGGAAATCTTAACCATCAGTTGCATGTTTAGTGGGGTCTTCAGTCTGATCTCTATAACCTTCCGATTTAATTCAGAGACAGCTTCCTGTTTGGGACATTTCCCATAAATATAGTATTCAGGATCAGGGGGGCAGAGCTAATTTTTTAGGTGTTGGAGCTCACCAAAAACTGCGACAAGGAGGTGCCTGGAGCCGCCCTTTGAGTTGCAGGAGCTGCCCCCTGAGGTGACGGAGAGGTCCTCCCGTGAGTTCCAGCAGTACTGCACCCCTGTTCAGGATATCTTCAGCCAAATCTTTCTCTTGCTCATTACTTTTTTTCTTTCCCGAAAATCACCTCAAGATGTTATTTATTTCCTTGAAGCTCTTTACAGGCAGAAGAGTTAGGAGTCAGATGACAGTTTTCATCTAAGTGAAAGTTGGGTTTTGATTTCAGTAACTTAGCAGCTTGTTGGAGTTTGGAATTCATTGCCTTATGACTGAAGCATATTCAGCACAACATTAAAAAGCGAGTTAGATGCCTCACAGCATGTAGGTCCATGGTGAAAGTATAGCAAACTCATTGGTAACTCTGACATTTGAATCTTGGACTGAATTACGTTCTGTGCTACGGCTCAGAAAGCAAAAGATGCCTTGAAGCCACTGACATCTTATTTCAGTTAAAGGGGTTCATGTTTCATTTGCAACATTCTTGAACTTGATCCAACTTTGTCAAACTGCAACGATCTTAAAAGCGTGAGAAAAGGGAAAATTCCAAATTCGCTGCATTCCCTGCAGCGCGGGTAGTGTAGCAGTTTGAGTCTGGGTTCAAGTCTGGCCCTCTCTGTAAGGAGTTGGTACATTATTCCTGGGACCTGCATGGGTTTCCTCCCAGTGCTCTGATGTCCTCCCACCCATCAAAACCATACTCGGGTTGGAGGTTAATTGGAGTATTTGGGTGGCACGGGCTCATGGGCCGGAAGGGCCTGTTACTGTGCTGGATCTCTAAAATTAAAACAGTTTTAAAAAAACTTAAAACTGCAGTGCCCACCAAAAATGAAGCCTTCTAGACTCTTGCTCGTCAGCCAAAGACCTGCCCGAAGATCAAGGGCATCAAAACTCTGTCGCCCATATTTAGCACCAGAACTCACTCACTCATCACTCTGAGCTTAAGGTTCCCAGTCCAGCAATTTTTCAGTTTCATAATTCTCATCTCCATTCTGAAATCCTACTGTGACTTTGCCTTCCCTACAAACTCTGTAACCTCCTCTAGTCTGACAACTCCATGCGATGCTTTATTCACGTGTGGACAAAACACATTAGCCTGCAAAGTTGTTAACATCTGGGAGCATGTCTAAAATTAGGAGTAGTTCTCTGCATGGATTCAAGATTCATTTATTGTCATGTAATCGTACAGAACATGTAATATGACACAAAATTGACTTCTGCCTGCCATAAGGCAAAGAGTCGCCATTAGTATTGCCTGGTGCCACTTACAGTACAAGAGAAAGAGAAGCAAAAGAGAGTCCCATCAAAGTCACTGAGTGTCCGTGGATTCACTTCCTGCACTCCCACAACCTCTACATCTGCACAGACACCTGCTCGATCCGACAACCTGAGCTCCAGATGAAAACCTCCGACACAATCAGGAAATCTTCAGCACCCGAGGCCCTTCGGGAGCCCTTCTTGTCCTCAGCACCCTCTCAAATCCTATTTCTGATACTTGCAGCCTGTATGACTCCCTTAGCTGCTGAGTCCCTTTCCAGTTTGCCGCCATGGTCACCGTTCTGTAGGGTTGTCTTCTCTAATTTTCCGCTGTTCTCCCAGAGTCTGCAACCCCTCGAAGCCGCTGCCGAGCATAGGTGCCGCCATCTTGCGCACAGAGCCCTCGATTACAGGATTTTAAATAAAAATACCATCAGCTCCTTTAACAGTCCATTTAAAGCCTGCACAGAGACATTGGCATTAGAACCAAACAATGGAACTCTTCAGTAGCAGCACCATGTCTCTGCTCCCCGCTCTCCCAAGTCTGCATCAATGGCAGCATTGCCATTACAGCAGCTCCGGCAGTGCCATCATTTTGAGGCAATTAGAGTAGGTTATTAGGTTGGCACAATTCTGGGCTGAAATATTTCCATGAAATATCCAAGCAACACACTGACACAGCCAGAACCAGAATTATCTTCAGCTGATTACCCAGACCTTCTTCCAAAGTCATTGAGTCATACAATTATCCAGCACGAGAATGACTCTTTGGCCCAACTCTTTCTCACCAGTCAAACTGCTAGTTCGATTTAAGGTCATAAGACGTAAAAGCAGAAATAGGCCATTCAGCCCATCAAGTCTTCATCACTATTTAATCATGAGCTGATCCATTCTCCCACTCAGCCCTACTGCCTGGCCTTCTCCCCATAACCTTTGATGCCCTGGCTAATCAAGAACCTATCCACCTCTAAGTACTCCTAATGACCTGGTCTCCACAATTGCCCGTAGCCACAAATTCCACAGATTTACCAACCTCTGGCTGAAGACATTTCTCCATATCTCTGTTCTAAGTGGACACCCTTCAATCCTGAAGTTGTGCCCTCTTGCCCTAGATTCTTCCACCATGGGCAAACAACCTTTCTACATCTACTCTGTCCATGCCTTTCAAAGTTCGAAATGTTTTGATGAAATCTCCCCTCATTCTCCTAAATTCCAATGAGGATAGGCCAAGAGTGTTTGAATGCTTATCATATGATAACCCTTTCATTCCCAGAATCATCCTTGTGAACCTCCTCTCCAATATCAGCACATCCTTTCTTAAATGAGGAGGCCAAAACAGCTCACATTTTCCCAAGTGAGGCCTCACCAGTGCCTTATAAAGCCTCAGCATTCCATCCCTGCCCTTATATTCTATTCCTCCTGAAATGAACACCAGGATTGTACTTGCCTTCTTCACCACCGTCTCAACCTGCAAGTTTACTTTCAGGCGATCCTGCACGAGGACTCCTAGGTCCTTTTGCACCTGGGTATTTTCAGTTTTATCCACATTTAAAAAATAGTCTACCCATTTATTTTTCTCTACCAATGCATGACCAACCTGTATTCTGACTATGGTTCCTGAATCAGCCAAAGCTCAACCGATATTAATATATTTTCTGTTACACCATGGGCTCTTATCTTGTTAAGTAGCCTCGTATGCAGCATTCACCGCATCTCTTTTATCTAGCCATCAAAGGCTTGTCAAGCAAGATTTTCCCTTAAGGAAATCATGCTGGTTTGGCCTATTTTTTTATTTGCTTTCAAGTTCTCTGTAACCGTACTTTGACAACCGACTCCAACATCTTCTAAACCACTGACATCAAGATAACCGATCTATAATTTCCTTTCTGCTGCCTCCCTCCCTTCTTGAATAGTGGGTGACATTTACAATTTTACAGCCACCTGGGATCACGCCAGAATCTACCGATTTCTGAAAGATCATTACCAATGTCTTCATAATCTCTATCGTTGCTTCTTTCAGGACCCGAGGGTGCAGTCCATCCAGTCCAGGAGGCTTATCCGTCCTTAGACCGGTCAGCTTTCTGAGCACCTTCTCCCTTGCAATAGAAACTGCACTCACTTCCCTTCCCCGATACCCCTGAAACATCCTGCACACGGCTAATGCCTTCCACAGTGATGCAAAATACTCATTTATTTCCTCTGCCATCTCCTTGTCTCCCATTATTATTTCTCCAGTATTATTTTCTAATGGTTCCACATCTACTCTCACATCTCTTCTACTCTTTATATACTTGAAGAAGCTTTTTGTACTCTTTTTGATATTACTTGCCGGCCTAACTTCCTACATCATCTTTTCCCTCCTGATGAATGTTTCGGTTACCTTGTGCAAGTTTTTTTTAAACTTCCCGATCCTCTACCTTCCCACAAATTCTTGCTTTTACTTTTACATTGACTTTCACAGCCACAGTTGTGACATTTATCCATCTGAATAATTCCTTAGTGCCCCCTTCCCATCTACTTCTGCCCAGTTTTTCTCTCAAGCCTCTGAAATACCAACATCTGACAGTTTCTCGCTGTTAAATCTCAAATTGAAATCAAATTTGACTGCATTTGACCCGTACCCTTTGAAGATGTTCCGATCCACGTCCCTGTCTACATGTCTTTTAAATGTCAAAATTGTACCACCTTGACTGGTAGCAGCTTGTTTCCGACATGCACTACCCTCTGTGTGAAAAAGCCGCCCCTTAGGTTTCCCTCTCACCTTAAATCTCTTCTTTAGACTCACCTACCCTGGGTGGAAAATATCCGTGATCATTCACCTTATCTATGGCTCTGCGATTTTATAAACCTGTTCACAGTTGCCCACTCAGCCTTCTATTCTCTAAGATAAGCCATTCTTGTTGAGGCTATATGCCCCCCCCCAAACATTTCAGTGGGGGGGGGTCACAGACTGAAATGATAGAATATTTTTATGTTTTTTATGCAGTCAGTAGGAAAGAAGTACGGAAGAAACCAACTAAACGACTGCTTCACTGGGAAGAAGGGCCCATAGACTTTGAGCAGAGTCCTAAAGGCACCAAAGCTAAGAGAAGGGCGAGAATACCTGCTCTGAGTAAAAAAAAACCAGCCTATCCTACGATGAATTACCTTGAAAGGATGTTGACAGGTTCTGTGTGCAAATATTGATAGCACTTGATCTGCGAATAGAATTGGCCTCAAAATCGTTCCTGTTTGTTGACTTAAGTAGGGCAGGTTATGCGATCTTTCAATTGTCACTTAACAAGAGGTGAGAGGGTAAAATGTAAAACTGGTTGAACGAGGACATACCCATTTCAAAAATGCAAAATATGAATTTGGAAATCTGGGGAGAAGAAGAATATTAAGTACTCGGACTATTCTAATTGTATAATATGGGGGCTTCCATATTAATAAGTAAAAGCCTGAAAAACTGAAGCAGAAGTAATTTTAGTAGAGCTAATATTGCCAATTGCTGCAGACTCTGAGGTGGGAACAGTGCGCTGACTTGAATTCACAGTCTAACGTTTGAGCCAATGACACACTCCCAGACAAAGGAAAAAAATGACACCCGCCATGAGCACAAGCTTTCCTGGCCTGCAATGTGGTCACGGCCAAGAAATCTTCAAATATTCACAGAGGCCAGCCCTCTACATCATCCAAACTACTAACACTTTCCCATTGTACTTCAGCCATGACAAATACATGTTGGTCAATATTTCACAGAGAAGGCTCTGCTAGTCCAGAAAATGAGTTAAAGAGGATTGATTTGTCATTTTGCATAACAGACATTTTCACCCAACAGTTCCAGCTTCTGCCATTGCTCTGCACAATGGGGAGACAGCGGTCGCTGGGTTCGGCAGCAAAATAGACTGTGAGGGAGGAACTCAGCAGGTCGAGCAGCATCAGTAGGAGTAAATGTATGCTCAAAGTCAGAGTCAAGGTTCAGATTTATTGTCAGAGTACCTACACGATACCATGTACAAACCAGAGATTCTCTTTTCCTGCAGCCCAGGCCAAATTTCTCATTACTGGCAACTATAAACTGTACTCAAAATAAAGAAATATATATATATATATGTGTGTGTGTGTATGTATGTATAAAAAAAGGAAGAAATGAGACAAAACAAAAATATACTAACTGTGCAAATTCTTTTCTCCCAATGATGCTGCTTGACCTGCTGAGTTCCTCCAGCAGATGTATCTGGCAGCAAAACACGACACATCCTTCCCCATTCTGTTCATTTGTTACTAGATTACATTCCTCCCTGTCTTTCTATCCCCTACAACATACAGCTCTTTTAAACCTGAGCTTTCATTCACTCAAGCAAGTGGAAATCCTTCTGAAACCCTCAACACCTACTCTCAACTCATCCATTTGGAATATCGCTCTGTCAGTCTCCTCACACAGGAGCTTGTTTTGCAAGGTGATGACCTAGAGGGAGATTATAGGAGTTTATTGTCGTATCCATAAGTGCAGTGTATGGATGCAATGGAAGTTTTATTTGCTGCTGCTTCACAGATACATAAAACACTCTGACAAAATAATGCCAAGAAATGAAAATCAGACAGTTCCATGAAAGGCAAAAAAGATAAGGCAATCATCCCTCAGTCTCCTTGGCTCTAGGGTAGACAAACCCAGCCCATGTTATATCTCCAAGTAATAAACCAAGAAACATCCTGGTGAAGACAAAATCAACTGCAGATGCTGGAATCCGGGACAAAAAACAGAACTCCGTGGTCAGGCAGCATCTGGGGAGGAGGAAGGTGTAAGTTCATTTTAAATTGCCTTGTAAAATAGGGTTAACTGGGCAATTTTCTAGGTTGAAGACCCAGCTACAGGACTATGTGAAAGGGCTGAACTGGACAAGCCCAGTCAAAATCTATCTAGGTCCCAGATCTACTTTGGAGGTTCATGGAACCCAGTAAAACTTACCCGGGCGTCCTCCTCTGCCTATTTGAAAGGGGAAATGGCTCACCAGGTTACTCTGGAATTTAAACAGAAAGAACACGGGGAACAGGACTGCGTGACGTGTCACTCACCACATCCATTGGAGCTGAAAACACATTGAGTTATTGAGTTCTGAGGCACAAAAACTGGCTCTTCAATGCAACGTGTCCATTCCGACCAAATTATTCCCATTTGCCTGCATATGACCCTCTAAAATCTTTCTATTCATGTAGCTGTCTAAATGTTCTTTAAACGTTACAATTGTGCCCACCTCTACCACTTCCACTGGCAGCTTGTTCCATGTACTCACCACCCTCTGTGTAGAAAGTGCCCTTTTAAATCTTTCCTCTCTCCTGAAATATGTGCCCTCTCGTTTTAGGCACAGTTGTCCACGATGCCGCAAAATGAAAATGATGATGTACAAGTGTCCAGACTTGGAGGATGCAGAAATCCTGCAGGATTGGCGACAGGAGTAGCTTACAGTGCTAGAGAAGGTCAAGGCCGTGCTTTCAAAGCAATGGAGAACAAATGCAAGTCATCATTAAGGGTTCAAGCTCATTAGATGATATGTGGCTGATTAAAAGGTGGTGCCACCAGCTCATTGGCTCCTCTGGAGTAATGTCCAGTCATGCCTGAGCAACTTGTGAAACATTCGGCAGTTTAATTTAATTTAATTTTTTTAAATTAATAATTCCAGCACATGAAACCTGTGTCATGCAATTAACCTACTAATTCTGTACACTTTGGAGGGTGGGTGGAAACTGGAACACCCAGAGAAAACCCATACAGATCATGGGGAGAATGTACAAACTCCTTACAGAAGTGCAGGATTCCAACCTGGGTCACTGACACTGTAAGAGACTTGCATCAATCATGTGCTAACTGCGCCATCCCTTTGGAAGAGATGTTTGGATGTTAAAAATGGATCAGGATTAGATTTTTACTTACTGTGTCTTTTTCCAGCTCTCTGGGACTGGGGCTGGCATTCTTTACTTTGATAATCTACAAGGAGAAAAACATTATTGGTAATCATTTTAACTTCTTGTTTACAAATAGTTAATCCACTACCCAAGCACTGTGATTGCAAATGTGGAGTTCAATAACTACCCAGAGGCCATTCCCATTAAACAACATCCTCTCCACACTGAGTTTTAGTGAAGCCAACACTCTCACTGCTCGAAGCCTGTGTGACTCCCATGTCTCAAGCTGAGGGTTCCTTGCTGTCAAACACCAGTGGAGCCTGATGGTGCCATGTTAAGTGGATGTTCATCAAAGGGACAGGGAGAAAAACTGGAGAGGTTCATCTCTTCTTTCCCCATCATCGACTTCAGATTAATCTTCCACTCCCTCTCACCAAGAACGACACACCACTTGCCAAGAGTTAGAGCAATAAGGGTTCTACAGCAAGGAAACAGCCCCCTCGGCCCCCAACCTGTCCCTGCCGACCAAACTAGTCCCATTTCCCTGTGTTTGTCCTTATCCCTCTCAACCTTTCCTATACATGCACCTGTCTAAAAGTCTTTTAAACGCTACAGTTGTCATTAGCTTCATCACCTCCTCTGGCAGCTTGTTCTATATATCCAGCACTGTGTGTGCCTCAGATGCTCCTCAGGTCCTTTTTAAATCTTTCCCTTCTCATTTTAAATCTATGCTCTCTCATTTTAGATTCCACGACTCTGTGGAAAAAATATACGACTATTTAAATCATCTAAGCTCATAATTTTATAAACGTCCACAAAGTCTCCCCTCATTCTCCTATATTCAAGGGAAAAAAGTTCCCAAACTTTCCTAATTCAAACCTATCATCCCTGCTAACATCCTCATGGATCTTTCCTGCATCTTTTCCATATTTATGCTATCCATCCTATATCTAGGTGACTAGATTTGTATTACAATACTCCAAGTGTGGTCTCACCAATGCCTTGCACAGTTGTTACTTGGCATTCCTGGTTTACTCAATAAGAAATGTCCTGCAGATAAAGCTGTAATTCCCAAAGGCTCCAGGAAAATCTTGGAAGTTTCATAACTCCATTGTCTTCAGGTTGCCTCTAACTTTGCAGTGATCTGTTGGATCAAAAACCCCTTTTGCACCTGAGAGTGATCACTGATATCTTTCCTATAGCTGGGTGATCAAAGCTGTACAAAAGCGCACCGAATGCAGTCTCATCAATGCCTTGTTCAGCTGTAACATGAGTCCCTCTTCCATCAATGCCTTGTTCAGCTGTAACATGACGTCCCTCTTCCTGTACTCAATGTCTTAACTGATGAAGGCAAGCATTTCAGACTCTCTTCAGAACCCTGTCTACCTATGTTGCAGCTTGCATAAAACCTACATACTTGTAACCCCCCCCCCCCCAAGTATCCCTGTTCTTTGCAATCGTTCCTGAATTTTTTTCCCAAGTGGTTGGCTTCCATCTTCCATCTTACTCCCTCCTCCCATCCACCCACCAACCTTTAGCACATGCTCACCAACCTCATAACACACACCCAGGTGAGCATATCTGGTGATTTAGCCACAGCCAACCACTCTCACCTCCTCTGATTTGAAAGCCGTGCCAATGTCCTGAAAAAGTATTACCTGGAATGCCCTGGGGGGCAGGATTCAATGCAATCTCTGCTCTTCCAACTTCCCTCTCCTCAGCATGACCTGCAACAAGGAGAATACCAAATTTCAGCTCAGGACATGCTCTCCAAACTGACCACTGTTACTGTCAAATATTCTTCTAAGCCACATTGGCAATTAGTAATTTCAAACCAAACAAAGGAATAGACAATGATGTTGGTTGCCACCAGAGCAATCCCTGCAGTCGATTCTTCCCCCACCATCCTACACTCATTCTACCTATTTCCCTGTAGTCTTACAGCTCTATGTTCTCTCACGTACCCATCAACTTTCCTTTGATTCTATTTTGCCAGCTCACCCCCATTCTGGGGAATTGACATTGACCAATTAACCTATCAATCAGCAGGTGTTTTTTGGGATGTGGGAGGATACTGGAGCATCCCCGTGGGAAACCCATCTGGTTATAAGGGACAACGCCTGGGATCAGGATCTGGCATTGAATCTGGGTCCCTGGAACTCTGAGACATGTGCTCTCTGAATACACCACTCAATCCTGGTGTTACTTAGTTGTATAATCACAGCAAGAAATTAATAAATAGGCAAACTTAAACCTCTTACTTTAGCTTGGAATATATTGCATTGCTCCCAGGCATAACATGTATAAAGTGTGATGTTTCTTTTATTGTAATAAAGAAACTTGGGTTCTTTTAAAACAACTATATTTTATTAGCCATTGAACTCATTCATGACTGTGTGGAAGCATCCATCTTGAATCCAACTGAAGCTGCCACAAACTAGTCTCCGGCTCCCTCTATTGGTCAGGAGGATCATTAGCACTCTATCATTACATCCCTTTTCCTTGAGATTTTTAATCTAACAACATGACTCATTAATACAGTATTAATTTCAATTTAAATATAAATATAAACACAACAACAGCAGAACAAACTTTTTAAGTGTGCAGCTCATGGCACCCAGGCCACACCCTCTTCACTTTGCTACCATCAGGAAGCCGGTACAGGAGCCTAAAGATGAGCCCTCAATGGCACAGGGACAGCTTCTTCTCTGCTACCATCAGATTCTTGATTAATCAATAAACCATAGACACTGCCTTACTTTTTGTCCACTACTATTTTTGCTTTTATTTAATATATTAGTGTTGTAAGATGGTTCCATAATATGAATGTTTGCACTGTGATGCTGCCACAAAACTCCAAATTTCATGACTTGTTCAAAACATAAATTCTGATTCTGATTCTTTTTCTTTTAGAGATTCAGTTTGACAGGTTCTTTGATAATGCATGTGGATCTTAACACAGGTGCTTATGTCGGCTCTGCTGGTCCACTACTGACTAACACTGGTGGTGTTTCCTCTGTTGCTGTGCAGGCTGGATCTTCTGCATTGGTCTGTTCCAGCAGTGTCCCTTGCATTTGCAGCAGGCTCTTTCGATTCCTCCTCAGTATTTGACCATCATCAGTTCTGACAGTGTAGAATCTGGGATTTACTTCCTCCAGAACAGGAGCCTTTATGTCCCAAATGTTGGAATCTCTGAGTCTCACTGTGTCATGCTGTGCCAGTGGCCCTAAGCTTCTCGTTGACTTTTCATAGTTTGCCTTTAGACTTTATTGCAGAAGCTTTTGTTTAAGTTTGACATTTTCAACATCTCCGTTCTTGTTTGGGCCTGCAGAGTAGGGCAGTGTGGTGCATAGTCTACATCGCATCAGAAGCTCAGTGGATGACATGCCATGTTCAAGTGGCAAAGCTCCGTAACTCAATAGAGCTCGATATGGATTTGAGCCACTGTCTAGTGCTTTCTTGAGCAACTGTTTAACTATGTGAACTCTTTTCTCTACTTTACTGTTGACTGTGGATGCAGGGGACTTGAAGCCACATGTCAAAAGTATTGCTCTTCTGCAAAGTTCTCTAATTCTCTACAGCTGTAGCATGGTCCTTTATCACTGTAGACAATTTGAGGAATTCCATGTCTTGTAAAGACCAATTTCATATATTGGATTACACAAGCAGCAGATATGCTAGGAAGCAGCACAATCTCCAGATAGTTCGATAGATAATCAATATCAGCAAATAATTATTTCCATCAATGTGGAACAAATCAGTCCCAACTTTCTGCCAGGGTTCCGTTGGTGTCAGTTATTATCATGGGTTCCTTTATCTGCTTTGTGTGATGTTTCAAACAGGTCTCACAGCTTGAGACCATCCTGTCAGTCAGTGTTATTTATTGGCCCTCCTTGAGGGCCAATAAACAACAGTTCTGGCCCATTTCTCCATTCCAAGGTGCCCCTTGTGCACCCTTTTCAGCATCTCTTGTCACAGTGATTGAGGAATGATAATTTTGCTCTGTCCGAGTGGAAGCCCATTGACAACACTCCGCTCAGCTCTGATGTTGCAGTATGGCTGACATTCACCTCTAGGCCATCCTTCATTCAGATTCTTGATGACCCTCTGTAGAATTGTCTCCTTTATTTGTTCCATTTGTATGCTATGACACAGTCCATTTGTCCTGCTCAACTCTGTTCATGCTTGGCTGTTCAGTATTTGTTGGTTTATAGTCGTTCTGCCCTACCATGCCAGCAAAAAGTGTATCACTTTATAGTGGTCTATAGCAGTTTCTTCTATAGTGCGTACAGTTTCACTTCTGTTTTGTTTACTTTTGGAAAAACATTGCTTTGCATAGTGATTCTGCCCTTTGCCCTTATTACAGACTTTTCCATTGATGGGGCATTGTTTTGGTGCATATTGGGTGCCACATCATTTGCAAATGAATGTCTCTCCTTTTTGTTGTTTTCTATGTCTCATTTGTTGTTCATGTGTGTGGACGTACTGTGGTTATGGCTATGCCTTTGTTTTCACTGACTTTTGCACTCTCACTGAACTTTTTTTGTGTGGTGCAGAGCTATTTCACTGGTGTGGCATATCTTCACAGCTCGAGCTAAGGGAAGCTCTGTCTCTCACATCAAGCTCACTCTCACTTTCTTACCAAAAATGCTGAATACAATTTGATCACAGATCATTGAACCTTGCAGCAATTCAAGTCCATAAAAAGTATCAAAGCTCACTCCCTGCAGCTGCGCGTGCAAATGAAACATGTACCTCTCAAAAGTTTGATTTTTCTTTGGTGAACAGTGTTCATCAAAGATCCTGATAACCTTATCGAACTTGACCTGGTCTTCTGCCTCGACAAAAACAAATGTATTGAAAACCTCTAGTACTTGAGGTCCCACCACAATAAGTAGCAGTGCAATCTTCCATGTATCAGTCTGATAGTGAGTCCAATGGCTTGCAGGTTCGGCAAGAATCTTTGTTTGAACAACATCCACTCATGGTCAACATTTCCAGTCCAATTTACAGCATCAGGAGTTTTCACACTTTCAATTTCTCTGCTGCAATCGACTGATTCTCACTCTGCACACTCCAGGTGTTTATTCCACTCCTGGTACCAAGTGATGTTTTTTTAAATTGTAATAAAGAAACTTGGGTTCTTTTAAAATAACTATACGTTATTAGCTTTAGAACTCATTCATGACCATGTGGAGGAATCCATCTTGAATCCAACTGAAGCTGCCACAAACTACTCTCCAACTCCCTCCAGTGATCAGGAGAATCACTAGCACTCTATCATTACATAATGTTTGCTCATTTTCTTTTAAGAAACAAGTTCTCATAGTGATATGGAGGAAGGCAGAAAGAATGGAACAGGTTAAAACAAAGGCATAGAATTTTTATGAGCACTCATTCAATATTAACTCAAATAGGTTTCCAATTTTGGAATGAAACCAAGGCTGAAACCTTGCTACAGACGGCAGAGTTGGAATGTTTTAACTGTAAGAGTAAGTGAAAGAGCAGGGTCCCACTGCTGAGTATAGTCACAGGTAACTGCACTGTAAAGGTGAGCTGGGAATGTTAGTACAAAATTAAAGTACAACTTTAGAGAGGAGCAAATAATTTTTTAATGTTAGAGATGCCATGCAGTAACAGGCCCTTCCAGCCCATGAATCTGTGCAGCCCAAATACACCCATGTGACTAATTACCCTACTAACCCCTGAATGTCCTTGGAATGTGGGAAGAAACCAGAGGAAAACCCATATGGACGGACACAGGGAGAACATTCAAAATCTTTACAGGCAGCTCTGGATTCGAACCCCAGTCATCAGTGCTGTATTGGCATTGTACTGACCACTACAGCAGTGGTTTCCTTTTCCTTTTTAAAATATTTTTATTGGTGTTTATATGATACATTATAAATACTTAAACAGTACAGTTATATATTGTGCTATAAGATTAAAAAAAGAGAATATTACAAAAATGTTTTTCATAATTAAAAAAAATTCTGAGCAGAATCATTTTGAAGAATAGAATTAACCACACCAAAAAAAACAAAAAAAAAAGATTTTAATCAGAACCCCTATACCTAAGCAAGGTTAAAAGTTAACCTATAGGAATCAAGTCACAACAACCTGGAGATTGTCAGCACATCACCTACATTTCAGAACAACCCTAATTCTTTAGGTTATGATAATAGTCCATAAATGGGCCCATGTCTCTTGGAAGTTATTATTTGGCTCTTTAATGCAATATCTATTTTTTTCTAAACTTAAACAAGATATAATATCATTTAACTATTGTGTATGGATACGTGGAAAAAAACATCTTGCCATTTCATCAAAATTGCACATCTGGCCATCAACGAAGTAAAAGATAAAATTTGGTTTTGAGTTGGAGTCAGTAAAACATGATCCAAATAGAGTAATTGAAGAACAAGGTTTGAATTTAAACTTGAAAAGATATCTTTCCAAAAGTTTTCAGTGGTTGAGAACCACTGCTCTAGACCCAATTGGTACTGAAATATTTTGCTTAGAAATAATTTCATTGGCCCATTTCTTTTGGAGTTATGAAATGGTGCACATAACGAGTCAATTAGGTATGATTAAAACAGTGGTTTTCACACTTTTTCTTTCCACCTACATACCACCTTACGTAATCCCTTACTAGTCACAGAGCACCTATAGCATAGGGATTGTTTAAGGTTGGATGTGAGCAGAAAGAAAAAGTTTGAAAACCACTGTTCTTCACTAACTGTGCTGCCCCTTAATGATATGCTAGAAGGTCCTTTTGGTTCATAAAGGAGACTCTCCCCACCTACACCCTGTCCCCTCTCTGTACTCTCACTCTGCCCTCTCTCCCCATGGGTGTGGAGAAGGGAGAATGTGTCAGTGGGGAGAAGGGACAGGGTGTCGGTGGGAACAGGGGAAAAGGTGTTGGCAGGGACAGGCTGTGGAAATTGGGAATTTTGCCCTTTGAATTACCAGCATCGTCTCTTGTGCTAGGAATTTTTCTTCTATTCTGTGTATATCCCAGTGATTGTGTGGAATCAGGAGACACTTGCTTTAATTGATAAGTTCTTTATAGTTGAATAATTCTTGAAATCTAGTACAGGTACAGGTCAATGTAATAAGGCTCCGTAACATTGAATGGATTGAAGGAATGAGCAGGTACTTACCAAATGCCTGTGATTTAACAGTGTCATTCAGTGGAAATGCCAAGTCAGTGATATAGGAACCTAAATGTGAAGACAAAAGAAACATTTTTTCATGACAAGTACAGTCTATTTCAGTTTCCTTGGCTGTCGACACAAATCATCACTTTGGTCTGAATTGTGCTTCAACTTTTCAAAATATTGATGTGTTCAATTATTTTCTGCGAAATGCCATGACTTCTCCTGAGCCTGTTATCTCATGATTGACCAATTGAGCGAACATTATTATTGGATTGACTTGGAATGCTATCAGTCCAAATTCACTTCCCCCACCCCCACCACAACTTCTGGTGGGAAAAGATATATCAGCTTGAAAACATGAAGCTCCAGATTTAAGAACAGTTTCTTTCCTGGAGCCACTTGAGACTGCAGACACTGGAGTCCAGGGAACAACACACTCAGTGGGTGTAATGGAAGATTCTAACCTATTTTAGTTAACCTGTTTTTTCTTAATTTCCAGCTCTTGGTTCTGCAGAGCTGAGAACCCTTTTTTAAAAAACTTGCAGCTTTGGGTTCTGCAAGGCTGAGAACCTAATTGTTTTTAGACTCAGCAGAATTCCACCGAGGGGCCAGAGATGCTGTTATCTGAAGAAAGGACATCTGTGTACCGAGAACATTTAATCTTCCTGCTTGTTTTGGTCACAGACTGTCAGAGTCTAGCCTTGATGTAGAATAAACCATTGTATTAAAAATGATAAGCTGAAAATTATGTTATTCATTAATTAACCTAGCATGCTAGCTTGCTTGCTTAACTTTCATGCTGTGCTGGGAATAGGTGCTTGGGTAAGCAGTTTTTGGGTAATAAAAGGCAAGGTCCCGCTGCTGAAGAGAGAGACTCTCCGAGAGGTGGCAACATCTCTCAGCAAGAAGAAGAAGAACTTCTGAAGTCCAGCCAACGTCCCGGTCAGGGGAGGTGGAGAAGCTGCTACCGGCGCTCTGACAACCTACTACAAGTGTGCAGTCGTTGCCTCGCTTCGGCAGTTGGGACCAGTCCAAGCATTGATAAGTATAGTTGGGAAGGGCTTGCATATTGTAGTGTGAAATCAGCTTTTGAATTTGTAATAAACATTTGTATAATCTGAACTGCTCTTGGTGTGTGTGTCTATTTTCTTTTGGTAGCTCAAACACTGTGACCAATCTAAAACGAACAAAGTGAGAGGTACAAGTTTACCCAAGACAATTGGCGCAGCGAGCAGGGTTGGTCTCAAGATGTTTCGCCGAAAGAAAGAGGTGAGCCCTGAGCAGTTCTTGATTCCAGGATGGACTTCCAAAGACGATGGGTTTGGCATGTTGGCCAATACCCTGTCTTAGTTGGGACCACCCATTAGTTGGGATGAGAAGTTAGATTCATCAAGTGCACCACTGGGAGAGTGGGTTGCCACTCTCCTTCGAGAAAAAAGATTTCCTGATAAAAAAGGGGACGCTGACGGATGGTTTTTGGTTGCTGGCCACAGCCTTACGCCACTCCGTTCAGTGTGAAGCAGAATCAGTTCAAAGAGAAGTAGAATCTCAGCACAAGAGAAAGCATTTAGAGGAGGAGCTAGAAGCCATGCGACAACGCTGCTCCATGATGAGTGAAATTGTTTGCACCAGTCAGGACAGAGCCAAAGAATTGGAAGATAAGCATGTTCAAACTGTCTGCCGTAATATTAAACTCCGGCAGCAGCTCTGTGCAGATAAGGAAAGGCAAGGAGTAGAACCCGATCCATATCGTATTCGTGTCATGATAAGGAATGGCGACGATCCTGATGTAATTGAGAATTGGGATGGGAATATCTGGAATGATGACCATGGTAATAATGCAGATACTCCCCAGCATGTGTCTAACATACTACCCTCTCCACCTGCTGTTCACGCCCGCCCCATAAGGCAGCAGACTTCCCAAACAGACAGAAGGGGAGATGATGTAAGGGTAGAGATTGAAGGGATAGATACCCCGGTCTCCCATGTGGACCCAGGGGAAAATACCCAAACCCCTGCTTATGCTCTATGGCCTACTCCCTCTACAGGATGGCCTCAGAATCCTCCCCTAGACTGGGTGGAGGACCCTGCGGGCCAAAGTGGGAAGAGGGGTCGGAAACAGTCAATGATACGTGACTTCTCTGTAAAAGAGCTGGCTGCCATTGGAGATTGATATAGGCAAAAGGCAGGAGAAACTCTGGCAGCCTGGCTCCTGCGTGTCTGGGAACAAGGAGGGGGTAATGTATTTTTAACCCCTGAGGAATTGTTGGGATTAGGAACATTGTCTACTGATATCAGGGTCACTGCTGAGCTGCGTGGTAGAGGGAGAGAGATGGATTACTTACTTACTACTCTAGGGGACGCCCTGCTACGAGTATACCCATCACCAGCAGATTGGGATTTACATTTGCAGAACAATTGGAGAACCCCAGAGGAGGGCATAGCAGTAATTGGTCAACAGGCCCTGGCCTCTGCCTTGTATGCAGGGCGTTTGAGGCTGTGGGTACACGGGGGGAGCCCTGATGAAGAGATATTCACGGCCGGAATGCATACCAGATTGGTTCGTTCCGCCCAACCCACTGAACGGGGACTGGTTCTGTCCGTAACTAGTCCGCTAATTGGGCACCCTGTGTCTGAGGCGGTGCTTGCCTTATCTGGGCTTCGAGAATTAGAGTTGGGAGGTAAAACCCACTCACGTACAGCCCAGGTTAAATCAGACAAGCAGGATGAAGGGAGAGGGTCTGCTGCTAATAACGGACCGAGAAGAAAGGACCTTTTTCTAACCTTGTTAAAGTTAGGCGTACCTAAAAGTGATATTGATGGGCATTAAGTGGCATCAGTGGGAGGAAAGGAATGGCCAATGCCTCAAGTCTGAACTTTTTACTGAGATTGATCAGATTTTTATTCCCACCATGATCAGACTCTTGAATTGATCTTGCATCAGTAAAAGATGTTTCCCCATCACTGTTTGTACTTTTCTCTACATCCTGCACTTTGCCCTTGTAACACTGCACCCTGCAGTAAGTCTCTGACTTTGTTTAATTACTGCACTATCTGCTCAACCTAAGCATGAGGTGACTTACCTGAATAGAATGCAAAACAAAGAATTTCTCTGTATCAAAATCCAAAGTTCAGATTTATTGTCAGAGTGCACACATGATGCAACCCTAAGATTCTTTTACTTACTGGCACAGCACAATTTCTGCTTATCGGTAGTGCAAAAAAAAACTGTACTCAAGAAAAGATATGTAAACAAGAGAGTGGAACGTAAACAAGAAGGAAGTGTGAACAATATAGAAGATAATTCAATAATCAATAATGTGCAAAGTAAGAGGCCTTAAATGTGTCCCTGATTGAGTTGGTAGTGGAGGAGTCTGATGGTGGAGGGGTACAATCTGCTCCTGAACCTGGTGGCGTGAGTCTTGTGGCACCTAGACTTCTTTCCTGATGGCAGCAGCAAGAACAGAGCATGTGCGGTGTGATCTTTCTCGATTGCTGCTGCTCTCTGACGGCAGCGTTCTATGTAGATTATCTCAAAAGTGAGAAAGTTTGGCCTGTGATGTTCTGAGCTATGCCCATGACCTTTTTCAGGGCTTTTCACTCAAGAGGTATTGGTGCCCCCATACCAGACCACGATGCAGCAGTCTGCACACTTTCCACCACTTATCTGTAGAAGTCCGCCAAGCTTTACAGTGTCACATAAATCTCCGCAAATTCCCGAGGAAGTAGAGGTGCTGACGTGCTTTCTTCCCAACATTCATGTGTTGGGCCCAGGAAAGGTCCTCCAAGATAGTGACTCCCAGGAATTTAAATTTTTTTACCCTCTCCATCTCTGATCCCCCAATGATCACTATATTGTATACCTTTGGTTTTCCCTTCCTAAAGTCCACAATCAGCTCCTTAGTTTTGGTGACATTGTGAGAGGTTGATGATAGTACACTATTCAGCTCCCTCCTATATGCTGGACCATCACTCCTTTTTATACAGCCCACTACTGTGGCATTATCAGCATTTTTGTAGATGGCGTTATTGTCATACTGAGTCACACAATCATAGATGTAAAGCCAGTAGAGCAGGAGGCTAAGAACACAGTCCTGTAGTGCTCCGGTACTGAAAGAGATTGTGGAGATGTTCCTACCAGTCCCCACTGAAAATGGCCTGGAGGTAACAGAATCCAGGATCCAATTACACAGTGGGGTACTGAGCCCCAAATCTTGGAGTTTGCTGGTCAGTTTTGAGGGGATGATGGTGTAAATGCTGAACTGTAGTCAATAGAGAGCATCCTCATCTGAGTCTTTGCTGTTCAGATGTCCAGGGCTGTGTGTAGAGCCAGTGAGATGGTATTTCTAATAGGGTGGCCATTCCAAAGGAGGGTGTGGTCATAATTTATCATATATTACCATATATATATGGTAATCTATGACCATGACCTCTTTGGAATGGCCACCCTGCCTGGAACAGATCCATGTCACCACTCAAGCAGGAGCTGATATGCTTCAACCCCAGCCTCCCAAAACACTTCATCACTGTGGATGTGGGTGTCACTGGTTGATAGTCTTTTAGGCATGTTACCACACTCTTCTTAGGCACAGGCAAGATTGAAGCCTGTTTGAATCAGGTGGGTGCCATGCCCTGCCGGAGGGGAATGTTACTATGATCAGCCGGGTCCTCGATCTCAGTACTTGTGACATTAACAGTTCAATTCATTTGAATTCAATGTCATCCAATTCAATTCCAATGCAGCCTAGATTAGCACCACTGACAAGCAGGCCCAAGTTAACTGTTTTGTATTTGGAATCACCATGTTTACACCTACTTTTTCACACGATACTTGCTTATAGCTTGGAAATAGCATAAGGATAAGATTTGTCTTTCCTTCTCCGGCTTGTACAAATCTATTCTGCCAGGCTGGTCCCACACCCTTACCATTAACAACTCAGTACGCAGCATTACATTCAGAGTCCCTTGTGTCTACATCTTAATGCTGACCAACTTTTCAGGTCAACACTTCACCACTGAGCACTGATAAAGGTTCTCAATCCAAAATGGATGCTGTCTGACTGGCTGAGCTCCTCCATCTTCTCATTATTTGCTCATAAATTCCAACAGTTCTCATGTACCTCTTGTCTTTCTTCTTTGTCTGATTCCACTTGTCTCTCACCTGCCTCTGTCATTCCACTCCTCCATCTGACTCAAGTTGTCCATCATTGTTCACTCCTTCTCCACTGTATGTCACTAGCCTGCATCCAATAAAATCTGGCTGAGATTTAGCTCCAAACTAAAGTGTGGCCTAGATGAATTAAAGCAGTGGTTCTCAACCTTTTGCTTTCCACTCACATACCACTTTAAGTATTCCCGATGCCATCAGTGCTCTGTGATTAGTAAGGCACTGCAACCATCCACCTCTTTGACTGATTGGAGCAAAAGTAAAAGGGAGGGATGCAAGAGGGCTATGGGTAGGATTGGTCTCGGGTGGCGTGTCCAGCTGGTAGCAGCCAATCATGGTATAACAGTGGTTTTCCACACCCCTTTTCCCCCTTCCCCAAATCTATTTCCTCCATTTTTATAAGGGAAAGCTACCTCATCATGTCCCCTCTGAACCTCCCCCACAACAGGAAAGGCAAGGGGAAATCCAGTTGTACTTCTCCAGGCTCACAATGGAATTGCAACTTCCTGTCCAACAGCCATCCAGTCCCCATTCCAATTCCACTCCACTCCACTGGGGCACTGCCCACAGAGAGTGGTTATGGAGTATAGACCACAGCTTCTGCCACCTCTTATGCAGTGTGCTCTGGGAAAATGGACCAAACTGAATGCAAAGGTTTCAGGCTGTTGGGGCAGCAGCTGAGTGGGTCAGTGGGCATGATGTTTATGACCATACCCACCAATACAATGGTTTTAAACAGCTTAAATTATAGGATGCATCCTCTGTTCAATATCCTTTCCCCATAATTTGATGAATTTTGTCGCTTGTGGTTGTTGGGATCCTTGCAGCAGAGAGTGTCTCCAGGTCCACTGTCAGGTGATACTTGCCAACAGTACCAGGCCTATTTTTCGTTGTGATGCTGAAAGCCCACCCAACAAACCTCCAAGCCTTATCACACTCACCACAGCACGCTTGGTGTAGTGAAAAGCCTTTACAGCACCAGTGATTGGGACCAGGGTTTGAATCCCCTGCTGCTGTCAAGGAGTTTGTGTATTCTCCCCGTGTCTGCGTGAGTTTTCCCTGGGGCCTCTGATTTCCTCCCATTGTAGTGTAGCCGTTTTTTTTTTGTTGCATTCGAGGTGGGTTCCAAAGATGTTGCAACCGTCGGGGTCACCACTGCAGTGGCTTCTAATGGCAGTGCCACCAAAAGGAGAGCCGTCCACACAGCACAAGGTGAACCAGTAACTGAACTGTATTTTGAATTCCTCGCGCTGCTCAAGGAGAGCACCCTGTGAGGGGTGCACTGGCCTTAGGAAGTGACATCAAAGTATCACAGCGTCCCTCCCCTTCCAGCAGCACGCAACACAGAAGCAGCGCTGTCCCCCGGGCAACGCGTGTCGCCAACCATGGGCTCCTCCGCAATAGGGAAGGGGGGGCCCGCGCCATCTTGTGTTGGACGACTGAGGCAGCGATTTGGCCCTTATAACCGCGGGGTTGTTCGGTCCGCTACAGTAGGTCACTTGGGTGTAGCTGGGCAGCACGGACTCGTGGGCCGAAATGGCCTGTTGCCGTGCTGTATGTCTAAATATTTTTTTTTAAATTCATGCTTCTGCACCACGTTCAAAGAGCAAGGCTGTATGGAACCAAAATACAACACACAAGGCACGGCCAAACTCAAGTCAAGGAAAGCCAAACACCATAACCCTTACCCCAGGTTCTGCAGCATTCTCAAGGAGAGATGGGATGTGGGCATTATTGGGTTGAAGACTATTCAAATATAGACAGTACAGCACAGTGCAGGCCCTTCAGCCCACAATGTTGTGCTGGCCCATGGAAACCTACTCCACATCAATCTAATCCTTCCCTACCTCACAGCCATAACCCTTGTTGCATCCCAGTATAATTCTGGCTCTATTTAAATGTACCTCAATTTTAGGTATTGTTGGCGGAAGAGTTCAAGTTCATTTATTATCATCTGACTGTACATATACAACCGGACAAAACAACATTTCCTTGGACCATGGTGTACACACATACACACATAATACATTAGTCACAAAGCTCATAAAAATCACATAGAAATATAATATAAAATAACTATGTTTAAATGTTTTGCAATAATTTACTCATTTCATTTATAAGACCCAAGGTTAGAGGATACCATTCATCGATCTCACAGCCTGCAGGAAAAATCTATTTCCCAGCCTGGTAGTTTTGATAATCTGGTATCAGTATCTGGTCAGGTACAGGTTTGTGAATGAAACCATCAAGGTGCCTGTACTCTTTATGCATGTGATGCCAAGTGTACAAGTACAATTTGACTCCATGATACTTGCCTCTCTGATCTGCCATTAATGGCTGCCCCATTGTCTGAGGGAACTTGCTGCTCCACTTCAGGCTTTCGAGACTGTTGAAGAGAAGAGGACCCAAAGGTCCAGTCATGTGGCTGAAGATTTCAAAGGACATGGCGCACAGCTGTTCCCCCGTAATGTCGAAGTCATGTAAGCGAATGCAGTTGGCATCCAGCTGGTTGGCGTCCAGTGTGTGTTGGAGCCATTCCCACACGTGATATTTGGTCCATAGATGGGGAGGCGTCAGCAGCCACGAGCCTCCGCAGTACCCACCTGGAGCTGGAGAATACATGAGGAATGGGAATGTTATGTCAAGTATCAAAGCATGTGGAGCACCAGCTCTCAGTTCCCAGGAGTGACCCTGAGCTGCCATTTTGATTCACCACTTCCACTCACCTGTCTGTAGCCTGCTGCATGGTTACAATGGGCTCAATGCAAGCTCAAGGTGCAACACCTCATCAACAGCAGGTACAGACTCAAAATTTAATCATCCAACTTGAGATGTTTATTTAAGGGCCAGCATTTGTGCTGCCTTCCCTCACCCTCCTTTTCCCTTTCATTTGTATATCCTGGCCTGCTCAGCAGGTCACAGTAGGCTCAACTATGCAACATCAGACAGACGTCATAGCACTAGCAAGACGTCATGCAGACATAGGAGCTTCACTGCTGATCATTTCACCCGTTGTTTCTCCCATTGCCCACCCCCACTGGAGACTGTAGAAAGGGCAGCAAAGGTTTTCTTCATCAGTCAGGACATTGAGTACAGGAGGAGTAATGTAACATCTCTCCCAAATGTTAGTGAGCTTACAGTTGATTGGAATAGTCACCCAGCTACATATATATAAATATAATTAAGTTGGAAAGGGTGCAGAATTGATTCACATGGAGAGGAAAGGTTTAGAGGGATGGAGAGGAAAGATTTAGAGGGATGTAGCTGAATGCAAGCATCTGGGACTAGCTTTGACAGACAACTCATTCAGAATGGACAAGTTGGGCCAAGAGTCCTGTTTGTATCCTGTAAAATTCCATCTGTTACTTAAACTAACTTGCTTTCTCCCTTCTGATGAGGGACCTTTGTCCTGAATTATCTGGTTTTATCAAACACTGCCTGAACTATCGAGGGACAATTTACCGAAATCTGTGAAGCAGAGGCATGGACACTTACTGGTGCCTCACTTTTTGTGGGGATCAACAACAAATGAGACTTCACTGGAATTAAAGTAAGGTTATCAAATTTGAGGAGTGTCCTGGAAATCTCCAGGAATGAATCTTCAGTACATTGCTGACCAACAATATCAGAGAATCAGCATTTTGTATTCTTTCCACACGCTATAAGATGAAAAGAAAGTCCCAGAACCATAAACAAGTCTGACCAAGAGTCAAACCTTGTGCAACTAGCTCCCACTTTCTAAATGGTGGGGTCAGCAGATATATCCCATAGGATGGATGCATGGATGATCCACAGTGGATGTTTTGTGGCAGTTATGGACCAGAATCTTTTTAATTTTTAAAATTTAGACATTCAGCACAGTAACAGGCCATTTCTTCCCATGAGTCTGTGCCACCCAATTTACACCCCATTAACTTACACACACCCCTGGAACATTTTGAACAGTGGGAGGAAACTGGAGCCCCCAGAGAAAACCCATTCAGGCACATGGAAAGCGTACAAACTCCTTACAGACAGTGCAGGATTCAAACCTCAGTCCCGATCGCTGGCGCTATAAAGGCCTTGGGCTAACCGCTACACCCACCATGCTGCCCCCTCAGGTGATATTCTGAACTGGAGTGACCATTATACATGGTGTGGCTGCAACAACAGGTTTGGGACTTGGAATTCTCCTCATCTCTAAACTGCCCAAAATCTGTCCGCCATCCACAGGCTTTTAAAAAATGTTCACACTATGAACCATATCAATCAAAATACATACAAACATTTCCCTCTTAAATCTACACAGTGGCATTTTCTCCTCCTTTTCCCCCCTACCTTCCTCCTTCCCACCCCCCTCCAAACCCATTAAACGTCTAACATATACAATACAATAAAACCATTAAACAATGTCATCACACAATGAAAATAAACAAGAAAACTGTGTCATCTACTTTTACACACTGGATCAGGTCATTTTGTCTTCTTCTCATTTTATCATTTTAGGGGGTGGAGATCCGAGGTAACTATGTACGGTTCCCAAATTTGTTCAAGTAATGTGACTTTATTTTTTTAATTATATGTTATTTTTTCCAATGGAATACATTTATTCATTTCCATGTACCATTGCTGTATTCTCAGGCTCTCTTCTGATTTCCAAGTGGACATTATACATTTTTTTGCTACAGCTAAGGCTATCATAATAAATCTTTATTGCGGTTCATCCAGTTTGAGGCCTAATTCTTTACTTCTTATATTACTTCGAAGAAAGATCTCTGGATTTTTTGGTATGTTGCTTTTTATGATTTTACTTAATACCTGATTTAGATCTTCCCAAAACTTTTCCACTTTCTCACATGCCCAAATTGCATGTACTGTTGTTCCCGTTTCCTTCTTACAGCGAAAACATCTATCTGATCATGTTGGATTTGATTTATTTAACTTTTGGGGCGTGATATATAGCCTGTGTAACCAATTATATTGTATCATGCGTAACCTCGTGTTTATTATATTCTTCATAGTTCCAGAGCAAGGCTTTTCCCATATTTCATTTTTTATCTTTATGCTTAAATCTTTTTCCCATTTTTGTTTTGGTTTATAGCTTATTTCATCCTTTTCTTTCTCTTGCAGCTTGATGAACATGCTTGTTATAAATCTTTTAATTATCATTGTTTCTGTAATCACATATTCAAAGCTGCTTCCTTCTGGTAATCTCAGACTGCTTCCCATTTTGTCCTTTAAGTAGGCTTTCAGTTGGTGGTATGCAAACATTGTACCATGAGTTATTCCATACTTGTACTTCATTTGTTCAAATGATAATAAATTATTTCCCAAAAAACAATTTTCTATTCTTTTAATTCCTTTTCTCTCCCATTCTCTAAAGGAAAGGTTATCTATTGTGAAAGGGATTAGTTGATTTTGTGTCAATAATAATTTTGGTAGTTGGTAATTTGTTTTTTTCCTTTCTACATGGATCTTCTTCCATATGTTGAGTAAATGCTGCAGTACTGGTGAACTTTTATATTGGACCAGTTTTTCATCCCATTTATAAAGTATATGTTCTGGTACCTTCTCCCTTATTTTATCTAGCTCTATCTTGGTCCAATCTGGTTTTTCCCTTGTTTGATAAAAATCTGCTAAATACCTTAATAATGCTGCTCTATAATAATTTTTAAAGTTTGGTAGCTGCAAACCACCTTGTTTGTAGCATTTCGTTAATTTATCTAGCGCTATCCTTGGTTTCTCCCCCTTTCCATAAGAATTTTGTTATTATTTTCTTTAGTTCATTAAAGAATTTCTCTGTTAAGGGAATTGGTAACGATTGAAATAGGTATTGTATCCTTGGGAAGACATTCATTTTAATGCAATTTACCCTCCCTATCAATGTTAGTGGCAATTCTTTCCAATGTTCTAAGTCATCCTGTAATTTCTTCATTAATGGCTGATAATTTAATTTGTATAGGTGGCCTAAATTTTTATCTAATCTAGTACCTAGGTATCGGATTGCTTGTGTTTGCCATTTAAATAGTGATTCTTTTTAAAACTCCATGTAATCCTGAAAAGAGGGTTGGACCAACCCTCTTTTCAATCTTCTTCGGCATGATGCTGAAACAAGCCATGAAAGATCTCAACAATGAAGACGTTGTTTACATCCGGTACCGCATGGATGGCAGTCTCTTCAATCTGAGGCGCCTGCAAGCTCACACCAAGACACAAGAGCAACTTGTCCGTGAACTACTTTTTGCAGACGATGTCACTTTAGTTGCCCATTCAGCGCTTGATGTCCTGTTATGCGGAAACTGCCAAAATATTTGGCCTGGAAGTCAGCCTGAAGAAAACTGAGGTCCTCCATTAGCCAGCTCCCCACCATGACTACCAGCCCCCCCACATCTCCACCGGGCACACAAAACTCAAAATGGTCAACCAGTTTACCTATCTCGGCTGCACCATTTCATCGGATGCAAGGATCGACAACGAGATAGACAACAGACTCGCCAAGGCAAATAGCGCCTTTGGAAGACTACACAAAAGAGTCTGGAAAAACAACCAACTGAAAAACCTCACAAAGATAAGCGTATACAGAGCCGTTGTCGTACCCACACTCCTGTTCGGCTCCGAATCATGGGTTTTTTACCGACATCACCTACAGCTCCTAGAACATTTCCACCAGCATTGTCTCCGCTCCATCCTCAACATTCATTGGAGCGACTTCATCTCCAACAGCAAAGTACTCGAGATGGCAGAGGCCGACAGCATCGAATCCACGTTGCTGAAGATCAAACTGCGCTGGGTAGATCACGTCTCCAGAATGGAGGACCATCGCCTTCCCAAGATCGTGTTATATGGCGAGCTCTCCACTGGCCACCGAGACAGAGGTGCACCAAAGAAGAGGTACAAGGACTGCCTAAAGAAAGCTCTTGGTGCCTGCCACATTCACCATCGCCAGTGGGCTGATATCGCCTCAAACCGTGCATCTTGGCGCCTCACAATTCGGCGGGCAGCAACTTCCTTTGAAGAAGACCGCAGAGCCCACCTCACTGACAAAAGACAAAGGAGGAAAAACTCAACACCCAACCCCAACCAACCAATTTTCCCTTGCAACCGCTGCCACTGTGTCTGCCTGTCCCGCATCGGACTTGTCAGCTACAACGAGCCTGCAGCTGACGTGGACATTACCCCTCCATAAATCTTCGTTTGCGAAGCCAAGCCAAAGAAAAGAAAGAATCCACATTATTCATTGGCATCGCTTCACTTTTATTTGCGTTGATATTTCTCCATATTCCTTCAATTTCTTATGTAGTTATTTTATTGATATTTCTGGTTCTGTTAAGTATACTATGATGTCATCTGCAAATAAACTGATCTTATACTCCTTCTCCTTTATTTTTATCTCTTTTATTTTTTTTCTGTTCTTATCAGTTCTGTCAATGGTTCTATTGCTAAAGCGAACAGTGAGGGAGATAGTGGACATCCCTGCCTAGTTGACCTACTTAATTTAAATTGGTTCGATACATATCCATTTGTGGCCTCTTATATAATGCTTAATCCAATTAATATATTTTTCTGGTAGGTTGAACCTCCGTAATACTTTGAATAGATAATTCCATTCTACCCTGTCAAAGGTTTTTTCTGCGTCTAAAGCAACAGCCACTGTTGGTATCTTATTTCCTTGTACTGCATTGATTAAATTAATGAACTTACAGACATTGTCCATTCTTCATCTTTTCTTAATAAATCCAGTTTGATCTTATATTACTATTTTTGGTACACAGTCGGCCAATCCGTTTGCTAATAGTTTTGCTATTATCTTATAATCTGAATTAAGTAGAGATATTGGTCTATACGATGCTAGTGTTAATGGACATTTCCCCGTCTTTGGTATTACTGTAATTATTTTTGTTTTACATGAATCTGGCAAGTTTTGTGTTTCTATCTGGTTCATTACTTCCAGGAGAGGAGGAATTAATAACTCTTTAAATGTTTTATAGAATTCTATTGGGAGTCCATCCTCTCCAGGCGTTTTATTATTCGACAGCTTTTTTTAATATATCCTGTAATTCCTCTATTTCAAATGGTTTTATCAATTTGTTTTGCTCCTCTTCTTGCAATTTCGGTAGTTCAATTTTAGCTAAAAACTCATCTATTTTGTCTTCTTTCCCTTCGTTCTTAGTTTGGTATAATTGTTCATAGAATTCCTTAAAGTTTTCATTAATCTCTGTTGGGTTGAATGTAATTTGTTTGTCCTTTTTCCTTGCTGCCAATACAGTTCTTTTAGCTTGTTCTGTTTTAAGTTGCCAGGCTAATATTTTATGCATTTTTTCTCCTAGCTCGCAATACATTGCTTTATTTTCATTATGTTCTTCTCCACCTTATACGTCTGTAATGTTTCGTATATTTTTTTTTGTCCGCCAATTATCTTTTTTTGTATCTTCCCTTTTTGCTGGTTCTTTTTCTGTACTTACTATTTCCCTTTCCAGCTGTTCTATTTCCTGATTGTAGTCCTTTTTCATCTTAGTTACATAACTTATTATCTGCCCTCTGATGAAGGCTTTCATTGCATCCCATAATACATATTTATCTTTTACTGATTACGTATTTATTTCAAAGTACATTTTAATTTGGCTTTCAATAAATGCTCTAAATTCCTGTCTTTTAAGTAGCATGGAGTTTAACCTCCATCTATATGTTCTTGGTGGGATGTCTTCCAGTTCTATTGCTAATAACACGGGTGAATGATCAGATAGCAATCTAGCTTTATATTCCGTTTTCCTAACTCTCCCTTGAATATGGGCCGACAACAAAAACATATCAATCCTTGAGTATGTTTTATGCCTACTCGAATAATATGAGTATTCCTTCTCCCTTGGGTACTGCCTCCTCCATATATCCAAAAGTTACATTTCCTGCATTGATTTAACCATAAATTTGGCCACTTTATTCTTTTTGCTAGTCTTTTTTCCAGTTTTATCCAACATTAGATCCAAATTAAGCTTAAAATCCCCTCCTATCAATATATTCTCTTGCGTATCTACAATCTTCAAAAAGATATCTTGCATAAAATTTTGATCCTCCTCATTAGGTGCATATATATTGACCAAATTCCAAAATTATGAATATATCTGACACTTTATCATTACACACCTCCTTGCTGGATCTATTATTTCCTCCTCTATTTTGATTGGTACATTTTTATTGATTAATATAGCTACACCTCTGGCTTTTGAATTATATGATGCTGCTATTACGTGCCCTACCCAGTCTCTCTTTAATTTATTATGTTCCACTTCAGTTAGGTACGTTTCCAGCACGAATTCTATATCTATTTTTTCTTTTTTCAGCAAATTTAATAGCCTCTTCCTTTTAATTTGGTTATGTATTCCATTAATATTTATAGTCATATAGTTCAACATGGCCATCTCATACTCTGTTTACACCTCATTTCCGCTTCCTCACCACCACCTTTCCCCTTTTCCCCATTTTAATCTCTCAGTTTACCCTTTTTGAACTCAATGTATGACAACACTTCTAAAACATAAAATACTTCAACAACTCCCACATCTAAAATTCCCTTAACCCCAAGTGTCCCCCCCCCTCTCTGAGTTGCCCCTTGTTCCTTGCTGGGCAACCACAACTCCCCTCTCCATTTGGATTGCGAACCCGCTCGCAAGCGTCAACTGATTTCACAGTGACTGTTATTCTTTCCCACCCAACCCCTCCAGAAAAGACTTTTGTCTTCACCTTTAACAAAGTTCACCCCCTTTTCTTTTTTCCCCTCCTTTTTTTCTCTCTGCCTTACTTTCTCTTCTTTAGTTCTTATACATTATTTTAACATCTTTATTTGTAGTTTGTCATCGTTCTTCGCTCTTGTTACATCTCTCCTTTTGTCCTGCAGGCGTTCTGCAAATTCTAGTGCTTTTTCCGGATCCGAGAACAGTCTGTTTTTCTCCCCCGGGATAAATATTTTAAGCACAGCTGGATATCTTAACATGAATTTATAACCTTTTTTCCCATAGGATCAATTTTGCTGTGTTAAATTCCTTCCTCTTCTTTAGGAGTTCAAAACTTATGTCTGGGTAAAAAAATATTTTTTAACCCTTGTATTCCAATGGTTTATTGTCTTCTCTAATTTTATTCCTTGCCCTCTCCAATATATTTTCTCTTGTCGTGTATCTCAGAAATTCTACTAAAACGGATCTTGGTTTTTGTTGTGGCTATGGTTTTGGGGCTGGTGTTCTGTATGCCCTTTTTATTTCCAATCCTTCCTGTATTTCTGGCATTCCCAGGACCTTTGGGATCCATTCTTTTATAAGTTCTTTCATATTTGTGCCTTCTTCATCTTCCTTTAGGCCCACTATCTTTACCTTGTTTCACCTACTATAGTTTTCCATTATATCCTTCTTCTGAGCTAACAACTCTTCTGTTTCTTTAACTTTTTTGTCACTGTCTTCCAATTTTCTTCTTAAGTCATTCACTTCCATTTCTACAGCCATTTCTCATTCTTCCACATTTTCTAATCTTTTCCCTATTTCTGTCATGACCAGCTCTATTCTACTCACTTTTTCTTCTGTACTTTTCATTTTCTTTTCATTTCACTAAATTCTAATGTCAACCATTCTTTTAATGCTCTCATTTGTTCTTGAAATTTTTTAAAATCTATATATTGTCCATCTATTTTACCTCCTATTCCTCTGTGCAGAGCTTGGTCTTCTTCTTCCTCTTCTTCTGTGTCTGCACCTGTGTTTGTGTCTTCTACTTCTCTTCCTTGTATCTGTGTCTCTTCTGACTTTCTTGTTGAGCTGCTCGCCTCAGTTTGTTGGGTGATTTTTTTGCATAGCTTTGTGTTGTTGGTCTTCTTCTTCTGGGCTAGTTATCTGTTGAGCTTCCTGTTGCTGTTTTTCTTTCTTATCACTCTCTTTCCTGTTGCTTTTCTCTTCTTCCAGCTGAGAGCCCTGCTTTTGGGCATCTCTCTGCTGGTTGTGCTGTGTAAGTTCACTCCACAGCTGGCCCCCCTCCCGTCGGTGTTCTCCTTTTCCTTGGTGTGCGCATTGCACACTTCTGTTTGGCTCAGAGAGCCATTTTTGCAGTCCCGCAGTCGGGAGATTGCGACCCTGCGGGGTCGCTACTAACCTCGGGGAGTAGGCTCCTTTCTCCATGGCAGGTCCCTGTCTCTTCATGCAGGTAAGGCCTTCTCCTTTCTCTTCTGGCATCTTTCCTTCTTTTTTTTCCCATTGTTTTTGCTTTTTCCTTCTTGGGTGCAATTTTCTTTCTTTTCTCCACACCTTTATCTTTTATTTGTTGCATTTTGTGTTTCTTGAACTTTGCGTTTTCTTCACTTTATATCTTCTTTTCTGGAAAGGGCTGGTATTCTCATACCGGCCACTACTCCATCACGTGACTCTTCTGTCATCCACAAGATTGAGTCAGGAGTGTGATGGGGCACTCTCCATTTGCCCAGCATCAAGGAGCCCAGTTCCATCCAGCACATTGCAGCCCCCTGGACAGCTTCCCCATCCACACCCATTCATTCATTCCACCACTGACACACAGTAGCAGCAGTCTGGACCACTTATAGGATGGACTGAAGTCACTCACCAAGACTCTTGAGACTGCACCTTCCAAACTCACCACCTCTACCAGGTGGAAGGAAAAGGGCATCAAAAACATGGGGAGCCCCATCACGCCGCACACCATCCTGAGTTGGGAATATATCACTGTTCCTTCACCGTCATTGGATCAGAATCCTGGGATCCCTCGATCCCTCCCTAATAGCACTATGGGTCCCCACTCTTCGGGGACTGCAGCTGTTCAACAAGGCAGCTCCCAACCACCTTCTCAAGGATAATTCGGGACAGCCAATTAAATGCTGGCTCAGCCTGCAAAGGCCATGTGCCTTGAATGAATCAATATTCAGGTTATTTAATCTTCCCCCAGCTGTTGACAAGAATATTTATTCCTTTCTCCCCTCTCTATATCATAAAATTGAAGGGCAAAGGTTACTGAGGGCATGACATGGGCACTCACTGATGCCCCTCTGATGGATGGGATTTTTAATCCATCAAGTTAGAGGCAACCGAAGACAATGGAGTTATGAAACTTCCTGGATTATCCCAGTGTCCAGAAATTAGAATGATCTCCAGGACATTCCTTACTAAATACATGAGCGTGGACATATTGTGTGTGCTTCTGATCACCCAGCTTTTGCAAAGATATCATTAAGATGGAAAGAGTGTGGAAAAGATTCATGAAAGGACTGGCAGGCTTGAATTATAAGACTTGATAGGCAGGGACCTTTCTCCCTGGACTGTAGGAAGCCAAGGGAAACCTTATAGGGGTTTATAAAATTATGACGGGCATAGTTAAAATACTTAAAGTCATTTTCTGAGTGTGCTGGAATCTAAAATAAGAAGACATGGATTTAATGTGAGAGTGGGAGATTTAAAAGTGCCCTGGGATCATATTTTCCACACCGAGGGTGGTGGGTATATGGAATGAGGAAGTAGTAGAGGTGGATACAATTGTAATATTTAAGACATCTAGACAGATACATGGATAGGAAAGGTTCAAAGGACATGGGCCAAACACAGGCAAATAGGACTAGTTTGATCAGCATGGAAAAGTTGGGCCGAAGTGCCTGTTTCCATGCCGTAATACTCTCTGTATCTAAGACTATTCAGCTATCTAGGGCAGCACGATTGGCATAGTGGTTAGCACAATGCTTTTACAGCTCCAGCGATCGGGACAGGGTTCGAATCCCACCCTATTTTTAAGGAGTTTGTACGTTCTTCTCGTGTCTGTTTGGGCTTTCTCTTTTCTCTTTGGCTTGGCTTCGCGGACGAAGATTTATGGAGGGGGTAAAAAGTCCACGTCAGCTGCAGGCTCGTTTGTGGCTGACCAGTCCGATGCGGGACAGGCAGACACGATTGCAGCGGTTGCAAGGGAAAATTGGTTGGTTGGGGTTGGGTGTTGGGTTTTTCCTCCTTTGCCTTTTGTCAGTGAGGTGGGCTCTGCGGTCTTCTTCAAAGGAGGCTGCTGCCCGCCAAACTGTGAGGCGCCAAGATGCACGGTTTGAGGCGTTATCAGCCCACTGGCGGTGGTCAATGTGGCAGGCACTAAGAGATTTCTTTAGGCAGTCCTTGTACCTTTTCTTTGGTGCACCTCTGTCACGGTGGCCAGTGGAGAGCTCGCCATATAATACGATCTTGGGAAGGCGATGGTCCTCCATTCTGGAGACGTGACCCATCCAGCGCAGCCCATTCAGAGCCAGCTCTTCAGCGCTTGACGTCCTGCTTTGCGGAAACTGCCAAAATGTTTGGCCTGGAAGTCAGCCTGAAGAAAACTGAGGTCCTCCATCAGCCAGCTCCCCACCATGACTACCAGCCCCCCCACATCTCCATCGGGCACACAAAACTCAAAACGGTCAACCAGTTTACCTATCTCGGCTGCAAAAAGTGTGGGCTTTAATTGTGTGTAAATTGGGTGGCACGGGTTCGTGGACCGAAATGGCCTGTTTCCGTGCTGTATGTCTAAATTTAAATAAAAGTTTTTGCATTTGTTTTGCTATAATTTGACCAATTGTGCCGAAAGGTCTTTGACCTGAAATGTTCACTCAGCTTCTATCTTCACAGATACTGCTGATAAGGTAAATAGTCATAGGGTCCACTTTGTTCTGCCTTTCACACAGATTGTTAGCTTTTACACTAATCCGCTATTAGGCCATTGAAACTGGTCACTTTTACTGCTGCAATGCCAGTGATTATCCGTAGGAGGTGATCAAGTTCAGCATTCTTCACAGTGTTAACTATTCTACGGATCTCAAGGGATTGAATCTAGCCACAAGCATTGGTTGAACACCCTTGCTGAGTGAGAGCATCATCTGGTTCTTTGCCACTGGCTGCCTGTCATGTTTCTTGTAAATTGCAAGGGACGAGATCAACGTACGAAGTGCACAATATTAAATTGTTCTTTGGAATTATTTAGGCCAAGAAATTCTATCAGCCCAGCACAAGCACTTTCTGCCCTGTGCATAAGAATATTACCATAATAGAGTAAATCAGGGAATGCAGACACTAGAATCTTAAGCAACCTTTGAGATGTTGGAAGGACTGACAGTCATCCATGGAGATAAATGGTCGGTCAACACTTCGGATCAGGACCCTTTATTGAGTTGGCACGGTTGACGTAACGCCTTTACAGCACCAGTAATTAGGGCAGGGTTCGAATCCTGCACTGTCTGTAAGAAATTTGAATGTTCTCCCTGTGACTGCGAGGGTTTTCCTCGGATGCTCCGATTTTCTCCCACCCTTCAAACCGTACTGGGGGTGTAGGTTAATTGGGTGTAAATTGGGTGTCACAGGCTTTTGGGCCAAAATGGCCTGTTTCCGTGTTGTATGAATCAATGCAGGAAAAAAAAATTAATAACTGGAGAGAGGCTGCAAAGAAGGTTCACCACCTTGACCCCCGAGATGATGAGGGCTGGATTGGAGCAGGGATTATTTATTTATTTACATAATGAGGAGAGATTTAGTCACTGGCCCTTGTACTCCCATGAGGTCAGAAAGCTAAGAGGTGATGCAAAGATATTTCCCCCTGGCTCGGGTCTCTGCATTCAAAGTCCAGAAACAAGGAGTCAGATTTTCAGACTGAACTGATATTTTCCTTCACCCACGAGGACTGTGGAGACTCTGTCACCAAGAAAGAGATTGGTAGATTTTTAGATTTAATGGAAATCAAAAGGCATAGGGTCATTAATCTGGCTGTCCAAGTAACTACGTTAATCTCATTCCCCTGCTTACATCTTGTATCCATGCTGCAGGATGCCCTGCTCCTGACCATTACACCATTACTTTGTGAGGTGTGACTGATGCTGCTTCTTCCATTCCTTGAACAAATCATATGAGGTTAATCCCCTGGCTTTATAATGATGAGCAGCTGGGGGATAATAATTATTATAATGTTAGTGATGGGCCTGAGCCTTATTATGATGAGTTGGAGACAGGCCTGTGAATTATTATAGTGAGTTGGGATGAGCCTGAGCCTTATAGTGATGAGTTGGGGATGGGCCTGTGAATTATTATAGTGAGTTTGAGGGGGTGGGGGTGGGCCTGAGCCTTATTGTGATGAGTTTGGGATGGGTCTGTGAATTATTATAGTGAGTTGTGAGGGGGGTGGGTCTGAGCCTTATTGTGATGAGTTGGGGATGGGTCTGTGAATTATTATAGTGAGTTGTGAGGGGGGTGGGTCTGAGCTTATTGTGATGAGTTGGGGATGGGTCTGTGAATTATTATAGTGACTTGTGAGGGAGGAGGGCCTGATCCTTATTGTGATGAGATGGGGATGGGCCTGTGAATTATTATAGTGAGTTGTGAGGGAGGTAGGCCTGAGCCTTATTGTGATGAGTTGGGGATGGGCCTGTGAATTATTATAGTGAGTTGTGAGGGGGATGGGCCTGAGCCTTATTATGATGAGTTGGGGACAGGCCTGTGAATTATTATAGTGAATTAGGTGGGGGAGGGCGGGTGTGGGCCTGAGCCTTATTGTGATGAGTTGGGGACGGGCCTGTGAATTATTATAGTGAGTTGGGGGGTGGACCTGAGCCCTATTATGATGAGTTGGGGACGGGCCTGTGAATTATTATAGTGAGTTGGGGGGGGTGTGGGCCTGAGCCTTTATAGTGATGAGTTGGGGATGTGCATGAACCTTATTATGATGAGTTTGCGACAGTACTGAGCATTATTTAAATGAGTTGGGGATAGACTTGAGTGTTAATATGATGAGTTGGGGACAGGCCTGTGGATTATTATGAGGAACTGGGGATAGGTATGAGCATTATAATAAAGAGTTGGGGATGGGCCTGAGAGTTATGATGAGTTGAGGATGGGCTTGTCCATTATTAGGAGGAGATTAGGATAGGCCTGTGCATTATTGTGAGTTAGGGATAGGTCTGTGCATTATGATGAGGAGTTGGGGATGGGCCTGAGAGTTTTTAAGATGAGTTGGGGATGGGCTTGAGTATTATTATGATGAATTGGGGATGGGCCTGAGCCTTATTATAATGAGTTGGGCCACTATCTGCTCTTATTTCCACCACTGGGTTCTCAAAAATCAGACTTTTGCACAATCAGCTGGAGCAAGCTTCGATTCCCTTTGTGTAATGAATGGCATGAAGAACATAAGCCTTAAAGAATATGATAATTTTTTGAGAAGTTGGTTTCCACATATGGAAAAGATTGGTGTTATCACTTTATAATTATTTATATTAAGTTAATTGGTAGACTATGGGGTAGATTATGGTTTGAGCTTTGTCATTTCCGTCCTCACCTCATCTTAATTTCCTATTTTATTATTGTTGTGTGTTTTATATAAATCTTATAATTTTGACCTAGTACTATATATTAGATAGTAGTGTTTTAGTTTATCAAGTATTTTATATTTAGTGGATATATTCATAGTTGTTGAGGTTTTGACGTAAGTTGGTCATAATTTAGTTATTTGGTAATATCCAGTATGTCTATACAATTAGTTTATTTCATTTACTCTTTCTTTTCCTGTTCTTTTTTTTTCTATTTTTTCTTTCTCTGAGGGATTTTCTGTGTGTGTGGGAGGGGGGGGGCGTGGGTGGGGGGAGAAGAAATGATAAAATATCATGTTTTGATTTGGATCTAGTGTGTATGTACTTTTTACATGTGCCAATAAAAAAAGAGCATAAGTCTGAGTGTAAAAAAGTACTAAAAGGAGAGAGAGAGAGAGAGAGAGAGAGGTTTGCCATCTGGAGGAATGAACATTTGTATTTACTTCAGACTTTTAAACTTCTTCGCACGATGGCAGCTCGTTCATCTATTGGGGTTCCCGAAGTCAAGTGTTCGTAACCCAAGGTGGTTTGTCACATTCAGTATCAAAATCTGCAATGGGAGTTTTAAATGTTTCATTTATTTCATGCCATCACAATATCCTACCGTTGCTTTCAAGGTTGAAATTGCTCCAAACTGAGTGTGACTGCTGTGGCACAGGGTGGTTTCTGAACTGACCATTCATAATGCTTCTGTCCTGCACGATCATGATCTGGAATCACATAAAAAGAAAATCCTATTCAGCAAAGAGCTCCTCTCATAGGTGTAATGATATGGATTGTACATCATCATTGGCTGGTAAGAACATGGCTGGCCTGCCCCCTGATGATACTCTCCCCTGGACTCCTCCCCTGTGGCCTAGGTCGAGCCACCTCTCCCTTCCCTGCACTTCCCCAACTTGGATCCGGGCCAGCTCGTCTTCTGTCCAATAAGGCCTATTGTTCCCCTCAGTCTTTGTCTTTGTGGTAATTGGGGGAACTGGTAGTGCCCATCAATTTATTGTACAGTAAATTTTAATGTCTCCGGTAATGGAGAAGTTGCTTTGCCCTGATCGGCTAGAGGTGGATCCCCAAGTCCCTAATGCATCGGAATTCTTCGAACAGTGGATCAGTTGTTTAAACAACTTCCTTGAGGCCGCTGCTGTAGTGGTCGACTTGGAAGAGAAGAGGCTGAAGGTTCTACAGGCAAGAATCGCCCAGAGGGCTTTCCAGGCCATCAGAAGCTGCGTGAACTACACCAAGACGATGGCTGAGCTATGGGTGCTATACAAGCCCAAAATCAACGCGGTCTACTCCAGGTACCTCCTGGCATCTAGAAAACAACAGCCTGGTGAGTTAGTAGAAGAGTTTGTCCGAGCCCTGATCACACTGTTTGGGGAACCCCATGGTCCCTGTGCCAGGGGCTCAGTGCGTGGAAGACCTGGTCCAGGATGCTTGCGTGTCAGGGTTGAGGTCGGACTATATCTGACAATGTCTCCTCGAGGAGGAACAACTACCGCAGAAACGGACGATCCAACTGGCCAGGACTTTAGACTCGGCCCAGCGCCACGTGGAGTCGATTGTGGGCAGAAGCGGGCCTACCCCGTATGCGCCGCTGTGAGGGCCACCATCCTGCGAGTTGGTGTCGGGGACGGCTGACCTGACCGCAGCTGCGGTGGCGCCAGGATCTATGAGATGCCACTTCTGTGGGCAGGCAAAACACCTACGATGTCTCTGCCCCGCAAAAGGAGCTACTTGCTCGGCCTGTGGGAAAAAGGGGCATTATCTATGGGTCTGTAGGTCCAGAGCCTTATCCCAAAGAAGTGCGGCGTGTATGGGTGAGGAGCTTCCAGTGCCGGCTGTATGTGCGGTAAGGGGGGGGGTGCCATCTTACTCACTGCCACCCCATCCTCTACGTAGCGGCAACCCTCTTCGATGTCGCCACTTCCGCCACCCAATGATGCCACGTACGCCTTTTTCATCGATGTTGGCAGCGTGGTCAACATGGAGGCCGCCATCTTGGACATCGGGCCTCCCCACTGACAGCGAAGGCGATGCACCCATCCTGGCATTGATCACCTTGAACCAGGCCAGCCCTCATCCGATCACGAACTCCATGATGCAGATCGAGGTGAATGGGTACATGTCAAACTGCCTCTTCAATAGTGGCAGTACCGAAAGTTTTATCCACCCCGAAGTGGCCCATAGACTCTCGATCCCCGTATGGCCAATGACCGGATCCGTGTCGTTGGCGACAAAAGACCAGCAGACCTGTATCTGGGGGTACTGTGTGGCATCTCTGATGGTGGGGGGGAGAATGTTATAATGACTTTTTGTTGTTGGTCATGCCCCAGCTCTGCACATTGATCCTCCTGGGCCTCGACTTCCAGAGTCAATTTAGGAATGTGACGATGGCGTTCGGGGGCCCCCAACTGCCACTCACCATTTGAAATCCACAGGTTACGGTCTCCCACCCCCCCCAACCGAGCACCCACCCTCCGGCTCCGACCTGCAGCCTCACCACCCTGCAGGTGTCCCCTCCGTCACTATTTGCAAACCTCACCCTGGACTGTAAACCAATCGCCACCAACACCAGACTCTACAGCACAGAGGATATCCGGGCCAAGGTTCAGCGATTCTTGGTGGTGGGGATCATAGCCCCTTGCTCCAGCCCCTGGAGGGCACAGGTCCTCATGGTCAGAGGGGCAGGCAAGCCCTGGATGGTGAATGACTACAATCAAACCATCAACTGCTTCACCCAGTTGGATGCGTACCCCCTACCTTGGATAGCCGACTTGGTCAACGAGGTCACACAATACAGAGTCTTTTCGACCATTGACCTCAGGTCGGCTTATCATCAACTTCCCCTTCGACCGAGTGACCAGCTCTACACTGGCTTCGAGGCAAACTTTTTCACTTTCTGTAGGTGCCTTTCGGTGTTACTCATGGTGTCTCTGCTTTTCAGAGGGTTATGGATTGAATGGTGGAGGAGCACAAGCTGACAGCAATGTTCCCATACCTTGACAATGTCTTCATCTGTGTCCATGACCAGCAGGACCATGACGCGAACCTCACAAAGTTCTTATGTACGGTCAAGTCTCTCAACAAGTGTGTGTTTAACACAGACTGCCTGGCCCTCCTTGGATGCGTCGTGACACATGGTGTCGTTGCCCCGGACCCCGACTGCATGCGACCACTTATGGAGCTCCCAGTCCCAAACACCCTAAAGGCACTGAAGAGGTGCTTGGGGCTGTTTTCCTACTACTCACAATGGGTGCTCAATTACGCCGATAAGGCCCACTCCCTGATTAAGTTCACATCCTTCCCGTTATCAGTGGAAGCCCAAACCGCCTTCTATCAGATCTGAGGAGACATCGCAAAGGCCACGATGCTGCCGTGGACGAGTCCATCCCTTTTCAGGTGGAGAGCGATTCCTCTGAATTCTCACTGGCCGCCACACTTAACCAGGCAGGGAGGACAGTAGTGTTTTTCTCCCTCACCCTGCACCGTCCTGAGGTACGTCACTCCTTGGTTAAGAGGGAGGCACAAGCGATTGTTGAGGCGATGCGCCACTGGCAATATTACCTGGCTGATAAACGGTTTACCCTGCTGACAGACCAGCAGGCCGTGGCCTTCATATTTAATGTTAAACAGCGGAGTAAAATAAAAAATGACAAGATTCTTAGGTGGAGGATCGAGCTCTCCACCTATAATTACGGCATCTTGTCCCGACCAGGTAAACTCAACAATTCCCCAGATGCCCTATCCCAGGGGACATGCGCCAGCAAGCATCTCAACCACCTCCAGGCACTCCACAACAGTCTATGCTACCCTGGAGTCACAAGGCTCGGAACCTTTGAGGATGTCAGGTCCATGACCAGACACTGCCAGATCTGTGCTGAATATAAGCTGCAGTTCTGCTGACCCAACAAGGCACAGCTTATTAAGACCACACACCCTTTTGAATGACTTAGTGTTGACTTCAAGGACCCCCTACCCACCGCAAATAGGAATGCCTACTTACTGTTGGTGGTGGACAAGTTCTCCAGGTTCCCCTTTGCTATTCCCTGCCTGGATATGACCTCGGCGACTGTAATCAAGGCGCTGCGCAGCATCTTCACTCTTTTCAGGTACCCGATTATATCCACAGTGATTGGGGGTCCTCATTCATGAGTGAGGAACTGCGACAGTACTTCCTGGCCAGAGGCACAGCCACCAGCAGGACCACCAGCTATAACCCCAGCAGTAATGGCCAGGTGGAAAAGGAGAATGCCACTGTCTGGAAGGTGGTGCTCCTGGCCCTTAGGTCCAAGAATATGCTAGTGTCCCGCTGGCAGGACGTTCAGCCAGAAATGCTCCACGCCATCCGATCACTCCTGTGCACCACAACCACCATCACCCCGCATGAACGCTTGTTTGTTTTCCCTAGGAGATCGGCGAATGGTTCCTCCATTCCTCCTTGGTTGGCAACCCCAGGGCCGGTCCTACTACGGAGACACACGAGGGGCCATAAGACGGATCTACTAGTGGAAGAGGTCCACCTCGTCCACGCCAACTCTCAATAAGCGTTCGTGAGGTATCCCGATGGCCACGAGAACACTGTGCCTATCCGAGACCTGGCGAAGGCCGGAGATCCCAAAACTGCCCTGTCCACCACCGACCACCCCACGGAGCAGACCACCCCACACTGGAACTCAATACTAGAGGCCGAGTCGCCCGACTCTCCTCTCCAGGAGTTGGTCCCTCGGGAGACATCAAACTCCTCCCGGAACCTCCCCTGCCTCCCCCAGTGGCAGCTTCCCTTTCCAAACAGCAGAGCACGGATACACCTGCCCCCCCCCCCCATTGGTTCCGCAGAAGGAGGAAGTCGCCAGTGCAACTGAACCTCTAGTTAGACAGGAGAAATATTTTTTTGTTTGTTTGTTGGTTCCACCTCTGAATAAAAGAGGGGGGGGGGGTTCTATTTAAAATGAAGGGCTGAATATAATGATATGGATTGTATATAGTCATTGGCTGGTAAAGGCATGGGCTGGCCCACCCCCTGATGACACTCTCACCTGGACTCCTCCACTAGGACCCAGGCCATCAAGGTCGAGCCACCTCTCCCTTTCCTGCAATTCCCTAGCTTCCTAGCTTTGATTCGGGCCAGCTCAAATCTTCCGTACAATAAATCCTTTCCCCTCAGTCTTTGTCTTTGTGGTTACTGGGGCAACTGGTAGTGCTCATCAATTGGCTTCCCTGTAAAGATGCTTCATGTTACCACAAGGGAAATAAGAGGCAAGACAGGAACCAACCAGGCCACCCACTAGTTCCACTACTTCAGGGCTAGGTTGCACCATTCCCATCGGACCTGCTGATGATTCTTCCCTTGTTCCAATACGAGTCCTCTGACCTTGACCTCAACATCATCTCTGCTTTCTCAGGGAATTTACCTTTCGGCCTCTGAAGTAAAGCAGAAACACTCAGCAGGTCAGGCAGCAGCCGTTGGGAGAGGGAGAAGAGTTCCAGCTACTTCTCTCACCACAGATACTCGTGACTACTTGCTGGATATCCCTAGTATTTTCTGGTTTCCAGCACTAAGCTTTTTTTTTCCATTTTGGCTTCTGTTCTATGCACCCCATTCTAAAAGCTTCATCTCTCTTTTACTTAACTCTGGTGAAAGCTCTGTCAGGTAATTGTGAACCATAGATTTTTTTACAGGCCCTTTGGCCTAATTTGCCCACCAACGACAATGTCCCACCCAATCCAGTCCCACCCACCTGAATTTGGCTCATATTTCTCTAAACCCATCCTATCAATGTTTTTAAAATATTTCTATAGTACTTCCCTCAAGCACATTCTCCGGCAGAATATTTCATACACCGACCACCCTCTGTGTAAAATGTTTCTGTTAAATCTCTCCCCCCTCATCTTAAAACTATGTCCTCTGGTTCTTGATTCCCCTACTCTGGGTAAAAGTATCTCTGCGTTCACCCGATCTATCCCACTCATAAATTTGTACACCTCTGACATAGTCAAAATCTATAAAAGAACCACTGATATGAGCAAAGACCCGGTTGTTAAACCATTTCCATTGAATATTGTGGAAACAGTCTTCTATTTATACAGCTGAATAAATAAAGGCTGGTCTATGTTAGAACAGCTGCGACAATGCTCCTCAACTACTAGACACTGGGTCATCTGATGAGTAAACCGTGGATTTCTGTAGGCAATGGTTGGTGTTTCAGCCTGTGCACTGGAGGATAGCTAATGTTGTTCCGATGCATCAAAAGGCTCTGAGAATAAAATGGAAAATTATAGGCTAGTAAGACTGATATCAGTGGTGGGTATGTTACCAGAAGGTATGCTAAGAGACCAGATATGCAAGTACTTGGATAGGCAGGGACTGATTAGGGATGCAAAATGGAAGATGGAATCTACTGGGGACAAATGTGAGGTGTTGCACTTCGGGAGAATGAACCAGGGTAGGATTTACATCGTAAATAGTAGAGACCTGAAGAATGCAGTAGGACAGAGGAATCTGGGACTACAGATACATAATTCCTTGAAATTGGCATCACAGGTCGATAGGGTTGTAAAGAGAGCTTTTGGCACATTGGGCTTCATGAATCGAAGTATTCAGAACAGGAGTTGGGATGTTATGTTGAAGTTGTAGAAGACATTGATGAGGCCACATTTGGAGTATTGTGTGCAGTTTTCATTGCCTACCTACGGGAACGATATCAATAAGAATGAAAGAGAGCAGAGGAAATTTTAAAGGATGTATCTGGGACTTGAAGAGCTGAGTTATAGGAACAGGTGGAATAGGTTAGGTATAGAGGTTCTCCACCTTTTTCTTTCCACTCACATCCCACTTTAAGTAATCCCTATGCCATCGGTGCTCTGTGATTAGTAAGGAATTGCTGACAGTGGTGTGTGGGTGGAAAGAAAAAGTTTGAAAACCACTGTTTTAATTGTACCTAATTGACTCGTTATGTACTTGGTTTCATAACTTCGTACTTTTACCCAGAGTAGGGGAATCAAGAACCATAGTTTTAAGATGAGGGGGAGAGATTTAACAGAAACATTTTACACAGAGGGTGGTCGGTGTATGAAATATTCTGCCGGAGAATGTGCTTGAGGGAAGTACTATAGAAATATTTTAAAAACATTGATAGGATGGGTTTAGAGAAATATGAGCCAAATTCAGGTGGGTGGGCCATGACAAATTTTCTCATGCAAAATATTTCAGTATCAATTGGGTCTAGAGCAGTGATTCTCAACCTTCCTACCCACATACCACCTTAAGCAACCTCTTACTAATTACAGAGCACCAATGGCATAGAGATTACTTAAAATGGAATGTGAGTGAAAAGAGAAAGGTTGAGAACTACTGGGTTAAGACTTTATTCCTTGATGCATCAGAGATGTGGGAAGATTTTATGGTGGCATACAAAATTATGAGGGGTGGAAATAGGGTAAATGCAAGCAGATTTTTTCCACTGAGGATTGATGAGACAAGAACTGGAGGATGGGTTAAAGAATGAAGGTGAAATGGTTGAGTGAAGTATTAGGAAGAAATTTGTGCAGAGTGTAGTGAGAATGTGGAATGAGCCACCAGTTAAAGTGGTGGATATGGATTCTATTTCAGCATTTAAAAGAAATTTGGGTAGGTGCACGGATGGGAGGGGTATGGAGGCTATGGACCGTGTGCAGGGAGATGGGTTAGGCGGAATAATGCATCAGAATGGACTATGGGCCGAAAGTCTAATTTCTGTGCCTTAGTGTTCGAAGGCCACAACGTGTTTCCCCCTCCCCAGATGCCGCCTAATTTCTAAAGTTCTCTGTTTTTGTTTTTACAGGAGATTTGCCAGCCAAACTTAGCAAAGAATTTCAAAATACGAACCAGCATGTTTCACAAATTGACGATTAATCTCGAGATTCGCTTGAATGCTGCCAGTTGTTTGCACACTGCTGGATCAAGCATACTCTGTTATTTTTAACCCGACCTATTATTTTTTTATCGTCATGGAGTCGTATCGCTCAGAAAGGAACTCTTTATAGCCCCTCTCATCCATGCCCATCTATCCCAGTCCTGCTTGCCTGCGTTAGAACCACACCTTTCTCTGCCTTGGCCCTTTAAGTGCCAGTCTGAATGTCTCTTAAACATAATGATTGTATCTAACTTCACCACCTCCTCTGGCAGTAATTTCCAGGTAGAAACACTCTCTGAGTGAAAACCAGATCCCCTTTTAAGCTCCTTCCTCTCTCCTTAAACCTGTACTCTTTTGTTTTTGAAACCCCTTTCATGTCAAAAAGATATTGACGATTTACCCTACCTTGTCCTCTTACAATCTTACAATCTTACATCTATCAGGTCAGCCCTCAACCTCCTTCGCTACAGAGAACACAAGCCCAGTCTGCTCCTATAACTAAAGTCCTCCAATCCAGGCAACATCCCAGAGGATCTTCTCCGCAGTCAGTTCAACTCAATCACTTCCTCCTCCCAGTTAGTGACTCGAACTGCACACGATATTCCAAGTAAGTTTTACAAAGCTGTAACTTACCTATTAACTTACCATATTACCTATCATGAGCTAGAAGGAGGCCACTTGATCCATCAGCTCTATGCTAGCTTTCAGCAGGGCAATTCAATTACTTTCTTTCCTCACCGCCCTACTCCCTTCCTGACATGTCTGCCAATGGTCTCATGTACTGCTGGACTGAGACTACCCGTAAATTGGAAGAACAACACCTCAGCTTCCAACTGGGCACCCTCCAACCGGATGATATTTATATCGACTTCTCTGCCTTTCGTTAAAATTTTCCCCCTCCACCCCCTTGCTTCTGGCATCATCTCATTTTGCACAGACATGATAAATTCCACCTATTCCCTTATCACATTCAATTGTTGGTCTGGATTCCGCCCCCATTGTTTGAATTCTGAGACTTTCTGATAGATCCTGCTTCTGCCTTTTCTGATCGTTCCTTGAGAAAGGGCTCAGGCCCGAGACTTCGCCAATGTATCTTTGTCTCCTTTAGGTACTGATGAGACCAGCCGAGTTCTTCCAGCATTGCGGTGCGTTTACTACAATCACAGCGTCTGCAGCCCATCATGTTTCCCTCTATCCCAAGTGGATTGTAACCTATTCTCTCCCATTTGCCCATCTTTCTTTTACCAAGTGAGTAATTTATAGTAGTAAATTCAATCCATTAGCATACTTTTAGGTGTCGGAAAAATCCCACAAAATCACAAGGAGAAGATGTAAGACCAACTCAGAGATCAGAATCCAATCCGGGTCCCCGTCCTCATGCTAAGTTGTGTTGCTCCTGCCAGGAAGCAATGATTTGCAGAAGTCGATCCCTCACCTCCTGCATTCCCCAGGAAACTGAGCTCAGTTCAGTGCTGAACAATCAAAATGTAATGATGCAGATGCTGGAAATCTGAGTTAAAGCAAAGGGACTGCTGGAAACATTTCAGCAGACCAGACAGCCTCTGGGCAGAGAGGAACAGTTTCAGCTTGATCCTTCGTCAGAACTGGGAAAGGAAAATGAGCCTTATGGACGGCAGATTCTGTGATCAGGAGCCAAACGAAACTGCTGGAGGGACTAAGTGGGTGAGCAGGACGAAAGGATAGTTGCTGTTTCAGATCAATCTGAACTGATTGTTTTTTGCCTTTAACCCAGTCTGTTTTTTTAAAAATTTATTTTAACATCACAGCCCATGAAGCCAATACCACCCAATTACACGCAGTTTATCCGACCAACCCCATACGGTTTGGAATGTGGGAGGAAACAGGAGCACCCAGAGAAAACCCACGCTGGTCATGGGGAGAACATACCAACTCCTGACAGACAACGCTGGATTCAAACCTGCATTGCTGATGCTGCATTAGCGTGATGCCAACGCTAAGTGTGCTGTTTCCTACCTGTCCCCCCACCCCCTTCCACCACCCCAAAACTTTAACTCCGTTTATCTCTCCATAAATGCTGTCTGACCCGCTGAGTTTTTCCAACAACCTGCCATTTCATTTTAGTTCAGTGGTAACATTCTTACTAGGAACATTACCCCAAGTTACATCCTATTGGTGACTGCCCCAACCAAGGACCAACTGAAAGGCCTAAAATGGGAGAGCTAGATTTCACCCAGACGTGGGGCTGAGGAAAATCGCCACCTCTGAGCAGTTCACAGCAGTTATATTTCAGTGTGTTTCGTGGCAAGAGTTGATTGATGTGTGTCATCATCAGTATTTAATAGTCTAGTTCCTGCTTCAGGTATTAAGTGAACTTTTTAGTTATATAAGCACACCCTTTGCACCAACTCTTCCCAAAGGAGTGGCTACTAGACAATAAGGCATTCATCTAATATTTCACCCCCCCCCCCCCCACCTCCGATGGTTATGCAGAATGTATAACATTAACAGCTTATTTCACACAGTGGGTGGGTTTGAGGCTGACACAGTGTTGGGTGGGAGCGTCCGTGGGCCTTTGTGTCAGACGTGCTGCAGGTGTCAAGGTAGGCACGGACAAAGGTTCAGATCTGTGGATCCCTGTGCAGGGACCAGAGGGTGCTTGGGGCTGTGCAGGCCCTGCAGATCGTTGCATTCAGGCTGAGCCAAGGCTGGTGGCCAAGGGTCAAAGAGCAAGCAGGAGTGGAGGCTGGTCTGATAATGGCAGAGAAAAACAAGGACTGCTGATGCTGGAACCTTGAGCTGGAACTCAGCCGGCAGCACCCATGGGTATAAATGGTCAGTTAATGTCTTGGGTTGGGTCCCTTCACCATGACAAAAAACCATGGCTAAACCCATCTTAGCTGAACTGCCTTCTCTCCTCACACCCCTTAATCCCTTGCCTGATAATCACCATCTTGAAATATTCACTGACTCTGCCTCCATACCTAACCATGATGGAGAACGCCGCTGAATCACAGTCCACTGAGAGAAGAAATTCCTCCTCACCTTTGTCTTTAAATGGGGATCCATTATTCCCAAACTATCCTCTTTGAGATATCCTCAGCAGGGGAATAGTCCTCGGCCATGTCACCACTCATTCCTACAGTCCAAATCGCTTCCCTTGTTCCATGGAAGACAACCTCTTCAACCAGGGATCGACTAGGTGAGCGTTCCCTGAACTCCCTGCGTTGTGTTTATTGGTCCTTAAATAAGGTGGCTGAAGGGCAGATGCAGTGGTGCAGAGAGAGCTGTGGCAATTGTAGAGCAAGAGGACACAGTGAGATTTTGGGATGGTAGAGCATGGCGGCCAGAAGAGGTAATGGCTCTTGACCCCAGTGACCAGGGTTCAACCCTGACCTCCAGTCCCATCTGTGAACAAGATGCACACTCTCCCTGGGGCTGTGGGGTTCCCTCTGGGTCTTCTTCCTCCACTCCCCCACTTCACACCCACAAACCAAAACCTTGCTGTCTGATAGGGTAATTGGCAGCATAATGGGAAGGAGGAGAGAATTAAAGTGGGAATAATGTATGATTAGGACAGTGGTCAGCACAGTGAGCTGAAGGTCCTGTTTTACTCTCTGACCATAGAGTCATACAGCATAGAAGAAAGCCCTTCAGCCCACTGTCTGTGATGACCATGATGCCTGTCCATATTAATCCTACACCTACATTGATTCCACATCCCTCTGTGCCTTGGACATGTGTATCCATCCAGATGCTCGCGAAATGATGTCACTGCCTCTGCCATCTTGCCTGGCAGCTTATTCCAGTTATCAACTGGCTCCATCAAACTTGGTTGGGAGAGAGGTCCAAGCATCAACCTGATGGGAGTTGGAGTGGGAGTGTGGTGAGACAGGGGTTTGATTTGGCAGTCAATATGACATGTGACCTGTAGATCACCGCATCTCAAAGGGGTGGTCTGGGCAGGTCTATGAGCTGGGAGCCTTTAGTTTTGCCATGATACGTTAAAGCCCAGATTTCCCACTGAGGGCTGTGGTTTCCTGTCATACCCCACAGGCATGATGGCAGGTAACTAGCAACATCTTAGTGTGGGTAAGCAGCAAAAGAATCATGTGAGGATAGATTAGGGGTACACGAAAATAATTGAATTCTGTTGGGATCCAGCATGGACTTTATTGGCTGAATGGACTCCTGTGTAGGTAATCATGATAACGTATCTTATCTCCGGCTGGCCATTAAAGCTGGGAGTTACCTGAAGGTCACACCTCAGAAGACTGTCCTGTCTCCTGGTGATACAAGACTCCAATTTCTGTCTTGAGACCAGATCAGATATGATGTATGCTCTAGCCCCTCCATAGTCCAACTTCCTCAACTTCCTACAGTACTCTGATACTGAACTGAATGTTGAATTGTTTATTGCCATGTGTACTAAGATACAGTGAAAAGCTTTGTTTTGTGTGCTATCCAGGCAAGCCATCTTATAGGTATACCAGAAGGTAGTAAAAAAATTTTAAAAAAAGGTTCAGTAAAGCAGAAGTGCAGGTTTTAGATACAAAACTGAAAAATGCAGGTAACAGTGCAAAAGATGAAAGTGCAGTTAAAATGTGCAGCACCGGTGTTGGTTCTGTACAATTGGTCAGCAAAAGGAGTTGTCAGGTACTCCTTCCATCCAATAGCCTACAGGTCACCCTTGGGCAAAGTGTGGTACTTGTTTAGCCTCCCAATCAGGGTGACATGAAACCATGGATCGCAGATGGTGGATGGTTTTTACAAGCAGATTCTACAAATTGGAATTTATGGTTGTAAGATTAAAAACACCGGGCAGATGAATCTGCTGATCATTGGGCAAGGTGACCCATCCAGTATGGACACTGCAACTGAAGAAGATAATGGGAAACCACTTCAGTATTTTTTCCTTTGTATAAATCATGAACTCAACATCGACTACGGTCTCAGCTCGAAGATGGAGCTTCATCGAAGGAGAACAGGGAGGCATCCACCACAATTCGGAGGGTTGGAGATCATGACGGATGGAGAGAAATGATCACCCACACCAAACAGCAAGGCACCTGAATGAATGATATAGTAAAAAGTACATCTTTTACCAATGAGGTCAGGAGTCTGATACCAGCAGAAAAGAAACTTTTCTTGAATCTGGTGGTGCGTGTTGACGAACACATATATATTCTACCTGGCAGGGGAAGGAAGAAGAGTGAGTGACCAGGATGGGATGTGGCCTTAAATAGATTGGCTGCTTTCATGAGGCAACAGGAAGTGAAGATTGAGTCGGTTGGCGGGGTGGCATTGTATGGTATTCTGTGTACGCAACTCCCTGTGCTTTCTTTTGGTCTTGGGAAGAGCAGTTCCCCTCCCAAGTTGGGATGCATCTGGACAGGTGCAATGGTAAAGGACCCTGGGGACATGTTGAATTTCCTCAGGTTCTGAGGAAGGACCATCGTCAGTGCAATTTATATTATCTACCAATATATTACAACCACAAAGTTACATTTAGAAAGCAGCCTGATGGTTTTGAAAGATGAAACTGAGACATTCCTGCATTGAAATCCATTTGGTGGGATTTACCCCTGCCTGGATGCCCCCGCCTGGATGCTTCCCTCCACAATGCCACTTTTGTTGGTGTGGCTGGGATTGCAAGTCTTTCCGTCTCATCGCTTCAGCCCTCCACTGCATTCTGGCTCCCACGCAGACCCTTGCCTGACCTCATGAATCGCATCTCTCAGATCTGAGCACTTTCCAATACTCCTGGACTGCATCTCCTGTTATGCAGCCAACATCCAGATCAGGTCAATAATATGCCTTCAACATGATGAGTTCAGCATTAGCCAACAGAATCTTAAGAAGGACTTTATCAAGTGCCTCCTTGAAGGTCCTTTATATAATGGTATATTCACCTCAAATTTGTGGGCCTAAGATCCTGTTTCTGTGCTCCACTGTTCTATGTTTTCTAACATTTCCTTGTTCACTATTTTAATAAGCTCTTCAAATAAAAATTAAGCAAAAGCAGAAAATCAGCAAGTCAGGCCACAGTGGAGAAACAGAACCAAAACTTCAGGTCAAAGTCCTTTCAGTCTCTTAACTATTGGGTGGAATTAACAAGTCCCGAGTACAGCAATGCCCGCACATCCTGACTCAGAGGAGTGCAACCCTCTAACTGATGAGTATTAGATGGACCATGTTCTTGAGGGAGCTGACACTGGCAGGAAGGTAGAACTTCTAAGACCATAAGATGTAGGAGCAGAATTAGGCCATTCAGTCCATCGAGCCTGCTCTCCCATTCAAAGCACAGCTGATGTATTTTTCCTCTCAACCCCATTCAACCTCCCTTCTCCCCACAATCTTTGATGCCCTCACTAATCAAGAACCCATCAAATACTGCTTTAAATATCCCCAATGATGTCTCCACAGCTGTCTGTGGCAACAAATTTCACAGATTCACCATTATCTGGCTGAAGAAATGTCTCCTCTTCTCTGTTCTAAAGGGACGTCCTTTTATCCTGCGACTCTGCCCTCTGGTCCCAGATTTTCCCACAATGGGAAATGTCCTCTCCCATGTCCACTCTATCAATATTCAGCAGGTTTTGATGAGATCCTTCTTAACTCCAGTGAGCATAGACCCAGAGCCATCAAATGCTCTCCAAACATTAACTCTCCCATCCCTAGGATTATTGTTGTCAACTTGATCCTCCAAGAACAGTCACCCTAATTGGATCCACCAATCACCTCACTGCCCTTCTCACAGTATGAAGCCAGCACTGCCTACTTACTCATGGAACTTGTGCAAGATATTCCCGCCCTCCCGTTCCTTTCGCAGCATGAAATCAGCTTACTCTTCCCACCACCTGCCCAAGCAATGAAGAAGAGTCACATTCCTTGATGGGACATTGTTCCAATTTGGAATCAGCAGCTCGAGGGTAGGATCTGAGACAGGCCCCATACACAACCATCCCTCAGTGTATCTGAATGGCAAAGTCCTCAGCTATTTCCCTGCCTGGATATTCAGCCAACTTTTATCAAAATGATATTTCAAATACTTCCCTAACTGTTGATCGAAAGGAAGATTAATGAGAGACGACCCACTAATGGGTCAGAACAGGTGAAGTTGAAGTGGTTGAGCTGGGGCTTACCTGAAGCTGGTCCAGATGTGTCTTCCCAATAGCCAGATGCAGAATCTCCTGTAGGACTGAGTGAGCAGGTAACTCAGCAGATTGAATTATCCCCTTTTAATCTGTCACCAGATGAAAATTGGGCCAGATATAATTTAAATAATTCAGAGCCCTCTTAAGGACTTTGCCTTCCATGGGGAGTTTCCATTGCCTTCACTTTCTTTAATTTGATTGGCTGCAGTTATGAATCAAACAAAAAGGAACTTGTTAATTTGCATCTTCTGTGCTTTACATAAAATGATCATCTCAGTGGCTGTATACAGTGTGACCATTGTAAACAAGTATCCTGCAATCAGCCACCCAGATACCAGTGGTGAAAATTATTTTTTCTCTATCTATTGTTCCTGTGCATTGAAGTGGATGATTAAAATAAAAGGGAATTGCCTGTTCTGTTGAGGAGTATGTGCAATACCTTAACTAGTTCAGCCTTTACAACAGCAACACAACAAATGGGTAATTGTGAACCACCCCCTATATCAACAGTAAAACCAGTTCTTCTGCTTGGATCTGATTCATGTTTATGGCAGCAAGAGAGAAAGCAGGTGTTAAGTTTTCTGATTAAAAGTATGTTTCCACCTCTTATCCGGGAGGATACGTCAGGGGTTGTTGAAGTGTTTGGGGTGAGCCTCCGGTTATCAATCCACCCCTCCTCCACCTGATAGGAATAATCCTGAGAACAGGATCCATCTGTCTGCCTTGGCCCTGCCGCTGTGTCCTTCTCCATTCCTCCCGTCGTGGTCTCAAATGAGAGGGTGACTTCACTGAGGTTCATAAACTCCACAAGCATAGATTAGGTGAATGGTCACCGACTTTCTCCCCGGGGTGGTGGGGGGGGGGGGGTTCTAAAGCTACAGGGCACGGGTTTAAGGTGAGAGTGGAAAGTTTTTTTGAAGACCTGAGGAGATAGTTTTTCCACATAGAGGACATATAGAACATTACAGGCCCTTCAGCCCATGATGTTGTGACATCTACCAAAAAATAACCCTTCCTACCTCACAACCCTCTATTTTTCCTTCAACCATGTGCTTGACTAAGAGTCTCTTAAATGCCCCTTATTGGGCGTGGGTGTGTGGAATGAACTGCCAGGGGTGGAGATGGCACAATTAGTTTTTAAAAGGCATTTGAAGAGGGAAGGTACACAGGCAAATGGGGCTAGCTCAGGTATGGAAGAGCAGGGCCAAAGGATCCTGCACTGTGCTGTATCAATCTATGACTCTCTGATAAATGGAGTGACCCCACCCACCATAGGCCTCCCACTCCTCATGAACTTTTGACCCCCTGCCTCCCACAATGGCACATGTCATTATTGCCCCAACAGAAACCCTATCTTCCTCTCACCACTCCCTTTATAGATGGAAACAACCTCTCTTGTGTCCCGTGAGCCTATGCTGTTCTGACAGGTGGTCCTCCCTAGATATAACTAGATAAGGATCATGAGTTTATTGAAATACACATTGTACACATGCAGCAGGATTCTTACTGGCTCCAGCCGAATGGATTCTTTGTGGAAAAAAAGGTACAAAAAAAAAAATAACTGAATCAAAAAGAGGCAATCAATAAAAAAAAAGATAATAAACATTCACAGTTAATCCTGGGGCAAAAAACTGATGTGAGAGTTTAGACAGTAGTTTTGTGGTGTCAGGGCAGTCCTGATTAATGTAACAAGGGGAGCTGCAAGAGTCAGATAGCATTTTACCATTTAATCTTCGTAAGGCAGCTGGTCTGGAAAGACTTCTAAAGAACAGCCCTGTAAATGTATCCACTTTATTTCTCCTTAAACCAAGGCATTAAAACAAAGATCAGTATCAGCAGTGCTCGTAATTCTGAGCTTTAAACGTGTGTTTCAAATCCTCTGGGTGTTGTTGCCTCATTTTATAATAGCAGTGCCACTCCTTTTATGAATTGATGGATGGACACTTTTCATCACTAGTTTCAGCCCCGATTAACTTCATCCACAAACTAGATTTTCAGGGAACCAGAGTGTTCAAGCAGATAGAGAGGTCATGCGAGACAGAAATCAGAGGTTTGTATATGATATTAATGTTCTCAGATGTAGTTATTTCAGTGCAAGGAGTATTGTCAGAAAGGCAGACGAGTTTATGGCATGTATTGGCAGGTGGGATGACATCATTATTGCTATTAGTGAGACGGTTGTAGGAGGGGTAGGACTGGCAGTTCACTGTTCTGGGGTTCCCTTGTTTCAGATGTAATGGGGGGGAGGTTGAAAGGGGAGGAGTGGCATTGCTAGTCAGGGAAAATATCACAGCTGTGCTTAGACAGGACAGCCCAGAGGACTCATCTACAGAGGCCATTTGGGTGGAGCTGAGGAGCAGGAAAGGTGTGACCACACCAATAGGGTTGTATTATAGACCACCCAATAGTCAGACAGATAGAATTGGAGGACCAGATCTGTAGAGAGATAGCAGACCCATGTCAGAAACAGAATGTTGTGATAGTGGGAGATTTTAACTTTCCACATTTTGACTGGGACTCCCATACTGTAAAAGGACTGGATGGCTTGGAGTTTGTCAAATGTGTTCAGGAAAGTTTTCTACATCAATATATAGAGGTACCAACTGAAGAAGATGCAATACTTGATCTCCTGACAGAAGTATGTGTAGGGGAACATTTTGGGTCCAGTGACAATAATATCGTTAGTCTCATTAATTATGGATAAGGATACGTTTGGTCCTCGAGTTGAGATTCTAACTTGGAGAAAGGCCAATTTTGTGGAAATGAGAAAGGATCTAGGAAGAGTGGATTGGGTTAAGTTGTTTTCTGGCAAGGATGTGTTCAGTAAGTGGTGAGTGCCGAGTTTGCATGTTCCTGTCAGGATTAAAGGCAAAGTTAACAGGCATAGTGAACCTTGGTTTTCAAGGCATATTAATTATCAGGTTAAGAGGAAGGGAGATGTGTACAGCAGGTATAGGCATCAAGGAGCAAGTGAAGTTCTAGGAGAATAGAAAATGTAAGAAAATACAAGAAGGAAATCAAGAAGGCAAAAAGAAGGCTTGAGGTTGCTTTGGCAGATATTTTGAAGGTAAACTCGAAGGGTTTCTACAAATATGTTAAGAGTAAACGGATAGTAAGGGACAAAATTTGTCCCCCAGAAGATCAGAGTGGTCATCTATGTGTAGAACCTCATTAGATGGAGAAGATCTTAAACAGTTTTTTGCATCAAATTTACTCAGGAAACTGGCATTATGTATAAGGATGGAAGGGAAACAAACAGTAGTGGCATGGAACATGTGGAGATTACCAAGAAAGCAGATGAAGGAAAGGCTGTGGATGTTGTCTACATGGACTTTAGTAAGGCCTTTGACAAGGTTCCACATGGGGTGTGCAGCGTGAATAAAAGCTGTCATGACTGGAGGTAGAACATACGTTCTTATTAGCTTATAGCTGAGGGTAGGTCTTACAGTAGTCTGCCGAAGGGCTAAGGGTTTAGATGGGAAACCAGGGTTATATATGGGTAGATGGGTTCACTGCATTTCACCCCTTCCTGCAGAATTTAGGGTCTGTGGATGAAGACAGAGAATATTAATTCAGAAAAAAGTCAAAAAATTTTTTTTTTACAAATTTAAGGTCTGGAGTTCCTGGTGGAGCGCCTAAGCATGGGAGGGCCTTAGACTCCTTGGGTCTCCTGGTCTGCTTGTGAGAGAGAAGTGGCGGGTGGGGTCTCCAGTTCTGTGGGCGAGGGGGATGCACTTTCCTCCTGAACCAGATTCCCTGACTCGGGGTGGTGAGAATGAGCTCATGGTTCGTAGGGCACTTGAGGCAACTGTTCCAGCAGGTGCCAGGTCCCTGATGGAGAAGATGTTCTCCCTGCCATCTGGGTACTCCAAATAAGTGTACATGGGATAGGCATGGAGCAGTTTCACCCTTTCCACCACCGGGTTGGTCTTGCTTCTCCTCACATGCTTCCTGAGAAGGACTGGACCAGGAGTGGTAAACCAGGTTGAGAGAATAGTTCTTAATGCCGAGGAGTAGAGGAATGATGTGTCTGCACAGACTAAAAGGGCTGAGTGGCCTGTTTTCTGTGCTGTAGTATTCTATGGTTTTACATCTACTGCATCTCCACAGCTTCAAGGAGATATGCTGTAAAAGGAGTTTGCACATTGTGGCCTTTGCTTTCAAAGAACAGATTCGTTCCCAGAATTTGTTTGTTTGGAGTTTTAACCCTTCTCATTAAGAAAAGAGTTAGCTGTTCTGTTATAAGGCCAGAGCATATACGAACAAATGTTTCCATGCACTGCATCTATCAAAAATGGCTTCCAGATAAATGCCAATGGCTAACGTAATGGTAACCACACTCCTATTACAGCACCAGAGTCCTGTGCTGTCTGTATGGAGTTTTATGTTTCCCCCATTTCCAAATGGGTTTTCTGTGGCTGTTTCACTCCAAAAACGAGTGGACTTAGCAGGTTAATTGACCGTATGGGTGTATTTTGGCAGTATGTCCTTCTGGGCTGGAAGGGCCTGTACCTTCCTGTATTTCTAAATTAAAAAGTAAAATGTTGATGCAGAAGGAGCGTCTGAATGAATGTTTGAGAATTTTGTCATCTCCATGTACAGACGTAAGAAAGCATGTGTGGTAAATGATGTGTTCTGCTGATTCCCAGCGCTAGATCCTTCTCCAACAGTGGGACGTGCAAAATTAACTTGTGAAAAGGAAGGATCAGACTGCAGAATAAGGAGAAGATGTATGCTCAGCACAGTTGGTGTTATGGTTAGCACAATGCCCTCACAGCGTCAGCGACCTGGGTTCGAATCTGGTGCTGTCTGGAAGGAGTTCTTCCCATCACCATGTGGGCACATTTTGTGGATGGTGGGATGAAATCGGAGCCTCTGGAGAAAACCCATGCAGGTCACGGGGAAAATGTGCAGACTCTTTTCAATCAGCACTAGACTCGAGCCCAGGTCGCTGCCATTGTAATAGCTTTGCGCCTGGAAATCTGAAATAAAATCAGAAGGTGTTGCAAAGACTCAACAGGTCAGGCAGCATCTGTGGAGAGAGAAACAGGTTTAGTGTATCAGGCCAGAGGCCTCTCGTCAATTCAGAAATGAAGGGTTCATGAAGAGGTTTGTTTCTGAATATTTTATTTTTGATTTTCATACACTCAAGAATTGAAGTGAACAGTACAATCCCTTTCAACACTAATATAACATACAGAATCTGTATTTCTCTCTCCCCACCCCCTCCTCCCTACCCCAATACAACTGAGCATATGGTCAAACTGGTGGGGTCAACGACCCTTAGAGAAATCTAGGAAAAACCCTAGGTAAAAAAACAACCAGGGTGACTAAATAACAAAAGGGAAAAAAATAAAAAAGAAAGAATTAGAAACAAAACGAAAAAAACCCCATCATCTGCGTCATGACCCACTTCCTTAATCCCACTCATTTCCCTGCTGCGGCGGATCTTTACAGTACCCATATTACAAGGGTTGGGGGGGGGGGGGGTCAGTCATATCCACGTATTTCAAATAGGGTGGCCACACTCCAATGGATGTGTCATATTTCCTCCTTAGATTGTACATGATTTTCTCCAGGGGAATGCAACTCTGCAGTTCCATATTCCAGCGTGTGGTATTTCGTTGGGGTCGGACTTCCATGTAACCGCTATGCATTTCCTGGCTACTGATAAGGCAACCTTCACGAACTGAATTTGGTGTCTAGACAGTCTAAAACTCATGTCTCCAATATTTCCCAGAAGGTACCACTCTGGATCCTGTTGAAAATCCACTTTTGCAATTTTTTTCAGAATGTCCCGCAGTTCCTCCCAGAAGGATCTCACACTTGTACATTGCCAGGTGGAGTGGACAAAGGTTCCAATCTCCATACCACACCTAAAGCACATTTCTGAAATTTCTGGCTTTGATTTGTGTAACTCTGTGGTTCTCAACCTTTTTATTTCCACTCACATACCACTTTAAGCAAAGCTTTTGCCATCGGTGCTCTGTGATTAATAAGGGATTGCTTAAGGTGGTATGTGAGTGGAAAGAAAAAGTTTGAAAACCACTGTTTTAATCATACCATATGACTCAGTAAGTGCACAATTTCATAATTCCAAAGGAAATGGGCCAATGACAATTTTTCTCAAGCAAAATATTTTAGTAACAATTGGGTCTAGAGCAGTGGTTCTCAACCTTCCATTCCCTCTCACGTATCACTTTAAGTTATCCCTATGCCATAGGTGCTCTGTGATTAGTAAAGGATTGCTTAAGGTGGTACATGGGCAGAGAGAAAAAGTTTGAAAACCACTGTTTTAATTGTACCTAATTGACTCGTTATGTGCACGGTTTCATAACTCCAAAGGAAATGGGCCAATGCCAATTTTACTCAAGCAAAATATTTCAGTAACAATTGGGTCGAGAGCAGTGATTCTTAACCTTCCCTTCCCACTCATGTCCCTTACCAATCACAGAGCACCGATGGCATAGGGATTACTTAAAGTGGTTTGTGAGTGGAAAGAAAAGGTTGAGAACCACTGGTGCAATTTTTGTGGTGTGAGGCACAGTTGGTGCAAGAAATTTGACTGCACCAACCTTTACCTAGCATTAATGACTTCAGTGTTCATGAAGAGTTTTTAACCTGAAACATTATCCACTGTTTCCTTCTCCACAAATGCTTCTGGAACCTGTTGCGTGTTTCCAGCACTTTTTTTTTTGTCATTGAGGTGTTAGTATTAAAGAGGGGGGAGGATGGCAGGTGATAAAGGATGAGCATTTGAGAGAAGGTGGGAGGCAAAATTTGGTGCCTGGAATGTCAAAGGTCTTCATAGATCACAATGAACCTCCCTCAAGGTTCCTTTTATTGCCGCGTAATAAGACATTAAAGTGTAATATATAGCACGTGATATCGTTCACCTTTTGTCTGCCCTAAGGCAAACTAAGAGTTAGCATGGGCAATGTCCGGTGCCCCTAACAATGAGAGAAAGAGAACCAAAAGTGAGTCCCTTCAGAGTCACCGAGTATCTGTGGATTCACCTCCAGCGCTCCCGCAGCTTCTGCAGTCGCACAGGCTCCTGTTCAAACCATTGGCAACGCTAACTCCGGACCCAAACCTCTGATACGATCAGGGATCTTTCTGCGCCAGAAGGTCTTCTCGAATCCCGGTTCCAAGACGTGTTGCGATAAAGTCAGTCTCCAATAGTCTGCAACCTTTATTGTGAGTCAATTGTGTGAGTATGTAATGGAGCCTATAGTGTGCGTCCTTTATTACACGAGTTCCATTCTTACCCTCATCCTAACAGCAACAGAGAGAAAAGTTAAGAGAAACTCCCTTCAGCAGAAAAAAAAACGACTTCTGCAGGTGAACAGACTCTTAGCGACTCCCAAGTGGCATCGTACACTTTGATTAGACTCTGGCCTGCTCCACATTCAATAGCAATTGAGGTACCTGAGCAATAGAGGGCAGACCAAACTGCAGGTTCTGATTTAATGTAACGTCACACCCAGTCATAATGAAATTTAAATGTTCCATTTCATATTTGAATTTATTCATCTCAAATTTAGAATAAATTCATGTTGCTTTCCATTCCAAGAATTTCTGAAATTGTTCTAGGTGGCCATAAGGTTATAGCACTGAGATTATTCACCAGTATTGGCCCTACTTTCTCAACTCCCTTTCTGAAGCAATATTTCTGACTGTCCCTTTGTACTGGGACCCCACCTCAAGCTTCCTGAGCCCACTGAAAAATATATTCTATCCTGTCGCATCTGAGGTCGCACCACCGTAAGGGTATCAGCAAATCAGAGTGGATAGGTTTGAGGTGAGAGGAAGGAGTTTTAAAGCTAAAGAGGGGATTTGAGGGGAAGGTTTTTCACGCACAGAAGGATACCTGGAACTCATTGCCAGAGGAGGTGGTGGAATCCAGCACAATCACTGCATTTAGAAGATATTTAGACAGACATGTGGTGAAATCACTATTGTACATATTTGTTATATGTAAATTACATGATCTTTCCTGTTTGACCCTGCTCTCACTGGCCAGCTCATGAGTCCTCCCCTTTTTCCCTCTTAAAGGTTGCCATGGCACAAGCCTACCCCCAGTTCAAGTTCAGGTCAGTGTGAAGCAGCAACACAAGGGATGCTGTCCATCTCTTGCCAATAAAAGCCTTTAGTTTCAATTACTTCAGTCTTCGTGCAATTGATAATGCATCAACACTCAAATGGAAGTACGCCCATCGAGTGGAGGTAAATGGGATTCGAGTCGTCAGTAGTTCTCAACCTTTCCACTCACATACCACTTTAAATAATCCCTATGCCATCAGTTCTCTGTAAGGGATTGCTTAAGGTGGTATGTGAGTGGGAAAGGAAGGTTGAGAATCACTGCTCTTGATGCAATTGTTATTGAAATATTTTGCTTGAGAAAAATTGTCATTGGCCCATTTCCTTTGGAGTTATGAAACCGTGCACAGAACAAGTCAATTATGTACAATTAAAAGATTTCAAACCTTTTCTTTCCATCCACATCCCACTTTAAGCAATCCCTTATTAATCACAGAGCACCGACGGCAGCGGGAAATACTTAAAGTGGGATGTGGATGGAAAGAAAAAGGTTGAGAACCACTGGAATAGATGAACAAAATGATCAGCATGGAGGCACTGAGCCATAGGGCCTGTTTCTATGCTGTACGACTCGATGGATCAATGACTACTTTGAAAATAAAATGTGCGTTAGAAGTGTGTTAGATAACCATAGGAGTGATATCCAGCTGTCTGGAATAGCTGCTATTCCTGCATCATCAACGTGCTGGGGACACTAGATTATAGTTCTGTTGTATTGGCATTTGTGCCTACAGCTGGCATGCGCACAGAGACCAAGGGAGGAGGCATTGCTGCATCCACCCAGCAACGTAGAAGCGGGAAAGCTTTGGCTGCATGTAGATCTAGGAGTCAAGGATATGGCTGTCTCCTAGGTCACCTTTGGGCTTTTGGGCCAGTTGGACTTGACAAGCTTGATGGAATGAGGCGATTTCATCACTGTGGCAGAGTTCATGAATTATCCGCCAACAATATCTGAGGCAAGAAGCTAATTATTTGAAAGCAAATATGTCCTGTGCATTTGGCGAGAGGGAAAAGTGCAGGGGATTTTCAAGAGATGGTCGCTGATTGGCAGTGCTGTGGAGAGCAGAGGAATCACAGACGGCCTGATGTAATGTAAGCCAGATCTGCCCAGAGGCATGTTACCTCAAGAGGAAAGCTGGCCTCTATGTTCAATACAAAGACACGCCGATAAAGAGCCAAGGTTGCCTTTAACTTCCTATGGCTGCCGCGTGACCTGCTGAGTTTCTCCAACACATCTGCATATTGTACTTGACCCCAGCATCTGCAGACTTTTCTGTTTAACTCTGACCTTTGTGTTCACTCCCCTGCACAGCTCTACACAAATGGCATCTACTTCCTGAATTCTCAGTATGTTTCTTTACCATAACAGCTGGCTTAAACCTTGCCAAGAGGTCACTGACATTCAGAGGAGGTCCTGGATATAACATAATTTATTCTTGAAAATCAAAAAGGAGCATAAACTCTCCACAAATACAAAACTGACCTAATGAAGGTGTACATTCTAAACTAGAATTGTTATCCTGTTTACCACATAACAAAGAGGGGTGGACATAATATTCGTTTGTGTTTGGGACATTTCATTGGGCTGTTAGCATTGACAAACAAAGTCAGGTAGGATTGAATTATTAAATAGAAATCTTGGACAAATATATCAATTTTTGGTATATAGCAGCAGTTAAATTGACAAGGAGAATAAAACAGATAAGGATGTAGAATGTAGAAGATTAGAGCAGGCTGTTTGTCCCACAATACTGTGCCAACATTACAGCACAGAACAGGCTGTTCGGCCCACAATACTATGCCAACATTACAGCATAGAACAGGCTATTCGGCCCACAATACTGTGCCAACATTACAGCACAGAACAGGCTGTTCGGCCCACAATACTTTGCCAACATTACAGCACACTGCAGGCTGTTTGGCCCACAATACTGTGCCAACATTACAGCACAGAACAGGCTGTTTGGTCCACGATACTGTGTCAACATTACAATACACTGCAGGCTGTTCGGCCCACGATACTGTGCCAAAATTACAGCACAGAACAGGCTATTCGGCCCATGATACTGTGCCAACATTACAGCACAGAGGTGTCTGTTTGGCCCACAATACTGTGCCAACATTACAGCACAGAACAGGCTATTTGGTCCACGATACTGTGTCAACATTACAATACACTGCAGGCTGTTCGGCCCACGATACTGTGCCAAAATTACAGCACAGAACAGGCTATTCAGCCCACGATACTGTGCCAACATTACAGCACAGAGGTGTCTGTTTGGCCCACAATACTGTGCCAACATTACAGCACAGAACAGGCTGTTCAGCCCACAATACTGTGCCAACATTACGGCACACTGCAGGCTGCTCAGCCCACAATACTGTGGCAACATGTGTAAACCTACTCCATAACATTCTAATCCTTCTCAACCTCATGCCCAGAATCCTCCATTTATTTCATACATCCGTGCGCCTGAGAGACTTAAATGTCGCAATTGTGCCAGCCTCCACCTCCATCCTCGCCAATGCATACTGGGCACCCACTACTTTCTGTGTACAACCTCTGACATCTCCCCTAATCTTCTTTCCACTGCCCTGAAACAAATGTCACCTGCTATTTGCTCTTATTGCCCCAGGGAAGAGGTGCTGGTTGTCCACCCTGTCTAAGGCCCTTTGTCACTCCAAAGTGAAAAGCCCTCATTCTGTCAACCTTGCTTCATAAGACAGGTTGTCCAATCCAGGCACCTCCTGATAAATCAGTCTCTCTCTATCTCTGCCTCTCCCTACCTCTGCCTGGCTCTGTCTGTAACTCAATCCAAAAGCAGGATATGCAAAGAAGAGTCCGTGGATGTTCTTTTCTTGGATTTTCAGAAGGCCTTAGACAAGGTTCCGCACGTGAGGCTACCAAACAATATAATACAGGAAAGGTATCAGCAGGGGCAGAAGATTGGCTGATTGGCCAGAGGCAAAGGATAAAGGGGGCCTTTATTTTTGGCTGGCTACTGGAGACTAGTGGTGTTCCCCAGGGGCATGTGCTGTAATGTTGGCACAGTATTGTGGGCCGAACTTTTCACGTTGTATCTAAAGGAATTGAAGTCCTTGTGGCCAAGTTTGCCATTGATATCAAGATGGATGGAGGGGTGGATACTGTTGAGAAAGCTGGGAGCCTGCTGAGGGACTTAGACAGGTTGGGAGAATGGGCAACGAAGTGGCAGATGGAACACAGCATCGGGAAGTGTATGGAGGAAGGAAAAAATTAAGTAGACTGTTTTCTAAACGGGGAGTGAGTTCAGAAAGTGGAGGTCCAAAGGGATAGGGAGCCGCAGTGCAAAATTCCCTAAAGGTCGACTTGCAGGTTGAGTCAGGTATAAGGAAGGCAAATGCAATGTTAGAGTTCATTTCCAGAGAATGGAGGATGATGAATCTGTGGAATTCCTTGCCACATCATTGGGTTTACATGAAGGGGTGGTAGAAAGGTTCTTGATTAGTAAAGGTGTCAAAGGTCATGGGGAGAAGGCAGGAGAGAAAAAGAAATACATCAGGAGTGGTGGAGCTGACTCAATGGGCCGAATGCCCACATTCTACTCCTTCATCTTATGTTCTTGTGCACTGTTCCTCTTTAATCTTAGCTGCCAAGCCAATTCCCATAAGATACGTCTAATGCTCTGTTTATTACTTGTCCTGTAATCCTTTTGGCAGACTGAGCCACACACACATCATCATCCGAGTTTACCTTCTGGCAGTCTGAAGTACTCCTAGAATTGACAGGCATCACCTGGTTCAGCAACACACGTTGGAAGCTCTCTGCCTCCATCTCAGCGACCCGATCCAACTGGTTTCAAGTAGCATTCTTCATCAGCTTGTCCCTGGGGGACTTTATGTTGTTCTGTCCCAGGCTGCCTGCCCATTTCTGACAGAGCACCTCAGTCCCACAGTGTAAGTTAATGCTTTTGCTTTCACACTCTGCAAGTTTCCAACACGGCCCAGCACATTCTTTGCAGCTGGTGTTAGTTCCAACTTAATTAATCATCATGTTTTGCTCCTCTGCCCAACACTACTTTAATTGAGTTAATGCGTGTTATATTTCCTTTAGCAATCTTTACAGAGCTTACACGTTTAAAGTACCTTGCTTTTCAAGTGCTCCTTCTGGTTGTGGAGGTTGAAATAAGCCACACTTTGCTGAACAAGAAGACGATGTTACATTCATGCTGACTTAGGTGGAGGTCTCTGAGCAGAGTTTAACTCAGGTAAAGCTGACCTTGAGGGGAGAATGGACGGGAAGACAGTGAAACCCGAACTGATGGCTCAGGTTCAGGAACATCGTGCAAAGGTGCTCGAGAAACTCAGCATCCATAGGAAGTAAAGCGCAGCCACCATTTCTGGCCTGGGGCCTTCGCCATTACTTCCTCTGGGTACTGTGTGACCTGATGAGTTTCTCCAGCACGTTGGTATATTGCACTGGACCCCAGCATCTGCAGATTGTTACTTGACTCAAACGACAAGGTGGAGTTAGGATGTTAACTCCGCCTGGCTCACCTGGAGCTTGTTGGAGTGGATGAGTGGAAAAGTTCATCACAGATACCCTGTGAAATAGGAGATAAAATTAAACATTAAAAGAAAAACAGGAAATGCTGGGAACACTCAGCATCCGTGGAGGGAGACAGAGTTCGTGTTCTAGCTTGAACAGTCTGACAGTGATTTTATATTTCCATCACCTGCAGTTTTTTTTTACCTTCAAGAAATGATGTGCCAATCATCATACAGAGAGAATACCTGTGATTACAAGGTCATTCCAGTGAGGAGGAAATGAGACCAGGGTTCCATCTCGACTGGGTGAAGAAGGGAGACCTTTCTCGAGTCAACAAGTGGGCACAAGTGGGCACACCAAGTGAGTCAACAAGTGGGTCAACAAGTCAACAAGTGGGCACAACTTCAACAAGACAAAAGTAACAGTCAATGTGGAACAAGGTGCTCGTGTTAGACACCCTGCTCCAAAAGGAGACTGCAGGGCGTAGTCTGCAAATGGTGGACATAGAATGAGGAATATTGTATATGTTCAGGTGCTCAGCTTTGTACCAAAGATGAATCAACCATTTGCACGGGTTCCAGACCAGTCTCTATAAAAACAGGATTATCTGGGTTCAAATCAGAGAAAGAGATAAACATATGTACGCGTGCATGCACAAACATGCACACCCACACACATGCACACCCACACACATGCACACACAAACACAGACACATACACAGCCCCCCCAATGCGCACACACCAAATACACACACACACACACACACACACACACACACACACACCCACCAGACACACTGTGGTGGTACCACCGGCCTACTGCAGGGGGCAACCTCTGTACCTGCAGGAGTAAGGGGACAAGACAACACCTGGCCGGCTGTCAATCAGTCGGCCTGAATAGATCAAGCCCCACCCAGTCAGGTGTCAATCACCCTCTGGGCTATAAGCCTGTTCCGGCCTCCCGAGGCCTCACATAGAGTTGTTGCAGCCACAGCCAGCATTAAAGCCTGATGTGCAGTCTTTACCTTATGTGAGTCAATCCTGTCTAACAGTGCACCACAATTTAATCCACAAAATTTTCCCACAGCTGCCATGGAAAAACTCCTGTGCGCAAGGAGCCTCGAAGTCGACCCACACCACCCAGAAGCCCAGACACGCTTCGAAATCTGGCAGCTTGTGGTCGATGCATTCATCGAGGCACATGAGAGCAACATCCTGGACTCCGATTGGAAGAGGTTGGTCCTACTCCGGTCAAAGCTGAGTCCCCGCGTCGTACAGGCAATCAAAGGCTGCTCCACGTATAAGAGTGCAATGGACACTCTCAAGAACTTGTACAAGCCCCCCATGAATGTGGTCTGTTCAAGGTACCTCCTCAACACCCGAGCCCAGCAACCCAGGGAGACGGCTGAATCTTACAAGGGACACTTGCAAGAGTTGGCCCGACTGTGTCTGGCTGAACCCGGGGTAGGTGTAGAGGAGGTCGTGAGGCTGATCTGGGACGCCTTCGTCCGAGAGCTACGCTCGAGGGCCACGCAGAAGCTGCTGGAAGACATCTAAACCCTAACCAGGACTGTGGAAGTGGTCCAAACCCTGGAACCAGCAGCCCTGCACGTCGAAGCCTTTGATTCCAGGTTCCCCCAGGCTCACTCATGGCCTTCTCACACTGCAGGTGCAGCCCCAGGCTGAGCTGGGGAGGAAAACGTCACTGCGGCAGGCACCTGGTGCCCCTGTAAGTACTGTGGGTCCTGGTGTGGCTCAGATTGATGATTGCGCCAAAACTGCCCAGCTCGGAACCAGTATTGTTCCCAATGCGGCAAGAAAGGCCACTTTGCAAAAGTGTGCCTCTCTAAACCTGCCGGCAGCTCAGCATCCCTCTATGACCTCCCCACCTCCCTCGCGGCCCCTCCCTCCCACGTGCGCATGCTGGGTGGCACCATTGTCCCTGCGACGACTTCCCCCTTCCCCGACTTCAACCATGTAACATCCGGCCTTGCCAGAGAACATCACAGCGTGTGCCATGAGCATCTGCACCAGCCTCCGCCCTCGCTGGTGACACTCACTTAGAACTACTGTGACGTCATTTTCGGCTCACGGCGTGATGTCACTGCTGCTGGCCGTGATGACGTCACTTCCCCTGACGCAGTGGACATGGCTGGGGAAGGAGGCCAGCCACGCAGTGGCTCCCCACGTGCCGCCGCCATATTGGGCCAGGCTGCGCCCAACACGGAGTGCCCCCAATGACATTGAGAATGACGTGGTCGACACTGACGATGACCAGGCCGCCCTATCAATGCTTCCCATGCCTCTGGGTGCCATTAGCTGCTGCATGCCGTACCCAGCGATCGACGGCAATGATCGATGACCAGGTTGCCCTACCGACGCTCCCCACGCCTCTGGAGGCTATCAGCTACCACACGCTGGACTTCAAGACTGATGTCGACATGGTCAACATGGGCGATGACCAGGCTGCCCTATCGACGCTTCCCATCCCTCTGGATAGCAACGACTCTGACTCCGAGACGTTCCTGGCCACCACCACTCTGACCAGGGACATCCCCCACGATCTCGGGCGCTCGATGATGGACATGCGAGTCAACGGGCAGGTAACAAAGTGCCTGTTGGACAGTGGCAGCACCGAGAGCTTCATTCACTCGAGCGTGGCCCACTCCCTAAGGTTAAAGGTCCACCCCACCACCTGCTCGATCACCCTCGCCACCAAGAATAAGACTGTTGGTACCCTCAGGCGCTGCTCGGATGATATAATGGTGGGAGGGGAGACTTACACTGGATTCAGGCTCCTGGTCATGCCCAAACTCTGCGCACCACTCCTCCTGCCTGAATTTCCAGTGCCACCTGCAGAGTGTCACCCTTGCCTTCGGGGGGCCCCAACCTCCACTCACATTGCTCAGCACACCAACCTACCAGCCCCAGCCAACCTACGGCCTCTCCACACTGCGCAACATCCCACTGCTGCTCTTTCCACATCTTGCGCTAGGCTGCAAGCCGATCGCCACCAGAAGTAGGCGCTATTGCGATGCAGACAGGGACTTAATCAAGGAGGAGGTGTGGCAACTCCTGGTGGAAGGCGTTATAGAGCCCAGTAATAGCCTGAACCCTTCTCCATTAACAATGGCGTGAAGCAAGGCTGTGTTCTGGCACCAACCCTCTTTTCAATCTTCTTCAGCATGATGCTGAACCAAGCCATGAAAGACCCCAACAATGAAGACGCTGTTTACATCCGGTACCGCACGGATGGCAGTCTCTTCAATCTGAGGCGCCTGCAAGCTCACGCCAAGACACAAGAGAAACTTGTCCGTGAACTACTCTTTGCAGACGATGCCGCTTTAGTTGCCCATTCAGAGCCAGCTCTTCAGCACTTGACGTCCTGCTTTGCGGAAACTGCCAAAATGTTTGGCCTGGAAGTCAGCCTGAAGAAAACTGAGGTCCTCCATCAGCCAGCTCCCCACCATGATTACCAGCCCCCCCACATCTCCATCGGGCACACAAAACTCAAAACGGTCAACCAGTTTACCTATCTCGGCTGCACCATTTCATCAGATGCAAGGATCGACAATGAGATAGACAACAGACTCGCCAAGGCAAATAGCGCCTTTGGAAGACTACACAAAAGAGTCTGGAAAAACAACCAACTGAAAAACCTCACAAAGATAAGCGTATACAGAGCCGTTGTCATACCCACACTCCTGTTCGGCTCCGAATCATGGGTCCTCTACCGGCACCACCTACGGCTCCTAGAACGCTTCCACCAGCGTTGTCTCCGCTCCATCCTCAACATCCATTGGAGCGCTTACACCCCTAACGTCGAAGTACTCGAGATGGCAGAGGTCGACAGCATCGAGTCCACGCTGCTGAAGATCCAGCTGCGCTGGATGGGTCACGTCTCCAGAATGGAGGACCATCGCCTTCCCAAGATCGTGTTATATGGCGAGCTCTCCACTGGCCACCGTGACAGAGGTGCACCAAAGAAAAGGTACAAGGACTGCCTAAAGAAATCTCTTGGTGCCTGCCACATTGACCACTGCCAGTGGGCTGATATCGCCTCAAACCGTGCATCTTGGCGCCTCACAGTTTGGCGGGCAGCAACCTCCTTTGAAGAAGACCGCAGAGCCTACCTCACTGACAAAAGGCAAAGGAGGAAAAACCCAACACCCATCCCCAACCAACCAATTTTCCCCTGCAACCGCTGCAATCATGTCTGCCTGTCCCGCATCGGACTTGTCAGCCACAAACGAGTCTGCAGCTGACGTGGACTTTTTACCCCCTCCATAAATCTTCGTCCGCGAAGCCAAGCCAAAGAAAAGAATAGCCCTTGGAGAGTCCAAGTCCTGGTGGTCAAAGGGGGAAGTAAGCAGAGGATAGTCGTGGATTACAGCCAGACCATTAATTGGTACACCCTGCTGGATGCCTACCCCCTGCCGAGGATCGCCAATATGGCCCGCTATTGGGTTTTCTCCACGATTGACCTGAAGTCGGCGTATCACCAAATCCCTATCCACCCGAAGGACAAGCCCTACACCGCCTTTGAGGCTGATGGGCGCCTGTACCAGTTCCACCGGGTTCCTTTTGAGGTCACCAACAGGGTCTCTGTCTTCCAGTGGGAGATGGATAGCATGGTAGACCGGCACAAGCTGAAGGCGACGTTCCCATATCTGGATAACATCACTATCTGCGGCCGTGACCAGCAGGACCACGATGCTAACCTGGAAAAATTCCTCCAGATCAGGTGGAGAGCGATGCCTCCGAGGTGGCCCTCGCTGCTACCCTCAACCAAGGGGGGGCATTTTGTTAAGTCCCGAAATCTGCCGTACACCATCAGGGACGTCAGGGACATGACTGAGGCCTGTGGATCTGTGCGGAGTGTAAACCCTGCTTCTTCTGCCCCTCCCCCAGGCCCACGTTGTAAAGGCTACTCGGCCTTTCGAGCATCTTGGCGTGGACTTCAAAAGGCCCCTGCCTTCCATGAACCGAAATGCCTACTTCCTCAAGGTAGTGGACGAGTACTCATACTTCCCTTTCGCCATCCCTTGTCCAGACACCTCCGTGGCCATTGTCATCAGGGCCTTGGGGCAGATTTTCACAATTTTTGGCTACCCCGCCTTCATCCACAGTTTCTAGTTTCATGAGTGACGAGCTGCACCAGTGCCTGATGGCGAAGGGCATCGCGACCAGTCGCACGACAAGCTATAACCTGAGAGGCAAGTGGAACGCAAGAGTGGGGTGGTCTGGAAGGCAGTCCACCTGGCTCTCAGGTCAAAAGGGTGGGCCGTTGAGTACTGGCAGGATGCCCTGCCCGAGGCACTCCATGCCATTCGGTCACTGCTGTGCACGGCTACCAACGAGAACCCTCATGAACGCCTGTTCTCATCCCCAAGAGGTCGGCGACTGGAATGTCACTCCCAGCATGGCTCATGTCCCCGGGACCGCTGCTTCTGCGTAAGCACGTACGGACACACAAGGCTGAAGCCCTGATAGAGCAGGTTTTCCTCCTTCATGCAAACCATAACTACGCTTACGTTAGGTTCGGCAGTGGCAAGGAGGACACCGTCTCAACCAGGGACCTGGCACCAGCAGGAGCACCCACCACACCATGCCACCCTCCAACCCAGGACAACGCTGACCGGGCATACATCCCCATCCCCAAGCAGCTATGGGGCACGCAGGGCTTCCTTGACCACCAGAGGCCCACTTCAGCCTTAGGAGACGAACCCACCCTCCCACCCATCCAATACGACCCGCATACGTCGACCCTGGCCAGCCCTCCACGTGGCACCACACCAGCCACACACACCCCTGCCATCAGCCCCCCTATTTTCCCTCTGACCGATGACCAGGAGCCAGTCCTACAATGGTCACAGAGACCCCGGTGGCCGCCGAATGGTCTCAACCTGTAAATATTGTATGTATATACTGGGTGCAATTCCTTGTTACTGCCCTCCCCGGGACAATTTTAAAGAAGGAGGTGAATGTGATGGTACACCACCGGCCTGCTGAAGGGGGCAACCTCTGTACCTGCAGGAGTGTAAGAGGACAGGACAACACCTGGCCGGCTGCCAATCAGTTGACAAAAATGGATCAAGCCCCACCCAGTTGGGTGTCAATCACCCTCCGGGATATAAGCCTGCGCCAGCCTCCCGAGGCCTCACACAGAGTTGCTGCAGCCACAGCCAGCCTGGCTCTGTGGAAGTCTGTGGATTAAAGCCTGTTTTACAGTCTTTACCTTGTCTGTGTCTGATTCTGTCTAACAATGCACCACACACTCACTCACACACACACACACACACACACACACACACACACACACACACACACACACATACCAGACCCACCAGACCCCCCCACCCCAGAGAAGACCTTCTGTTGTCCAGGAGTGTGATAGATACCCCCAGCTCCTGCTCTCTCTTTCGGCTGAGGTGCAGCCGAGCCTCACGTTCAGGAAGCTGGGTACACACTTTGGGGCAGTGTTGAATCATACTGTCGCAGGCTCCATCTTTTTGTTAAAAGGCCTTTTCTTCTACTTCACAGGTGGATGTGAAAGATCCCATGACACAATTGTGAAGAGAAAGATCAGAGCAGCCCCTGCTGACTCCATAGCCAGCACCATAATACAGGATAGTTTCTTCCCCATTCAAATGATGCCATGGAGACCAGCGCTGAGGAAATGAGGGTGAGAGGAGAACTCAGGTTTCAGAAGTTGATGACCAAACCTTGTGGTGAGTAGGATAAGAATTCACTGGGAAAATGAATGGAGAGGCTGGATTGCTGCCAAAGGCAGGATGAGCTGAATAGTCTGCCTTTGTAAGGAAACATAGAAAGTATGGGATATGGGAATGTTCGTGGTAAAATCTGATCCTAGGTGGCTTGCACCTCAACATCAAATGTGGCGTGATCCAATCTCCAGGCAGAACTATGCACCAAAGGAGGGATTGACCGCTCGGGAATCCCAGGATTACCTCATTCAGTTTCTTTGCCCATGGGAAGAATGGCTTCAAATAAATCAAGGAGAAGTTATTCCTATCCCCAACACAAAATCAGTTCAGCAGACTTGTCAATGAATCTTACTTAGAATAAATGACATGTTAAGTCCCAATGTGTTTTCAGTTGGTTAGCTCATTTGAAATAATGAACTTTATTAATTTGGAATTGAAAGCTGTGCAGTTGCTGATTAGATATGCTAATTGGCAGTGTACCAATCCCTTAGAATAAAGGTGGCCTGTTGATTACAGGGCTCTGGAAAATATCTTTGTGCTGGCTCTGGACTCGAGTCGTCCTGGCATGCTTGAAGCAAGGTCAGGTCACGTTGTGCGCTACTGACTTTTGCCAGAGTGGGAATTGTCACACAAGCTCCTGAACTTGGTGCAGTGTCCAGAAGAAGCAGCCCCAGTGCTCTTCCAATTATTCCGTGGTGGAGTGGGGGAGGGGAGGGGAGGGGAGGAATCTATAAACACGTGACTGACCTGCATCTCCTCAGTCTGTCTGGTCCAGCTCCACTGCATGGGGTTAGAAGAATGTAAAGTTGGTGAAGCGAGCCAGCTTGTTTTTTCGGGGAACCAGGTTTTCTGCCAGATCTTGTGCTCCAGTTCTGTACTTGTGGGTGTATCACCTTCCCCATATGTTGCTGGGGAAGCAGGTTGTTGTGTGTGTGCATCACCACCCTGTACGTAAGGGTGTGCTTCTGCACGTCTGTATACGGTTATGTCACCACCCCTGTGAATGTCATTGTTTCAGCATTCGTTGGTTCGAGCAGCGAGTCGGAGGAGGCGGCGACCAGAGCTCGGGCAGTGTTCGGAGGAGGAGGAGCGAGATGAGAGTGATGGGGTTAATTGGTCAAGGGCCAATAAAAGGAGGGTAAGGCAAAGGAGTGGCCAGCGAGGAGCGGCCCAGTGAGTGAGTGGCCTGGTGAAGGAGTAGGGCATCGAGGCTTTGGTTCGAGAGGCTTCAGCGAGCAGGGACTGAGGTCAAGCGTATCTGGGTTAAGGTAAGACTGTATATTGTCACATTATATTTTTTTTTGTTTGTTTTTCCATCTGTGTATGGTGAGAGGAAGAGAGAAGGTGTAGGTCCCACCTTCCCCCAAAAAAGGTCCCAGTGATCCAAGAACTCGAATCCCTGCCCCTTACTCCACCCCTTTAGCCACATATTCATCCTCCACCTGATACTATTCTTGCTGTGGCTATCGCATGGTACAGGAAGTAATCCAGAGATGACCCCCTTCGGGGTCCTTCTTTTTAGCACCCTACCTCACTCCCTATATTCATTGTTTTAGGACCACTTCACTCTTCCTCCCTATGTCATTGGTACCAACATGTGTATAAGAGCAGTTTGCTGTTCTCAAGTGTCAGGTGTGGGAGGTCGTGGAGTCTTCTAGCCTTCTGGACATCCACATCTATACTAGGTGTGCTGAACTGCAGCATCTCAGGGACCGTGTTAGGGAACTGGAGATGCAGCTCAACAACCTCTCTCTCTTTCAGGAAGATTGAGGCCGTCATAGAGAGGAGTGCAGGTGGTCACACCAGGGCCATGGGAGGAGGATCAGTGGATTATAATTAGGAGAGGTAAAGGGAAGAGACAGGACGAAGGACAAGAGAGGGCCCCTGTGACTGTAGCCCTCAACAATAGGTACTCCTCCTTGAGTACTGTTTGAGGGGGAGGGGGGTACAGCCAAGCTGGGGAAAGCATCTGTGGCTGTACCTCTGGCACAAGGTCGGCCTCTGTAGCCAAAAGGGTAGGGAAAGGAAGAGGAGGGCAGTAGTTGTAGGGGATTTGATGGTCAGGAGGACAGATTGGGGATTCTATGGTTATGGTAAATAAAACTGGATGGTGGTTTGCCTTCCTGGTGCCAAGGTCCGGGATGTAGCTTCTCTTGTCCAAGACATCCTAAGGGGGGAGGGTAATGAGCCAGAGGTCATGGTACATGTTGGTACCAATGACATAGGGAGGAAGAGTGAAGTGGTCCTAAAACAATGAATATAGGGAGTGAGGTAGGGAGCTAAAAAGAAGGACCCCAAAGGGGGTCAACTCTGGATTACTTCCTGTACCATGCGATAGCCACAGCAAGAATAGTATCAGGTGGAGGATGAATATGTGGCTAAAGGGGTGGAGTAAGGGGCAGGATTCGAGTTCTTGGATCACTGGGACCTTTTTTGGGGGGAGGTGGGACCTATACCGAATGAACGGGTTGCATCTGAATCCCAGAGGGATGAGGATCCTGATGGGGGCATTTGCTAGGACTACTAAGGAGGCTTTAAACTAGTGAAGTTGGGGGAAAGGGACCATATAAAGGAGAACAGCAAAGAGAAGGTTTGTCCGCAAATAGATAAGGTTTGTAGACAAAGTTTGGGGGTGGAAAGACAGGTGATTGAAAAGGAAAATGATCAGTACAATGATGGAGGGGGGATGATGGTAATAAATAATAGTTGTCCTTAAAGATGGGGACAAACAGAGGGAAAGATTTGGGAAATCTCTGACATGCATTTACTTTAATGTTAGGTGTATTGTAAGGAAGGTGGACGAGCTGGCAGTATGACGTGGTGGTGATTAGTGAGATGTGGTTGCAGGAGGGTTGTGACTTGCAGCTAAATATTCCGGGAATTCGCTGCTTTCGGTGTGATAGAATTGGAGGGGTAAGGGGGATGGAGTGGCATTGCTTGTCAGGGAAAATATTACAGCGGTGCTGATGTGAGATAGATTGGAGGGCTCGTCAAAGGAGGCAGTGTGGGTGGAAATAAAAAATTGAAAAGGAGAAGTTTCAATTATAGGGGTGTATTATAGACCACCTCGTGGGAAGTGAGAAATAGAGGAGCAAATGTGTAAGGAAATAGAAGAGATTTGTAATAAGCACAGGGTTGTGTTCGTGGTGGATTTGAATTTTCCTAATATAGATTGGGAAACACATTCTGTGGAGGGACTGGATGGATTAGAATTTGTAAAATGTATGCAGGACAGTTTTTTTGCAGCAATACGTTGAGGTACCCACTAGAGAAGGGCCAGTGTTGGATCTACTGTTGGGGAATGAGATAGGGCAGGTGACTGAGGTGTGTGTTGGGGAGCACTTCAGATCCAGTGATCATGGTACCATTAGTTTCAATATAATTATGGAAAGGGATAGGTCTGGTCCAAAGATTAAGGATTTTGAGTGGGGAAAGCAGGATTTGAAGAAATGAGAAGGGATTTGCAAGGAGTGATTTGGGCTGATTTATTTTATGGGAAGGAGGTAGAGGAGAATTGGAGGTCTTTTAGAGGTGAGATTTAGGGTGCAGGATGTTTATGTTTCTGTTAGGACAAAAGGCAGAGCCAAAAGTTTGAGAGAGCTGTGGCTTTCAAAGGAGATTAGAAAGTTGGTTTGAAATAAAAGGGAGACCTACATCAAATAAAAGAAACAAGGTATAGACGAGATGCTTGGAAAATACATAGATTGTAAAAAGAAGCTTAAGAAAGAAATTAGGAAAGTGAAAAGAAGGTATGAGGCGGCTATAGTGAACAGGGTGAAAGTAAATCCAAAGGGTTTTTACAAATATGTGAATAGCAAAAGGAGAGTGAAGGATAAAATTGGTCCCTTAGAGAATCAAAGCGGACAACTGTGTGCAAAGCAGAATGAGATGGGGGAGATATTGAATGAGTTCTTCTCTTCAGTATTCACTCGGGTAAAGGATATGGAATCATATAGGTTAAGAGAAGCAAAAGGGATCATTATGGAAAATGTAGGGATTAGGAAAGAGGGGTTGTTGGAACTTTTGAGGCATATAAAGGGGGATAAATTACTGGGTCCCAACTGGATTTTCCCCAGGACCTTGAGGGAAGTCAGGGAGGAAATAGCAAAGGTTCTGTTGGTGATTTTTCAATAGTCACTGGAGGGGGGCGTAGTGCTGCAGGATTGGCATATCACAAACGTGGTTCCTCTGTTTAAAAAGGGCTCCAGGTGTAGGCCCAGCAATTGTAGGCCAGTAACTTTGACGTTGGTGGTCAGTAAACTAATGGAAAGTATTCTTAGAGGTAATATCTATTAGTATCTAGAGAGTCAGGGACTAATCAGGGACACCCAACATGGGTTTGTGTGGGGAAAGTCATGTTTGACAAATCTTGTTGAATTTTTGGAGGAGGTGACTAGGAAGATTGATGAGGGCAGAGCAGTAGATGTAATGTATATGGATTTCAGCAAGGCCTTCGATAAGGTTCCACATGAAAAGGAAGGTTCAGGCACTAGGTATTAATATTGAGATAGTCAGATGGGTTTAACAGTGGCTAGAATGTAGATGCCAGAGAGTCATGGTGGATAATTGTTTGTCAGGATGGAGGCTGGTAACGAGCAGTGTGCCTCAGGGATTGGAGTTGGGTCCCATGTTGTTTGTCATTTACATTAATGATTTGGATGATGGAGTGGTAAATTGGGTTAGTAAATATGTGGATGATACAAAAATAGGGAGGGTTTTGGATAGTGAAGATGGTTTTAAGAGACTGCAGAAGGATTTGGACGTTTAGAAGAGTGGGCTGAAAGATGGCAGATGGAATTTAATACAGATAAGTGTGAAGTGCTTCATTTTGGGAAGAATAATCAAAACAGGACATGGGCAGTGAACATTGAGGAATGCAGAGGAACAGAGTGATCTTGGAATAACGGTTAATCATTCTCTGAGAGTGGAATCTCATGTGGATAGAGTGGTAAAGAAGGCTTTTGGTATTGTTACGAGCCCAGAGGGCGCATAAACCCAGCAGTAATAGATATTCACCAAGACAAATGGTTATTTAATTATCTTTAAACATGAAAACAGAATCACACTTTAACTTATCACTATTAACTTAACTAACCTAACTTAACCCCCTTCTAATTCTAAGTGCACATGTATGTAATGTGTATGCAAGTTTAGAAAAGTTATTTGATTCACAGTCCAATCCCACTTCTCATTTCTGCAAATTTACTGGTTGCAGGCAATTCTTACACTGTGCACAGAATTTAACATTTACAAAGTTCACCAGGCTTCGGTGCTTGGAAGGTAAAGGTAAATGGTTACTGCTCAGGAAGGTTCTTGTCGGTTTTCAGAGAGAGATTTGTTGTTTGCTGGACACTCACAACTGATTCCTTGTAACCAGCCACTTCAGTTACTTGCCGAAGAAATTTTCCCCCTCAGGGGTTTCCAGATGATAACCTTTCTTTCAGGTCACCACAGAGTTCCTTTTTGTTTCTCTTATTTCAAGTGGAAATATTAGACAGCCAGTCCTCTCCTCTTGTATGAACCACAAGGGCTTTGACCAGGCTGAATGAAGCACTCACAACCCACCTTCCAAATAGGGTTTTTCCGCAAGCTTCCAGCTTGTTCTGTTCCAGTCCCAGCTGCTGCTAACTGTAAAACTGCAGAACAGAATTTTCTGTCTGTCTGTCTGTCTCTCTCTCTCTCTCTCTCTCTCTCTCTCTCTCTCTCTCTCTCTCTCTGAGAGAAAGCCTGTTTTACTCTCTCTGGGACCACATGATCCTCTTAGAACAGCAAGTTCTACTCCAGACAGCTTGTGGCTCCGATGAGTTCTTTAATCTGTTGCCTTTTTGTAAACAGCAATCCATTAGTGAAGTCTTTTGGGCACTCTCCAAAGCTTTTACAAAGGCTCTTGATTTCATCTGTCTAGCATGAGCAGAGCTCCAGTATTTGAAATAAGATCTGTTTTTAAGTGTTTGCATGTGACCTACACTAAAAAACCTGCCCCAATTTATCTCCCAAAAACATATCTATATACAATACAAACACAACATCATCTGTCACAGTATGCTGGCCTTTATAAATCAAAGCATAGAATATAGATGATGTTGACACTATTCAAGGCATTGGTGAGGCCGAATTTGGAATACCGTGTGCAGTTCTGGTCCCCAAATTATAGGAAGGATATCAATAAGGTCGAGAGGGTGCAGAGAAGATTTACTAAAATGTTGCCTGGATTTCAGTGTCTAGAATATGGAGAAAGATTGATTAGACTGGTTCTTAATTCATTGGAGTCTAGAAGGTTGAGGGGGATTTGATACAGGTATATAAAATTATGAGGGAGCTTGATAGAGTAGATGTGAACAGGCTCTTCCCCCTTGAGGGTAGGTGAGGTTGGAATGTGGGGTCATGTTAAAGGTTAGGGGTCAAAAGTTTAGAAGTAACATGAGAGGGAGCTTCTTCACTCAGAGAGTGACCTTCACTGACCTTCTGGAAGAGGTGGTTTCAGCGTGGTCAATTTTGCAATTTAAGAAAAGGTTGGATAGGTGAATGGATGTGAAGGGATTGGAGGGTTATGAGTAGGGTGCAGGTAACTGGGGCTAGAAGAGATCACTTAAATTGGTATGGACTAGAATGGCCGAGATGGCCTGTTTCCGTCTTGTAACTGTGGTTATATGGTGTTTGCCTGGGTTTAAGAAACTGTCCAATTCACCTAGTCACCCAAATCTTGTGCAGGGTTGTTTCCTCTGGGGGATAACAATGATCCTACTTTGAGTCTTCCTCAGGAGCTAATTTCTGCACTCACTGAAGGTCTGCAAGTGTTTGGTTATGAAATGTAAACATTTATTGCACTGGAATTTTCAACTTCACTGGAATTATGAAGCATCAAGTATTCAATAAACAGTCAAACAGATCAGGAGGGAAGCTCACAGCAGGCTGGTTGAAATTTAGAATTGAATGACAGTTTTGTTTTTATGTGGCAGCTGTTAGACATTGAATTGGTTGAAGTCTATTTCTTCAAGGTCTGGTATCGCAATTTCTTTTGAATGCTTGATTAAACATGCACTCTCCCACTGAAGCCTCCATGGTGTTGCTAAATATATCACCAGTCTCCTCCCAATACTGTCCCCATGAGTTTCATGCGATATTCCTTCTTCTTTTCTTCTTGGCTTGGCTTCGCGGACGAAGATTTATGGAGGGGTAATGTCCATGTCAGCTGCAGGCTCGTTTATGGCTGACAAGTCCGATGCGGGACAGGCAGACACGGTTGCAGCGGTTGCAAGGGAAAATTGGTTGGTTGGGATTGGGTGTTGGGTTATTCCTCCTTTGTCTTTTGTCAGTGAGGTGGGCTCTGCGGTCTTCTTCAAAGGAGGTTGCTGCCCATTGAACTGTGAGGGGCCAAAATGCACGGTTTGAGGCGATATCAGCCCACTGGCGGTGGTCAATGTGGCAGGAACCAAGAGCTTCCTTTAGGCAGTCCTTGTACCTCTTCTTTGGTGCACCTCTGTCATGGTGGCCGGTGGAGAGCTCGCCATATAACACGATCTTGGGAAGGCGATGGTCCTCCATTCTGGAGACGTGACCTACCCAGCACAGTTGGATCTTCAGCAACGTGGATTCGATGCTGTCGGCCTCTGCCATCTCGAGTACTTTGATGTTGGAGATGAAGTCGCTCAAATGAATGTTGAGGATGGAGCAGAGACAACGCTGGTGGAAGTGTTCTAGGAGCCGTAGGTGATGGCGGTAGAGGACCCATATTCGGAGCTGAACAGGAGTGTGGGTATGACAATGGCTCGTATACGCTATCTTTGTGAAGTTTTTCAGTTGGTTGTTTTTCCAGACTCTTTTGTGTAGGCGAGTCTGTTGTCTATCTCGTTGTCAATCTTGCATCCGATGAAATGGTGCAGCCGAGATAGGTAAACTGGTTGACCGTTTTGAGTTTTGTGTGCCCGATGGAGATGTGGGGGGGCTGGTGGTCATGGTGGGGAGCTGGTTGATGGAGGACCTCAGTTTTCTTCAGGCTGACTTCCAGGCCAAACATTTTGGTAGTTTCCGCAAAACAGGATGTCAAGCGCTGAAGAACTGGCTCTGAATGGGCAACTAAAGCGGCATCGTATGCAAAGAGTAGTTCACGGACAAGTTGCTCTTGTGTCTTGGTGTGAGCTTGCAGGCGCCTCAGATTGAAGAGACTGCCATCCGTGCGGTACCGGATGTAAACAGCGTCTTCATTGTTGAGGTCTTTCATGGCTTGTTTCAGCATCATGCTGAAGAAGATGGAAAAGAGGGTTGGTGCGAGAACGCAGCCTTGCTTCACGCCATTGTTAATGGAGAAGGGTTCAGAGAGCTCATTGCTGTATCTGACCCGACCTTGTTGGTTTTCGTGCAGTTGGATAACCATGTTGAGGAACTTTGGGGGGCATCCGAGGCGCTCTAGTATTTGCCAAAGCCCTTTCCTGCTCACGGTGTCGAAGGCTTTGCTGAGGTCAACAAAGGTGATGTAGAGTCCTTTGTTTTGTTCTCTACACTTTTCTTGGAGCTGTCTGAGGGCAAAGACCATGTCAGTAGTTCCTCTGTTTGCGTGAAAGCCACACTGTGATTCTGGGAGAACATTTTTGGCAACACTTGGTATTATTCTATTTAGGAGTATCCTAGCGAAGATTTTGCCTGCAATGGAGAGCAGCGTGATTCCCCTGTAGTTTGAGCAGTCTGATTTCTCGTCTTTGTTTTTGTACAGGGTGATGATGATGGCATCACAAAGGTCCTGAGGCAGCTTTTCTTGGTCCCAGCAGAGCTTGAAAAACTCATGCAGTTTGCCATGCAGAGTTTTGCCGCCAGCCTTCCAGACCTCTGGGGGGATTCCATCCATACCTGCTGCTTTGCCACTTTTCAGTTGTTCAATTGCCTTATATGTCTCTTCCCAGGTGAGGACCTCATCCAGCTCTAGCCTTAAGGGCTGTTGAGGGAGCTGGAGCAGGGCGGATTCTTGGACTGAGCGGTTGGCACTGAAAAGAGATTGGAAATGTTCTGACCATCGGTTGAGGATGGAGATCTTGTCGCTGAGGAGGACTTTGCCGTCTGAGCTGTGCAGCGGGCTTTGGACTTGGGGTGAGGGGCCGTACACAGCCTTTAGAGCCTCGTAAAAACCCCTGAAGTCGCCAATGTCCGCACTGAGCTGGGTTCGTTTGGCGAGGCTAGTCCACCACTCATTTTGGATCTCCCGGAGTTTGCGCTGAAGATGGCTGCATGCGCGACGGAAGGCTTGTTTCTTCTCTGGCCAGGACGGCTTTGCAAGGTGAGCCTGGTGGACAGCTCGCCTCTTTGCCAGCAGCTCCTGGATTTCCTGGTTGTTTTTGTCGAACCAGTCCTTGTTTTTCCTGGAGGAGAAGCCCAGCACCTCTTCAGTGGATTGCAGTATGGCAGTCTTCAGCTGATCCCAGAGGGTTTCAGGGGACGAGTCTGTGAGGCGGATTGCATCCTCGAGCTTTGCTTTGAGGTTTGCCTGGAAGTTTCCTCTCACTTCGTCTAACTGCAAGTTTCCAACATTGAACCTCTTTCTGGGGGCTTTACTGTTCCTGGACTTTGGCTTGAAGTGAAGGTTGAGCTTGCAGCGAACCAGCCGGTGGTCAGTGTGGCATTCCATACTGGGCATGACCCTGGTGTGGAGCACATCTCGTTTGTCTCTTTCTCACACCAGGACGTAGTCCAGGAAGTGCCAGTGTTTGGATCGGGGATGCATCCAGGCTGTCCCTCTGCTGAAAAAGGGTGTTCGTAATGACAAGTCGCTGTTCTGCGCAGAGCTCCAACAAGATGCGCCCGTTGTCGTTGCACTTGCCGACACCATGCTTGCCCAGGATTCCTGGCCAGGTTTCTGAGTCTTTGCCGACGCGAGCATTGAAGTCGCCAAGGATGTCAAACTTGTCGGTTGTAGGGGTGCGTTGAATGAGGTCACGCAGATCAGTGTAGAACTTGTCCTTTTCTGCTGGTTCTGCCTGGAGGGTTGGAGCATAGACACTGATGAGGGTGATGTGATGCTTGTTTTGAAGGGGGAGTCGCGTGGACATGATCCGGTCCGAGTGGCCTGTCGGGAGCTTTTCGAGTTTGGAGGCAATGGAGTTCTTGACCATGAAGCCTACACCAGATAGGCATCGTTCATCCATAGGCTTGCCAGATAAAACATGTTTTTCATGTCTTCCCACAGTTTAATGAATGTATTTCATTATATTGAGCTTATGTAAGAACAGAAGAAATAGGAGTGGGAATCGGCCATCTGGCCCATTGAGCCTGCTCTGCCATTCAATAAGATCTTGACTGATCCGACCGTGGACTCTGCTCCACCTACCCACCAAAGATCTTAATTCCTCTACTGTGCAAAACCTTGTCTAATTGTATTTCTAATACATTCAGTGAAGCAGTCATCACTGCTTCCTTGGGCAGTGAGTTCCAAAGGTTCACCCCTCACTGGGAAACATAATTCCTCCTCATTTCCACCCTAAATCTACTCCCCATAAACCTTGAGGCTAAGACCCTTCGTTCTAGTCATACCTCTGTGAGCACTGCTGTGCGAAGAATTCAGGCACAAAGTTCATAGACTGTACAATAGGCTTTAATCAGCTTAAACTTGTACACATAGAAGGTCTCTGTACCTTCCTGGCTCCTGACTGACTCCCAAAGGGGGCTGGCTCGAGTTTTTATATGGACCAGTGATTGACAGTGGGCAGGTGGGGCCAGCTTCCCAGGTTGCTTACCTACAGGTACAGTGCTTTCCCCTTGCAGTTGGCCGGTAGGAGTGCAGCCAGTTTAGTGGTTGTATCACCATAAGCTCCCAGTGGAAACAGCTTTCCACTGGCCCCTATCTAACCCCTCCCACCCAGCCCTCATAATACTACATCCCCTCTGCACTCTTACTCTTGATGAAGGTTTCTGACCCAGATCATTTCCCTCTGAGGCTGCTCGACTCACTGGAGCTCCTTCCACAGACTGTTTTATGCTACTGATTCAGCTCTGACTGATTCTTCACATAAAGAGTGACTGAGTATTTGCATTTAAAAATATACACAGTAGACTGAATCCTTCAAAGCAGAGATGTCACAAGAGGGAGTAATCTTAGAGCAGAAAGATGAGAATTTTGACGAGTTCTAAATGTGCAATAATGGTTTTATTAAATGTACTATAATTCTTTATCAATGAGAACAGAATGTTAGTGCAAGGAAAAGTTATCACAAGTACTCCAGTGGAAAGAGATTGCAATGCTTCTTGAACTAAAACATTAACTGCGCTAACATTTAATTTTTGAGGCCGAGTTTATGAATGCTCCATTTTTTGTACGTCAGCACGGAAGTGAAGTAAAATTCTCTGTGCCACGTTGTAAATAGTATGACATCAGCCCCCAATCCCAACAGCCTCCAATGGGTCTGGTCAGGAAAGGTTTGAGGCATCCTCCTCCTGTGGCCCTGCCTTCCCTTCTCGGTGGGCAGTACAGTGGGCATAGCAGTTAGCGCAACACTATTACTGCACCGGTGATCAGAACCAGGGTTTGAATCCAGCGCTGTCTGGAAGGAGTGTGTACGCTCTCCCCATAACTGTGTGGGTTTCTTCTGGTGACTTTGGTTTCCTCCCACCTTTTGAAAAGTACTAGGTTGTAGGTCAATTGGGTGTAATTGGGTGGCACGGTCTCATGGGCCGAAATGGCCTGTTACTTTGCTGTATGTCTAAATTTAAATTTTAAATTTAAACACACGTTTCCATATGTTTTTATTTTGTTACGACACTAAGAGGTCATTCAGCCCGTTGAACTTATGCCAACTCTCATTGCAATATCATCAACCAACATATTCTCCCACGCTTTAATGCTAATGCTTCAACGCAAACCCTTACACTTGGGGTAATTTACAGCAGCCATGTGTTCGATGTAGGTGGAGACGAGAACACCCATTCACTTGGTTGTTTACTTAGTAGATGATGGAGGCAAGATTGAGTATTGACTAGTTTTACCCAGCAAGATGTGCTGATTGAAGTCACATCTAAAGAGTCAGAACCAAGGAACGTTCCTCCACCTAAAATGGAATCAAATTACCCTGGTGGCTTCCCTTAGCCCCTCTCATCCCCATGCCTTTGCCTGCCCTAGTGCTCCAGTGCAGCTCTACGACTGCGAGACAGCAGGCAGAGACTGTGAATTGCAGCAGGGAATGGCTTTGTCTGGATGACTGAGAGCAGCTCTCATCCTCCCCAACTGAGCGTCACCCTTCGACGCTTCCTGCCTCTCTAATCAGCTGTAGTCTTTTGGGCCTCGTCCATGTCTTCTCCTTTGAGTGGATCTCCCATAGGTTGGGAACCACAGCTTTGATCCATGTTGTCTGAAACCTCGCCAACATTTACCTTGTTACCAGAGGGATCAGGCAAAGCAAGGGGTAGGGTAATAGAAAACAAAATAGGAGGTTAATGGATGTAGATGCTATCCTGATGGAGACTGCCAAAGCAGAATATAAGGTGTTCTTCTAATCTGTGTAGGCTCACCCTGGCAGTAAAGGCATGCCAGTATGGGAATGGTCATGTCCTAAACTAACTGGTCTTGTAACCTTCACCAATGGGGAACTGAAAATATCGTTTAATTTTCCTTTTTGAGTTGTGCAGTGCTGATTGAACTGCCCTGAGTGTTAGACGGTCCTGAAGTGAGACAGTACTAGAAGAGGACATTCAGCCCATCCTGCCAGTACCAGTTCATAGGTCGGGCTATCTGACTCTCCCTTTACCTCATCACTGATGAAGAACTCATCTAGTTCCCTAGCTGTGAATGTTTTCCTCCTACCCCTCCTGACATGACATGCCAGATCAGAATTCACTACGCTAGGCATGTAACGCTATATGGGGGTTAGATGGGGGAAATAGTAGCAAACGTTTTTCATTACTGGGGTTGTCCAAGACAGGAGCCCAGTGAGGATAAGTGGGGATCTAAGGGAAATCTTTTCATGCGGAGGCTTGCTGGCAACAGCCTCGAAACTGTTGAAGGTAAATACTTTCACAATATTTGACAAGCATTTAGATAACTACACAAATCGGCAAGGAATAGAAGGTAACAGACTCAATGCAAATGAATGGGATTGGTGGAAAGAGGTACAACGATAGGCATGGGGTGATGGGCTGATGGGCCTGTCACTGCTATACAATTCAAATCTTTGACCACAACACAAGTTTTGCACACTTTTAATTTATTTTTAAATTTAGACAAACAGCACGTTAACAAGCCTCTTTGGCCCATGAATCCGTGACACCCAATTTACACTCAATTTTGTGCTCATGACAACTGTGGTGTCGGGCACATCTGCTTATGAATCATTTCACCAGGGAGAGAACTGTCCCCGACCTAGTCCTCGCTGCCTTAATGCATATTGATCTGTGTAATCCAAACACAGATCAATGTTCAAACTGTCTGAAATGTGAGTGGCAGACGGAAACAGTCCCTCCAACTAATGCAGACAAACACCACAGGAGACAAAACAGAGAGAGATAAACATCTGTCAATTCATCATCTTCATTCCAATGGGATTTATGGACTAGGGAAGCATGACCTCACCTCAGCGTTCGACAGTCCGGTTATTGCGAGGAGGGGTGATGCCCTTTCCTGTTGCCAACTTGCCTCATTATAGCCTTGAAATGCTCATGCTTAAATCCTGACTGCAATCATTCACAGAGCCATCTTGCCACGCAGCATGGAGTCTGTGTCAGAATCATCCCCCCACCTTTCCACACTCACCCCATTTTATCCTCATGCGCTCAGTCAATTCCACCACTCACTTACCTACTACGGGGCAATTACTGGAACCTCCCAACCGACATGTCTTTGGGAGGGTGGGGGGAGAAATTGCATGTAGTGGCAGGGGGGTCGCGCAAACTCCATGCAGATAGCACCTGAGGACACGAGAGTCTGATCCCTTTGGCGCCTTTGGATTGAGCCAGTCACCATCCAGCTGCCGGCACATCACCAGCTGAAGGAGCTTGGGCTCCATACATCGTGAATTCCCTGCAGACACCATAAAAGGCATTGGTAAGAGCTGCTTGTCAAACTGGTTTGTTTTGTCCAGACCTGTAGAGTATGTTATTGCAATCCAGATAAACCTCAGAGAGAACACTCATAATGCTCCTGGCACTCTGCTCGAATTAATCCTTCAGCGGGACAGCAGGATGGGAGACCACAGCGTTCCTTTCTTATAGCTCCCTCCCATAGCAGTGGCAGAAGGCCTGGGCTGCTTTTCAAACATGAGGCTTGCTCTGGCAATGGAATTGATTTAATGTTTGCCAGGAGATAGACAAGAAGTCTGCAGATGCTGGGGTCGAGAGCTCAGGACTCAGACCCGAGACATTAACTGCCTATTGACTTCCATAGATGCTGCGTGTCTAGATGAGTCTCTCCAACACCTCTGTGTACATTTGCCAGCTGCTGTTCTCACTGAGTTTGGCTGCTTAGGTCCAGGTTGCTTGAGATGGTCTCACGGAGCGCTGGTCAATGCAGCACAGCGTTGGTCAGGGCCACCTGCTCCAGCCATGTGGGGGGCTGACTGGTGAAACTGCGAGGGACTGGCAGTATAATTGTGCAGGCGATGGGGAATGTCCATCTTCCAGTCTCTCTTTCAGACATGTCGTGGCCTTCAGTTGACATGAAGCCATCGGGAGCAGGATCAATCGCCCTCAGAGCCATGAACAGGTGTTATTGTTCGAGTTCAAGTTGATTGAACCAAGGAACAGAGAAAACAGTTCATTTTGTCAGCAGTCCAACCCATACATAGTGCAGCAATAAAAAACTTCAGTCAGTGACAGTTGCAGAGAGAGGTCAGTTGGAACATGGTTTTGCCAGTGTGAGGATCATTCAGGAGTCAGATTACAGTAAGAAAGGTTCTGTTCTTAATTTTAAGTTTAATTTTATTTTAGCATTATATGTCACAAAATACTGCATACAGTGATAAGGGGTCTTCTGCGAGCAAGCTAACAGGCTATCTCTAACATTCATACAGCCATGTAAAGAGCACAATTTACAGAGTGTATGATTAAAATGAAAAGGAAAGTCAATTAGCAGCAAGGGTAGCATGCGGGCACTGTTATAGGGTTCATTCAGGAGCCCGATAGATGCAGAGAGGAAATTGTATTTAAGCCTGTTTCACACTCCTGACCCTACTCCCCAATGGAAGGAGGAAGTAGACCGTCTGCCTTTCCCAGGCAGCGGGAGATTTAGAAGGAGTCCGCGGAGGGGAGGGAGGTTTGCGTGACGTTCTGAGTGCTCACACTCATGAAACTTCCTTCTGACAGGAGGGGCGAAGAGGAGAGAGAAGCTGGTGTGGGAGGAGAACTTTAATATGTCAGCTGCTTCTCCAAGGATGGAGTGGGTGGAGGAGAGGTGCTAACTGATCTCATTCTCACTAAACTCCATCCGAGCTAATGGCTGTCAAAAGCTTTAAATTATTTTCTCTGGCTGATCTTGTTTTAGACACTGCTTAGTGGCCAGGTGTGGAGCATGGCGAATACCGTAATAAATCAGCTCCTCTGAACTTTTGTAATATAGTGCTCCAATGATAAAATGACAGAGTTTCTTTCCACAATGAGCTATAACCAAAGGAGGCCGTTCACAACAGCTCCTTCGCCTCGGCCTTTTGCATTGGGATATGCACAACCCATTCAGTGTGGTCTTACCTAAATGTAAGCATATTCCCCTCCCGCTTGATGTCATCCAGCTCAGGAATAATCACAGCTGTGAAGCCAACAAGACCAGAGGACCAGTATTTGGCTATTTCTTCACTTTTCAGGATCTAGGCAAAAGGCAGCATTTGTCATGAGCTTCAAGACTCAAGGGCAGATTCTTCCAGGCTCTTATAAAAATCTTAAATGGGGCTCCCACTGGTGAAGAGTGATGCCCCTGCAATGTTTAACGGTCTTTATCTCTACACCTTGCGCTTAGTCTTTGTAACACCTCACCCTGCAAACTGACCTACTGTAACATCGCACCCTGCACTCTGACTGACTGTAACCCTACACCCTGGACTCTGACCGACTGTAACATCACACCCTGCATCTAACCTACTGTAACACTGCACCCTGTACTCTGACCTACTGTAACCCTGTACTCTGACCTACTGTAACCCTGCACTCTGACCTACTGTAACCCTGCACTCTGACCTACTGTAACCCTGCACTCTGACCTACTGTAACCCTGCACTCTGACCTACTGTAACCTTACGCCCAGCACTCTGACCTATACCCAATACTATGACCTACTGTAACCCTGTATTCTGACCTACTGTAACCCTGCACTCTGATCTACTGTAACCCTACACCCTGCACTCTGACCTACTGGAACACTGCACCCTGTACTCTGACCTACTGGAACACTACACTCTGTACTCTGACCTACACCCAATACTGTGACCTACTGTAACCCTACACCCTGCACTCTGACCTACTGGAACACTACACCCTGTACTCTGACCTACACGCAATACTGTGACCTACTGTAACCCTGCACTCTGACCTACTGTAACCCTACACCCTGCATTCTGACCTACTGTAATCCTGCACTCTGACCTACTGTAACCCTGCACTCTGACCTACTGTAACCCTGCACTCTGACCTACTGTAACCCTGCACTCTGACCTACTGTAACCCTGCACTCTGACCTACTGTAACCCTGCACTCTGACCTACTGGAACACTACACCCTGTACTCTGACCTACTGTAACACTGGACCCTGTACTCTGACCTACTGGAACACTACACTCTGTACGCTGACCTACACCCAATACTGTGACCTACTGTAACCCTGCACTCTGACCCACTGTAACCCTACACCCTGCACTCTGACCTACTGGAACACTACACCCTGTACTCTGACCTACTGTAACACTGCACCCTGTACTCTGACCTACTGGAACACTACACTCTGTACTCTGACCTACACCCAATACTGTGACCTACTGTAACCCTGCACTCTGACCTACTGTAACCCTACACCCTGCACTCTGACCTACTGGAACACTACACCCTGTACTCTGACCTACTGTAACACTGCACCCTGTACTCTGACCTACTGTAACACTGCACCCTGTACTCTGACCTACTTTAACACCGCACCCTGTACTCTGACCTACACCCAATACTGTGACCTACTGTAACCCTGTATTATGATCTACTGTAACCCTGCACTCTGACCCACTGTAACACTGCACCCTGTACTCTGACCTACTGTAACACTGCACCCTGTACTCTGACCTACTTTAACACCGCACCCTGTACTCTGACCTACACCCAATACTGTGACCTACTGTAACCCTGTATTATGATCTACTGTAACCCTGCACTCTGACCCACTGTAACACTGCACCCTGTACTCTGACCTACTGTAACACTGCACCCTGTACTCTGACCTACTGTAACACTGCACCCTTTACTCTGACCTACTTTAACACCGCACCCTGTACTCTGACCTACACCCAATACTGGGACCTACTGTAACCCTGTATTCTGACCTACTGTAACCCTGTATTCTGACCTACTGTAACCCTGTACTCTGACCTACTGTAACCCTGTACTCTGACCTACTGGAACCCTGTACTCTGACCTACTGGAACCCTGTACTCTGACCTACTGGAACCCTGTACTCTGACCTACTGGAACCCTGTACTCTGACCTACTGGAACCCTGTATTCTGACCTACTGGAACCCTGTACTCTGACCTACTGGAACACTGCACCCTGTACTCTGACTTACACCCAATACTGTAACCTACTGTAACCCTGTACTCTGTCCTACTGTAACCTTGCACTCTGACCCACTGGAACACTACACTCTGTACTCTGACCTACACCCAATACTGTGACCTACTGTAACCCTGCACTCTGACCTACTGTAACCCTACACCCTGCACTCTGACCTACTGGAACACTACACCCTGTACTCTGACCTACTGTAACACTGCACCCTGTACTCTGACCTACACCCAATACTGTGACCTACTGTAACCCTGTATTCTGATCTACTGTAACCCTGCACTCTGACCCACTGTAACACTGCACCCTGTACTCTGACCTACTGTAACACTGCACCCTGTACTCTGACCTACTTTAACACCGCACCCTGTACTCTGACCTACACCCAATACTGTGACCTACTATAACCCTGTATTATGATCTACTGTAACCCTGCACTCTGACCCACTGTAACACTGCACCCTGTACTCTGACCTACTGTAACACTGCACCCTGTACTCTGACCTACTTTAACACCGCACCCTGTACTCTGACCTACACCCAATACTGGGACCTACTGTAACCCTGTATTCTGACCTACTGTAACCCTGTATTCTGACCTACTGTAACCCTGTACTCTGACCTACTGTAACCCTGTACTCTGACCTACTGGAACCCTGTACTCTGACCTACTGGAACCCTGTACTCTGACCTACTGGAACCCTGTACTCTGACCTACTGGAACCCTGTACTCTGACCTACTGGAACCCTGTACTCTGACCTACTGGAACCCTGTACTCTGACCTACTGGAACCCTGTACTCTGACCTACTGGAACCCTGTACTCTGACCTACTGGAACCCTGTATTCTGACCTACTGGAACCCTGTATTCTGACCTACTGGAACCCTGTACTCTGACCTACTGGAACACTGCACCCTGTACTCTGACTTACACCCAATACTGTGACCTACTGTAACCCTGTACTCTGTCCTACTGTAACCTTGCACTCTGACCCACTGGAACACTACACCCTGTACTCTGACCTACTTTAACACCGCACCCTGTACTCTGACCTACACCCAATACTGTGACCTACTGTAACCCTGTATTCTGACCTACTATAACCCTGTATTCTGACCTACTGGAACCCTGTACTCTGACCTACTGGAACCCTGTACTCTGACCTACTGGAACCCTGTACTCTGACCTACTGGAACCCTGTACTCTGACCTACTGGAACCCTGTACTCTGACCTACTGGAACCCTGTACTCTGACCTACTGGAACCCTGTACTCTGACCTACTGGAACCCTGTACTCTGACCTACTGGAACCCTGTACTCTGACCTACTGGAACCCTGTACTCTGACTTACACCCAATACTGTGACCTACTGTAATCCTGTACTCTGTCCTACTGTAACCTTGCACTCTGACCCACTGGAACACTACACCCTGTACTGTGACCCACTGTAACACTACACCGTGAACTCTGACCTACTGTAACTCTACACTCTGCACTCTAACCCACTGTAACTCTACACTCTGCACTCTGTTTTACTATGACCCTACACCCTGCACTCTGACCTAATGTAACACCGCACCCTGCACTCTGACCTACTTTAACACCCTGTACTGTAACCTTACACCCTACACTCAGACCTAATGTAACACCACAGCCTGCATTCTGACCGACGGTAACCTTACACCCTGTACTCTGGCCTAAAGTAACCTTACACCTTGCACTCTGACGTACTGTAACACAACACACTGCAATCTTTGACTCAATGTTTCATTATACCGTACACTTTTTGACGTACTATGTCACCACACGCTGCACTTTTTTTATATTGTTGCCCTTGTATCTGGGTTCACTTGCCTTGATAGCTCACAAAACAAAGTTTTCACTGTATCTCAGTACACATGGGAACAAGACAAATGACAAGTCCTAGTTGCCCTCAAGAGGGAGGGGGTTTACAAACATTATCAGCTGCCCGTCTTTTTTTTAATAAATCCAGTTTGGCCTTGTCTTATTAGTTTTGGTACACAGTCATTCAGTCTGTTTGCTAGTAATTTTGCTATTAATTTATAATTTGTATTCAATAATGATATTGGTCTGTATGTAGATGGCAATAGCGGGTCTTTTCCCTCTTTTGGGATTACTGTAATTATTGCTGTTTTACATGATTCTGGTAAGTTTTTAGTCTCTTCTATTTGATTTATTACTGGGAGGGATTAATAGATCCTTAAAAACTTTATAAAATTCTATAGGGTATCCATCTTCACCTGGTGTTTTATTGTTTGGTAGTTTTATTAATATATCTTGTATTTCTTCAGTCTTAAAAGGTACTGTCAATTTATTTTGTTCTTCTATTTGTAGAAGCGTTAGTTCAATGTTAGATAAAAATTCATCAATTTTGTCATTTTTTCCTATATTTTTGGTTTGGTATAATTGTTTATAGAATCTTTTAAATGTATTATTTTAATAATCTTACTTATAGATTCTTTTAAACTTATTAATTTAATTCATAGAGCACAAATAAATAAAACGCCAATGATAGCTGTTATGTTAGATGCAGAGAAAGCCTTCGACAGGGTAGAGTGGAACTATTTGTTTAAAGTGTTACAGAAATTTAAACTACCGGAAGAATTTATTAACTGGTTTAAAACGTTATATAATGGACCATTAACAAAGGTAGTAATAAATGGATATGTATCAGATCATTTTAAATTAAACAAGTCAACAAGACATTATCCCCTTAACTGTTCGCTTTGGTTATTGAACCACTGACGGAGTTGATAAGGAAGGAAACTACGATAAAAGGAATAAAAATAAAAGAGAAAGAATATAAAATCAGCCTATTTGCAGATGACATTATAGTATAATTAAAGATTTAGAGAATTGGAAAGAACTACCGTTAACTTTAATAGGAAGAGTAAACTGTATTAAGATGAATGTGTTCCCATGAGTGCAACACCTATTCCAAATGTACCAATTCACCTGGGAGAAAATTTTTTTGCAAAACTGAAGAAAATAGAAAGGAAATGTTTATGGAAAGGTAAGAAATCAAGAATAGCGCTAGAAAACTTAACATGGAGTTACAAACAAGGAGGGTTACAGCTACCAAACTTCGAAAATTACTACGGGGCGACACAATTAAGGTACTTATCAGATTTTTATCAGAGAGGAGAAAAACTGGACTGGACTAAGATAGAATTAGACAAATTGGGATAAAATATCCCGGAACACATACTTTATAAATGGGATGTAAAATTGGTGCAATATAACAATTCATCAGTATTAGATCACATACTTAAATTATGGAAAAGAATATACCTGGAAGAAAAAAAGATAAATTATCAAATACCAAAAATTATATTAACACAAAACCCATTAATCCCCATTACAATAGATAATTTATTTTTCAAGGAAAGGGATAGAAAAGGAATCAAGAAAATAGAAGATTGCTTTTTGGGAAATAATTTATTAACATTTGCTGGGGTTGTTCAAGACAGGAGCATGCGCGATGCACAGGACAAAAACAATACCGAAGGGAGGGGGGATCAGCTGAGGAGTAAATCTCCACAGCTGAAACAGACAACTACAACACAACAGCAATACTCTCAACTGGAAAACATAGAAAATAATGAGAACAAGAAGGAAGAGAATAAAAATAGGAAATCAAAGAAACAACAGATGACCAGCTCAGAGGAAGAAGACCAACACCAAGACACCTTTAATAAAAATAATAAAAACAAAAATACCCAACAAAATAAAATAAACAATCCAACAAGAAAACCAGAAGAGACAGAGGTAAAGGACACAGATCCTGGAGTGGACTCAGAAGAAGAGGAGGGAGAACATCAAACTCTACACAGAGAAATGGAAGATGAAGGGAAGGGACAGTACATGGATAAAAAAATTTTTAAAGAATATATGGAAACATTAAAAGAATGGCAGTCACAAGAATTCAGTGAAATAAAAGGAATAAAAGATACAGAAGAAAAAGTGAATAGATTAGAGATGATCATGTCAGATATAGGAAAAAGAGTAGACAAGGTGGAAGAACGAGAAACAGCCAGAGAAATGGAGGTAGATGAGTTAAAAAAGAAATTGGAAGAATCTGATAAAAAAGTTAAAGAAATACAGGAGCTGTTAGCTCAGAAGAGAGATATAATGGAAAATTATAATAGGAGAAACAATATAAAGATAGTGGGACTTGGGGGGTGTGGCAAGATGGCGTAGGGAGCGGACGTGCATTCCCGGTCTCCCCCAGGAAGTTATATAAATACCCGTTTTAAGAATATTTCTTTTCTGTTAAAAGTCTTTGTTTTGTTTATCAATTGTTTTTAGTTTAAAATGGCAACAAAGATTAAGGAAAATAGAGTTCAAATACAGAACAAAGCTACACTCTCCGACTTTGGAAGAAACTCGGCCTACTTGCCCAGACAGAACCATGGAGTCAAGGCTGGAATTTTCTTTAAGAACGGAGCTCATTAATTGGACTGTCGGATAAGCTGGCCTTGGACACCTCTCTGAAAGATGTTTTAAATGGCAACAAAGATTAAGGAAAATAGAGTTCAAATACAGAACAAATCTGCACTCTCCGACTTTGGAAGAAACTTGGCCTACTTGCCCAGACATAACCACGGAGTCAAGGCTGGAATTTTCTTAAGAACGGAGCTCATTAATTGGACTGTCGGATAAGCTGGCCTTGGACACCCCTCTGAAAGATGTTTAAAATGGCAACAAAGATTAAGGAAAATAGAGTTTAAATACAGAACAAAACTACACTCTCCGACTTTGGAAGAAACTCGGCCTACTTGCCCAGACAGAACCACGGAGTCAAGGCTGGAATTTTCTTAAGAACGGCGCTCATTAATTGGACTGTCGGATAAGCTGGCCTTGGACACCCCTCTGAAAGATGGTGATGAATATTGATTTGAAAAGTTTTATGAAGATAAATTGCAGTAATTGGCATTGGTTGCCCGTGAGTTTTAAAAATCCAGATAACATTAAAGTTTATTAGTGATTTTTTTTGGATGGAATATCAGAAGGATGAATTTATTATCTATAAATACAGAACAAAATTACATTCTTTGACTTTGGAAGAAATTTGACCTATTTGCCCAGACAGAGCTGGAGTTGGTGCTGGAATTTTCTCAAGAACAGAACTTATTAAAGTTGATTTCGGACTCCTTTTTGAAAGATGGCGACGAATGTTGATTTGAAATATTTGAAATATTTTCTGAAGATAAACATATATATGGAACTCCTTGACTTGCAATAAGGTTTATTAGTGATTTTTTTTTTGGATGGAATATTGGAAGAGTGAATTTATTATCTGTGAGTATGCATACATTGCAAACAGATTTTAATAGTTTTGAAAAGGTTTTTTTTAAACTAAACAACAAGATCAGTTTAATATTGAGAAAATTGGAAAAAACGGAAACTTTATTATTAAATTTGGAAATTCAATAGAAAGAAACTATGAACAAGATTGATGATTTATAAAATTAAAGTTGAAGGAGCAATGTCCAAGAAGAGTTAAAAATTTTGAATAAGTTTTTCTTGAAAATAAACAATAATTTCAACTTAACATTGAGAAGATTGACAAAGTGGAAAATTTGGTATTAAATTGGGAAACACAGAAGAAAGAACTTATGAATAACATTGATGCTTTAGAAGATCAAGACCGAAGGAATGATGTTCAAGAAAATTTTAAAAGATTTGGGGAAAAAAAACTTTTTTTTGAAATTAAGCTACAAATTCAACTTGAGACTGAGAAGAATGGAAGATTCGGTGTTGAACTGGGATGTTCAGAGGTGTTTTAATTCAGTGGATGAAATTCAGGAAGACTTGAAAAAAAATATTAAAAAAAACTTTTATTGATTGTAAACAATGTTTAACTCAGTGTTGGGAGGCTGGAAAGGGTGCAAAATTTAATATCAAGTTTGGATTTTCAAAAAAAAAGTTTATGAATAAGATTGGTTAAATTGATGGACCGGGGTTTTATGGATATAAGAAATGATGATTTTTCGGTTTATACGTGTATTTTGTCTGCCTGGGGGGGGGGGGGGGGGAGGGGGTGGTACTTCTGCTCCCGAAAGTCATATGCCACTTGTGGTTTATACCACACCCATTTGGGTTTTTGGGAATTAACCACCACAAGGTGGTTTCCTAAGGGGTTAGGGGAGGTGGGGGGGGGGTGAAAATTTGAAAATTATTTAGTATCTATTATGTAATATTATACTAAGTCAATTTGAAATGAATGTATGGAGATACTATAAATAAATTTCGAAAAAAAAAGATAGTGGGCCTTAAGGAAGGTGAAGAAGTCAAAAATATGAAATAATTTATAAAAGAATGGATCCCCAGAGTCCTAGGAATGCCAGAATTACAGGAAGGAATGGAAATAGAAAGGGCACACAGAACATTAGCCCCTAAACCACAACCACAACGAAAACCAAGATCCATTCTAGTAAAATTCCTGAGATATACGACAAGAGAAAATATATTGGAGAAAGCAATGAAAAAGATAAGAGAAGACAAAAAGCCACTGGAATAAAAATGTCAAAAAATTTTTTAATATCCAGACATAAGTTTTGAACTCCTGAAGAAGAGGAAGTAGTTTAATGCAGCAAAAACGACCCTATGGAAAAAAGGTTATAAATTTATGTTAAAATATCCAGCGGTGCTTAAAATAGTTATCCCGGGGCAGCAAAGCAAACTGTTCTCGGATTCAGGAAAAGCACAAAAATTTGCAGAACACCTACAAAACAGACAGAGAGATGAAGAGATATAACAAGAACAAAAATGACAACAAACTATATATAAAGAAGAATAATAAAGTATAAGTAAGAACTAAGAAGAGGAAGAAATGAAGTAAGGAGGAAATTAAGAGAGTGAGCTTTGTTATATATGAAGATTAAGATCTTTTCTGGGGGGGCTGGGTGGGGAAGAATAACAGTCACTGCGAAATCAGTTGACGCTTGCGAGCAGGTTCGCAAATCCACATGATGAGGGGTGATGTGGTTGCCCGACAAGGGACAAAGGGCAACTCAGAGAGGGGAGGGACTATTGGGGTTAAAGGAATTTTAGATATGAGAATAGTGGAAATATTTTATGTTTAAAAATGTTGTCTTACAATGTGTTCAAAAAAAGAAAACAGAAATGGATAAGAAGGGAAGGTGGTGATGAGGAAACGGAAAGGAAAGATAAACAAAGTATGAAATGGTCATGTTGAACTATATGACTTTAAATATTAACGGAATACATAACCAAATCAAAAGGAAGAAGCTGTTAAATTTACTGAAGAAAGAAAAAATTGATATAGCATTCGTGCAAGAAACACATCTAACTGAAGTGGAACACAAGAAATTAAAGAGAGATTGGATAGGACATGTAACAGCAGCATCATATAATTCAAAAGCCAGAGGAGTAGCTATATTAATCAATAAAAATGTACCAATCAAAATAGAAGAAGAAATAATAGATCCAGCAGGGAGATGTGTAATGATAAAATGTCAGATATATTCAGAATTTTGGAATTTACTCAATGTATACGCACCTAATGAAGAAGATCAAAAATTTACGCAAAATATCTTTTTGAAGATCGCAGATACGCAAGGGAATATACTAATAGGAGGTGATTTTAACCTTAATTTGGACTCAAACATGGATAAAACTGGAAAAAAGGCTAACAGAAAGAACAAAGTAATCAAATTTATAATTAAATCGATGCAGGAAATGCAACTTTTGGATATATGGAGGAAACAACACCCAAAGGAAAAGGAATATTCATATTATTCAAGTAGACATAAAACATATTCAAGGATAGACCTATTCCTGTTATCAGCCCACATTCAAGGGAGAGTTAAGAAAATGGAATATAAAGGTAGATTGTTATCGGATCACTCACCCCTGTTATTGGCAATAGAGCTAGAGGACATCCCACCAAGAATGTATAGGTGGAGATTAATCTCCATGCTACTTAAAAGACAGGATTTTAGAGAATTCATTGAGCGACAAATTAAAATGTAGTTTGAAATGAATACAGAATCAGTGAAAAATAAATGTATACTATGGGACGCAATGAAAGCATTAATCAGAGGACAGATAATAAGTAATATGTAACTAAGATGAAGAAGGTCTACAATCGGGAAATAGAACAGTTGGAAAGGGAAATAACAAATTCAGAAAAAGAATTAGCAATGAAGGAAGATACAACTAAAAGAAGAGAATTGACAGACAAGAAAATAAAATATGAAATACTACAAACATATAAGGTGGAGAAGAACATAATGAAGACAAAACAGAAATATTATGAACTAGGAGAAAAAAACGCACAAAATACTAGCTTGGCAGCTTAAGACAGAACAAACTAAAAGAATGGTATTGGCATCAAGGAAAAAGGACAAACAAATTACATATAACCCAACGGATATCAACGAAAACTTCAGGGAATTCTACAAACAACTATATCAAACTGAAAACGAAGGGAAAGAAGACAAAATAGATGAATTTCTAACTAAAATTGAACTACCGAAATTACAAACAGAGGAGCAAAATAAATTAATAAAACCATTTGAAATAGAAGAAATACAGGAGATATTAAAAAAACTACCGAACAATAAAACACCAGGAGAGGATGGATTCCCAATAGAATTCTATAAAACATTTAAAGACTTATTAATTCCTCCACTCCTGGTAGTAATGAACCAGACTGTGTATATATTGTTGATCATCATTTGTGGATGTTGTTATTGATATGACTCATAGTGCAAGAAATTTAAAAAATTAAAAAGGAGTGAGGGGGTGAACCATTGTCTTGAACCATGGCAATCCTTCTTGTGGAGCAGGAGATCCATGACTCAGACCATGTGATGAAGCAAAGTCAGGATGGTGTTGGACAAAGGCGAACATGCTGGAGGTGGTGATCCTGTGTGCCTACAGCCAGTTTCTCCATCTCTTCTTGTGGTGATACACCACTAGCCTACTGCAGGGGGGTGGGGGGAATCTCTGTACCTGCAGGAAGATCACCGGAGGACAGACCACACCTGGCTGGCTGTCAATCAGTCGACCTGAATGGACCTAACTCCACCCGCCCGGCTGTCAATCAACCACACGGGATATAATCCTGAGCCAGCCCCACTTGAGCCAGTCACTCCGGAGTTACCAGTACAGCTACCACTGTAACAGAGACTTTTAACTGAATAAAACCTGTTGCACAATCTTTCTCAAGTTTTGTGTCTGCTTCCTGGTACAGCCGTGCATCACAATTTATTCAGTTAAAAATTAGACCTGCTATGAAAAAGCTCCTAACCATTGGGAGCCTAGAGATCGACCCTCACCACCCAGAAACCCAAGCACGCTTTGAAATCTGGAGGAACGTGATCGAGGAAGTCATTCAGGCACACTCCAACATGGTAAACACGGATCAGAAGAAGCTCATGGTGCTCCGCATGAAGTTGGGTCCCTGTGCCTTCCAGGCCCTCAAAGACTGCACAGAGTACTCGGAAGCGATGGCTACCCTGGAGGCCATGTACAAGCCCCCAATGAACGTGGTCTATGACAGATACTTCCTGCTTATTCAAGCCCAGCAGCCAGGTGAGACTGCCGGAGCCTACCTGGGAGCCCTGCGTGAGCTAGCTCATCCGTGCCTGGCAGAGCCCGGGGTGAACGAAGGGTATTCCAAGATTGGTCAGGGACGCCTGTGTCTGAGGTCTGCACTCGAGAACCACCCGCCAGAAGTTACTAGAAGACAATATTTACTCCCTAACTACAGAGGTAGTCTGCTCCATGGAGGCTACAGCCCTCCATGCCGAAACCTTCGACTCCCGACTTCCCCAAGCCTCTGCGTGGACAGCCCAGACAGCAGCCATGACTCAAGGACCACTGGTAGATGAACATATCACTGCTGCAGGCCCCCCACATCCGTGTGGGTCCCGATGTGGGTCAGATCGATGATCACGCCAAAACTGCCTGGCGAGAAACCTGTTCTGATCGTGATACTACAAGAAATGCCACTACACAAAAAGTATGCCTCTCGAGGCCCGGCGGCAGCTCAGCGGCCATCTATGATCACCTCATTACCCCCCCCACCAGATGCCGCCATGTGCGAGGGCCGGGCGCCGCCATTTCTCACCAGCGACTTCTGTCCTCCTTGCCAGCCCTACTTCCAGCCCTGATGGGTACTACCGCTGTGTTTGAGTGCCGCCCTACCCAAAACCTCACCAGCCAAGGGCAGAGATGACATCACTTCCGCCGCCACAGATGATGTCACTTCTACCGAAACAGAGCACAATTACGTCACCTCCACCTGAGCAGGCAGCATAACCGGCAGGTAGAACCAGTCATGCCGCCACCACATGTGCCAATACGGTGCCGTCATCTTGCATTGGCTGAGCACTGCTGCCATCTTGGGACTATCGGGCCGATCCAGCACACAACCCTACCTCCCACCCAGAACAGGGCGACGACGATGACAACGTGGTCAACACGGGTGCCGACTAGACTGCCCTCCCGACTCACCCCAAGACTGTGGATGTCACAAACCACCACACCTCCATCTATCCACGCCTTCGAAGGACGCTACCAGCCGCCACTCGCCTCGACCATCGGGAAGCAGCGACTCAGACCCCAAGATGGCCCTAGCAGCCACTACACTAAAGAGAGACATCCCACATGGCCTCGGGCACTCCATGATGGACATTGCTATTAACGGTCAGGTAAAAAAATGCCTATTCAACAGTACCGAGAGCTTCATACACCCGAACATGGTCTGAACTTTGAGACTTAAAATCTACCCTACAAGCTTTGCTATCGCTTTCACCACCCAGGACCGCTCCATAATAACCCTCGGGTGCTGCTCTGTTGATTTGACTGTGGGGGGGGAAAAGACATAAAACAGGTTTAGGCTCCAGTCATGCCCAAACTCTGTACCCGATCCTCGAAGGCTTCGATTTCCAGTGCCACCTACAAAGCATCACCCTCACTTTCGGTTGGCCCCTACCCCTGCTCATGCTCCACAGTACGCTGTCCAATCACCCCCAGCCCACCTGCAGCCTCTCCACACTGCGCATCACCCCTCCCGCCCTCTTCTCCTACCTCACACTAGGTTGCAAACTGATAGTGGCCAGAAGCAGGCAATATTGCACAGCTGATAGAGAATTAATTAAAACAGAGGTAAAGCCGCTCCTGGCAGAGGGCATCATAAAAACCTGCACCAGTCCCTGGAGAGCTCAAGTCCTTGTGGTAAAGGGAGCAGTAAACTGAGAATGGTCATAGACTACAGTCAAACCATTAACCGGTACACCCAGCTGGACACCTACCCCTTACCCAGGATAGCCGACATGGTCAATGAGATAGTCCGCTACAGGGTCTTCTCTACAATCGACCTGAAGTCGACCTATCATCAGGTCCTGATCCATGTGCGGGACAAGCCCTACAATGCCTTCAAGGCAGATGGGCATCTCTACCAGTTTCACCAAGTACTGTTCAGGGTCACTAATGGGGTCTCTGTCTTCCTTCACAAAATTGACCGCATGATAGACTGGCACAAGCTAAAAGCAAATTTCCCATACCTGGATAATGTCAACATCTGCGTCCATGACCAGCAGGACCACGATGCCAACCTGGAGAAATTTCTCCAGACGGCCGAGGAGCTGAACCTCACTTACAACAAAGAGAAGTGCATGTTCAGCACCACCTGCCTCACCATCCTGGGGTACATCATGGCACATGGTGTCATCAGCCCCAAACCAAAACACATGCGCCCATTAATGGAGCTACCCCTCCCACATATGCTCAAGGCCCTCCACAGGTGCCTCGGCTTCTTGTCTTACTACTCCCAGTGGGTTCCCCACTTGTCGGACAAGGTCCGTCCACTGGCCCAGGCCACCACCTTTCCCCTCCCAGCCGAGGTGCAGGCAGCCTTTACCTGCATCCAGCAGGACATCACAGACACCACGATGTCTGCAGTGGATGAGGACTCCCCATTCTAGGTGGAGTGCGATGCCTCTGATGTGGCTCTTGCTGCCACCCTCAACCAGGAGGAGCAATCCATCACCTTCTTCTCAAGAACCCTCCATAGTTCCGAGCTCGGGCACTTTGCCATTGAAAAGAAGGCCCAAGCGATTGTGGAAGTGTTCCGCCACTGGTGTCACTACCTGGCAGGCAGGAGATTCACTCTCCTCATCGACCAGTGTGCAGTGGCGTTCATGTTCAGCACCACCCACAAAGGTAAGATCAAAAACGACAAGATCTTGTGCTGGAGAGTTGAGCTAGCAATGTTCAGCGACAACATCCAGTACTGACCTAGGAATTTCAACGACTCCCATGACACTCTATCCCAGACCTGTGCATCGGCCCAGGCTGACCTGCTGCAGGCACTCCACGAATCCCTCTGCCACCCGGGCATTACACGTCTCTAACATTTCATTCCTGGAACCTCCCATACACTGTCCAGGAAGTCCGGACCATGATTGAAGCATGCCAGGTCTGCGCAAAATGCAGGCATCACTTCTTCTGCGCACCTCAGGTCCACATTGTGAAGGCCATCCTGTCCTTCGAACACCTCAGTATTGATTTCAAGGCCCCCCTGTTTTCCACGAACCGGAACATCTACTTCCTCGCAGTGATGGACGAGTACTCCCATTTTCTCATCACCATCCCATGCCCAGACACCTCCACAGCCACTGTCATCAGGGCACTGACACAAATCTTTACTCTTTTCGACTACCCCGCATTCATCCCCAGTGACCGGGGAACCAGCTTCATGAGTGAGGAGCTGCGCCAGTACTTGACAGCAAGGGGCATCGCAACTAATTGCACGACTAGTTACAACCCGAGGGTCAATGGGCAGGTGGAGCGCAAAAAACAGAGTGATCTGGAAGGCAATCCTCCTGGCCCTTAAGTCAAAAGACTGGTTCGTGGACAACTGGTAGGACGCCTTCCCCGAGGCGCTCCATGCCATTAGGTCGCTCCTGTGCATGGCTACCAACGAGACCCCTCACGAATGCCTGTTTTCATTCCCCAGGATATCAGTGACTGGAATCTCTCTCCCAGCATGGCTCACATCTCTAGGACGGGTGCTCCTGCATAAACATGCATGGGCCCACAAGACCAGCCCCCTAGTTGAGCAGGTGTTCCTCCTATATGCCAACCACATCTACGCCTACATCAGGTACCCCAATGGCCGGGAGGACACCATCACAACTAGGGATGTGGCCCTAGTGGGAGCACCCCCCTCAACACAGCAGCTTCCACCGCCCCAGGACCACGTCAGCCCAATGTGTCTTCCCCATCTCTAATGCTCATGGCACACTCACGCTGTGGGGACGACCCTTCTCCCCCGCCCCTCCAAAGCTCACACACTTGCCAATCCAGGCAGCCCCGGGCACCCCACCGCACCACGTCAACAGCCCGGGCGCCCATCCTAGCCACCCCATCTAGCCCTCACGCCATCCAGCATGCCCTCGCTGACCTTTGACCAGGAGCCAACCCTGGGACAGTCACAGAGACTCCGACGGCCGCCGAATCGACTAAACCTGTAAATACACACATACCACCTAAGAATGATGCTAAACCCCTCCCCGGAACAATTTTAATGAAGGAGGTGAATGTGGTGATACACCACTAGCCTACTGCAGGGGGCGATCTCTGTACCTGCAGGAAGATTACCAAAGGACAGACCACACCTGGCCAGCTGTCAATCAGATGACCTGATAGACCAAACTCCACCCGACCACTGTCAATCAACGCTCGGGATATAATCCTGAATCGGCCCCTCCCGAGCCAGTCACTTGGAGTCACCAGTACATCTACCACTGTAGCAGAGACTTTTAACTGAATAAAGCCTGTTGTACAGTCTTTCTCGAGTTTTGTTTCTGCTTCCTGCTGCAGCCGTTCATCACACCATTGGCACAGATCGCTTAGGCACCTCTTGCAGCTCTGACTTGCATTTCACAGCTTACATTTCCTTTCAATGTCTTAAGAGCCGCATGTAATGACCAGCAACAGGCGATGAAGCAGACAGTGTTCCATTTTAAACCACTAATTTTATTTCTAACTCTTAAACTATAACCTTAATCCTTTAACTATCCCTCAACACTAAACCTATCCCCAGTTATGCACAAGTGTGTGTATGTGCGTGCTTTCAAATTCAGTGTTGAAGTGTAGGCCTTTGAAATTTGAGGCCCAGGATTAATATCAAACTAATGGGATGACGGGAGTCGCGGCTGCTACAGACTCACGAATTCTTATTGCGTTGCCTTTGAAGAAATGTTCATCCACACGTGCTGTGGTCACAACTCTCTTGGACCTTTTGTAGCCAAGACTCGAACTGGACGGCCTCCACGAAGCTTCCAAGACCCTGGCACCGACTGGTCTCTCCAAGTGACCTCCACAGTTAGTCACAATCAAAATGAAACACTTTGCTTCTCCTGGCACAAGTTAATCCACTGAAAAGGCCCAGTCGTTCACAGAGCATGCTTTATCTGAATTCCACAGAATGGCAGGCCAACAGAGCTGCTTCAAAGTTCTGGCCCCGACTGTGACAAGCCTTCCCTCAGTTCTTGCAATGTATGAAATTATTGCTGGGCTGTGACTTGGGTTGTGCTTGTATGAAATGTTAAATGTTAACTGTGACCATTCAGTCCCTCCTATCTATACTATCCCTTACAGCGATAATCCCATTTTACTAAAACAGGAGCTTATAATAATTGATTTTCCTCTCTCCGACAGCCCTCAATGACCTATCAGCCAAATGGCTTCATCAGCACCATTGCAACCCTGACCTCACCCAGCAGAGATTTTCCTTTCTTCTCCTCATGCTCCCTGCAACTGAAAACTAACTTGTGTCTCTCTTCCTCCATTCTGATGAATGATTTTTCACCCAAAAAGTTAACTCTCTTTTTCTCTCACCACATCGACTGCCTGACTGGTTGAGTATGTCCAGTATTTGCTGTTTTTATTTCAGAAACAAAATCATCAAATCCTGCAAAATGTAAAAGTAAGTGGAATTAAAATTCTAATCCTGAAGACATGCAGGAGGGCTGCAGACACTGGAATCTGGATCATAACAAAAAACTGGTGGCGGGACTCAGCATTGGAGTTTCAGATCCAAACTCTTAGCTGGTTATTCATTACCGACACCTGTGTACAGCTGGAGTGACGAGGCAGCAGCACTAACCACGTGACGCTGTGTTGCAGTTCATTCATGGGCTGAGATGCCTACGCTGGTGTGGGACAGAGTGCATTTGCCACATCTTGCAACAGATTATTGTGAGCAGGGTGCATCTAACCAAGAGGGCCTTGACATGGGCCCTCCTGGGCGAGGAAGTACAGGGTTGGCAACCCTGGTAAAGGTCCACCTGTTGGCCTGGGAGGTTGAGAGGGGAATCTACAAAATCACGGGGTGGGGGGGCAAGATAAGGCAAATCATGATAGTCTGTTACCTAGAGTGGGTGAATGAATCCAAGACGAGGCCTAGCCTCGGGAAGACTAGATGCAGACTGGGAGATCATTTCATTGAGCTCTTTCACGCAGGCTGCTGCAACAGTAAGGACTTCCCAATAGCCATCCATTTTAATTCCACACACCATTGCTACACTGACGTGTCTGCCCATGGCCTCATGTACTGTCTTACCAAGGCCACCTGTAACTTGGAGGAACAGCACATTAGATTTTGTCTCTGATCAAACAGCATCAATATTGACTTCTCCAATTTCCATTAACCTCCTCTCCGATCTCTATTCCCCCCCCCACTCCTCAGCTCTATCTCCTTTCCTCCAGCTGCCCACCCTCCTTTCCCTTGCTTCCTTCTCCTATCAGAGCTGCCCTCTGCCCTCTCTTCCACCACTCTTCAGCTCTCTCATCTTTACTTCATAAGAAGCTGTTCAGTTTTCTCTATTTTTTAAACCCACAGTTGGATCTGGCAAAGTCAGGAAAATTTGATCTTTTTGGTGTGGATGGTAGTCCTGAGGCATTCCTTCCTATTTTCCAGCTACCACTTAAGTAATGGTATCTTTTTTTCATATCTTTCTCTTGGGAAATGTCTGGTATCGGGTTATATCTTGAGGGAAGGAAAGTAGGTCTTTGAACGAAATGAGGTGTGGGGGGATAGGAAGAGAGAGAGATGGAATAAGTATGATAATAATGAGAACTTTTTTTCTTTGGAATGTGATGTGTAAATTTTTCCTTATTTTTCTCTATTTTTGAAATCCACAGGATTCGGTAAAGTCAGGAAAGTTCGATCTCTCCGGTTTGGATGGTAGTCCGTAGACATTTCTTTCTATTTCCTTCTTTATTCTTTTTTCCTTTGGGGGTTCTTAACTTTTTCTTTTTTGGGGGAGGGGGGTGTAGGGGGAAGAGGTGGGTGGGGCAGATTAGATTTGGGTTTCAAAGCCAACATGTATATGGTTTATATCGGATTATATTGAATAATCACATTTGAATATGTCTGCATGTATGACATGGAAAATTTAAAATAAAATATTTGAAAAGAAAGATATTCTCCAATCTGAAGCACCTATGTCCTTCCTGCAATGAGGCGAGCAGAACTGAACACAATACTCCGAGTGTGGTCCAACCAGAGCTGCAACATTACCTCAGGACTCTTGAACTGTTCTGGTTTCAAAGTCTGCGTTTTTTATTTGGCTTTTTCATAAAACTCTTACCCTCCGGCAGTCATAGAGTGGGCTAGGTGTTCATTGATGCTCATTTCATACAGTGTCCAATTAACATCTGCCTCAGAAGAAACTCTTCCACTATCCATCAGGACTATGAGCAAGTTTTATCAGTACTTGTTTAAACAAACTTATTTAAAAAAAAGGAAGTGAATCGTTGTTCGCAGAAATAGCAAGAACCAGAGCACTGAGCAAGATAATTCACATCTGGTACTTAAAAATAAATGACAAGAATTTGTTATTTCATCGTTGTAAGTATGAAAAGTGCATTGGGTGGAAGTAATTCCCCATGTAATGAAAGTTTGATAGGTTGACTTGAATCGCCAAGAACAACTTCTGATTTAAACGAGATTAGATTCTGACGTGAATGCATGGATTGGTCAGCATGAATGTAATGCGCTGAATGGCCAATCTCTGTGCTGTACCACTGCATGGCTCTATGATTCATTGCCCCAGTGAACACCCTAAAATTAGGTATGTCAAGGCTGAAATGCAAATTTGGGCTCCCTCTGCATCACGTGCCTTTTAATGGAGGAATTTATTTTTTAAAGGTTTAAGTAAAGTTATCTCAAAACAAAAAGAGTAAATGTTCCAAAAATGAAACAGAATAAAGTGGAAAAAGCAAAATTGTTTCTTGATTTTCTTTTCGGACAGTAAGTAGCATCTGTGCCTGGGTGTTGTGTCCATGGGCCTTCCAGGTCTGGTGAACCATGCAAGAGCTGACACGCATCTCCGAGCAAAATTTCAAGCTCACTGTTTGTGGCCTGAAGCTCAAAATGAAGTTGCTCGAGAAAAGATAGTGCAAAATGGAATGGATTGAAAGTCCATCTCCCACAACACACTCTCATCAACAGCTCCCAGTGAGTACAGTCCAGTTCTTACTCCTTAAAACTCCAGGTATCTTGAGACCACAGAGAAATTAAAAAAGGAAATGTCCTCGACATTCTGTTGCATATTCCTTGTTTCAGGAGGCCAACATGTTTGAGAAATGAAGGGAAAGACTTAGTGTTTGAACTGTTTGTTGCCACATGAACAGACGTACAGTCAAAATCATTTCTTCTCATCCTATCCGGGTAAGTCATTCTGTACATTGGCTGAGCTGCTGAGGTGGTGCATTCACTGGTTAGATCAGGGGCTAAGAATGAATGTTTCAGAAGCGAGATACAACAGAGGGGAGATTCCCAAGAGAGTGGTCAGGGGGTAGCAACCGAAAGGTCTAGGAGCATAGATTTGACACAGGAGCTCAGGACCTGCCATCCAGTGAATGAGATCCCATGGTCTGCCCCCTGAGCACTGATACACTCATCTCAGACCCATGATACGCTGCCCTCTGATCATTAACCCCTGACTACTGATGTTCTACCCCCTGACCCCACCTTCCTGACCACTGACATCCTGCCCCTGACCCTGACTTGGCTTGTTTCTATGGCAGTGGGGAGAACGTTTGTCTCAAATGCCACAGATTAAGATATGATTTATTTTTGGCCATCACACTCCAACCACGATCCAAGGAAAACACATGCATGTGTCCAGAAGCCAAGCAGAGGAGGGAGGGACATTTTACCACTGATGTGCTGACCTCTAACGTGCTGATCTCTGATGTTCTACCCCTGACACTGCCCCCGACCCCTGATGTGCTGCCCCCTGGCCACTGACATGCTGCCCCATGACCACTGAAATGGCCGGGTTGACCCCTGACCTGCTCTCCCCTCTTCCCTGGGGCAGCGGATGTTCAGCAGGAATTGTTCCCCTATTCCAATGTTCCAGCCATTGCAGGATAATCAAGCTGATCCCATTGGAATTCCTGTGGTAAGATCCTCCTCAGCGAGTCATAGGTCATTGAAGTTCAAGTCAAGTTTATTACCATCTGACTACACATTTACAACCCAACAAAACTCCATTTGTTCGGTGCACCGTGCACACACGTACACACACAATGCACAGCACCTAACCATCACGTATATACATCATAGAATAAATATTTATAACTATTTCGGAATAAATTGTTCTAGGAATTGGACTGCTTGGAGGTGCCAGCATAAACCAGGTCGTCTGAGTGGCTTCCATTGACGCGATGTAGCGACAGTCCCTGGCATCAGATGACCCTCCCTCCTCTGCTTGGCTTCTGGACACATGCACATGTTTACCTTGGATATTAGCTGGAGCGTGATGGCCAAAAATAAATCAAATTTTAATCTGCGGTATTTGGAGACAAATGTTCTCCCCACTGCCATGGAAACAAGCCAAGTCAGGCAGCAGAGGCCAAAGATTCCGCCTGGTTACTCAGACTTTAGATGGCCTGATGCCTGACTCACATTAAACGCAAATGCCTGGGAGATACTGTTTTGTCTGCAGATACAGTCAATATCTGGGAGATGAATTCTTCCTCTCAGCTTGTCCGCAGTGGAGAAGCTCCTCTCCCCACCACCCAAGAGCCCTCTCCCTCTTGTCACTTATCTAACCTCCTTGATGGGCTTCACCAACCGCTGGCCAAATTTGGGCCAGTTCACTTTCTGTTTCACAACACACTGCCATAAGGGTAAGCAACATTTTGCCCAGAGTCATTATTTTTAGGTGGTTGGATTCGGTGTTTGGGGAGAAGGGGCTAATTACAGGGGTTGTTGGACAGAGTGTGCACGTGAAACAGGCAGAATACTTCAGCAGTGAGGAGACCACAGGCACTTCAAAGCCGAAGCTTCAGATCAAGTTTTTCTGAATGATTTTATTGTCTCATATTACAAAATACATTGAACATCTTCATTTGCATGCTATCCAGGCAAGTCAACATAGAGCTGGTAATAAAATAATAACAGATAAATGGACAATTAAATTTAACAATAGTTAAATAATGCAGGGTATGTAGAAAAGTAGATAGGATGGCCTTCATTCAGCAGGGCATTGAGTATAAATGTAAGGAGGTCACGTAGCAGTGATACAAAGCTTGGCTGCACTTGGAATAGTGTGTGCAATTCTGGTCAGTCCATTTTAGGAAGGATGTGGAGGTTTTGGAAAGGGGACAGAAGAGGTTTACCTGGATATTGCCTGGTTTAGGGGCCATGAGTTATGTGGAGAGGTTTAACAAACTTGAGTTGTTTTCTCTGGAGCGTTGGAAGCTGAGGGGAGACCTTTTAGAGGTTTATAAAATCATGAGGGGCTTTGATTGGTGGACAATCAGGAACTTTTTCCCAGGGCAAAGCGTCACCCACACTGGAGGACATGAATTTCAGGTGAGGGGGAGGACATTTAAGTGAGATGAGTGGGGCAAACATTTTGTTCGCAGAGTGGTGGGTGCCTGGAACGGGCTTCCACGAGTAGTGGTTGAAGCAGATACAGCAGTCGTGTTTAAGAGGCATCCAGATAGACACATGAATATTAAGGGGACGGACAGATTTCTATCAGGTGCAAGCAGCAGGGTCTTAGTTTGATCTGGATATCATGTCGAAGAGCCTGTTGCTGTGTTCTTCCAAAGTACAGTCAGATAGTGCGAGGGCATTTTCTTTCATCAGTGAGCAGTCCATTTACAAGTCTGATAACAGACAGAAAGAGACTCTCCTTGAATTTGGAGGCATGGTATACTTGACAAAAGGTGGGAGAAGAAAGTGTGATCGGAGTGGGCCAGGCCCTTTATTATTTGAGTTGTTACTGAATGGTTGCAGCACCCTCTTTCTTTTAGATTTCCACCTTCCACAGTTCTTTGATTTTCTTTCGCTTGGTTCTCTCAGGTCATTTCCATTGGGAAAAAAATAACCTGAACCCCAGGCAGAAAAATCACAGCATCACTTTCATGTCTTGATGTTAACAAGGGCACTTGCATGAACTCAGCTGCCTCTGCTTTGTATTTGGTAATGTAATTAGTTCAGCATTAACATTCCACATCAGGCTGACACCTCACAGGGTTGATGCATGAAATGGCAAATTGATGTCCAGCAACCAACAGAAAATTGGATCTAAATGATAACAATTCATGAATAGGAGTTTGGCATCTGAGATGAAAGATTAGATGAATGGGGAATTAAAATGGTTTATTGCAAAGTGCTCACACATCAGGGCATTGAATATTGAACAGGCAAGTGCTTGGTTCATAATTTTACAGAAAGGAAAAGCAGTCTGACACTCATTACTGAATAAACAGGGAAATGAAGCAGTCAACTGGGAACTCTCAGAATCCATTGCAACCTGGGTTTATAAAAATTAGGGATTCACACTGCCACTTCAATCACATGGGGAAAGTTAACTGATCTGAAGAAACCCTACCCAACATTTGAGCACATGTGTTCAGTGAGTCGAATGCCTGGATGTTTGAACAGGACCAAACTCAGACGAGGCAAACAGTGTGCAGGGCATCCAATGTTTTGTTCACAACAGCCAACCGGATATCCGGCCGCATGCCACCTCAACACCCATTCCCATTCCTGTCCATCTGCCACCTTCTCCACTGCCTGGCTGAGGTCTGGTGCATCCTACCAAAACCACAGGTCATGTTTCACTTGCCAGTCTATAACCCAATGGGAAGATATCAATAGATTGAGAATGAAAGGGATTTACAAGGATGCTGCCAGGACTGGAGGAACAGGGAAAGGTTAAACAGATTACCACTTTATTTCACAGGGTGTAGAAGAATGAGGGGAGATTTGATAGAGGTAGGCTTTTTTCACTGAGGTTAGGTGACACCAGAACTAGAGGACAGGGGATAAGGCTGAAAGGAGAGATGTTTAGAGAGAACATTATGGACACTTCTTCACTCAGAAAGTGGTGAGAGTATGGAACAAGCTACCAGCGGAAGTGGTGAATTCGGGATCGATTCCGATATTCAAGAAAAATTTGGATAGGTACATGGATGGGAGGGGGTGGAGACCTATGGTGCAGCTGCAGGTCTATGGGACTGGGCAGAATAATAGTTTGGTACATACTAGAAGGGCCAAAAGGCCTGGTTCTGTGCTGTAGTGTTCTATCATATGAACATTCAATTTCCCAATTTCAGTAACCCTAACCTCTTGTTTTTACTTCTCTTTTTCCTTCTGATCTACCTCCATTCTTCCTTTTATGTCCCCTTTCCCTAACTCCCACCTGCACTCTCACTTCACCCCTGATTCTGCCTCTGGCCTCTTGGTTTCTGATCTGACCAAAAGCAAGCTCATCCTGTGGGAAGAGAAGTCCGAGGGGCTTTGTCCAAGGTTCAGGAGTTGCAACAGCCCAGGCCTTGGTCAGAAGGCATGGATTACCGTTGTCCTCTCCTAATCCACTGCTTGCACTCATCCAAGGTCGTGGACGTTGCAAGGGAGGAGAATGGCACAGTAGAATTTGCACCAACATGGTATGTTCAGTTCAGTGTGTTCACTGTTACTCTCAAACCCACCATAGGGCTGCGTCCAGAACACCGTCTGAACTGTATCCTCCTGTATTGGCTGAGTCACTTGTACCCTGCTTGTGTCAAAGAAGCATTTCACTCACAGCTTGGCTGAAATGAATGGTGTGCAAATCTTTCTGCATGCCAGCGACAGTGAAGCTAGTACAGCATTTTCTTCCTGCACCCTAGGGCCCAGTTGTCTATGCCTACTTTAATGTGCCACTGGGTGGGGTTCATGGCCCAGCTGACCCTGACACACACTCACGTATTTGGTCCACCTTGAGGTCGATTCAGAGGGAAGCTCACTCTACACTGGCCCACCTATAGACTCAGGTTAGGCACACCTTGGGTTGGATGTAGACTGAAGCTTATACCACACTGGCCTCTAATACATTCAGATTAGGTACACTTTGGGTTACATGTAGAGTGAAGTTCACTTCTCACTGGCCATACATCACCCCTATTCCCTGGGTAGTTGGAGCACCCTCTACATTGTTCATCAGGCCTTCCAAGATCTGGCAGTCCAACCATAAATGCCTTGGTACTCTCAAGATACTTGTTCTATACTGAGCTGCACTGTGAATTACTCTACTCACCTAGGGATTGGAGACCATTCCTCTCCTTATCTTTTAAAGCCCACATCTCACCCTAGGTGGACCACTCCACATTATTTTTACCACCTTCAGCGAGATGCAACCAGGACACACCTGCTCCTCCCCTACCCTTAAAGTTCCCTCCCCAACTCTCTGAATTGCTCCCCCATCTCTATCAACAGCCGTTCCACTTCATAAAGCATAAATATCTTGAACTTCTCATTGAAATTGGAAATGATGAATGGAGGCTAGATTTTACTTCACTGGAACAACAGTAATTATCACTATTGTACACCTGTCAGTAAAAAAGTAAAAATTGAAGAGGTTGACGAATGACGCTAGTTTTTTTTTCTAATCTTTCCAAATGTTAATGGTTTATAATGAAAGAGTAGGTGTCAAAACATTCCTGCTAATTGAACAGCTCAGACTGTTCATGATGTGGGAAAGTCCACAGAAAGGTAAAGTGAAAACAAATATAAGGGAAAGAAAATTATCAATTTATATTCTTCAGATAGGTTTAAATGAAAGTGATTTAAATAAATGAGTATGAAAGGCCTCTACATTAATTTTCAGGAACTAGATTAGGCCAGCATTTAATTGCCCTTGAGAAGGTGGAGGTGGGTCACTTCCTCAAACTGCTCCAGTCCTTCTGGTGAAGGTTCTTTCACAGTGCTGTCGAGCTGCTCCAAGATAAAGTGCTAGGAGAAGGACCAGAGAATGAGGCTGGCATGAAACATGAAGGAAAGTGTGTCCCCACTGTGGCAGCTGGCTTTGTCCTCCTCGGTGGGAGGGGTGGCAGGTTTAGGGCGTGCTGCTGGTGTAGCACGGGGAATAGCGAGACAGTAGGCAGCCACAGAGCACTGGCAGCAGATGGGGGAACCTACTGGGCGGGTGGGGTACCAGTGAGATGGGAAGGAAGGTTGAGAACCACTGCACTGAACCGAATTGTTACTGAAATTTTGTACTAGAGAAAAATTGTCATTGGCCCATTTCCTTTGGAGTTCTGAATCAGTGCACATAATGAATCAATTAGGGACAATTAAAACAGTGGTTTTCAAACTTTTTCTTTCCACCCACATCCCTCCTTAGGCAATTCCTTACTAATCACACAGCACCAATGGCATAGGGATTACTTAAAGTGGGATGTGAGTGGAAAGAAAAAGGTTGAGAGCCACTGCTATAATCAGTCAGAACCGGAGGGAGTCAGTAAAAGGTCAACGTGGGAATGAATAGAAGCAGCAAGTGAGAGCCCGACACCATCGCGAAATGGCGACGGTGAAAGGGAACCTGGTCTGGTGAACACAGTGATCCTCAGCGCAGCTGGTCAGTTCCAGGCAATTCCAGTCAGCACACTGCTGTGGCCCATGTAACATCCTCTCCAGAGATCCTTAAGTTGACCCACAGGAGATAACTTCAGTGCAGTCTGTTTCACACTTTGTGTGTGGCACAAAGCCTGTGGGCTTCTTGTCGTATAGTTGAAAAGCAAACAACTGCAGCTGATGAAGATCTGAAATAAAATCAAAGAACACTCAGCAGGTCAGACATCATCTGTGGAGAGAGAAACTGGGTCAATGACCCTTTATCACAGCTATCAGATTTGTAAGGACTCTGATCTGTTGCTTCAGCTTCCTCTTATCTCATGGGAGTTAGTTATTCTTAAATTAATTCTGTCCTTTCTCCTCTTTTCCAACCTCATCCTTCTCACAACCAAGAAAGGTTCAACATCTTTGACCATTTCCAGTATTCTGGTCCCAACCAATCTATTGTCGTCTGTTGCAAGGTCATCATCGGAACCATTAACTCTGTTTCCCTCATCACGGCTGATGCCTGACACAATGAGTGTTTCCACATTGTCTCTGATGGCAAAGTTCAGGAATCTTGGAGGACAAACGGCAAGGTGCCACATGAAATCAAACAGGACCCTCGATGAATATAAAGGACTCAGAGAATCAGGAAGGCCAAAGGTGGGGGGCGGGGGGGGTCATGGACAGTCCTTGGTAAGCAGGAGGGTTGTTAGGGAAAAGGTAGGACCTCTCAAGGACAACGGAGAGAATTCACGCCTCGATCCAGAGGAAGTGAGCGAGATACAGTGCATTGCTATTCATCAAGGAGAAATACAGAAGAAAATAAAGTTAGAGAGGCATATGCTGATATTCTCAGCCCTAGGGAGAATATACTCCTTCACTTTACTGCTATAACTGTGAGGCTCGGAATGATAACAACACCATCTACAAATTCGCTGTTGAATCACGGCAGTGGGTTGCATAAAAAGGGATGATGTGTCAGCATGCAGGATAAAGATTGAAAACTTGACCGAATGATGCACCAACAAAAACCTCACACCCAATGTCACCAAAATCAAGGAGCTGATTGTGGACTTCAGGAAGGGAAATCCAGAGGTGTACGATCCAGAGATCAGAGGTGGAGTGGGTATCAAATTTAAATTCCTGGGAGTCACCATCTGAGAGGGTCTTTCCTGGACCCTACACACTAACGTTTTTGTGAAGAAAGCACGTCAGCGTCTCTACTTCCTCAGGAGTTTGTGGAAGTTTGGGATGACATCAAGAATCTTGTCAAACTTTTACAAATGTGTAGTAGAAAATGTGCTGACTGGCTACATAATGGCTGGTACGGAGACACCAATACCTCCAAGCGGAAAGCCCTATAAAGGTAGTGAATACAGCCCAGTACTTCACAGGCAAAAGTCTCCCCACCATCAAGAAAATCTATATGGAGCACTGCTGTCAGAGAGCAGCAGCAATCATCAAGGATTCACACCACCCTGGACATACTCTGTTCTCTCTGCTGCCATCAGGAAAGAGATATAGGTGCCACAAGCGTGCACCACCAGGTTCAGGAACAGTTGCTACCCCTCCATTATCAGACTCTGAACAACAAACTCAATCAGAGGTGTGATCAGGTGACCCATTTAAAAGTCAGTTGGAGAAAGCAGACTGGCGATTGGTGGAGGTGTAATCAGATGACCCAGTGTTCAAGTGAAGCATCACCATAAAAGTGAGGAAGCGTGTAGCCGAGGGAGCAGTCATTGTTGGAGCGTTCGGAAGCAGAGTGGTAAGGCTTTGGGTCAAAAGACTTCTATGGGAACAGGTAAGAGATGGGTGAGTATACTTATTAATGCTAATAGATCAGGCAATATGACTGTAGGGTTAGTGCTCTGTGTTGAGTGTCAGATGTGGGATTCCTGGGAGACTCCGAGCCTCCCCAATGCCCACATCTGCATCAAAGTTACGATAAGTTATGATGATCATGGGAAATTTTAACATGAAAGTAGATTGAGAAAATCAGGTTGGTACTGTATCTGAAGAGAGAGTGGAATGCCTACAGGATGGCTTTTAGGAGTTTGTTGATGAGCCCATCAGGGGATCCGCTGTCTTGGATTGGGTGCTGTGTAATGAACCAGAGGTGATTAGAGAGCTTGAGGTGAAGGATCCCTTAGGAGGAAGCGATTACGATATGATTGTGTTCAGTTTGAAAAGGAAAGGCTAAAGTCCGACATGTCGATACTTCAGTGGAGCAAAGAAAATTATAGTCGCACGAGAGAGGAACTGGTCGAAGTCGATTGGAGAAACACACTAATGGGGAAGACAGCAGAAGGATGGAGTTTCTGCGAGAAATGAGGAAAGTGCAGGACAGGCACATACTAAAGAAAATTGTGAATGTAAAATTGAGACAATTGTGGCTGACGAGGGAAGTTAAAGCCAAAGTCAAAAGAGAGGGGATAGAAGGAAGCAAAAATTAGTGGGAGGAGGGAAACTTTTAAAAACTTAGAGAAGGCAATGAAGAAGATGATTAGGAAGGAAAAGATGAATTATGAAAGGAGATTAGCAAATTATATCAAAGAGGATATTAAAAGCTTTTTTTTAAATAAAAAGAGTAAAATAGTGACCAAAGTAGACATAGGTCCAGTAGAAAACAATGGTGGAGAAATTGTAATGGGAGACAAGGAACTGAATTAATATTTGGATCAGTCTACACTGTGAAAGACATATTTGTCTCTCATGGCTCTCTCAGAAGAGAAGTGAATGCACCCAGGATCACGAGAGAGAAGATATTTGGTTTAAGGGTAGATAAGTCTCCCAAACTGGATGGAATGCACCCTCGGTTACTGAAGGAGGTAGCTGTAGAGGTTGTGGAGGCATTGGTCATGATCTTGCAGGAATCAATGAAGTCTGGCATGGCTCCAGTGGACTGGAGGATCGTAAATGTCACTCTGCTGTTTAAGAAGGGAGTGAGGCAGCAGAAAGGGAATTATAGACGTATTAGTCTGATGTCGGTAGTTGGGAAGCTATTGGAGTCAGTTGTCAAGGATGAGGTTACAGATTACCTGGAGGTGTATCACAAGATAGGCCAAAGTCAGCATGGCTTCCTTAAAGGAGAATCATGCCTCACAAATGTATTCCAATTTTTTTAAAAGAGATCTCAAGTAGGATGGGCAAAGGGGATACAGCGAATGTTGTGTATTTGGACTTTCAAAAGGTTTTCAACAAGGTGCCATGCACAAGGTTGCTAAACAGGAAAAACCCATGGAATTACAGGAAGGATACTGTCATGGGTAGAGCTTGGCTATTTGGCAGGAAACAGAGAATGGATATTAAGAGATCCTATTCTGGTTGGCTACCGGATACCATTGACAGGGTCACAGGGTTTGGAGTTAGGGCTGCTGTTGAATTGGATTGTGGAATCGATGGCTTTGTGGCTAAATTTGCAGATGATACAAAAATAGATGGTGGGGAGGTGGTGCTGAGGATACAGAAAGGCTGCAGGGATACTTGGATAGATTAGGAGAATGGGCAAAGCTGGCACATGAAATACAATGTTGAAAGTGCATGGTCATGCACTTTGGTAGAAAAAACAGATGGGCAGACTTTTATTTAGATGGAGAGAAAATTGGAAATTCCAAGGTACAAAGGGACTTGGGAGTCCTCATGCAGGATACCCAAAAGTTTGACCTCCAGGTTGAGTTGGTGGTGAAGAAGGCGAATACAATGTTGGCGTTCATTTCTAGAGGGATAGCAACACAAGAGTAGGGATGTAATGTTAAGACTCGATTAAACACTGGTGAGACTTCACTTGGAGTACTGTGTACAGTTTTGGGCACTGTATTTGAGACAAAATGTGCTGGCGTAGGAAAGGGTTCAGAGATTTACTTGTTCGCTTACATTTCTTTCTTTGTTTACATTTCTCTCTTTTAAATATGATCCTTTACTTGAGTAGAGTTTACACTACTGATAAATGGAAACAGTTCTCAGGGTTGTGTGTAATTTCATGTATGCACTCTGACAATAAATCTGAACTTTGAACAGCCCGTGCTTTAAAAAGTCATACGGGGAGAAGTATCTCTCTACCTGTTTCTGCCCATCACCAGATGCCCATGTTATCGGTGATCCATGCTGATGCGGTGAAGATAAATATTACAGATATCAGAACTAAAATAACATGTAAAACAAGGTTATAAATTTGACGACATAAAAAACTCTGAAGATTCTCACTAAAGCAAAGCAATCTGTCAACAGTGCAGGAAGACCCCTTCACTGATGGTTCTTACATTTGTTCCAGGTGGTCTGTGGAAAGTAAAGGGATACTGAAGTTGTCTGTGGGTGTAAAAAAGTGTTGTGAACCCTTGCGTTGGAGTATTAACCAAATAACCAGGTACTATTGCAGCATTTAAGAAACATTTGGATAGATGCATGGATAGGATGGGATACACACCAGACACAGGCAGGTGGAACTTGTGTGGGTAGGCCATTTTGATCAGCACAGACAAGGCTTTGTTTCCACCCTGGAAACTCAATGATGCCCAGTCATCTGAAAATCCCATTAGTCTGGCACAACCAAAACCCGAGAGTGCTGGATTAATGGAGTTCGTCATTGTTGAGGTTCCCACAGCCAAGATGCCAACTCACGGATCCCGGCAGCAGGGATCCATCCAAATCCACGGAGTGGGAGCACGTCCTGTCCTTTAGTTCTTTGAAGGTCATCTGAGACCATTAGTCACTACACATGTTGAAGTGCAACCTGCTCAGTAAGATTACAACTTGAAATTGCTGATAAGTGTTGTAAGTAAGGATATCATATTATAGGAAGGATGTCAACAAGGTCAAGAGGGTGCAAAGAAGATTTACTAAAACCTTGTCTGGATTACAGTATCTCGAATACAAAGAAAGATTGAGTAGACTAGGTCTTTTTCATTGGAGTGTAGAAGGTTGAGGGGGGATTTGATAGAGGTATATAAAATTATGAGGGGATAGATGTGAATAGGCTCTTCCCCTTGAGGGTACGTGAGATTGGAATGAGGGGGCATAAGTTAAGGGTTAGGGGGCAAAAGTTTAGAAGTAACATGAGAGGGAGCTTCTTTTTTTAAAAAAAAAATTATTTTTCACACTATGAACCATACTGACCATAATACACACAAACATTTCCCTCTTGAATATACAGAGTGTCATTTTCTCCCCTTTTCCCCCCCTCCCTCCTTCACCCCCCCCTCCCCACCCACTCAATGTTCAACATATATGATACCTTAAACCCATTAAACAATGTCATCACACAATTGAAAATAAACAAGAAATTTGTGTCATCTACTTTTACACACTGGGTCAGGTCATTTCGTCTTCTTCTCATTCTATCATTTTAGGTGGTGGAGGTCCGTGGTAGGCCCTCTCTGTTGTGTTCCATGTACAGTTCCCAAATTTGTTTGAATACTGTGATGTTATTTCTTAAATCATATGTTATTTTTTCCAATGGAATACATTTATTCATTTCTATGTACCATTGATGTGTTCTAATTTCCAGGTTGACATAATACATTTTTTTGCTATAGCTAAGGCTATCATAATAAATCTTTTTTGTGGTCCATCCAAATCGAGTCCAAGTTCTTATATTACTTAGAAGAAAGAAAATTGTTTTTCAGGAAATAAATTATTATCTTTTGAACAAATGAAGTACAAATATGGTATAACTCATGGTACAATGTTTGCATACCACCAACTGAAAACCTACTTGAAGGACAAATTGGGAAGCAGGCTGAGGTTACCAGAAGGAAGCAATTTTGAATATGTGATGACAGACACAATGATAATTAAAAGATTTATAACAAACTTGTACATCAAACTGCAAGAGAAAGAGAACGAGGAAACAAGCTGTAAACCCAAACAAAAATGGGAACAAGATCTAAACATAAAGATAAAGAATGAAACATGGGAAAAGCTATGCTCCGGAACTATGAGAAATACAATAAACACGAGGTTACGCATGATACAATATAATTGGTTACACAGGCTATACACCACACCCCAAAAGTTAAATAAATGGGACCCAACAGTATCAGACAGATTTTTCGCTGTAAGAAGGAAACGGGAACAACAGTACATGCAATTTGGGCATGTGAGAAAGTGGAAAAATTTTGGGAAGATCTAAGTCAGGTATTAAATAAAATCACAAAAAAGCAACATACCAAAAAAAATCCAGAGAGAGGGAGCTTCTTCACTCAGAGAGTGGTGGCTGAATGGAATGACCTTCCGGAAAATGTCGTTGCAGCAGGGTCAATTTTGTAATTTAAGAGAAGGTTGGATGAATTCATGGATTTGAGGGGGTTGGAGGGTTATGGATCGGGAGCAGGTAGGTGGGACTAGAGGAGATCACTTAAATCGGTGCAGACTGGAGAGGCAGAGATGGCCTGTTTCCGTACTGTAATTGTTCTATGGTTTTGATAAATAACTGTAGATGCTCAAAGGGAAGGGCTCAAGGGTTGCTTGTTAAATTTAATTAAAATTAATGTTAAAACCTCATGATCTAATCTTTTTCAATGAAGGATTACTGATAGAGTGTTTAATGTTAAATAATGGAGTTGCATGGTGATAATGCAGATTTTAATATTTAATGCTTTTGATATATTTTGAAATGCAAAATGAAGGAAGCTGAAGCTTTCTCAATGGAGCCTCAAAGCATGAGAGGAGATTTAATAGAGTTGTAGGAGATTATGAGGGGTTTAGACAGGGTGGACGGCTGGCACCTTTTTTTCCTAGGAAGATGATAGCAAATACCAGAGATCATCTCCTTAAGGTGAGTGGAGAAAACAGTAGGGGAGATGGCAGAGCCACCTTTTTTAACTCAGAGAGTGGCACAATAGGGCAATTAAAAGACTCTTAGATAGGCACTTAACTAAGTATCCTCACATCCTGTCCCCTAAAAGGATTCCATCCCCTTCTCTCGATTTCTCCATCCTCACCACATGTTCCCAAGATGAGGTCTTCCAGTCCAGATCTTCAGAAACATCTGCCTTCCTTTCATAGATGTGGATTCCCTTCTACCACCATCAACTTAGCCCTCACCCACATCTCCTCCATTTCATGCTTATCTGCCCTGCCCCCCTGCCCCCAGATGCAACATACATAGAATCCCCCTTATCCTCGCCTACCACCACACCGACCTCCGCATCCAACACATTATCCTCTGGAAATACCAGCACTTACCACAGGAAGCCACTAACAGGCTCATATTCACCTCTCTGCTTTCCTTAGGGACCGCTCCCTCCTTGACTTCCTCGTGCACTCATTCCTCCCCACCAATCAAGACCTCCCCCACCCCCGGCACCTTCCCCTGTGGACGCAGGAGGTGCCACAATTGCACCCACACCTCCTCCCTCACCATGGTCCAGAGCCCCAAATATGCCTTTCAAGTGAAGCAATACTTCGCTTGTGTATCCGCAGGACTGATTCGGTGCATCCGGTGCTCCCTTTGTGGTCCTCTCTACATTGGAGAGACTGGGCGCAGAGTGGGAGATCGCTTTGCTGTGCATCTTCTGTTCATCCACACTAGCGACAGAGATCTCCCAGTAGCCAACCATTTCAGTTCTGTGTCACACTCCCATACTCACATCTATCCATGGTCTTATGTCTTTCTTTGGCTTGGCTTCGCGGACGAAGATTTATATGTACTGACCAACAAAGACCATGCGCAAATTGGAGGAACAGCACCTGATTTTCTGTCTGGGCACTCTCCAGCCAGATGGCATTAACATTGACTTTTCCGGTTTCTGCTAACCTGCTACCCTCTCCCCCACCCCTTTCCCTTTCCCTTTCCAGTTCTCCTCCCTCCCTTCACCCAGCCAACCCTCCTCCCTTTGATCTCTGTTGTCCCCTCCCTCCCTTCTCCATCTAATCCAGTGGTTCTCCACCTTTTTCTTTCCATTCACATCCCACTTTAAGTAATCCCTATACCATTGGTGCTCTGTGATTAATAAGGGATTGCATAAGGTGGTATGTGAGTGGGAAGGGAAGGTTGAGAACCACTGCTCTAGACCCAATTTAAACTGAAATATTTTGCTTGAAAAAAATTGTCATTGGCCCATTTCCTTTGGAGTTAAGAAACCGTGCACATAACAAGTCAATTAGGTACGATTTAAACAGTGGGTTTCCAATTTTTTTCTTTCCTCCCACATACCACCTTAAGCAATCCCTTACGAATCACAGAGCACTGATGGTGTAAAGAATACTTAAAGTGGTATGTGAGTGGAAAGAAACAGGTTGAGAACCACTGGTCTATCACCTCCTGCCTTTGTGATCACCCATTCCCTCCTACTCTTTTGTTTGGATGCCTGCTTACATGTTTCCATACCTGGATGAAGGGCTCAAGCATGTTATATATTTTTACCTTTGCTTGACCTGCTGAGTTTCTCCATCTTTGTGTTTTTACTTCAACCACGGTGTCAGTAGATTTTTGTGTTTTACTTCTTAGATAGGCACATGGACGTAAGAAAAATAGAGGATGTGAAATAGGAAAAAAATTAGCTGGTTGTGGAGTAGGCTTACATAGATCGTGGGCTGATGCATCTGTTCTGGGCTGCAATGTTCCATGATCGATTGTAGATATTTTTCTTTGTGTTTTGTCCTGCTGGGTACGGTACGTTTGGCCTGGGTGGGGTGGGTGGCCAGTTTCCGATGTTCTCCCTCTCCCCATTCTGCTTAGAGATGAGGGTGGTGCTCATCTTACTAATGTATTCTGATGGACCACCATAAAGAAGCAGAGCATTCCTCACATCCCGTAGCTCCAGGCCCATCCTGTCCCACAGAGCCAACTTGGCCACTGAACCATCATTTCCAGGAGTTTTTTTCCGTTCCGGGGTCAGTGGTCGCCCCAAACTCTCCCACTCACTGTTGCCTGAGACGTCCATATGGGAATTTCTAGGAGGCTGTGCTGCCTTGTGGTCTTTCCGTTGTGCAGCCCATGGAAAGACTGGCAGATCTTTCAAGCATCTGTCTGCAAGGATGCTGCTGAGCTGTCTTCTTCCTGAAGACTGCGGGACACAGGGTGAACCCTGTGAAACCATGAATGAGAGCCCATCTCATCTTGACCTGCAACCTGGATCAGAAGATGGGCTTGGAGGCAAAAACGTGTGGCTTATGACCCCGCTGACTGCACGAGGAGCTGATTTGTGTGCTCTTCTGGAGCGGATGCAATTCTCCCTGAATCTCCCTATTTTCTGAACATTGTTGAGGTTGACAAACGCCTTAGTGTCCTCCTTGATTGCTTCCCACCAGTGTGTCAGGGAATCAAAGAGGATTTCCACTGTTCTTTCACCTCCGTGTTAACTGAAGTTTATTTGTGACAAACAGGAGGTACAAATACAGGTTAACTCTAACATTCATACAGCCATGCAAAGGGATACATTTACAGAGTATAGCATTGCAATGAAAAGAAGGATCAATTTGCATCAAGCAAGGGCAGCATGCAAACATGGTTGTGGGGTTCATTCAAGAGCCTAATGCATGTCAGGATAAAACTGTCTTTAAGTCTGTTGATGCATGCTTTCACACTCTTAAGCCTTCTCTCCGAGGGGAGAACAGACTGTTCATGGCATAGGTTGTTTAATATGTTCTTTGTCTTATGTAGACGGTCGAGGGGAGTGATGTTTGCCTTATCATCTGAGCTGCATTCATCAGCATTTAAAATAAAAATTATCTGACCTTGTAATCCTTGTAATCCCTCTTTTCTAGGATCAGCAGGCCCATGTTCAATTTTCATGATCCCTGCCGGCCCTCTGACTTGCCCAGAAGTGACAGCCAGCCAGCAGGAGGCAGTGGTTAGAGAGGAACACATGATGTCAATAGACGGGAGCCTGGGCTATTTGGGACACAAACAAGAAGAGTGCATCTGGACTTGACTAAGCTGTCAGTTTCGATGGGTCACACACAAGTCCAGTGGCCATTCTCAGTAACTCTGGGAGCATGGGGTTTCTCTGACACACTCCTGGCTTCTATTGCAAGCCAGCCTGTCAGCGCATTCTAACGTTCAAACTCAGCAGGGCCAGAGCAGAGTCCCGGGAAGTGACCGGTTGAAATGCGAAGCCCTACATTGTTTCTGATTTCTTTTCATGTGAAAATTCACAAAAAGAGCTTAAATTGAAAACAGGAAGCCCACCCTCATCCTGTAAGTGAACAATACAAAATTATAAGGAACCTCTCTGCACTCTCACTATTTTTAAATCCTTCCAGTTAAATTCCAAAACAGTAAAACTCCGACATTATAATCCCAGTTACACAGAGCTGACCAAACCTCCTGACCCCTGGTTCTGGCTGCCATTTCATGTTTGGGATGAATGAGTGATCATTGGGAGATCAGAGGTGGAGAGGGTGAGCAAATTTTAATTCCTTGGAGCCACTATTTCGGAGGGCCCAATGGGACTAATGCCATCGTGAAGAAAGCTCATCAGTGCCTTTGCTTCCTGGGGAGTTTGCAGACGCACAGTATGTCAGATTTCAGATTTATTGTCAGAGTACATACATGACATCACATACAACCCTACGATTCTTTGTTCTGTGGGGATGCAAAAATTATGACTAATTGGAAGTGCATTTAAAAAAACTGTACACAGTGTAAATGTAAACAAATAAAAAACATTAAACAGAAAATGAATGTAGATTAACTGACTGTTCGATACAGAGAGAATTTTTAAAAATCAATAAAGTGCACAAGAGTCCTTAAATAAGTCCCTGATTGAGTTTGTTGTCTGATGGTGGAGGGGGAGCAGTGGTTCCTCAACCTGGTGGTGTGAGTCTTGTGGCACCAATACCTCTTTCCTGATGGCAGCAGCGAGAACAGAGCGTGCGCTGGGTGGTGTGGGTCTTTGATGATCACTGCTGCTCTCCAATGGCAGAGTTCCCTGTAGATGAACTCAATAGTGGGTAGGATTTTTGCCTGTGATGTCCCGGGCTGTGTCCACTACGTATTTGGAGGGCTTTATGCTCAGGGGTATCAGATACCTTGGCATAATGGCCTGATATGGTGGCAGAGAACCCTGAAAAAGGTAGTGGGCACAGCCCAGTACATCACAGACAAAACACTCTCCCCCTCCCCCCCCACCATCGAGAACAGCTACAGGGAACGCTGCCATCGGAGAGCAGCAGCAATGATCAAGGATCCACACCACCCAGTGCATGCTCTGTTCTCGCTGCTGCCATCAGGAAAGAGGTATTGGTGCCACAAGACTCAGACCACCAGGTTCAGGAACAGTCACTTACCCCTCCATCAGACTCCTAAAGATCAGAGTCAATCAGAGAATCAATTAAAGAGTCTTTCCTTACACAATATTTATTACTGAATGTTTTTTTCTGTATTTGCAGAGTCAGCTTGTTTACTTTTCTTTATTTGTTTACGTTTCTCTCTTTCGTACTTATATCTTTCTTCTTGAGTACAATTTATTGTTACCAATAAGTAGAAATTCTGCCACGCCCACAGGAAAAAGAATCTCATGGCTGCATGTGATGTCATGTATGTACTCTGACAATAAATCTGAACTTTGAGTAAGCTGAATGCCAAAGCATCAGGATCTTTGAACAGCTGGATGCTGGATCATCAGTGTTTTATTGTATTTTCACATCTCGGGTTGGATATTGTGATGTAATTTATCACAACAGTAAGTGCATTTAATATCCCCTATGTTATGGAGCCATTCCTTATGCGTGGCCAACTGATATTGAACCTTGTGCCAGTTTCTCTGAAAGATTTATATAAAATTGTTGATGTCAGAATAAACAACGATAATCGGCATCTGATTAAGTAAATTTAGTAAAAAGCACAGTAGCAGTTCGCACTAGGCTATTACGGTGCCAGCGACCTGAGTTCAAATCTGGTCTGCATGTTCTCCCTGTGACCACATGGGTCTTCTCCAGGTGCTCTGGTTTCCTCCAAAGATGTAGAGAATTTGTACATGTATTTGGGCGACACAGGCTGATAGGCTGGAAGGGTTTTGTGACCGTGCTGTGACTCCGAATGAAATTTGTTCATAGAAACACGGTACCAAAGGTGTGCTTGACTCTGGCACACATGCGGCACTCCAGTAATGAGCCGAGGGCCCTGACTGAGCGGTAAGGATTGGGCCGCGGTTCTGGCGGAGTACCTGGGCTTCCCCCTTCAGGCCCTCCAACACCAAGCTAGAGGGAGTGCCGACAGGCTTGCGTTACAAGGACAGATTAGATATGCTAGGACTGTTTTCCCCGGAGCCTCGGAGGCTGAGGGATGGCCTTATAAACTCTGGAATTTAGTTAGTGCAGCCATTTTCCCGTGGTGGGGAAATCAAAAACCAGAGGTCACGGATTTAAGCTGAGAGGGGCCCAGAGAAGCATTTTTCGCAGCGAGGGTGGTGAAACCAGCTAATAGTGGAGGTAGGGACCATTACAATGCACTTACACAGGTATATACACGGGAAAGGAATACGATCTGCGACAAAAGCGAACGTGTGCAGGAAGGCATTTCTGGGGGGACCTCAGTGGGTCAGGCAGCATTCATGGAAGGTAATAGACAGGCCCATAACTTTTCCTTGGGAACCTGCTGCCTTCCACGATGTCGCCAGACCTCCAACACTTCCCCAGATAATGAGAGGAAAAAATGATGAAGGGCTTATTGCCAGACATTGTACAATGTCCAATGTTACTGCAGCCAAACATGTACAGGTACTTATAAAGAAAAACAATGATAGTAAACTAATCAAATTAAATGAGAAGAGACAATTAATAAGCAATATAATAATGAAAGAAAATCCTGTGGCAAAAAAGGGGTTTGCAAGAGTTCAGATCGGCCCGGATTAGTGAACCAAGGGGAAATTCAAAAGCCTAACAGCTGTTGGAAAGAAACTATTCCTAAATTTTAAATGTATTTATTTACAACACTGTAGAAGCCATTGAAACTGATACTGCCCAATTACAGCCAATCAACCTACCAAACCTGTGGGTTTTTGGAGGGTGGGAGGAAATGGAGCACCCAAGGAAAACCCACATAGGTCACAGGGGTAATGTACAGACTGCGCTGGATTTGAATTGGGGTCTCTGGCACTGGAATAGTGGTGTGCTGAACCTGGAGGTGCTACTTTTCAAGCCTTGTACCTTCTGCCCAAAAGTAGCAGTGAGAAGATATTGTGATCCAGGTTATGGGGTGGGGGGGGGGGGTGTCTTTTGTGATGTTGGCTGCCTTCTTGAGGAAGCACTTCACACGGATGTCTGCAACGGATGAGGAATCTGTGTGCCTCCCATCTGTGTGGCAACTGCTGGAAATGGGATCAGTGCAGATTGGCATCTTGGACAGCATGAATTCTTTCATTGCTCAAGATTCCAGCATCTCCATTAAAATGGAGTGTGAGATCACATATCACCAAATTCAAGGACAGTTTCCTTCTTGCTGTTATCAGGCTCCTGAATGAACCTTAAAATTATAGTTAAACTACATTAAACATCTGCATTAAACTGCATTAAACATCTGCATTAAACATCTGCATTAAACTGGAGTGTGAGATCACACATCACCAAAGTCAAGGACGGTTTCCTTCTCGCTGTGATCAGGCTCCTGAATGAACCTTAAAATTATAAACTTTTATTACCTCTGCTCAATATCATCTGCTCTCTGCACTTGTGTATCAGGTCTGAAGTCGCACTGTGTATGAGATGCCTACTGCTCTGCCATCATAACAAGCCCTATCATTGATCTTGGAGGAGTTTTCAGATCCCCTGTAACAGCAACGCTGCTGCTGGTGCAGACCCAGGAGAGCGGTGAGTGGAGACGGAGCACGGTTCTGAAAGTTCCAACCTAGTCCAAATACCAATGGTTCTGTACAGGCTTTAAATGGCCTGTTAAAGGAGCCAACTGTGTTTGTAAGGTAAATCCTGCGGTCTGCACCCAAGATGGCGGGGAGTATCCCCCACCACCACCACCTTGAGAAGGAGAACCATGGGAGATGATCCTGCATGATGGTGACGATGGTGCAGACCAGCAAGGGGCTTGGCGGCTGAAGGACCCAAAAAGGAAGGTGACCATGGCAGTAGACCACCAGCTGTTGATGACTTGCAGTCGAGCGTCCTGCCCAGGGTATGGGCAGCTGGTCACTGGTTCATGGGAATCAGCTATCAGTGTCGGGATTTGAGAGGGAGCAGTGGAGAAGAAGGGGCTTGGGCGCTGAAGACTTCATGATCACGCCAAAGGTTTGGATCTAGAACTTGGGCTGCCAATGGATCAAACAGGAGTCTGTGCAATTGCAGTGGCTTCACGAGCACTAGAGGCGAATCCACAAACACTATGTGACTCTGAAGGGGCTCTATTTTGCTTCTCTTTCTCTCGTTAGGGCACTGGCTGTGTTATTATGCGTAAATAATAAAGAACTACATTTCCCAGAAGACAATGAGCGAGGTTGGAGCGGGAACAAAAATAGACTATGACGGAAGTCGAGTGTGTTGTGGGTTCAAGCAGCTCGAAAAATAAAGCTGTTTAAGCGTTTAAACCAAGCAAGGTTGTTTTTCTTCAAGGGATAAACATAATGTGATGTGGGAAGTGTGTAAGTAAGAAAAGGCAATAGTTCCCGTCATGGATAAGTTAAGTACTCCCATACAAATGCAGTTTACCGGCAATCTAAACGATAATTGGAAATGCTTCAACATTTATTTAGAGGCTGGTGGAGTGGGAGAGACTGATGAAAAACGGAAAGCGTCTATATTTCTACATGTGATTGGTGAAGATGCCTAGGACATCTATAACAGTTTTCAAATTGATGAGACAGCTTTCACGTTGGACACTATGATGACTGAATTTGGGGAGCATTTTGTTCCGAGTAAAAACGTCGCGTTTGAGCGATTCATGTTTTTCTCCTGTGACCAGAAACAAGGTATGAGCTTCGACCAATACTTAACCGAGCTTCGCACCCTGAGTACATCCTGTGAATTTGGAGATTTGAGAATCTCACCCATTAGAGATAGAATAGTTTGTGGAATCCCAGATAATGGGTTTAGAGAAAGACTGTTGTGTGAATAAAAGATTTGACACTGGAAAAGGGTGTGAATATGTGTAGGGCAGCAGAGACCACATGAGCACAAGCTAAGGAGCTGCATAGGAAAGACACATCAGTGCATGCAGTGAAAACAGAGAAGCAGAGCACCAAGTGTTTCCCAAAGCTACAGCAAAGCAAAAAGGTTGGCTCAAACAGCAGATGGACCAGGTGTGGAGGTAGACATATTCCAAAGATGTGTCCTGTCTATGGAAAGTCATGCCATAAATGTGAGAAAAATAATCATTTTGGAAAGTGCTGCAAAGCAGTGAGCACCAAGAGGAAGGATTAATTATTCATGGATTCACTACAGACTGCTGCTGGTGGTAAAACAGAATGGATCATTCCAGTGACTGTGAATGAGACAGTAATTCCATTTAAGCTCAACATTGGAGCTCAGGTGAATATGTTATCTATGGACAATTACAAGACCTTCAGTGTAAAGAGCAAGATTTATCCAGTGAAATTAAAAGAACATTCCAGTAAAAGGAGGCCTTCAAACACAAAGGATGGCATCTCAAGTCATAACTACTGATTGTAGAAAAGAGAGTCCAGCCAATATTAGGTCTGAGCTCAACCTGGTGAAAAGAGTTTTCATGGTGACTTTACAATACTTATGGAAGATTATGCAGATGTCTTTGAGGGGCTTGGATGTTTACCTGGCATACACAAGATCCACATAGATGAGACAGTGGCTCCTGTTGTCCATGCATGGAGGAAAGTTCCATTTCCACTTAGAGACAAATTTAAACAAGAACCAGTGAGCATGGAATGGATGAAAGTCTCCCAGAAAAGTGAAGAGCCTACAGATTGGGTCAGCCGACTGGTCATCGTGCAAAACAAAAATAGAGCTTTGTGTATTTGTCTGGACCTAGGAGATCTCAATAAAGCCATCAAGAGAGGGCATTTTACATTGCTGACACGGGAGGAAATCATGTCCAAGTTTGCAGGCATCAAGTGGTTTAGGAAGCTTGATGCGTCATCAGGGTTTTGGCAGATGAAGCTCGATGAGGCAAGTTCGAGACTGTTCTTTCAATACTTCACAAGGAAGATTCTGCTTTCTTCAGCTGCCATATGGGATCTTGTCTGCACCAGATGTCTATCCTAAAACCATCCACATGCATGGGGGGGGGGGGGGAGGAGTCCACCAAGAATGAACATGATTAGTGACTAAAGCAAGTGCTTGACATGACATGGATTGTCAATTTGAAATTAAATAAAGCGAAATGTGAGTTTGGTGTAAAGACATGGACCTTCATAGGAGATCTCATATCTGATCAGGGAATGAAGCCTGATCCAAGAAACCCATTGAGAATTTTGCGAGGCCCCAAAACAAAGAGGAGATGAGACATTTCTTGGGGTTGGTGACCTACCTGGCTAAGTTCATCCCTCATTTGTCGACTTTGTCAATACCACTTAGGTCACTCCTTGAGCAGAAAAGTAAGTGGACCTGGTCGCACAAGCAAGAAAAATGCTTCCAGGGAATCAAAAATAATCCTAACAGAAGAGCCTGTACCAAAATGTTATGATCCTGATAGGCACACCAGGATCTCAGCTGATGCATCCCGACATGGCCTTGGAGCACCATGAGGACACAGGGCAACATGTGGCCTAGGCCCCAAGAGCTTTTTACAAGGGCAGAATCTAGCTATGCACAGGTAGAGAAAGAGCTTCTTGCCAGCACTTATGCATGCGAAAGGCTCCAACATTACATTTGTGGACAAGCTCTTTTTTTTAAATTTTAATCATAAATTTTAAAACCACAAAAAATTCCCTTATTTTACAATATTACAAATCCATTACACATACATGTGGTATATGAAAGAAAAAGAAAGAAAAATTAAGAAAGAAAGGTCAATTTGATTAGGGGAATGAAGATAAAGCCATACATCCATGCAAATCCTGTACAGCTCAAAGCGTACAATGGACAGAGTATTGACATGAAAGGTACATGTAAACTCAAGGTGAAAGTTAAAGATAAAGAGCACCACCTCAGGTTTACAGTAGTCCCAGATGGACATGAATCATTGCTTGGTGACAAAGCATGTGAAAACTTTAGCCTAGTCTAGAGGGTGTACACACCAGGGATACTCATTGTGTTAGCTGATGTGATATCTAGGGCAAGGATGCAGAGTGAAGTACACAATGAGAGTTCCACAGTGACAAATGTGAACCTCAATGTGAATCTGATCATTGAATGGCATGAAATCCAAGCAGGTGGCAGCTGAAACAGAAAAGGAGAGAATTCTACAGAAGGTCATTAAGAATCTGAATGAAGGGGGGAAGTCACGTGATGGAGTAGTGACTGGTAAGAAAATACCAGCCCTCTCCAGGAAAGTTTAAAAAAAGTAAAGAAAAAGCAAACCCACAAACACAGAAACCATAACAAATTAAAAATAAAAGTGTGGAGAAAATGGCAGCAAAGAAAGAAAAACCAAAAACAACGGGAAGAAAAGAAGAAGGAAAGACGTCGGAAGAGAAAGGTGAAGGCCTTACCTTGCGCGATACACAAGACAAAAACAACACTGATGGGAGGGGGGGATCAGCTGAGGAGTAAATCTCCACAGAAATAGACAATAATAACACGACAACAAGACTCCCAACAGGAAAACATAGAAAATAATGGGAACAAGAAGGAAGAGAATAAAAAAATGAAATCAGAGAAACAGCAGATGACCAACCCAGAGGAAGACGACCAACACCAAGACACCTTTAATAAAAATAATAAAAACAAAATTACCCAACAAAATAAAATAAACAACCCAACAAGAAAATCAGAGGAGACAGAGATAAAGGACACAGGTCCTGGAGTGGATTCAGAAGAAGAGGAGGGAGAACATCAAACTCTACACAGAGAAATGGAAGATGAAGGGAAGGGCAAGTACATGGATATATTTTTTTCAAAGAATATATGGAAACATTAAAAGAATGGCAATCACAAGAATTCAGTGAAATAAAAAGAAGAATAAAAGGTACAGAAGAAAAAGTGAATAGATTAGAGGTGGTCATGACAGAAATAGGGAAAAGAGTGGACAAGGTGGAAGAACGAGAAACAGCCATAGAAATGGAGGTAGACGACTTAAAAAAGAAATTAGAAGAATCTGATAAAAAAGTTAAAGAAACACAGGAGCTGTTAGCTCAGAAGATAGATATAATGGAAAATTATAATAGGAGAAACAATATAAAGATAGTGGGCCTTAAGGAAGATGAAGAAGGCAAAAATATGAAAGAATTTATAAAAGAAAGGATCCCCAGGGTCCTAGGAAGACCAGAATTACAGGAAAGATTGGAAATAGAAAGGGCACACAGAACATTAGCCCCTAAACCACAACCACAACAAAAACCATGATCCATTCTGGTAAAATTCCTAAGATATACGACAAGAGAAAATATATTGGAGAAGGCAATGAAAAAAATAAGAGATGACAAAAAACCACTGGAATACAAAGGTCAAAAATTTTTTTTCTACCCAGACATAAGTTGAACTGAAGAAGAGGAAGGAGTTTAACACAGCAAAAACGACCCTATGGAAAAAAGGTTATAAATTTATGTTAAAATATCCAGCGGTGCTTAAAATAGTTATCCCGGGGCAGCAAAGCAAACTGTTCTCAGATCCAGAAAAAGCAGGAAAATTTGCAGAACACCAACAAAACAGACAGAGAGATGAAGAAATGTAGCAAGAGCAAAAATGACAACAAACTATATATGAAGAAGAATAAAGTATAAGTCAGAACTAAGAAGGGAAAGAAAGGGAAGAAAGGAAGTAAGGAGGGAATTAAGAGAGTGAGCTTTGTTATATGTGAAGATTAAAATCTTTTCTGGGGGGGCTGAGTGGGGAAGAATAACAGTCACTGCGAAATCAGTTGATGCTTGCGAGGGGATTTGCAACCCAAATGGAGAGGGGAGATGTGGTTGCCTGACAAGGGACAAAGGGCAATTCAGAGAGGGGAGGGACTATTGGGATTAAAGGAATTTTAGATATGGGAATACAGTGCGGCTTTCGCGCAAACAGAGGAACCACTGACATGGTCTTTGCCCTCAGACAGCTCCAAGAAAAGTGCAGAGAACAAAACAAAGGACTCTACATCACCTTTGTTGACCTCACCAAAGCCTTCGACACCGTGAGCAGGAAAGGGCTTTGGCAAATACTAGAGCGCATCGGATGTCCCCCAAAGTTCCTCAACATGATTATCCAACTGCACGAAAACCAACAAGGTCGGGTCAGATACAGCAATGAGCTCTCTGAACCCTTCTCCATTAACAATGGCGTGAAGCAAGGCTGTGTTCTCGCACCAACCCTCTTTTCAATCTTCTTCAGCATGATGCTGAACCAAGCCATGAAAGACCCCAACAATGAAGACGCTGTTTACATCCGGTACCGCACGGATGGCAGTCTCTTCAATCTGAGGCGCCTGCAAGCTCACACCAAGACACAAGAGAAACTTGTCCGTGAACTACTCTTTGCAGATGATGCCGCTTTAGTTGCCCATTCAGAGCCAGCTCTTCAGCGCTTGACGTCCTGCTTTGCGGAAACTGCCAAAATGTTTGGCCTGGAAGTCAGCCTGAAGAAAACTGAGGTCCTCCATCAGCCAGCTCCCCACCATGACTACCAGCCCCCCCACATCTCCATCGGGCACACAAAACTCAAAACGGTCAACCAGTTTACCTATCTCGGCTGCACCATTTCATCAGATGCAAGGATCGACAATGAGATAGACAACAGACTCGCCAAGGCAAATAGCGCCTTTGGAAGACTACACAAAAGAGTCTGGAAAAACAACCAACTGAAAAACCTCACAAAGATAAGCGTATACAGAGCCATTGTCATACCCACACTCCTGTTCGGCTCCGAATCATGGGTCCTCTACCGGCACCACCTACGGCTCCTAGAACGCTTCATCCTCAACATCCATTGGAGCGCTTACACCCCTAACGTCGAAGTACTCGAGATGGCAGAGGTCGACAGCATCGAGTCCACGCTGCTGAAGATCCAGCTGCGCTGGATGGGTCACGTCTCCAGAATGGAGGACCATCGCCTTCCCAAGATCGTGTTATATGGCGAGCTCTCCACTGGCCACCGTGACAGAGGTGCACCAAAGAAAAGGTACAAGGACTGCCTAAAGAAATCTCTTGGTGCCTGCCACATTGACCACCGCCAGTGGGCTGATAACGCCTCAAACCGTGCATCTTGGCGCCTCACAGTTTGGCGGGCAGCAGCCTCCTTTGAAGAAGACCGCAGAGCCCACCTCACTGACAAAAGGCAAAGGAGGAAAAACCCAACACCCAACCCCAACCAACCAATTTTCCCTTGCAACCGCTGCAATCGTGTCTGCCTGTCCCGCATCGGACTTGTCAGCCACAAACGAGCCTGCAGCTGACGTGGACTTTTTACCCCCTCCATAAATCTTCGTCTGCGAAGCCAAGCCAAAGAAGAAGAGATATGGGAATAGTGGAAATATTTTATGTTTTAGAAATGTTGTCTTACAATGTGTTCAAAAAAAGAAAACAAAAATGGATAAGAAGGTAAGGTGGTGATGAGGAAACGGAAAGGAAAGATAAACAAAGTATGAAATGGCCATGTTGAACTATATGACTTTAAATATTAATGGAATACATAACCAAATCAAAAGGAAGAAGCTGTTAAATTTACTGAAGAAAGAAAAAATTGATATAGCATTCGTGCAAGAAACACATCTAACTGAAGTGGAACACAAGAAGTTAAAGAGAGATTGGATAGGGCACGTAACAGCAGGATCATATAATTCAAAAGCCAGAGGAGTAGCTATATTAATCAATAAAAATGTACCAATCAAAATGGAAGAGGAAATAATAGATCCAGCAGGGAGATATGTAATGATAAAATGTCAGATATATTCAGAATTTTGGAATTTACTCAATGTATACGCACCTAATGAAGAAGATCAAAAATTTATGCAAGATATCTTTTTGAAGATCGCAGATACGCAAGGGAATATACTAATAGAAGGGGATTTTAACCTTAATTTGGACTCAATCATGGATAAAACTGGAAAAAAGAATAACAGAAAGAACAAAGTAACCAAATTTATAATTAAATCGATGCTGGAAATGGAACTTTTGGATATATGGAGGAAAAAACATCCAAAGGAAAAAGAATATTCATATTATTCAGGTAGACATAAAACATACTCAAGGATAGACCTATTGCTGTTGTCAGCCCACATTCAAGGAAGAGTTAAGAAAATGGAATATACAGCTAGATTGTTATCGGATCACTCACCCCTGTTATTGGCAATAGAGCTTGAGGACATCCCACCAAGAATGTATAGATGAAGATTGAACTCCATGCTACTTAAAAGATAGGATTTTAGAGAATTCATTGAGCGACAAATTAAAATGTACTTTGAAATAAATACAGAATCAGTGAAAGATAAGTTTATACTATGGGACGCAATGAAAGCATTCATCAGAAGACAGATATGTAACTAAGATGAAGAAGGACTACAATCGGGAAATAGAACAGTTGGAAAGGGAAATAACAAATTCAGAAAAAGAATTAGCAATAAAGGAAGATACAACTAAAAAAGAGAATTGACAGACAAAAAAATAAAATGTGAAAAACTACAAACATATAAGGTGGAGAAGAACATAATGAAGACAAAACAGAAGTATTATGAGCTCGGAGAAAAAATGCACAAAATACTAGCGTGGCAGCTTAAGACAAAACAAACTAAAAGAACAGTATTGGCATCAAGGAAAAAGGACAAACAAATTACATATAACCCAACAGAGATCAACAAAAGTTTCAGGGAATTCTACGAACAACTATATCAAACTGAAAATGAAGGGAAAGAAGACAAAATAAATGAATTTTTAACTAAAATTGAACTACCAAAATTGCAAACAGAGGAGCAAAATAAATTAATAAAACCATTTGAAATAGAAGAAATACAGGAGATATTAAAAAAACTACCGATCAATAAAACACCGGGAGAGGATGGACTCCCAATAGAATTTTATAAAACATTTAAAGACTTATTAATTCCTCCTCTCCTGGAAGTAATGAACCAGATTGAAAAAAACACAATACATACCAGATTCATGCAAAACAGCAATAACTATAGTAATACCAAAGAAGGGGAAAGATCCACTAACACCAGCATTGTATAAACCAATATCTCTAGTTAACACAGATTATAAGATAATAGCTAAACTATTAGCAAACAGATTGGCTGACTGTGTACCAAAAATAGTAAAACTAGATCAAACTGGATTTATTAAAAAAAAGATGAACAACGGACAATATCTATAAATTCATTAACTTAATCCATGCAGTACAATGAAACAAAACTCCAACAGTGGCAGTTGCTTTAGACGCAGAGAAAGCCTTTGACAGAGTAGAATGGAATTATTTATTCAAAGTACTACTAAAATTCAACCTACCAGAGAAATATATTAATTGGATTAAAGTATTATATAAGGGACCATTGGCGAAAGTGACAGTAAATGGATATATATCAAACCAATTTAAATTAAGCAGATCAAGAAAGCAGGGATCTCCACCATCTCCTTCACTGTTCGTGTTAGCTATAGAACCACTAATAGAACTGATAAGAACAGAAAATAAAATAAGAGGGATAAAAATAAAAGAGAAGGAATATAAAATCAGTCTATTTGCAGATGACGTTATAATATACTTAACAGAACCAGAAATATCAATAAAAGAATTACATAAGAAATTGAAGGAATATGGAGAAGTATCGGGGTACAAGATCAATGCAAATAAAAGTGAAGCAATGCCAATGAATAATGCAGATTTCACAAAGTTTAAGAAAGAATCATCATTTAGATGGCAAACACAAAGCAATTTGATACCTAGGTCTACAACTAAATAATAATCTCAGCCATCTATACAAACTAAATTATCAGCCATTAATGAAAAAATTACAAGACGACTTAGAGCACTGGAAAGACTTACCACAAACTCTGATAGGAAAGATAAACTGTATTAAAATGAACATCTTCCCAAGGTTACAATACCTATCATTACCTATTCACCTAACAGAGAAATTCTTCAAGGAGCTAAAGAAAATAATAAGGAAATTCTTATGGAAAAGGGGGAAACCAAGGATAGCACTAGATAAATTAACAGAATGGTGCAAACAAGGAGGCTTACAACTACCAAACTTTAAGAATTATTATAGAGCAGCACAATTAAGATACCTATCAGATTTTTATCAAACAAGGGAAAAACCAGATTTGACTAGTTTAGAGCTAGATAAAATAGGGGAGAAGATACCTGAACATATACTATATAAGTGGGATGAAAAATTGGTGCAACATAGGAATTCACCAGTATTGCACTATCTGCTCAACATTTGGAAGAAGATTCACGGAGAAAGGAATAAAATAAATTATCAACTACCAAAATTAATATTGACACAAAATCAACTAATCCCTTTCACAATAGATAACCTTTCCTTCAGAGAATGGGAGAGAAAAGGGATCAAAAGAATAGAAAATTGTTTTTCAGGAAATAAATTATTATCTTTTGAACAAATGAAGGACAAATATAATATAACTCAAGGTACAATGTTTTCATACCATCAACTGGAAACCTACTTGAAGGACAAATTGGGAAACAGTCTGAGGTTACCAGAAGGAAGCAATTTTGAATATGTGATTACAGACACAATGATAATTTAAAAATTTATAACAAACATGTACATCAAACTGCAAGAAAAGGAGAATGAGGAAACAAACTGTAAACCTAAACAAAAATGGGAACAAGATCTAAACATAAAGATAAAGAATGAAACATGAGAAAAGCTATGCTCTGGAACTATGAGAAATACAATAAACACGAGGTTATGCATGATACAATATAATTGGTTACACAGGCTATACATTACACTTCAAAAATTAAATAAATGGGACTCAACAGTATCAGACAGATGTTTTCGCTGTAAAAAGGAAACGGGAACAACAATACATGCAATTTGGGCATGTGAGAAAGTGAAAAAATTTTGGAAAGATCTAAACCAGATATTAAATAAAATCACAAAAAGCAATATACCAAAAAACCCAGAGATCTTTCTCCTAAGTAAAATAAGAAATAAAGAATTTGGACTCAATTTGGATGGAGCACAAAAAAGATTCATTATGATAGCCCTAGCCGTAGCAAAAAAAATGTATTATGTCAACCTGGAAATTAGAAGATAACTTGAGAATACAATAATGGTACATAGAAATAAATAAATGTATTCCATTAGAAAAAATAACATATAATTTAAGAAATAACATCACAATATTCGAACAAATATGGGAACCATACATGAAACACAATAGAGAAATCCTACCATGGACCTCCACCACCTAAAATGACAGAAGGAGAAGACAACGAAATGAACTGTCCCAGTATGTAAAAGTAAAAGACAAAAATTTCTTGTTTATTTTTATTAAGTGACGACATTGTTTAATGGGTTTACTATATCATATAGATTGAACTTTGAATAAATGGGAAGGGGGGGTGAGGGGGGAAAAGGGGAGAAAATGACACTGTATATATTCAAGAGAAAAATGTCTGTATATATTTTGGTCAGTATGGTTCATAGTGTGAAAAATAAAAAAATGTAAAAAAAAAGAATCTGAATGAAGGATGGCCTAGAGTTGAATGTCACCCATACTACGACATCAGAGCTGAGCTGAGTGCTGTCAATGGGCTTCCACTCAGACAGAGCAGAGTTATCATTCCTCAATCACTGCAACAAGGGTGCACAAGGGGCACCTTGGGATGGAAAAATGCAAGAGGAGGGTCAGAATTGCTGTTTATTAGCCAGGTATAAACACTGACATTGACAGGATGGTTTCAAGCTGTGAGACTTTTTTGAAACATCACACAAAGCAGGCAAAGGAACTCATGATAATAACTGACTTACTAACAGAACCATGGCAAGAAGTTGGGACTGATCTGTTCCACATGGATGGAAATAATTACTTGCTGGTTATTGAACTATCTGAAGAATGCAGAGCTTCCTGTTATATCTGCTGCTTGTGTGATCAAATTTATGAAATTGATGTTTGCAAGACATGGAATTCCTCATATTGTCTACAGTGACAAAGGACCATGCTACATCTGTAGAGAATTAGAGAACTTTGCAGAAGTGTAATATATTTGACATGTGACATCAAGTTCCCTGCATCCACAGTCAACAGTAAAGGAGAGAAAGGAGTTCACAAAGTTAAACAGTTGCTCAGATCTGTATCTAGTTTCATTGAGTATCAGAGCTTCGCCCCTTCAACATGGCATGTCATCTGCTGAGCTTCTGATGGGACGTAGACTGCACACCACACTGCCCTATTCTGCAGACCCAAGCAAGAACAGAGATGTCAAATGGAAACAAAAGTATCTGCAATGGAGACAAAAAGCAAACTATGACAAATCAGCAAGAAGCCTAAGGCCACTGGCACAACATGATACAGTGAGACTCAGAGATTCCAACACTTGGGACAAAAAGGCTACTGTTCTGTTCTGGGAGAAGTAAATCCAAGATCCTACACTGTCAGAACAGAGGATGGTCAAATACTGAGGAGGAATCGAAAGAGCCTGCTGAAAATGCAAGGCACTGCAGGAACAGGCAAATGCAGAAGATCCAGCCTGCATAGCAACAGAAGAAACATCACCAGTGCAAGACAGTAGTGGACCAGCAGAGCCGACACAAGCACCAGTTAATATCCACACGTGCTATCAAAGCACCTGACAGATTGAATCTCTAAAAGAAAAAGAAGTGCAAATTTCAAAAGTTTGTGCTGCTGATGTTGTGTTTATGTTTGTGTTGAACTTTATACTGAAATGAATACTGTATTAGTGTGTCATGTTGTTAGATTAAACATCTCAAGGAAAGGGGATGTAATGATAGAGTGCTAGTGAGTGAGGGAGTCAGAGACTAGTTTGTGGCAGCTCAGTTGGATTCAAAATAGATGCCTCCACGCAGTCATAAATAAGTTCTATAGCTACTAAAGTATATTTGTTTTAAAAGTAGGGTCCCCAAATGTTTTAGACAATTGACCCATTCATGGGTGTTGGATGGGGGAGGGGGTAGTGGTGCTGTACAGGGGTATAGGGGGTGGTGGTACTGGATGGGGAGGTGACAGTGTTGGACAGGGGGATTGTGGCACTGGACAGGGAGTGGGGATGCGGTGGTGGTGACGGACAGTGGTGGGGGGGTTGCTAACATACGTACCGAATATATGAGTAATAATCAATCTTGTGTTAAGGTTAACCCCCCCCCCTCCTATTTTTGGCCTCAGCCACACACCCGTCCATTCTCTTGACATTCTGGCCATGAATCCTTGCCCTCCACGCCCACCCATCCAGACTCCCAACCACAGATCCTCACCCTGATGCCATCTGAGCTACCGATGCCCCAATCATGAACATACCACCCATTCCCGGCCATCTGATCTCCTGAAACCTTGAACAACGCAGTTACTCATGAGGTCAAAGGTCCCCAACAAATGGTCTAAAAATTCAAAGATTACTCGTGTATAAAAAATAGAACTCCTACCTCTTTCCACCCTCCTGTTTATTCCAAATTAATTCAAGGGCCAAAATCAAATACAACATGGTGGCCACCAAAGCCAACACTGCCATTGGCACTATTTTCAATCGACCATCCCCCAACCGGTGTTGTCCACCTTTTTTCAGTTCTTTGGCTTTTATCAACCCCTTGGATGGTTCCATCAACCCCCAGGGGTGGAAATTGACCACTTTGGAGACCCCTATTTTAAAAGAATCCAAGTTTCTTTATTACACTGCTGTCTGTAAGGAATTTGACTATTCTCCCAGACACCGCCTTTGTTTCTTCCACGTGCTCTGGCTTCCTGCCACGTTCCAAGGTAGTACAGGGTTAGTTGGTTAATTGGTCACAGGGTGGTGTGGGCTGGTGGGCTGGAAGGGCCTGTTACTGTACTGTTTCTCTGAATTAAATATTCGGCTAAGTGAGTTTACACTGAGAGAAACAAATTGAACAAGTATAAGGTTGGAGTTGAGTGAGAGGAGGCCTGTTTGATCATTCTGTTTTGGCATGGGAACGGAGCCCTCTGAAATCCCTGTTAGGCTAAAAGCCTGCTGGTACTTTGAATGCTCAGAGATGTTTCACAACTGTCTGTGTCATGCTCAAGATTATCTATAATGCCTCTCTGGATGCCAATTATCATCCCAAATTGCCATGGCAACCAACACTTTTTCCTATCTGAAGGTTGAAGTTGAAATAAAAGTGGTTCTAATATTTTAAGATCCATTAGAAACCTAAGTGATTTTGCTTGGCAAAGCCCAAAACAGGGTTAAATGAGAGGTTAATTTTAACACGGGGTCGACTCTTACTCGATTATATACTGTACCTTTGTTAGAGCCGCCACCTCGTCCAGTGTTGACATCCCATCCCAGACCTTCATCCAACGCTGCCACCCCACCCCCAGCCTCCTGTCCAGCACTGCCTGCCCCTCTCCAGTGCCGCCACCCCCCCGTCCAGTACCATGACCCCCCATCCAGCACCGCCATCCCCGTCCAGCACTGCTATTCCCACTGTCCAGCATTTCCAGCTCCCCTGTGCAGCGCTGCTGCCCCCCATTGTCTAGTGCTGCCACCACCCATGCAGCGCTGCCATTCCCCCTGTCCAATGCCACCACCCCTGCTGTGCAGCACCGCCACCTTTCTCCCCCTCATCCAGTGCCAGGATTCAATGTCTGGGGGTCGATGAGGGATCAAATATTCCATGAAGGAGTCGGTCTAAAAAGTTTGGGGACCCCTGATTTAGGAATGGGCCAAATGCGTGCAGGTGGAATGAGTGTGGGTGGGACATCTTGGATGGCATGGGCAGGTTGGGCTGACAGGCCTGTTTTCATGGACATCCTGTGTGATGCTGAACTTTTACATTTCACCTTTGTTACTGCCAGACCGGGTGGCAGAAGACTTTAAGATGTGGCTTTTGAAAGTGCCTCCAATTGCAGGATTTCTATGAATGCTCAAGGCAACTGAAACAGAGGAGGTGTTGACCTTCCCACACTCACCACTGCTCCCTGAAGTCTTCATCAACTAGTAATTTGCATTCGATGCCAGTGGTAAGTCTGGAGAATCTCCCACTCTCCCGATACACGATTCTGAGAAGGGCTGAAAGAAGGCAATCATATAAAAGGGCACAGTCCTGAAATGCTGACTGTCCATGTCCTTCCGTGGATACTGCCTGACCCTTCAACAAGAAAGTCAACCGAGTCAACCCTGGTCTTCAGCTATCACAGGCATTCCCAGTCCTTCCCTTTCTCTCCCTCTTCAACTTACAGCACACTCACTCTTTCACCTTTACATTTCTAGTGCAAGATGATCAACTGAATTTGTTTGGATGGAGTTTTTGACTGAAACTGTAGACAGTTGTAATCCCAAGGGAATAAACGCTGGTTTCCCAAGCTGGGGGTTTACTGGAGTGCAGGTCTGAGAGGAATTGATGATGCGAATGACATAGATCCATTTGTGGAAGAGCAAGCAAGGAAGAAAGGCCCCTCTCTCACATTCCAGTATGTTCTTTTGTTCCTATTTCTAGCACCAGCAGGTCCTTTGTACCTGCAGAAAGGATTGGAAAGTAGTGCCTGAAGACCTCAGTAAGGAATGAAGAGTGGAATATGGACTCCAACACCCAACAGTTGAACCAAAGGTTGTTTTCTCTTCTTCATCTTCAGCATGACCTACCTTCCTATCTCCTCCTTCCTGTTGTTGCATCTCACGTTCAGAGGCAGTGAGATGAGATTAGCTTATGGGGAAGTGTGTGGGAGCATTGGGGTTATTGATGCATGGGAAATCTCCAAGCGAGGTCAACACATTTCTCAGTGTTGGGTTAGTTCACGACCTCTTACATCCAGCCGTGATTAATGAGCCTTCACCTCCCTCTCACAGCTGCACGCTCCATCATTTGTGTCCTTCAAATTTCCTTGGTCTCAGCCCTGTCATTAGTAACCAAGCTCTCTCTCTGTGAGGAAGAATATGTCCCATGTTGCCATGAATGGAGTCACTGCTTCACAGAACGAAAGGCCTGAGCTCAGTCCTGGTCTGTGAGAATTGCCCGCATGGAGATTGGACCGCTGAGTGCGGTTTATTCCCAGGAGCTCCAGTTTCCTTCCATATCCCAATGAGGGACCGTGACTAACTTGATGTGTTATCCCTAGTGTGTGAACGAGTGGTAGAACCCGACAATTGTTGATGGGAATGTCGGGAGAATTAAAAAATTGGGATTATTGAAGATTGAAAGAGTGCAGAGAAGATATTGTTGGGATGAAGAGCTGAGTTATAGGGAAATTCTGAGTAGGTTTTGACTTTATTCCCTGGAACATCAGAGAATGAGTGGAGATTTGACTGAGGTACAGTATTCAAAACTGATGGGTGTTGAAGGAAACTTTCTCCTCTAAGATTGGATGAAACAAGAACTAGAGGGCATGTGTGAAGGTGAGAAGGGGAACTTCATCACGCAGAGAGGGGTGAGAGTGTGGAAATGCTGGAGGAATTTGGCCGAACTCACAGCATCCAGAGGAGGAAAAGATATGGAGTATAACTGATGTTTCAAGCTTGAGCCCTTCCTCAAGGTATGAGGCTTCCCCTCTACCACCATTAACTTGGCCCTCATCCGCATATCTTCACTTCCACACAACTGCCCTGGCCCCCTCATCCCCCACGCGCAACAAGTCCTCACCTATCACCCCACTGGCCTCTCCATCCAACATATCATCTGATGCACTATCAATAACTCAAAACACTAGAGCTATGGACTCTAGGATTTTATTTACAGTAAACTTGTAAATCCTATGCTGTGACCAGGCTTTCTGGGGAGGGGTTGAGGTGTTGGAGCCACGAGAGGGAGGAGCCACAGGTCCAGCCACAGGATGGAGTGGAGCCAGATCAAAGAGTTTACCGCAGTTCACCACATCCTCCTCTGCCATTTCTGTCAACTATTACGTGATTCCATCATAGGAACATAGGGACATAGGAAGTAGGAGTAGGCCAAAAATGGCCCATCGAGCCTGCTCCGCCATTCAATACGATCATGGCTGATCTAATTTATGACCTAACTCCACCTACCTGCCTTCTCCCCATCACTAGACACATATTCCCCTCTCCTCCCCTCTCCGCCTTCTACAAGTACCACTCCCTCCATGACTCCCTTGTCCTCTTTCTCCCTCCCCACCAATCGTCCCCTTAGCAGCTATCCTTGTGACTGCTCCACTTGCACCCACACATTCTCCCTCATCGCTGTTTGGGTTCCCAAACTGTCCTTCCAATTTAAGCAACACTCCACTTGTGAATCTACAGGGGTCATCTACTGCATCCCGTGCTCCCTTTGTGGTCTCCTCTACATCGGGGGGACTGGACACAGCCTGAGAGATCACTTCATTGAGCATCTTGGCCCTGTCCATCGCAATAGTATGGATCTCTTGGTGGCCACCCAGTTCAATGCCCCATCCCCTTCCCTTCAGTTTCCATTAAAATCTTCCCCATAATCTTCTCTCTCTCGCTCCCCTTTTCCTTCTGACCCCTTTCATAGAGGCAAAGCCAAATTTCACCTTTCCCTTATCATATCCAATTAACACCTTTTGTCTGTTGGTCTGTACACCTCTCCCTCCCACACTTCCCCCTCTCTGCCCCCAGCCTTTCATTCAGATGCCTGTATTTTTTCACTCATACCTTGAGGTAGGGCTCACACCCAAAACGTCAGTAAATATTTCTTTATCCCCTGTGGACCCTGTGAGACCGGCTGAGTTCCTCCAGCATTTCTATGCTTTGAGTCACTGAAACCCACCCTTGCCCAATATACTCATAATCTACACTGGCGTCCTCCATTCAGAACTGGATCCACCACTCCCGTAATCAACCCCCAGAAATTTCTGCATCCTTTACCATTAGAAAACTCTCACCATGACCTGGGAAAACAAGAGAAACTGCTGACGCTGGAAAAATGGAGGGTACTGGAGGAACTCAGAGCATCGGTCAGCGTCCGCTGAAGGCCATAGCCAGTTGATATCTTGGGGTGAAACATTGCTGCCTGACTCACTGAATTGCTCCATCATGATGTGTGTTGACTCTGACCTGGGACTCCCCTCCTAACTTGGACCCCCCCCTCCCCCCCTTCTTCCAGGCCCTGTAATGGTCACAGCCCATTCAACAATCTGTCTGAATTTGCAGCTGGAGATTACCACAGCTAGTGGGGGTGTTGCCTCACATTAGGGTGGCCTGGATTGAATCCTGACCTCTGGCGCTATCTGTGTGGAGTTTTCACATTCACTCTGAGAGCTCTCTGACCATCGATAGGTTCATACCATTTCCTGTCTTGGCTTCTCAGAGCTTGGAAACTGGTGGTGGACTTGGTGTTGGTGTTGGAATGGATGCTTCCTGCTGCTGTGTCAGTGGGTGCTGGCAACACCTCCAGCAGGTGAAAGTACTTAATGATCCCGAACCCAGGAAAAGTGGCCTTTCAACGTGCCCTCTAGTTCTGGGGCAGCAGAAGGACTTGGGACTCTCACCTGTCACTCCCCCCACCCCCAGTTCTCCTTCAGTTCCACATTCTGCTACCCACAACCCACCGCCTTTCCCAACTCAGACTCATCAAGGGCCTCCCAACATCCACATTCCTTCCCCCACCCCCAAACTGCGCCCAACTTTTCCGAACCAATCTTGGGCTAACATGCCTTCAAGGTCACCTAAAGGCAGGAGACATCCATTGAGGCGTAACTATAAACCAGAAAGGTCAGGTAATCTCTGAATCTAACTGCATCCCAAGAGACTGAATTAATGATCAAGACCCAAATCTTTGATAGCCTATCTCACTGTGTACGGTTTGGAAGCCAGGCTTCAACTTCATGAAGGAAGAAAGCTTTCAAGCTATAATTACCTCTACTAAGAGAGAAGTCATAAACAGCACTTTAAAGTTGAATTCATCATGCTTACTCTTTTCAAAAGATCATGCTTTGCATTTCAAACGTGATTGATAGTGTGAAGTCCATCAGATGTTTAACCATGAAACCATATTATGCAAACATCAAAAAATAAACTGCCTGTTGGATAGAGAATACCATTGAAGTTAGAAACAATGACATAAATTCAAGGTACAAATGCATAAAATTTGATTGGTGCAGATATCTTTATGGCTGCACCACCCAAATACACCCCTGTGAATAAGTAACTGATCCACTCCATCCCCCTCCGTGGATCTTTGCAACGTGGGAAGAAACCAGAGAACCCAAAGGAAATGACCCATGTTCGTCCAATAGCTCGTGCCTTCCAATTCAGGCCACAATCTGGTAAATCTCCACTGTGCCCTTCCAAAGCCTCTACTTCCTTCCTGTGACAGGGTGACCAGAATTGCACACAGTTCTGTAGTTCATCGAACATTTGGTACGGCCACTGCACTGGAGCCTGCACTCCTGCCAGTGGCAGGGAGGATCTAGTCCAGCACCACAATCATGAAAGTCATACAATGTGGAAACTGGCCCTCAATCCATGGGGTCACCGGTGGCCACCAGCCAGTTACTCACACTAATCTTCAGCAAACGGAACATCGCTGCAAGGCATTAGGCAATCGACATTTTGGGTTGAAAACCCTTCCTCGGGACCCCTTAAGTCAACCCCTTTCATTTTTTTTACATTTACAGATGCAGCACAGGTAGAGACCCTTCCGGCCCATGAACCCCCACTGCCGAAATACACCCAACTCACTCTGTACATCTTTTCAATGTGGGAAGAAACAGGAGTGCCCAGAGGGAACCCATGCAGGCACAAGGAGAACGTACAAACTCCTTGTTAATGTTTTTTATATAGCCACTGCATTCCAGGAAACTATTGCAAATTTCCAGAGACGCAGTCTGTGTAAAAAGATCAGAATGGGAATAAGGACTCATTCCCCGTTCCGACATTTTACCTCCTCCACCCCTAGTTATTTCCCAGATCACCTGTGGTCTAAGCTGAACTGCAGTCCATGAACAACGGGTTAATGAGTAGGACATCCAGCTTCCTTAAATAACGCACTTCAGATATTCTGTCTTATGCAGCGTGAATGGCCACTCCCAGAAGGTAGGGAGAGACCTCAGAATGGAAAAATCACTCAAGGTCATTAAAAAAAAACGTAACAGACAGCTCGTGATTCAAACCCAGGTCACTGGTGCTGTAGTAACATTGGGCTAACATTAAGTCTCCCCACCTTCAGGTTCTACCGCTCACCTATACACAAGGGGCAACTCACAGAGAATAATTGAACAGCAGAGCTGGAACCAGAGCCCCCGGGAGAAACCCACAAGGTTGGAATCCCACAGGTCTTGAGCACTTCAAGATAGCAACTATACTTGCATCACCAAAGTGGCTGCCCTTTAGTTATCTATTCATTTCTGCTTGAACTTTCTTACAATTGTGCAATCGTTTATTGGATCATTTTTCAAACATTTCTAAAGTTGTGCATCAGGAGCGGAAACACAGATAAGTAGAATCTAATAAGGTGGTGTAATTGTCTCCTGGGGCTACTTGGTTACTCTATTATAGTTATCTACTCTCCTTCCTTACATGCCAAGAATACTTCCTTTCGCTCCCCTTCCCCTCCTTGCTTTCTCTGCACCTTAAAATGCATATACTCTCATTTTTCCCATCAATCAGAAAAATTAGTTTCATTCTCATTTCTGTTCTGCAGGATTTCTGTTTCAGTTTCAGAATCCCAGAGTAAATGCTCCTTCACAGTCACCACAGAATTAAAGTTCCTGGTTAATGTCAGACCACAACCTCCTTCTCACAAGCAGGGTCCTAATCAGACAGAGTACTCCTGCTGACGCCCAGCTGTGGACTTACCGAGGCTCAGCATAATTTCCTGGTTTTTGAACCTTCAAGGCTCTATTTATAAAGGCAAAGATTCCACATGGATTTTAAAGGGTCTTTTAATTGTGGTGCAGCGATCCCAGAGTGCTAACAACAATGGATCAATCCTGACTTTCCATGCTGTCTAAATGGAGTTTGCACGTTTATGGCTCCAAAGAGAAAATCCCCAGCTCTGTCAAGCTTGCTTCATAAGATGTGTTCTCCAATCTTGGACTTTCCCCCAGTGCTCCTGCAGTCTCTGCAGCCACACTGGAGTTCGATCTGTTGGGAACCCGAGCTCCGGCTCCAAACCTCTGGTGCCCGAAGCTCTTCTTTAGGAACCCTTCTTGCCCTCAACACCCTCTCAAATCTGGCCTCTGGTACCTGCTTCCCATCAGGCCCTCTCTAGCAGCCCACAGCCCGCGCGGGTCCCCCGACTACAGGTTGCCCATGTGGGTCCCTCGGCCGCTGAGTCCCTCGGTGGTCCACCGCCTGTTTGTTGCCTCCCCTTCCCATTTTTTCTGGAGCTGGGTGTCATGGCATGTGCTCCAATTCCATCCACATCCACTCTTCCTTTTGTAGACCCCTTCATTCCATGAGCTCCCCGGCTCCTTTAATCATCCATGGTACGTGACTCAGCACCCAATGGCAGCAGGTTCCACCTTCCCTTTGAGTACTTCCTTTTGACAGGCAACCATGAGAAGGCACACCAGCACCTCTACTTTCTCAGGAGTCTGACGAGGTTTGGCATGTCTATTAAACCTCCACAGGTGCACCGGGAAAGACTACTGACTGGTTGCGTCACAGCCTAGTTTGAGAATTCATGTGCTCAGGGACACAGAAGATTCCTGAATGTAGCAAACGTAGCCATTTCCATCACAGGCTCCGATCTCCCATCCATTGCAGACATCTATGTGAGGTGATGTCTCATGAAGGCAGCCAACATTATAATGGCCCCCACCACCCTGGTCACAACCTCTTCTCACTGCTACCCTTGGGCAGCAGGTGAAGAAGCCTGAAGACCAGCACCTGAAGATTTCATCCAATGACAATCGCACTCTTGAATCTTCCCTTACGGCCCTTATCATAAACTACTCGACACCACAAAATGCCTGACTTCATGATTGTAACATCTACAATGCAACTCTACAAATACTTGGAGTATTGTGTTCAGTTCTGGTCATTATAGGAAAGATGTTGAAGCTATGGAGAGGGGGCAGAGGAGATTTACCTGGATGTTGCCTGGATTGGAAAATAAATCTTATGAGACAAGGTTAGTAGAGCTGAGACTTTTCTCTCTGGAGTATAGAAGGATGAGAGGAGACTTGATAGAGGTCTACAAGATTATGAGAGGAACAGATTGGGTGGACAGCCAGCACCTGTTTCCCAGGGCAGGAATAGTAAAACACCAGAGGACATGTGTACAAAGTTAAGGGAGGGAAGTTTAGGGGAGACATCAGGTTAATTTTTTTTTACATCGAGAGTAGTGGGTTCCTGGAATACCTTGCCAGGGATGGTGGTGGAGGTTGAAACATTAGGAGCATTTAAGAGACCTTTAGACGGATACAGGATAGGGAGGGTTTAGTATTTCTTTTAAGGAATATATGGGTCGACACAACATCGAGGGCTGAAGGGCCTGTACTGTGTTGTAATGTTCTATGTTCTTCTTCTTTGGCTTGGCTTCACGGATGAAGATTAATGGAGGGGTAATATCCATGTCAGCTGCAGGCTCGTTTGTGGCTGACAAGTCTGATGCGGGACAGGCAGACACGGTTGCAGCGGTTGCAAGGGAAAATTGGTTGGTTGGGGTTGGGTGTTGGGTTTTTCCTCCTTTGTCTTTTGTCAGTGAGGTGGGCTCTGCGGTCTTCTTCAAAGGAGGTTACTGCCCGCCAAACTGTGAGGCGCCAAGATGCACGGTTTGAGGCGATATCAGCCCACTGGCGGTGGTCAATGTGGCAGGCACCAAGAGATTTCTTTAGGCAGTCCTTGTACCTTTTCTTTGGTGCACCTCTGTCACGGTGGCCGGTGGAGAGCTCGCCATATAACACGATCTTGGGAAGGCGATGGTCCTCCATTCTGGAGACGTGACCTACCCAGCGCAGTTTGATCTTCAGCAGCGTGGATTCGATGCTGTCGGCCTCTGCCATCTCGAGTACTTCGATGTTGGTGATGAAGTCGCTCCAATGAATGTTGAGGATGGAGCGGAGACAACACTGGTGGAAGCGTTCTAGGAGCCGTAGGTGATGGCGGTAGAACACCCAGGATTCGGAGCCGAACAGGAGCGTGGGTATGACAACGGCTCTGTACACGTTGATCTTTGTGTGTTTCTTCAGGTGGTTGTTTTTCCAGACTCTTTTGTGTAGTCTTCCAAAGGCGCTATTTGCCTTGGCGAGTCTGTTGTCTATCTCGTTGTCGATCCTTGCATCCGATGAAATGGTGCAGCTGAGATAGGTAAACTGGTTGACCGTTTTGAGTTTTGTGTGCCCGATGGAGATGTGGGGGGGCTGGTAGTCATGGTGAGGAGCTAGCTGATGGAGGACCTCAGTTTTCTTCAGGCTTACTTCCAGGCCAAACATTTTGGCAGTTTCCACAAAACAGGACGTCAAGTGCTGAAAAGCTGGCTCTGAATGGGCAACTAAAGCGGCATCGTCTGCAAAGAATAGTTCACGGACAAGTTGCTCTAGTGTCTTGGTGTGAGCTTGCAGGCGTCTCAGATTGAAGAGACTGCCATCCAAGCGGTACTGGATGTAAACAGCGTCTTCATTGTTGAGGTCTTTCATGGCTTGTTTCAGCATTATGCTGAAGAAAATTGAAAAGAGGGTTGGTGCGAGAACGCAGCCTTGCTTCACGCCATTGTTAATGGAGAAGGGTTCAGAGAGCTCATTGCTATATCTGACTCGACCTTACATTATTTTCCATACACAAGGTAACTGAGTGTCTATTATAAATCTTTTATATTTATTATTTCTTTCCATATAGCAAAGTAATGTACACTATTGCAGTTTTTTTTATATGAAGCACCTGCTTGGCCACAGCAAGTAAGAATTTCTGTGTGTATCTGACGAAAAAAACTCATTCTCATTTATCCGGGTCCTCCTTGTCCTGTGCCTTCTACCCTCTAGCAAGATTCCATTACCTCTTTGGCTAACTCCTCCTTTTAAGGACTGATAAGTGATCTCTTCAGATGTCTCAATCTGATTAATCTTCGAATAAATTACAGAGGAGGGAGATCAGTTCTTGGTGCATCTTGTTATATGTATTGGACTATCCTTAGCATAAGGGAACATTGAGCATTAATCTGTTTGGATATATTTCGCATTTATTGATCAATGCCAATTCTCAGATAACCCCATTCCCCCACTTACATGAAACCCTAAAACAGTGGTTTTCAACCTTTTCCTTTTCACCCACATCCCACCTTAAGCAATCCCTTACTAATCACAGAGCACCGATGCCATAGGGAATACTTAAAGTGGTATGTGAGTGAGAAGAAAAAGGTTGAGAACCACTGCCCTGAATCATGTAACATAGCACAAAACAGGCCTTCTGTTCCTTCTAGTCTGCGCCAAACTATTATTTTGTCTTGTCCCACTGATCTCAACCCAGTCCATATCCGTCCATGCGCCTCCCATCCACGTATCTGTCCAAATATTGAGTCTGTATTCACCACTTCAGCTGGCAACTTGTTTCACACTCCCACCACTCTCTGTGTAAAGAAGTTCCCCCTAATATTGCCCTGAATCCTTTCCCACTTCACCCTTAGCCCATGTCCTCTGGTTTGTATCTCATCTACCCTCAATGGAAAAAGCCTATTTATCTATATCCCTCATTCTTTTATAAACCGCTATCAAATCTCCCTTCATTCTTCTATCCTCCAGGGAATAAAGTCGTAGCCTGTTTAACCTTTCCCTGCCAACTCATTTTCTCAAGTCGCAGTAACATCTTTGTAAATCTTCTCTGCACTTCCCTGCAACTTTTTTTCGGTCAAGCCCATCATCTCCTTCCTGATTTTCCTAATGATACCCCTATCACAAAGACAAGTTACCAGGACTAATTAACCAAGTACCTAGAATGTCCTTGGGATGTTGGGACCCTGGACCACATGGGAAATCCATGAGATAATAGGAACTGTGCACCGACAGTACTGGAGGTCGCAATTACATATGGGTTGCTGAAGCTATGGGGCAGGAGAACTAGCCGCCATGGATCAGACAGAGTCCAGCTTATGCTCCTAAGGGAGATGGAGGTTTTGTTTCTAGATACGATTGTTGCCATTCGATACACTCAGTGTGGCTTCCTCTACATTGGAGACACCAGACACCGATTGGGTGACCACTTCACCAAACACCCACGCTCTGTCTCTGGGTCTAAATCTGATCTTCCTGTAGCCAACCACTTCAACTCCCCGCCTATTCCTACAGTGACGTGTCTGTCCTCAGCCTCATCCATTGACAAGATGATGGTAAGTGTAAACTTGAGGAACAGCACATCATATTCCTCCTGGTCAGCTTTAAATCAAACAGCATGAACATTGGCTTTTCCAATTGTAAGTAACCCCATCCCCATCTGGTCCCCCTGTTTCTAGCTCTTCTTGACATACTCCTGTTTGTTTTTCTCTCTCTAATGTTCCCTCCTCCCCTGCCCACACTTTCTGTTGATATCTTCCTTCACCTGTCTCTCCACCTCTCATTCTTACATATTCAATCACCTCTGGGACCCTCCCCCAGCTCCTTTTCACCTTTCTATTCCTAACATCCCCACCCTTCTTTTTGACTTGATAAAGAGTCCCATCCCGAAACATTGACTGACCACTTCTATCCACAGATGGTTTCCACCCTGCAGAGTCCCTCCAGCAGTTCTTTATTTGCTCAAGATTCCAGCCTCTGCAGTCTTTGTGGTTTCTTGGTGCTTCTGGATACAGCTGGACTGTCAGGGAAATGGATTTAACCAGAAGCAAAGAATAGATCATACCTTTTAAGGGGGCAATTCAGCATTCTGATGTCCCCAAAACAGCTGCACGTTGCAGCATCTCGAGATAGAGCTGATTTCCGCAACTACTACTAATTACTAACATGACTCGAATAGACAGATTTTCTCGTGTTTTAATTTGACAACTTTTAATCCATATTTATCTAAATTAATTGAACTACATCATTCTTAGATACCAATCTCTACTTAAATTAATAATCAGTTAACAAATTAAATGCTGAATTATTGATGTAAATGAACCCTCTCCATTCATTTGTTCAGGTGCCTTGACATCCAGCGATGGCGATCGCGGTTCTCCATCCATCACAGTTGTAGTTGTTGCCTCTCCTGTTTCTAACCATGATGTTAATCCATCTCTCATTTTCATACTCCGTCTGCCTCTGCTTTCCAGCTTTCCAATCATAACTAAATGTTCTAATGTGTCTCTTCGCAGGATGTGCCCAAAGAATTTTGATTGCTGTTTTCTGATTCTTTTAAGTAATGTCCGTTTTGTTTTTGTTCTCTGTAGAATGTTTTTGTTTGTTATCCTGCCCCTATATTATAGCAGGGGCCCTGGCGGATATTTTCAGAATGTCCTTAGTCATGGGGGAGGTGCCAGAGGATTGGAGGGGGGCTCTTATTGTCCTGTTGTTTAAGAAGGGCTCCAAGTAAACCAGTGAGCCTGACGCCAGTAGTATGCAAATTATTTGAAGGATTTTTGAGATAGGATATATAGTTATTTGGACCGTCATCAGCCAATTAAGGTCACTCAGCATGGATTTGTGTGTGGTAGGTCGTGTTTAGCAAATGTTTTTTGAGAAAGTTACCAAGAAGGTTGATGAGGGAAAGGCCATGGATGTTGTCTATATGGACTTTAGTAAGGCCTTTGACAAGGTTCCACATGAGAGATTGGTTCAGAAGATTAGGACACTAGGTATACATAGAGAGGTTGCAAACTGGATTCGAAATGGGCTTGGTGGAAGAAAACAGAGAGTGGTGGTGGATGGTTGCTTCTCAAACTGGAGGTCTGTGTCGAGTGGTGTGTCTCAGGGATCTGTGTTGGGACCATTATTGTTTGTTGTCTATATAAATGACCCTAGATGATAACGTGGTGAATTGGATCAACAAGTTTTCTGATGATACTAAGATAGGAGGTGCCATGGACTGTGAGGAAGATTTTCAAAGCTTGCAGAGGGATCTGGACCAGCTGGGAAATTGGGCCAGTAAATGGCTGATGGAATTTAATACAGATAAGCGTGAGGGGAATTTAATGTAGATAACTGTGAGGTGTTGCACTTTGGAAGAGTGAATCAGGGTGGGACATACACAATAAATGGTAGGGCATTGAGGAGTGTGGAGAGCAAAGAGATCTGGGAACACAGATACATTGTTCTCTGAGGTGACGATGCATGTGGACAGGGTTGTAAAGAAAACTTTTGGCATCTTAGCCTTTATAAATCGAAGCATTGAGTATAGAAGTTGGGATGTTTAAGCAATTCAAGTCATTGGTGAGGCCACACCTAGAATATTGTGTGCAGTTCTGCTGCCAGCAGCAGGAAAGATATCAATAAGATTGAGAGAGTGCAGAAAGGATTTACAAAGATGTTGCCCGGTCTTCAGGGGTTGAGTTACCAGGAAAGATTAAACGGGTTAGGATTATACTCCCTGGAACGAAGAAGGAGATTTGATAGAGATTTAAGATTATGAGGGGTATAGACAGAGTAGATGCGAGTAGGATGTGTCCACTTAGATTGAGGGAGATAGATAAGAGAGGTCCTAGCCTTAGGCTGAAAGGGGAGAGGTAAAAGGGGAACATGAGGGGAAAGTTTTTCTCTCAGAGAGTGGTGGGAGTGTGGGATACGCTGCCATCTGATGTAGTGAATGAAGATTCAATCTTGAGTTTTAAAAATAAATTGAATAAATACATGGGCAGGAGTGTTCTGGAGGGTTATGGGTTGAGAGTAGGTCAGTGGGACTAGCTAGTTTTATTGGTCGGCACAGACTAGAAGGGTCGAATGGCCTGTTTCTCCATGCTGTAATCTTCTATGGTTCATTCTTCTGAGGAAATCTCAGTTTACCAAGTGGGTTAAGGGTACTTTCATTTCAGATTCCTAGTCTGATCTTTGCCTTTAATCTGCCGACAGTCGCTGAATAATTTCACTTGTGGCTCATGAGATCCTCTACTGGATGAGGTTCCTTCGGTCAAGCCTCCATTCACATCTCTGAGCTGAGACCGTAGCTGATTTGGGTTAATGATTATCCATAATCAAGAGGTAATCAGGCGATTTAGCGTTTACACAGTGATCGTTTAATAGTGACTGAAGGTACTGAGCTGTTGGTGTAACATTCTGATTAATAGTAGCAACTTCCATTTATGTTGTGCAAACAATGTTGTAAGTCATCTCAAGGCACTTCACAGAACGATTAACAAGCAAAATTACTGAGCCACATAAGGAGATATTAGGGCACATAATCACAGAAGGTCAAGGGAATAAGGGGATACATTCTAAGAGCATCTCGCAGTCAACACTGAAGAGAGTAAAATCAGGGTCCTCAAGGGGCCAGAGAGGAGAACATGTATCCTGAATGGGGTGAGGGGCTAGATGAGTTTGAGTGCAGAAGAGTGGGGCCATCGGAACATTGGAAAACGGATGAGAATTGTAAGATAATGGATCTCAAAACGTCAACCATTCCTTTGTTCTCCCACTGTTTCTCTGGAAAGTGATTCCAAAGTTTATTGTGGTTCTGATGGGTTAGTAGGTTGGTTAATTCTGAAGATCTCACTTTCTGAGAACAAGGTATAGTGGGAAGATCATCGTGGACAGAGAGATCTTTAGCAGAAAGGGGCACCTCCAAATGTCTATGTGTGACATGAGTGTCCTTCACTCCGTCTTGTAACACACTTTCACTCATTTTCCATCTCCATGATCCACCAGACCAACATGCTTGGAAAGGTCATCCTAGGGCTGATACAACGTAGCCTCTGTATCAGATACCGAAGGCCTAAAACATGGCAGAGGTTGATTCTCACCTCCATCTGGTTAGAGGGGCTCCAGGGAAACCCAGCCTGCCCAAGGTAAATACAAACCATCTTTGGGAAAGGGAGTGAAACTAGAAACTGTAACTGTGCTCTGGAGTCAAGGACAGTCCCATCAGAGATGGACACTTCCTTGGGGTGTTCCTTTCGGCTGAAGGTCTCTCTATCCATGATAAAAGTCAAAGTTCAATTTATAGCCAGAGTACATACATATCATCATATACAACGCTAAGATTATTTTCCCTGCAGGCCAGGCAGAATTGCTAATTACAGGTAACTAAACTGTATCAAGAAGATAGAAATGTAAACAAACTGACTGTGCAAATACACAAATATAAATTCAGTGGCCTCTCCTTATCCATGGTTTTGCTTTCTGCAGTTTCAGTTTTGCACGGTCAACCATGGTCCCAAACTGGTCCCACTTCCCCGCTCTCTCTGTACAGCCCCGTGTCAGTCCCAACACTGATCTAACTGCCTGCTCTCTCTCTCTACAGCCCCATATTGGTCCCCACACTGATCCCACTGCCCCGATCTCTCCCCACAGTCCTGTGTCAGTTCCCACACTGATTCCATTGCCCTGATCTCTCCCCACAGCCCTGTGTTGATCCCCACACTGATCCCACTGTCCCACTCTCTCCCCAAAGCCCCGTGTTGTCCCCATGCTGATCCCACTGCCCCCTTTTCTCCCAGAGCCCCGTGTGGTCCCCATACTGATTCCACTGCCCTACTCTCTCCCCACAGACCTGTGTCAGTTCCCACATTGATCCCACTGCCCTGCTCTCTCCCTGCAGTCCTGCGTCAGTCCTTACACATCCCACTGCCCTACTCTGTCCCCACAGTCCCGTTCCAGTCCCCACACTGATCCCACTGCCCCGATTACAAATAAAAAGTTTCCAGGTACACTACAGTATCCCATATAGCTTTGCTAAGTATATAATATGGTGTTTGCACAATGTCCACGTTGCATAAAGCCCATTTTCACAGAACGCATCATGGAGTTCGGTACTATACACAGCTTCAGGTATCCACTGGGGGAAGGGGACATATCCCCCACAGATAAGGGGGGCTACTGTATTCAGTCATAAATAATGAGCAAAGGACAAGTCCTTAAATGAGTCCTTGATTGAGTCTGTTGTTAAGAGTCTGATGACAGGGCTAGCAAGTATTCCTGAACCGGGTGGTGTGAGTCCTGTGGAACCTGTACCTCTTTCCTGACGGCAGGAGTGAGAACAGAGTGTGTCCTGGGTAATGTGGATCCTTGATGATTGCTGCTGCTCTCCGACAGCAACATTCAATGTCGATGTTCTCAGTGATGGGGAGGATTTTGCCTGTGATGTCCTGGGCTTTGTCCATGACCTTTTGCAGGGCTTTATCCTCAGGAGTATTAGTGCCCCGTACCAGGCTGTGATTCAGCTGGTCAGCACACATTCCATTCCACATCTAGATAAGCTTTCTAGCCTGCGTTCTTTGTGTCCCTCTTTGGTATTAACCAACCTGCCGCCTGCTCTGCCTTTCTTGGAGAGTTTGTTTTAGTTCCCGTCTCTGCCCCCAGACAGGATCAGTGATGCCTCCACCAAGGTTTGTGTTAATTGGGCTCTGCAACTCCTAATCATTTGTTTATCTACTCATTAAGACTGTGCCTGGGGTGTCTTTAACTAAATGCTTAATTGGGAAGATATTATTTCCAGTGACTGAACGAACAAATTCAGCTTTGTTTTCTCAAAGCCCACCAAGAAGGGTCAGTCCTTCCTGCTGGAGCAAACAAATACAGTTGGCCAACAGTTGGAGGTGAGTCATCCATTCGGCCTTGAGCGAACTGTCTCTGCTACTCTGACAGATCTTGCCTGCTTCCACTCCACTTCCTCCGCTCTCCTCACGAAGCCAAAAGGAAGATGCTGCAGGCACTGGAATAATAGTGGAAGGAAACTCAGGGAAACACCCGTCATATCAAGCAGCAGCTGCAGGAAGAGGAAATTCAGCTGATGATTTGGCTCTTCAGTTGCTGACAATGTCTGTATGGGCTTTGTGTGTGTGTGTGTGTGTGTGTGTGTGTGTGTGTGTGTGTGTGTGTGTGTGTGTGTGTGTGTGTGTGTGTGTGTGTGTGTGTGTGTGTGTGTGTGTGTGTGTGTGCTCGCGCATGCGAGTATGTGTGCGTGTGTGTGTGCGCACGTGCGCACATGTGCATGAGTGTGCAGGTGTGAGTGCGCATGTGTGTGCATGCACATGTAAGTGTGTGCCTGTGTGTGTGTGTGTGTGTGTGTGTGTGTGTGTGTGTGTGTGTGTGTGTGTGTGCTCGCGCATGCGAGTATGTGTGCGTGTGTGTGTGCGCACGTGCGCACATGTGCATGAGTGTGCAGGTGTGAGTGCGCATGTGTGTGCATGCACATGTAAGTGTGTGCCTGTGTGTGTGTGTGTGTGTGTGTGTGTGTGTGTATGTGTGTGCACATTTGTACTACAAGACAATTGGTCTCCTTGTAGCTCCAATGTACCAAGACCTAGCTCTGGCAGCTCTGGTAACTAGTGCTCATCCCTAGTTGGAACTAGCCCTACAGAGTCATCTTACACTGTGTGGAGACCAGCCATCATTGACCAACGGATACAACTGAAGAAGAACAGGAAGAAAAACTCAAGAGAATCTAAGACATTTACCCCTTAAACCCACCTTCGTAATTTAATCCACTAGCCTCAGAGCAAAAGGGTCTTGTCTATCCGGCCATGTAAACTTGTTCATTTGGAGTCATAGAATCTTACAGTGTGAAAAGAGACCCTTTGGCCCATCAACTCCATGTTGACCATCAAGCACCCATTTATGTCACGCCTGCACCAATCCCATTTTACTCTCCCCACTTTCCCATCACGTGCCCTGGATTCAATTAATCGCCCACACCCCAGGGACAATAATTGACAGTGGCCAATTGACCAGCTGACCTGCATGTCCTCAAGATGAGGGAGGGAACCTTCGGGCTCACAGGGAAAAGGTGGAAGCTCTGCCCACTGCACCACTGTGGAATCTTCCTATTCAATCACTGTTTTTTTTAATTTTTTTAATTTTTTATTTTTCACACCATAAATCACATTAGCCATGATATACACTTTTTCTTTTTCACACATATACAGTGACTTTTTCTCCCCCCCCCCTCCCTCCTCCCAGGCCACCCCCCCCCCCTTTCATCCATTTTAGGTATACAATCTAGGTTGCATTAAACCAGTCAGACAATGTTGTCATTCAACAAAAATACACCAGAAATTCTACTGAGTCCATTCTTTTCTTTCCTTCTCCTTCCATCAACTTAGGTAATGTTTGTAAAAAAAACATTTCTCAAAGGAGTATTGAGGCTTAATAGTGTTGTTGACTAAAAAAACCAGAATAAATTAGAAAAAAAGTACTGCAATCTACTTACATTACCATTAATGCTTCAGTGCAACCTCCAGCAATGTTACCTGTAGTTTCCTATCAGTGTAAGATTTAAATCACATGCCTCATCATACCCCACGATAGTTCCAGCATCAACGCAGTGGTTCTCCACCTTTTTCTTTCCACTTACATATGACTTTAAGTATTCCCTATGCCATCGGTGCTCTGTAATTAGTAAAGGATTGCCTAAGGTGGTACATGGGTGGAAATAAAAAGGAAAAAGTTTGAAAACCATTTTTTTAATCGTAGCTAATTGACTCGTTATGTGCACGGTTTCTCAAGCAAAATATTTCAGTAACAATTGGGTCTAGATTCTCAACCTTCCATGGGGATTACTAAAAGTTGTATGTAGGTGGAAAGGAGAAGGTTGAGAACCACTGAGCTAAAGGATAAAAGGGTTCATTTTTAACCTGTTAACCTGAGGAATAGTTGTCTTGCTATTATGTTCACAAGGCCAAATTATAGTTTTTGTGTCTGATGGGAAATGATTACCTACGACTGTGTATCTCGGTACGACAATAACACCATCTACAAATTTGCCGATGATACCCCAGTAGTGGGTTGTATAAAGGAAGGTGATGAGTCAGCGTACAGGGTGGTGATTGTAAACTTGGCTGACTGGTGCATCAACAACAATCTTGCACACAATGTCACCAAAACTAAGGAGCTGATTGTTAATTTCAGGAAGGCAAAGCCAGAGGTGTACGATCCAGTGATCATTGGGGGATCAGAGATGGAGAGGGTGAGCACATTTAGGTTCTTGGGAGTCACCAACTCGGATGATCTTTCCTGGGCCCAACACACTAATGGCATCACAAAGAAAGCATGTCAGCACCTTTACTTCCTCAAGAGTTTGTGGAGGTTTGGTATGGCACCAGAAACCCTGGTAAATTTCTACAGAGGTGTGCTGACTGCCTGCATCATGGTCTGGTATGGGAACACCAATACCCCTGAGCATAAAGCCCTCCAGAAGGTAGTGAACTCAGCCAAGGACATCACAGGCAAAACCCTCCCCACTGTTGAGTACATCTACAGGAAATGCTGCCGTCAGAGGCTAGTAGCAATATTCAAAGACCCTCACCACCCAGCACACTCTCTGTTCTCGCTGCCACCATCAGGAAGGAGGTATCGGTGCCACAAGACTCGCACCACCAGGGTTCAGGAATAGCTGCTACCCCTCCAACATCAGACTCATTTAAAGACTCTTACTTGTGCACTTTATTGATTTTTTTTGTTCTCTCTGTATTGCACAGTCAGTTCATTTACATTTGTTATCTGTTTACAGTTCTTTTATTTGTTTACGCTGTGTACAGTTTATTTTTTGCACTACGATTTAGTAGTAATTCTGCAGGAGAAATGAATCTCAGGGTTGTATGTGATGTTGGGTATGTACTCTGACAATAAATGTGAAATCAGAAATCTGAACCAATCGCAGGAACTCTTTCACTATTCATATTTGCCGGAGGACCCTGGGGAAGGGTGAAGCCCACAGATTTATTCAGAGGAGAGTGAAGGTAGAACAATTGAAAGAAAGGTCATTGACAACAACCCTGCGAGCAATACAATGCCGAATTCACTTGGCAAGCTCGCGGAATCCTTGAAGCCAAATGGTGCCAGCCATTTCACCAGTTCACCCAAAGATAGGGTCGATTTGAGTGCAAGCTGAATGTCCGGCTTGTTGAAGTGTGGAGGAGGAGCACTGATTGCATTGATGAGAAAGAAACAAAAAGCAGAGAGGTGCTCGCTCGCTCGGAAACCCGGTTAAATAGAATGGCTGAGATGGTCTCAGTGTGGAGGATGTGCAGAAACGATTCACCAGAAGGTTGCTAGGATCAGTAGGCATGAATTATAAGGTTGGGAGGTTTCTCCTTGGAGTGCTATCTTATGCACTTTACATTGTGCTTGTGTACGTGACCATAAACTCAATATTCATCATCGTTAAAGGTTTAAAATTCATGATGGGCATAAATAGGATAAATAATCATAGTTTGTTTTTCTCAGGGGAGGGAAATCTAAAACCAGAGGGCATAGATTAAAAGTGAGAGGGGGAAAAGGGATCGAGGGACCTCTTCTTCATACAGAAGGGTGGTGGGGGGGGGGGGAGGGGTGAACGGAATGAAGGGAAAGTGGAGCCAATTGTAAAGTTCAAATGACATTTCGATGGGGCAGTCAAGTTTATTATCATCTGATTGTGCAAGTACAGCCCAGCGAATCAACGTTCTCCGGTCCTCAGTGCCAACCATGCAGGCTCACAACCAGGCATAACACACACAGACAAACAATACATAGGAAAGAAAAATATTCATATATACAAATAATATTGTTCAATAGTCTCACCACCTGCGGGAAGAAGCTGTTCCCAGCTTGGCAGTTCTGCTTATTATACTCTTGTACCTCTTCCTTGAAGATTATGTATGATGGATGGTAAGGGTCATCAGTGATTCTCTGAGCCCTCTTTAAGCATCACTCCCTGTAGATGTCATCGATAGACAGAAGGGAGTCCCCAATGATTTTCTGAGCAGTTTTAATCGCCCTCCGATCTGGTGTTTCGCAGCTACCACACTGCACTATGATGTAGCGCCCCCAGGACACTCTCTATTGTGCTCCTGTTGAACATTGTTAGGATGGGGGGCCGGTAGTCTTGCCCTCCTCAATCTCCTTAGGAAGTGGAGGCACTGCTGCGTCTTCCTAACTAATGAGGAGGTGTGGTAGGTCCAGGATAGGTTGTCCTTTAAATGGGCGCCAAGGAACTCTGTGCCCCCACTCTCTCTACAATGGAGCTATTGATATGCAGTGAATGTGGACCTTCATCCTCCTGAAGTCCACAATCACTTCCTTTGACTTGTCCATGCTGGGACTCCGGTTGGTCCTCTTGCACCACTGTACAGCCCAACCACCTCCCCTCTGTAAACCGACTCATTATTGTTGTTGGTGAGGCCAATTACCATTGTGTCATCTGCAAATGATGATCTTGTTGAAGCTGAACCTGGCAGTGTGTTAGCAGCGTGGAAAGTAGCGGGCGGAGCAGCAGCCCAGAGGAGTATGACTGCTCAGTGTGATGGGGCTTGAGGTTTTGCTGCCAAACTGGACAGACTGGGATCTTTCAATCAATAAGTCAAGGATCCAGTTGCAGAGAGGGGTTCTGAGTCCCAGCTTGGACAATTTATCCAGCAGCCTCTGAGGTATTGTGATGAACACCGAGCCTGGTGTACGAGGCATTGTTCTCCAGGTGGGACTGGATGGAGTGGAAGGTTGGGGCTATTGCATGGCCTGCAGATTGGTTTGGCCAATAGACAAACTGGAATGGGTTCATTGTCAATGGCAGGTGCCCATTGATTCACTCCATTACTGGTGGCTCAAAGCATTTCGTGATCATGGAGGTCTGTGCCACTGGAAGGCAGTCATTTAGTCAACTACCATCACTTCCTTGGGCATTGGGATGATAGTGACTGCCTTGGTTGGCATTCCCAAACCTGATGGAGTATTCGGTGATGCAAGAAAAGGAGTGGACAGCATTCGCAGCTGCAGTGTGTTGAGACATAAATACCCACAAGTTCATACAGGTGAAGTTCATTATCATCTGACTGTACATACACAACCAGATGAAAATGTGTTTCTTCCGACCACACACACACGTACACACACAATACAGAGCATCTAACAATCACACATATGCAAAAAGCTATAATATACAATGAGTATATACAGAATTAATGTTTTAGAGTAATTTACTTGGTTCCAGGATATCCTTCATCAATCTCATAGGCTGCGGGAAGTAGCTATTTCCCAGCCTGGCAGTCCTGATTTCGAAGCTCCTGTAACCTCCTTCCTGATGGTAGAGGGTGAAAGATACTGTGTGCTAGATGGAAAAGGACCTCAATAATTCTTTGAGCCCTAGTTAAGCTTCGCACCCGGGTGAATGTCATTAATAGCACGCATGCGCAGAGGAGTTCAGGCATGTTCACAGACTGTGATCGCTGCAACCATTATCAAGGTATAATTAGTCTCTTGCTTTAGGATTTAACCCTCAGTGCTCCTATGCACTTCAATAAATTAATAATTGTTACGATCTCCTGAGTGATCTCGTGTATCTTTCAATGAGGTAACCAACTTTTACACTCTTATAATTATTACTGATCCAAGTCTTTAACTGGCAATAGTTCCTGTATCTCCAGCAAGGAAATGGTGACACCATCCCTTTGGCTGTGAGTGTTTGTCAACTTGTGTAACCTCACTTCCCTTCAGTGTCAGATGTGGTAATCATTGTATTGGAGGCGTGATTGAAGTTTAACTCTCTGCATGGTCAGGTCTGCCTCTAAATCTGTTGCCAAGGTCAACATCTGGTTGTCTTTCCTGTTTGATTCTCTGTGCTGCTTCAAGGCAGAGGTCTTGTACAACTGGCTGAACTAAAAACAGAAAATCTGCAGTGGCTGAAGTAAAAACACAATGTTGGAGAAACTCAGCAGGTCAAAACGTGTCCTTTATAGAGCAAAGGTAAAAATACATCACTGACGTTTCGGCATGGAAAAATGTCGGCAGGCATTTGAACAAAAGAGTGGGGTGGGGAGGTGCAGTTGCAAAGAAAGGAGGTGATAAGTGGAGAAGGGAGGGAGGGCACAGCAGCGATCAAAGGGAGGAGGGAGGGCTGGGTGAATAGAGAGGGAAGGAGAGTGAGAACTGGAAGGGGGAAAGGAAGAAGGAAGGGGGAAGGGGGTGGGGAGGGGAGAGCAGGTCAGCAGAAACCAGAGAAGTCGCTGTTAATGCCATCTGGCTGGAGGGTGCCCAGGATGAAAATCAGGGGTTGTTCCTCCAATTTACGCATGGTTGATGGACAATTAGGTGCTGTGGCCTCCTGAGTTTCCACAGCATTGTGTTTTCACTTGTACAACTGAGGTCATTCCAAAGAACAGCCAATCACTTTGCTTTGAGTCTGGAGTTAGGTATATGACAGAGGAGGTGGAGGTGATGTTTTCTTCCTGGAACGTGGCAGAGCAGGGCAGCCGGACTCACCAGGCTCAATCCTGACCTCGGGCTCTGTCTGTGTGGAGTTTGCACATTCTCCCTGTGGGTTTCTTCTGTGTGCTCTGGTTTCCTTCAGTCCCGAAGATATGCAGGCTGGAAGGTTAATTGGTTGCTGTTAACTGCCTCTGGCATGTAGGTGAGTGGCTGAATCTGGAGTGTGAGGAGAATAGAATCGGGTTAATGTAAATAGATGTTGGATCGCATAGATTTGATGGCCTGAATGGCCTGAATCTCTGCAGAATGGCTATGACTGAAGGAAATGAGTAAGTTTAGTGAATAGCTTCATTGTAACTAGACCAGTTTAAATAAATTGTAAATTAATTCACTGAATTTCCCAGAGGGCCAATGTGGAATTTGAACACATTTTATTATTATTATTATTTTGTTCTAGACATGTAGCGCAGTAACAGGCTCTTTCAGCCCACGAGTGGGTGGAAACCAGAGCCCCTGGGGAAAACCCACGCAGCCACAGGGAAAATGTACTTACATACAGCACGGGATTCGAACCCCTGTCCTGATCGCTGGCGCTGAAACAGCAAACTGCTACGCCAACCATCACATGTTTTGTGAGTGCTCTTTGAGACCCTCTGGAATTCAAAACCAGAACCTTAATCTCACCCCCATCTCCATATGTCCCATTAAAAAGCAAAGGCAATCATGTTTTCTAACCAAATCAAAACCGTAATTTGGACAGAATTGATTTGAACTGCAAGCAAAAAATCAAAAACCTGCAGATGCTCAAAATCTGAAATAAAATTCCAACAGAGGGTCTTCAACCTGATTCATTGCACTTCACTTTCCACAGATGCTGCCTGATCTGCTGAGTGTTCTCTTTGTCGATATAAATGATTGATAATGTTGCCTGTATTAGAGTAGGATATTGCACAGTAATAACATTTTATTTCAAAGCCATGGGAGAAATACTTATCTTACTGAACTATTAAAAGCGAAACATCTTAATTTTTAAATGGCCTTTTCATCACAGCTGAAGATACTGTGACCAAAAGATTGTGGCAATGTAAAAGGCATAAATTTGCGAAAAGTGTACGCATCAAAGATTATTTTCAATGAAGTTATGGCTTGGAGGAGAAACATTGATATAAAGTAACAAAGTTGAAAAAAAAGCTACGGCACCTCGCTTTGCCAGCTTCTTACAGCACCTGGGTGGTTAAAACAAATGTTCTTGCATTCTGTGGGAAGAAGAGGGCATTAATAATGTCTTCACTTAGCCCAGAAAGGAAGAAACCTACTCTTTGACACTCAGTTCGCTCAAGAGAAGTTATTTTCACTCATCTCAAAATTTAAGCGGTTTTGTGTGGCAGTTAGGATAAAAGTTTTATCCCTATAACTGAGCAAGCATTACTGCCTTAAAAGTGAAGCACGAAAGTTTGCAGATGCTGTGATTGTAGTAAAAACAACACACACACAGATATATATGCTGGAGGAACTCAGCCGGTCTTGCAGCCTCCGAAGGAGGTAGAGTTATCTTACCAGCGTTTTGGGCCAGAGCCCTTCCTCAAGGAATAAGAAGAGGAAGGCGTCAGAATAAAGACAAGGCTTGGCAGGAGGAGGAGAGATGAGAATTGATTTTGGCTTGTGATGGGAGACAGAGGGAAAAGGGAAGAGAGAGAGAGTGAGCTGGGAGAAAGGCAATATGGGAAGAAGAAGGGAGGCGGGAGAGGGTTTAATGAAAAGTGGAGGTTGATGTACATGGCCATCCAGTTGAATAACACCCAGACAGAAGATGAAGTGCTGTTCCTCCAATTTGTGGGTGGTCTCAGTCCAGCAATGCATGAGACCATGGACAAGCAAGAGAATGGGACAGGGAATTGAAATGGGTGACTACTGGGAGATCCCCACTATTGTAGCGGACAGAGCCAAGGTGCTCAACAAAGCGATCTCCCAGTCTGCGTCCAGCCTCTCTGATGTAGGGGAGACCACAATGGGAGCACCGGACACAAATTCACAAGTGAAGTGCTGCTTCAGCTGGAAGGAGAGTTTGGAGACCCGAACTGTGAGGAGGGAGGAGGTGTGGGCACGTGGAGCATCTCCTGCAGTCACAGGGGTTGTTGTCAAGGGAACAATTAGTGGGGAGGGAGGAGTGGACAAGGGAGTCATGGAGGGAGCAGTCCCTGCAGAAGGAGGAGAGGGGAGGAGAGGGGAATATGTAGTAGGTGGCAGAAATGGCAGAGGAGGTCTGAGGGGAAGCATTGTTGCCTTTATGGTTAAGTATCCAACTGGATTATTGACTTACCCAGCTGTTTGAGAAAAAAATCGGCAATGTGAATGAATATGGAGTTGTTTCTGATTTGATAAGAGCCACAAATTAATGGAAGCAATGCTCTCGAAATTTTAAGTAATCAGAGAATGTGTGGCAGAGGACATCTATTTAAGTGAAGGGAAGTTGAGGGGAAAGGTAGTTTCGACACAGAGAATGGTGGGTGCCTGGATTGGATTGCCAGGGTGGTGGTGGAGGCTGGTACAAAAGGGACATTCAAAAGACTCTTAGGCAGGCAAATGGGTGTCATAAAAATAGAGGCTTATAAATGTGAGATGATGAAAACAATTTAGGTTGTTGTGGAGTAATTTTATATAGGACAGCACAACATCATGGGCTGAAGGGCCTGTACTGTGCTGTAATGGTCTAGGATGATACCTCTTTCCACCTTAGAGAGCTATGGAGGATTGTGGAGAGCACAGTGGTACAGCAAGTAGAGCTACTGCCTCTGACCCCACAGAGTCAGGTTCGACTCTGGCCTCCATTGCTGTCTATGTGGAGTTTGCACAAACTGCCCTGTGGGAGTGGGTTTCCTCCGGGAGCTTCAGTTTCATCCCACATCCCCAAAATATGTGACTTGCTTGGTTAATTCCCTTTAGTGTGGGTGGGTGGTAGGAGAATCAGGGGCGTGTGAGGGAGATTAGGTGGACAGAAATGGGAGAAATGGCATTTGTGGAATTCCTCAGAGACGCAGTATAGACTCAAAGGGTTAAACGGCCTCCTTCCTTCTCACGAGAAAGCATGCGGAGATTATTGGAGAGGTTGATTTTGAGTGAATCTGCCACATTGCAAAAATTGCAGACAGAAATCTGTCAGCTGCTACAAACAATTTTTGTGTGTTGTGTGTGTGAAAAATTTTCCCTGAGACGTCTGCAACACATTGAGACTTACCGTGTCTTGATCTCAGTGGCTCAGAATGCATTGTTTCTTGGAGGAGTTACATGAAAAAGAAAATAGGCAATAATTAGAAAAAGATGCAAAGTTATTTGGAGATATTATTGCCCAGTTGTCAGCCTCAGCTTGTGTTGGATCATTTAAAGATTCAAAAGAAAGGAACCCATCTTGAAACTAAGTTTGAATAGAGAATATGTGGATGATGATTTGGGTCTTTCCTATGAGCTTATAGATTCAGCCTGTTCTGCAGGATGAATTGTTCCGAGGATTGTTATTTTTGCTGAAGCAGTGAAGGCTGTGGAAAGACTTCAGTGAGGTTTATAAGCTGATGGTTAAATGGTCACTCATATACCCAGGGCAGTCACCAACTAGAGAGCATAGGTTTGTGGGAGAGAAACATTTGAGAGAGAATATTAGGAGTAGGTGGGTGGGAAGGGAATGAAGAGAGCTTCCAGAGGAAGTGGTGCAGGCAGGCACAATGGCAACATTTAAGAGGCATTTGATCAGGTAAGGGATACAGACCTAATGGAGGCAAATGGGGTTAGCATTGTTAGGAATCATGGGATTGCAAGGATGAGATGGGCCGAAGGGCCCGTTTCTGTGCCATATAGGTTCCGTGAATTTTACATTGGTGGAATCTTCTCTCTCTTCCTTTTTTGTTGTTCAGAATCAGAATCAGAATTTATTGTCCTGAACATGTCTCGAAATACATTGTTTTGCAGCGTCACAGGGCAAACATTTCTATAAACCACCTTACCAAAATAAATAAAAATAGTTCAAGAAAAAGTCAAAGTGAGGCAGTGTCTGTGGTTCATTGATCATTCAGGAATCTGATGGCAGTGGGGAAGAAGCTGTCCTTGTGCCGCTGAGTTCTCGTCTTTAGGCTCCTGTACCCTTTTCCCTGATGATAGCAGAGTGAAGAGGGCATGGCCTGGGTGGTGGCGGTCTTTGACGATAGAGGCTGCTTTCTTAAGACACTGCCTGGAAGGTGTCCTCAGAGGAGTGGTCTGGTGTCTGTGATGTCACAGGTCGAGTTAACAACCCTCTAGAGATTTTTCTTTCCCTGTGCATTGGCACATCTGTACCAGGCAGTGATGCAACCAGCCAGAATGATCTTCACGGTACACCTGTGGAAGCTTTTGAAAACCTTCGGTGTTGTATCAAATCTCCTCAAACTCCTCACAAAGTACAGCCGCTGGCAAGTCTCCTTCATGATTGCATTGACATGGAGGCTCCAGGACGGATCCTCAGAGATGTTGACACCCAGGAATTTGAGGTTCTTGACCCTCTCCACTTCTGAGCCCTCGATGAGGCCTGGTTAGTGTTCTTCTGACTTCCTCCAAAACCCCTTGATTTTACTAACGTTGAGTAGAAGGTTGTTGTTGTGACACCACTCAACGAGCTGATCTACGTCCCTCCTGTTCACTTCCTCATTGCTCTTTGTGATTCGGCCAAAAACACCGTGATGTCATCAGCAAATTTGTAGGTAGTATTGGAATTGTGCCTGGCCACACAGTCATGGGTGTGTAGTGAGCAGAGCAGTGGGCTAAGCACGCATCCTAGAGGTTCACCTGTGTTGATCGTCGGTGAGGAAGAGACATTTTTAATTCGTCCTGACTGTGGTCTTCCAATGAGCAAATCAAGGATCCAGTTGCAGAGGGGGGAGCAGAGGCCCAGGGCTTGGAGCTTGTCGACCAACATGGAGGGAATAATAATGAAGGCTGAGCTGTAGTCAATGAAGAGTAGCCACGTGTATCCAGAAGGCAGCGATATTACATCTACTGTGGAGCGAATGTGATGATGGGCGAATTGCAGTGGGTCCAGTCCTTTTCTCAGCTACGTGTTATTCAATCATTGAAAATGTATTGTAGTCAAAGTTACCACATTGTGTATGTTCTTTATTTCCTCATAAAGTTTGCGTGGCCTTTGGTCAGGTTGGGACTGAGGATTGCTGAAGGAAATGGATGTAGGTGACTTGGAGAGGAGAGCGGTACAGTTCCACGTGCCACTTATCTTTTGATTCCTGCACGATGGACAGTGTATTGGGAAATTGTTCTTGAAGAAATCATGACAAGTTCACTCTCAATGTTCTATCTGTCGGATACAGTCAGTACACACTCTACTATACGTTGTCAGTGCACACTCTGCTGTATATAGTCAGTGTACTGTTATGGGATATATTATATTTTATATATTAATATGTCTTTAAGAGATAGATTGTGGGGATTTAATCTAGTTCACTTCACAGACACTAACAGTTCATAAAACACCTCATTTAAAATGCAAGAGCTTTGCTGGTAGAGTCCACGTCCACAGTGACTTTACAGAAACTTTGAAGAATGCCTAGGGAGACTTCACAAGTAGGTGTAACTTGCACTGATGCTGTGGAGTTAATGGACTATTGTCTTTATAGCAATAGATGGCCAGGCTCAGGAAACTGGCATTTGAGGCTTGTAAAAACCCCATTTTAATAATGGGTTGTGAGTTCTGAGTTCAGCCTGTTGAAAACCCTTGTAGACCTTTCAAGAGGAAATGGCTGATTAGAGTGTTTCTCCTGAAATAAGGGACACAAGAGGAACTCTGTGATGAGCTGGAAGAAGAGATTAAAATTTGGAAAACCAATGATGGGCAAGTTTCTTCGGCAAGACACTGAGCAATGAGCAACAAATCTCTCTCTGAAATCAACAAGAACCTTCCTGAGCATTAACCGTTTACTTTTAAGGACCAAAGCCTGATGAAAATTCATAAATGTTCAATTCTGTGCAGAGTATAGGAATTGCATGATATCGGTTAACTTGGAGGAGTGAGATTGGACTGTGAATCAAAGGATTTTCCAGAACATATACATATCACATGCATGTGCACTTATAAGTTAAGTTAATAGTAATAAGTTAAAGTTTGGTCCTGTTTATATGTTTAAAGAAAATTAAAAGCAACTTTTGTTTAAGTATCCATTTGTCTTGGAGAATTTCTATTGGTGCTGGGTTTTGGGGTCCTCTGGACTCGTAACAATACACTCTGCTGTACACAGTCAGTGTACTCTCTGCTGTACAGTCAGTGTACTCTCTATTGTACACAGTTGGTGTACTCTCTGCCGTACGCAGTTAGTGTACTCTCTGTCGTACACAGTGTACCCCTTGCCATACATAGTCAGTGTACTCTCTGCCATTCGTAATCAGTGTAGCCCCTGCCATACACAGTCAGTGTACCCTCTGCCATATGCAGTCCAAGTACTCTCTGCCGTACACAGTCCTAAACTCTCGCCTCAGTTCTGGCCACCCACCCATCGGAACTCCCAACGTCTTCAACAGGGATTTTCAATCTGGTCTTGGCCATCCACAGACTGGAGATCCTGACCCCTCCAAAGATGCAGATACCTACCCTAACCCCAATCATCCCCAAATTCTGGTGTCCATACCGACTCTGACTCCAGTTCCCACACCAACCTTAGCCTCCATAAGTCTGACACCTTGGATACCTCCGCTGCTCATCCCCCCCCCCACACCACTCCTTACCCTTCACTATTCCCTCACATCTCTTCCAACTCACCCCTTCTCCTTTGAGTTCCCTCTTTTTTCCCATCCCATAACTCTGACCATTTCATCTCCCTCCAACTCTCCTCTGAGCCCCCTCCCAACATCCCCTGCCCTGCATCTGCCTCTTCTGACCTCCCCTACCTACCGCCTCCACTCTCTGACCTCCCCATCCCTCCCACTCCCACCTCTGACTTACCCAACCCTTCACTTCCCAACCAGATCCCTCTACCATTCTCCCCTAACACCTTCCACCACACTGATTCCCATTCTGACCCCTGCTTGGTCTTTACCATCCCTACTGACCTTCCCCTCTCAGAGATGGAATGTTCTGTCCTCAGCAGAGGCCTCACCTTTGTCCCCCTTCACCCACATCTCAACATGTTCTGTGCACGCCACGAGGCCGAACTCTTCTTCTGTTGTTTCGGTGCCCATTTCTTCCACCATGATTCTCTGTCACCTGCTACATTTGGTGGTGATTGAGAACATCCCCTCCTTTCTTCTCAAGTCCGGGGGGTTGACTAACAGGAAATTACTGGGATCTATGGACTCTGAGTTCCCTTTGTGGCTTTGGAGTTTATCATGCGATTAACTCCAGATTGGCCCGTCCTGGGTTGGTACCTATGTTGCATGACATACTCACACATAGAATATTTTGAAAGTGTTGAATAGTAAAGATTCAAGATTCTTTTATCGTCATGTAATAAAACAATAAATGTGATATTACATGCTATCGTCTGCCATAAGGCAGAAAACAAGTCACCAAAAGAAAGAAAAGCAAAAGAGAGCCTTTTCAGAGTCACTGAGTGTGCGTGGATTCCCCGCAGCCTCTGCAGCTGGCACAGACATCTGTTCAATCCATCTCTAGCCCAGATCCAAACCCCTGATACGATCAAGGAAGCCTCCAGTACCCGAGGCCCGTCTGGAGCCGTTTCTGCCCTCATCAACCTCTCGAATCCCATTTCTGGTTCCTGGTTTCCATGAACTAGTCTCCAGCAGCCTGTGTAAGTCTTTCGACTGCGAGTCGCCAACAGCCCGCAAGCCTGCGTGCGTCCTTCAGCTGCTGCCCCCCTCACTGGTTACTGTCCTGTTGGGTTGTCTCCTGTGCTTTTCCTTTTGAACAGGGGTGTTTCTTCTCATTTCTGGTGCCCTGCACCAGTCTGCTGTTCACCCCTCGAGGCTGCTGACAGCACAGGCAGCGTCATCTTGGGCCCAGACCCCTGTGGTTTCAGGTTTTTGAAGAGCACTGTCGGCTCCTTTAATAGATCATTTAAAGCTTGTCTGGAACCAGGCGGTTGGGCCCTGCACTGTGTCTCCACTCCCCGCTCTCCCTGAGTCTGCACCAGTGGTTACAGCAGCTGGACACCATGATTCTTAGTGTGAACAAGCAGCCATATGTACTTCAGAGATTTGTTAGGACATCTTATTGATTCATTCATTGGGATATGAGCAGCATTAGCAAGGGTCTAAGATAGGATGTAAGGAAAATGGAGAGTTATGGGCTGGGAGGTTGTGGGAAGGGCTGGACTGATGCTGGAATAGGTCAGCACAGCATTGCGGGCTGAAGGGCCTGCACTGTGCTGCGCTGCTCTATAATATGCAGACTCTGGCTTTCTCTCATAGCCACAGTATTGATGTGGCTGGGACAGATGAACCCCTGGTCGGTGGTGACCAGGACGTTTATGGTGGGGGCCTCGGTGATTAGACTCTCTTTTTGGAAACAGGTCGCTGCATCATGCAGATGGCATGAATGTTATTGGCCAATATCAGCTCCTGCTGGTTGTTGTCGGAATTCTGTTTCACGGTGAACGTGTCACCAGTGAAGGGAAGGGTCGGCCTTCAAGTCCAGACAATTGCTTTACCACGAGCCAACAGCATCGCTGCCATAGTAACAGTCTGAGGGGCTGTGGAGTATGAGCTTATTTAATTTCACATTTCTTTAAGTTTATTTGTCACAAAATACTGATCATTGTAAGGGTTCTTCCATGAGCAGATAACAGGTTATCTCCAACTACAAAAAGAGCACGATTTACAGAGTCTGGGATTATAATGAAAAGAATGATCAATGAGCACCAAGCAAGGGCAGCAGGAGAGCATTGTTGTGGGGTTCATTCAGGAGCCTGATGACTGCGGGTAAGAAATTATTGTTAAGCCTGTTTGTTCATGCTTTCACTCTCTTAAACCTTCTCCCCAGTGGAAGGATGGAAACGAGAGTGTGTGCAGGGTGAGGTGGGTCCATAAAGCACCTGTAGGATTTGTAGAGTGGGAACCAGGAACTGTGATATGATAGTTATTACCAACTAAAGCCTGCACAAAGACACACAGCTCAGTTCCTGGGCAGGTAGTTTGGGTGACACCTGCACAATTCTTGCAAAGTCCCAGGCAATGCAGATAATTGAAGCAACCAATGAAGCAATTTCAACTGAACCCACACATTTGTGTGTGTGTGTGTGTGTGTGTGTGTGTGTGTGTGTGTGTGCACGTGCACGTGGGGTGCATATGTGTGTGTGTGTGTGTGTGTGTGTGTGCATGCATGCATTTTTGTATGTATGTTTGCGTGTATGAGTGTGTTTGCATGGGGCGTGTGTGTGTGTTTGTGTGTGTGCGGTGTGTTTTGTGTGTGTGTGCTTGTCTGTGTGTGTGTTTGTGTGCATGTGCTTGTGTTTGTGTGGTGTGTTTTGTGTGTGTGTGTGGAACGAGAGAGCTCTCAATGGATCTAAGTACAAGGGAATAGCACTGAGAAAGGAACTGCAGTTGGACTAATGAAACTGCAGCAACAGGAAATATTGCATGTCCTGGTGTAGCATCATTGATTCCGGTGGAATGGCATCCGAAGAAGAGAATCACATTGGTGCCCAAGTCTCATTAGCCTCATTGAAAGTCCGCATCAGATCAAAGATCTTTCACATACTGAACTGTTTTCAGAGGAAATTGATGGTGAGCGTGTACCTGCACAATCTGTGGCTGCACAGTTACCTTGGTTTGCAGTTTGTTTGCTGAGGGTATAGGTAACCAATCTCAGATGGAATACACTCTCAAACTGACTCACATTGTGGAAAGCAAGAGATGAGTATTGTATCTGATCATTTCACTTGTCCTCTCAGAAATAGTGAAGAATGACAAACTTGGAGTTGGGAATCAGAAGAGTTGTTCAAACAACCAACACGTCTGATGTCATAGATCTTTCCACACTCAATGACTGATAGGTTGAGAATTTCCAGAATTCTCTGTTTTTATTTTAGATTTCCAACATCCACAGTTTTTGCTTTACCATTACTACTGGCAAGGACGTAATCATGTTTGCCCGATCTCAGGACTACAATATTGACACCTTCTAACACCTTGTGTGATGAGATGAGCCTATTCATGGTTTAAAGGATGAATGAATGCATTAAACACTCAAACTCTCGCATTCATGGAGGCAACATCAAATAATGCTAATCCATCTCGTCCAGAGTTGGGTACAGATATGTGACTGGTAGTCATCATGGAACAGGAGAGAAGACTGAAGGCAGAAGTGTGTGGGTGCAGCAAGTGATCATTGTGTTAGTCGGTGGAATGGAAGCCATTCTCCACAGGAAAGTTGATTTAAAGTGTGGGATGTTCCAACTCGCAGGGAAAATGACTTGTATCTTCAGCACATCTAAACCCAAAGCTGCTCCAACATATGATTTCTTGAAAGAGAATAACCTCTTACAGCAATAAATTAAATGTTGCATTGAAGGGGACAATGGAAAGTTGGGCTTCTGAAGTGTTTTACACCAGTGGCATCAAAAGAAAGGAGCACAAGACTGAAATCTGGATAAATGCTCAATGTATCATCAGAGCAGCCAGTTGTTCAGCTGCAGGCAAGGGTACACATTCAGTTGTGTGCCAGGATGATGCAAACAAATGAGAAGGAATGGATGAATCAAATTTTATTATCATTCATCTAAGTAAAATGTATAGATGCATCGAAATTACGACCTGTTGCAGCCAACTGTAATAACTATTACAACAGCATGAAGTACCACCGTTTGGCAAGAGACAGAAAAAGAGATAATCAATATAAAAGGACAGATTGGAGACTTTAACCCAGATGGTCATTGTATGGTGACAGTTGGCTTCTGGTTCTCACTGGTCATACTAACTGATTATCAAGAATGGTCAAACATCAGCTCAGGAGAGGTGTTCAGTTTGGATGCAACAAAAGGACACTTAGAGGAGGGGGAACCCAGTTGGCGTAGCAGTTAGTGCAATGCCTTTACTGCACCAGCGATCGGGACCGGGGTTCAAATCCCACGCTATCTGTCAGAGTTTGTATTCTGTCAGAGTTTGTACATTCTCCCCGTGTCTGCATGGGTTTTTCCCGGGGGCTCCAGTTTCCTCTCACCATTCAAAACGGAGGTCAATTGGGTGTAAATTGGGCAGCATGGACTCATGGGACGAAATGGCCTGTTACTGTGCTGAATGTCGGAATTTAAATTTAAAATTTAAAAATGATTGAGAAAAATGATCACTGTGTTCAATGGGACACCTGGTTATTGCTAGTTATAATATCCACATCTGTATCAGATAGGTGGCAGTCAAGAACAGCAAGTACAGGCCCTTCACCCCACAATGTTGTCCCAACCCATGTAAAGGTATTCCACAACAATCTAATCCTTTCCCACCTCATCCCCTCAATTTTTATTACATACAGATTTCAGATCTATTGTCAGAGTAACGTCACATACAGCCCAGAGATTCTTTTCCCTGTGGGCCAGGCAGAATTACCACTTATTGGTAGTGCAAAAAACACTGTACATAATGTACACATGTAAATAAATAAACAAATGTAAACAACTGACTGTACAATACAGAGAGGAAAAAATAAACAATAAAGTGCAGAAGTAAGCATCCTTAAAAAAGTCTTTGAGTTTGGAGGGTGGAGGGGTAGCAGCTAGTGGTGCGAGGCCTTGTGGCATTTAGACCTCTTTCCTGATGGCAGCAGTGAGAGCAGAGCATGTGCTGGGTGGTGTGGATCCTTGATAATTGCTGCTACTCTCTGACTCTCCATGTGTCTATCTAAGAGTCTTTTGAATGTCCCTATTGTACCAACCCCTGGCAAGGTCTTCCAGACACCCACCAGTTTCTGACCCTAAACTTTTCTCCCCTCGCCTGCAACAGATCTCCTCTGGTATTAGCCTCAGGAGAAAAGTGCTGGCTGTCCTCGATGAAGTGAAGTCTGGTGCCTGTGATGTCGTAGGCCGAGTTAACAACCCTCTGGAGTTTATTCTTGACCTGACAGTTGGTGCCTCCATACCAGGCAGTGATGCAACCAGCCAGAATGCTCTCTACGGTACAACTATAAACATTTATGAGAGTCTTTGGTGACATAGAGAACTTCCTCAGACATCTCAGAAAGTATAGGCACTGGCGAGCCTTCTTTGTGATTGAATCAATATGGAGGCTCCAGGACAGATCCTCGGAGATGTTGACACCCAGGAATTTGAAGTTCTTGACCCTCTCCACTACTGAGCCCTCGATGAGGACTGGGTCACGTTCCCCTGATCTCCTCTTTGCGCGCTCAATAGAAATTCTCTGTATCCACTGGAAGGTTTGTAAACCACGGTCAGGGATCTCTCCTAGGCCAATATCCCAGCATTAAATGAGTTGGACACAGTCAGCTTCATTGGGCAGAAACATCATTCACATGGACAACACCTGACTCACAAAAACAAACCGTCTATTCCCAGTTCCGTCAAGGGAAGAGATTACCAGATGGACAGGGTGACTTAGTGGAGATATATAAGATTATGTGATGCATAGATAGGGTGGCAGCCAGCACCTACATCTAAAAGGTGACATTAGCAAACAATAATGGCAAAAATAGAGAAGCATCTGCAATGACTACTTCAGGTTTTGACTCATGTAGATCACTCCAGGAGAGAGGCTTAGCCTTTGTGTTGCACTCACTCTGCAAGTTAACTCCAGCTCTTCTTTGTGTATTAAATGACAATCACAACATCTGCAGACTATCTTATTCAACTCTAGAGGAGTAGACCCATCACACAGGATCTTTCAAGATTCAGGGGTCCTTTTATTGTCACGCAATAATACATTAAAATGTAATATACATAACCTTCGTTGTCTGCCAGGTAAACCAAGCCTCTTTTAAACTGTAACACCTGGGGCCTGGGCGTGATTACTGGGGCAAAGGTGCTGGAAGCACCTTTCAAATCGCAGGGGGATCGACCCATTAAATCGCCAACCCCGGTGATTTAAGGGGGGAACCCGCTCCCGCGATGATGCGTCATGTGCTCACCAGAAGTACTGAGGGACCCCCTGCGAGTAATAAGAGAACAGGCCCAGGCACCTGCGGAGGGCCTTTAGCGTGGGGGGAGGGGGGGAGGAGGGGTAACTCCATTAATGGGTGCACCTTTTCCGGATCTGGCCCGACGACTCCATGGGCCACAATGTACCCCAGGATGGTGAGGCGGGTGGTGCTGAACACACTCTTCTCCTTGTTGTAAGTGAGGTTCAGCTCTGCAGCCGTCTGGAGGAATTTTTCCAGGTTAGCATTGTGGTCCTGCTGGCTGCAGTGACGCACAAGACCTGGGTGAGTTTAACTGGGTTCCCTGACTACCTCTGAGGTAGGTCAGGGACCCGGTTGGGTTCCCACGAGGTTGACCCTGTTGGACCCTTCCTAACTGCCATGTAACCGGTCACTAACTTGCCTGGTTAACCCCATTTTACACGGCAGTGTGAAAGGGCCTTATAGAGTCACCCAGCGCCCCTAACAATAGAAGAAAGAGAAACAAGAGTCACTGAGTGTCCATGGATTCACCTCCAGCTCTCCTTCAGCCTCTGCAGCCATACAATTCGATTAATCGGCAACCGAAGCTCCGGATCCAAACCTCTGCCACGAACAGGGGGTCTTTAGCGTCCGCAGCCCTTCGGGTGCCCTCAGCACCGGGAAGAAGGTAGAAGGAGCAGCAAGATCAGGACTGCCAGGCTGTGAGATTGAGGAAGAGTGTCCCATAACCTTGGGTCTTTTAGAAATGAACCTGAGTAAATTATTTACACGATTTGTTTTAAGTGCGAGATCATTATGCACTGTGTAGTGTGTGCACTGTGGTCTGTTTTGTCTGGTTGAATATGTACAGTCAGATGATAAATTAACTTGAAATCAGAGCGTCCAAAGGGAAGCCATGGAGTCCACAGGGAGACAATGCATCAGGTCAGGACTGAATGGGGATCTCTGGTGCCTAACCTGCTACGCCACTCTGCCATCCTAAGTGTTGAGTTTACCTCGTGCGTTCTGCAGCCTTCTGTTTCCGAGGCTCACTGGCCCACAGCTGTCCCCTGCAATCCTGATTTCCATCATCTCTTCTCCCGGTCTTTCTATACATGAAAGCCCCTGACATTAATCTGACAGATCACACCCCTACTTACATCCCTTTTTTTTTAAGCCATCTGTCTTCATTCTGGCAGTTTGTCATTAAACAGTGACGCCCCTCATTTTTGCCGAGCTCCAGATGGAGAACGTTGAAAAGCCAGTGTGACCCATGCCTCCAGTGTCACAGCCTTACAGACAACACCAGACTATGAGGATCTGTGCATCAGCAAAGCAGGAAGGCTTTTGTTTTTAGAAGTGGTTTTTCACTTTTGTGCAGGGTTGACAGGATCAGAGCGTTTCCTTGTAAAAATATCCACACTCCGCTTTCCGAACTAGGCATTGAGCTTCTGTGCATAATTACAACTTTTAGCTGTGAGCGTACAAAGGGCATCAAACATGCGGAGGAGGCAGTGACAAGCCCTTCATTCTGGAAAGATGACTGTGAAAAGAGAATGAGGCATCCGAGAAGAGTGAATGCATTTTTAGCAGGTCATGGATGGGGAGAGAGAATCTGTCTCTGCTGCGAATGATGAGGAGACAGGGTCTGGCTAACCAAGGCAGCAGACAGGGAAATCTCATTCCCACAAAAGTAATTGTGCACCTTCTCTCACTGGTGGAGGGAATTTCAAAGTGGAAGCTACAGATCAATGACTCCTGAACGAAACTATTCAGCCCAGAGTCAGGTCTCCATAGTAACCTGCCCAGCCCAACTTCTCAAGGCAGGTTCTCATGGGCCAGTCAAAGAAAGTCCCTTTACAGTGGGATCGCAGCAGACAGAACTCAAGAGCTCAGGGTTGCTGAGTGGAGACAACACCCCGGGATCCGATTTTGGAGAAAGCCAGGCTGAATGCCTTGTGATTAAAGCGTGGCTAAAGTTCAGCTGTCTGCAGGGTCCAGCTGCAGAGTGACATTATGGATAGCCGAAGAGCTTCCTTTATATTCCAAGCTTCAAGCTGAGCTCTTACATTTACTAGGCTAACATTGTGATAATCAATAGATTTTAATCTCTCTGCAGGTCATTACCTTGATTTTTCTACATCTGCTCCTGGGTCAGAACACTGCAATTATTTCACGCAGTTTATAAAATGTTTACATTTTTGAACGATATATTACATCTTCGCGCCTAATGTAACGTCATTTTGCTTCAAGTATATTATACATATCACTGTTATATACTCCGAACATTGTACCTTTCTGTGGAATATAATGTCTTCGATATGACCTATCGTGTCAGAGCTGTTAAGAAATGTCAGTCTGATGCTTTTTATTCTGGTCCATTAATAATGTTGCACTTTCAGATAATTCTGTTCACATCAGTAAACCAGTTTCTATTGCACTTCTATTGCGATCTGGATTGCAATGATACATTGCACCCAAAACTCCTTATCCTTCCACTCAGCTCTCTTGCCCATTATTACCTACGATGTACACCAAACAAAGTTCATGTATTAGACAGTCTTTAAGGTCGGGTCTGAGGCAAAAACCAGCCTTGTGCTGTGGTCGGCCTCACTCCATCTCGTTTACACCATCGAGCCCTGCGAGGATGCAGTGGAGGAGGCCGGTGAGGGCAAGGAGCTGAGGGACGCTGAGCTGACAGCTGATGTTCAGCAACGGGGCTGAAAGGCAAGGGTCCGACCGGTTGAAGTCGGCTGCAGAGGATTTGTAGCCACATCGACATCAAGGAGTTGGGAGCGCGAGGAAAGACACACCGACAATCTCTCCAGAGCTGATGAAAAGGGTAGGCAGTGGATCCGATGGGTTTCCATCTGGGCCCCCAAGTGAGTGAATGGCCTCTAAGGGGTGAGCCCGGCACGCCGGGATTCTCTGCTGAACCCTCCAGAGGTGTCGTGGGTCTAGCAGGAGGAAGGAGGGCGCCCACTTGATAAGATGCCACCACTCACTTGGCCATCCCGCAGCAAGTCTCAGGAGTGCGATTAGGGTTAGTAACATCTAGTCCTACATCACATCCTTTCTCCCTCAGACATATGGAGCTAGATTTTCCAAAGTAACCATTGCTGTCCTTGGTTTCGCAGCCACGCCAACTAAAATTCCTTCATCATCCATGTATTTCAACAGCTATCTGACTCCTGAACGAGCCTCACATGAATAAGATGGTGTTGCCCTTGTTCCGATCTGACTGGTCAGTGCACTCTGTACCCTGCACTCGTTACCCACCCTCCACTCTGTTACCCTGCACTCGTTAACTTCCACTCTGTTATCCTGCACTCGTTACCCTGCACTCGTTACCCTGCACTGCTACCCTGCACTCTGTTACCCTGCATTCCTTATCCTCCACTCTGTTACCCTCCACTCATTACCCTGCACTCATTACCCTGCACTGCTACTCTGCACTCGTTACCCTGCACTGCTACCCTGCACTCTGTTACCCTCCACTCATTACCCTGCACTGTGTTACTCTGCACTCGTTACACTGCACTGTTACTCTGCATTCTGTTACCCTGCACTCTGTTACCCTCCACCTGTTACCCTGCTCTCTGTTACTCTGCACTCTGTTATCTTGCAGTGGGTTAACTGCACTCTGTTACCCTCCACTCATTACCCTCCACTCTGTTACCCTCCACTCATTAGCCTCCACTCTGTTACCCTCCACTCGTTACCCTCCATTCTGTTACCCTCCATTCTGTTACCCTCCATTCTGTTACCCTCCACCCTGTTACCCTGCACTCTGTTACCCTCCACTCATTACCCTCCACGGTTACCCTCCACTCTGTTACCCTGCACTCTGTTACCCTCCACTCATTACCCCACACTCTGTTACTCTGCTCTCTGTTACCCTGAATTCTGTTACTCTGCTCTCTGTTATCCTGTACTTTTTTACGCTGAACTCTGTTGCCCCACACTCTGTTACTCTTCACTCTGTTACTTTGCACTCTGTTACCCTGAACTCTGTTACTCTGCCCTCTGTTGCCTCACACTCTGTTACTCTGCCCTCTGTCACTCTGCCCTCTGTCACTCGGCCCTCTGTTACTCTACCCTCTGTGCAGTATCATTTGCTGTAGTTATGTATGGTTTGGCTTGCTAGATAGCCTTTTCACTGGTACATCGGTACACGTGACCATAAAGTTGAACTTAAGCTCTTCACTTAAGTCAAGTTCAAGTTTATTATTATCTGTCTATTTCACAACAATTATTATCTGTCTATATACAACCAGATGAAACAGTTTTTCTTCGGACCACTGTGCTCACACATACACATACAATACATAATTCATAATAATCACTTATATAAACATCATATAAAATAAATACATATAAATATTCTAGAATTATTTACTCAGTTACAGAATACCGCTCATCAGTCTCACAGCCTGTGGGAAGAAGCTATTTCCCAGCCCGACAGTCCTGATTTTGATGTTCCTGATGGCAGTGGGTCAGAAGAGATGCTTTGTGGTGGATGGACAGGGCCGTCCATAATTCTTTGAGCCTATTTAAGCAACGGCATGGGTGAACATTGTTAATGGTGGAAAGGGAGACCCCAGATATCTTCGCTTCCCTCCTCCAATTTCAAAAATGTCCTCAACACCTTCTTTCAGTCCAACATTCCTACGGACTCATGGGAATCTCAGGCTCAAAGGGATTCACTGTGGAGAACCAGCGTTCAGGGTAGTGTTGAGAATCTCAAGTCCCTTCACTGGGTCATTCAGAAGCCCCTGGTAAATGAAAGAAGGAGCACAAATGCCCTACCATTCAGACACTCCATCAACCACCTCCTATCCCATTCACAAAGCATCATAGCCTTAGGTGGCCATATCTAATGTTCAAGTCTAGGTTCAGAAGGAAGTCCTCAGATTGGGATCCACAGCTCATCTAGATCACAATGAATGAGAAACAGAATTGTCTGGACCCAGAAGGAGTCCTGGGCTTATTATGTCCATATCAGCTCTTTGAATTCAATATGAAGTTCCTTCAAGTAAGTATTATGAGGCAAAGGAGGGCACAGCTAAGCTAACACAGCTAGCTCCGATGACCCATCCAGACCTGTGTGGAGTTTGCATGCTCCCTGCCTGGCTGTGTGGGTTTCTCCTAGGTGCTGCAGCTTCCTGCCGCATCCCAAGGATGTGCAGGTGGGCAGATTAATGTACCACAGCAAATTGGTGAGGTGCAGGCCCTGAGGAGAGTTGATGGGAGTGTGGCGTGAATACAGAGGAATTAATGGTGGATTACTGAAGCTTGTTTGCCTTGAACCAAGGCATCAATTTAAATTTAAATTTGGACATACAGCACGGTAACAGGCCATCTTGGCCCATGAGTCCATGCTGTCCAATTTAGACCCAATTAACCTTCATCCCCAGTACGTTTCAAATGGTGGGAGGAAACCAGAGCCCCTGGAGAAACCCACGCAGACACAGGGAGAATGTAAAACCCCTTACAGACAGCATGGGATTCGAACCCTGGTCCTAATCACTGGTGCTGTAAAGTTGCTGTGATGACCATGGCACCAACTGTGATGCCCTCAGATGAAATTGGCCCATATGTGCTGTGTCTGTCTAAAGCTCTAAAATGTGATAGTAGCGAATATTATAAAAAGAACCAAGGTAAATTTTTAGTGAGTGTGGAATGAGCTGCCAGATATTTAAGGACAATTTGTATAGGTACATGAAGGCTATAGGCTATGGTCTGGTTGTATGTCAATGAGTCTGGGCAGAATGATAATTTGCCACAGACTAGATGGGCTAAAGGGCTGTTTCTGTTCTGCAGAGTTCAATAGTTCTCTGGTTTGTACCCTAAAGACCGAGAGGGAAGGAGAAATGAACATGGGTACTTTCATGGAGTGGAGTGGGGGTGGAGTAAAGTGAGGCTAATTCAGCTGAAAGAAAAGCTATTTCCTCCAAATAAACTCACCCCCCCCACCCACCCCAGGTCCACACCCTGCAGTGCTCCCCTAAACAGCACTGTGGGGGCATTTCAACAGATAGTCTTGCCACCACCTTCTTGAGGACACATCGGGGTGGGTAACCAATATGATGCCCACATTCAAGAAAAAAACTTTTAAAAAGCCAGCCTTAAAGTAACAGTTGCACATGACGCTTCATAGCATCATGGAAAACAGAAGCAGAAGAAGGCCATTCGGCCCTTCAAGCCTGCACCACTATTCAATCACGCAACCTCAGTCCCTATTCCTGCTTTCTCTCTGGACCCCTGGATCCTTTCCACCAATAGGGCCATGTCCAACTCTCTTGCGAATATTTCTAACAAGCTGGCCTCAACAACGTTCTGTAATAGAAAGTTCTACAAGTTCACAACTCTCCTCATCTCTCTCCTAAATTGCTTTCCACTTAGTCTGTGATCCGTTGTTATTCACATTGTATACGCATGCAATATTGATGAGCAATAAATCCTGAAACAAGATATAATACAGTGGCCTGGTGCGAGTCTATTACACTCTGCTGTCACATTCTCTTTTCTAATGGTGTTACAGTAAACTAAGGGTCTACTTGAAGAATTGCCTGCACTATTCTAATTTGTGTTGGTTACACAATGCTGGCGACCTTGGTATGGGAGAGGACACGGCCATTGGTCTGCATATGTTCACGGTGCATTTGGAAGATTTAGTGGTATCTCTACTATTGGTAGTCCAGGTATCAAAAGCAAATAGAAGAACAGAGATCATTGCTGCCCAGTAGACCATGGGTTGTATAGAAGATTTGTGATCATAATGGGGATCTCCCAGAGTGATGTCCCCTATATCGATGCCCCAGTCAGTTCCGTTTCCCTCGTAATTCACGAGCCCAACACCAGAAATATTCTGAGGTCCTCCTCCAAGTTCAAGAATGTCTTCAACACCTTCTTTCAGCCCAACATTCCTATGGACTCATGCTCAAAGGGACTCACTGTGGAGAACCAGCGTTCAGGGAGGTGTTGAGAATCTCACTGGGTCATTCAGAAGCCCCTGGTAAATGAAAGAAGGAGCACAAATGCCCTACCATTCAGACCACCTCCTCTCCCTTGCACGGAGAATTATTTGGTTCTCACGTTGATCACTACCAAAACACATAAGTGGCTCCATCCCAGGGCACAGTCAAAGAAGAAGCATCATGGAAGAAAGAGGTGTGGGTCATTACTTGCTATTGTGGCGGACAGAGCGTGGATCTCCCATTCCAGTTCTCCATCCCACTCCCTTGCTGACATGTCTGTCCAGGGTCTCATTGCATTGCCAGACTGAGACCACCAGTAAATTGGATGAGCAACACCTCATCTTCTGACTGGACACCCTCCAACCGGATGGCATTAATATCAACTTTTTGGCCTTTTGTTAACCCCCCCCCTCTTCCACTCTCTCCATTCCCTGTCTCCTTTCCCACAGACATGATAAATTCTACCTAGTCCCTTATCACATCCAATACACCTGTTGTTGGTCTGGATTCCTCCCCCATTGTTTGAATTCTGGGACTTTCTGATATATCCTGGTTCTGCCCTTTCTGATCGTTCCTTGAGGAAGGGCTCAGGCCAGAGACTTCGCCAATATATCTTTGTCTCCTATAGATGCTGATGAGACCAGCCGAGTTCTTCCAGCATTGCGGTGTATTTTACAATCACAGTCTGCAGCCCATCGTGTTTCACTCGCTGGTTCATTATCTGGGCTTTCTCCCTCCCCGGAAGGAATGCGCGTCTATTAGATGCATTACCACAGTGAGCATCTCCACCACCACCCTCGTCCTCCGGGAGCAATGCGCGAGTACTGTGAGTATTACGCTGCCGCCAGCGCCGGTCAGCGCCCTGGACTTGTTCGTTCCGCACAGGCTCGGGGTCCAGGGCCGCCGTGGAGTGGCGGGGTAGTGTGCGAGCTCCGGGCACACTCGGGAGTCTGGGCGGCGGAGGGGTGCACGTCCGCGCCCGCACACCCCAGGTGAGTGAACCCTGCGGCTGCCTGTGCCGGGACCCTAACGCCTGAACTCATTCATCAGGGAAGTGCTGAGAAGTTTGCGGCTCCGGTCCGAGGGGCAAAGAGTGATGAGGGCAGAGCAAGAGTGGAGGGGTCGCGCTCACTGCGAGGGGGACGGGGTTCTGCGCCAACGTCGGCGGGAAACGAGTGACTGGCTCCGGGCTGCAGGAGTGGCAGTTTCACTCCTGGGGTCGGGAGAGTGGCTGATGAACGGGGAACAGGGCAGAGAGGGATCAACCCCACGACAGAAGTTGGATGGATATAGAACAGACAGGGGCTCCTGGATGGGGAGCGGCGGGGGTCCGAGAGAGAGAGAGAGAGAGTTGCTGAGTTCCCGACAGAGTGGGGGGCGTCAGTGGGCATCTGGCCACGATGTGGAGACGTATGTGTTGGTTCCCAGTACTGGGTTGCGCTGAGTGGGGAGATGCTGCATCCCCAACACTCCCAAGCAGGGCTGCTGGCAGGCTGGACACCAGAGACCCCTGGGGAGTGGGTGGTCTCTCCATGGGTGCCTTATCCCAGGAGATCTGGGCAGAGGAGGACATCACCCAGGAAGAGGCCTGTGGGCTCGAGGTTCTGCCTTGACACCAGTCACGTTCCTCCTGGGCTCACCCCCCCCCCCTCCACTTTTATTCCTTTGCAAGTGTTTTGTAACAACCTGCCTAATCCCACGCGGGCTGAAAATTTAACCCCCGTGAGGTGCAAAGGGGACAGGGGTCCTGAAGCTGCTGGGACGCGCTGAGGTCGGACAGTGGTGGGTGCAGAGATGCCCCAGCAGATGAGATTGAAAATACTCAGCAGGTCGGGCAGCATCTGTGAGCAGAATCCCAGCACTGCAGCCAGAAACAAGCTGCTGGCAAGGCTCAGCGGGCCAGGAAGCTTCTGTGGTGGGAAGTAGCCTTGATGAAGGATCTCAAGCAGAAACATCGGCTCTCCATGCTCCCCCCTCCCTTCGCACCACCCCCTGGGCTCCTCCAGTAGCTGGGGTCTTTTTTTCCAATTCCAACAACTGCACCCCCGCCAGGTTGAACATGGTTGTGGGGTGGCGCGGTTTCCCATTGAGAGCAGAAACCATGCACACAGACTGATGGGAAAACTACCTGCAAGGGTTGTCAGGGCTGCACTGGGCAATGTTTGAGAATATTTAGTGAATGGCCGAATTGTGAGTGAAATTTACTACAGGTTAGTGAGACATTAACATGAGATATTTTGAATTGAAAATGATTTCTAACTTCAGACAAAAGTTAATTCACAGAAAGTAATGAAATGTTCAGGAAATCTCCTGCCTTTTGCATCGATGCAGTGTCAGGGCATGAACAGGGCCCTTTAAAGTGATCCTGTCTTGGCTTTGACTGTGTTTGCGGAGGCTGGAGAGAAGGAGCTCCCACTTATAGCTGAAAATGGTCAGGAGAGCTACACCAGGGAGAGGCTGAATGGGCTGGGTGTTTATTCCCTGCACTGTAGCAGGTTTGGGACTGACCTTCTAGCGTTGAATGAGATTATTGGGGGCATAGGTAAGGTGAGAGGACTCAGTTTTTTTTTAACCAGGTTAAGAGAGTCTACAACTTGAGGGCAAAGTTTGAAGGTGAGAGGAACAAGATGTAGAAGGGATCAGAGGGGCACCTCCATTACTCAGAGGGTAATGGGTTTTTTGGAATGAGCTTCCAGAGGAAGTGGTAGAAGCAGGGACATCTGTAACATTTTCAACACCGTTAGACAGGTGCATGGGTAGGAAAGATTCAGGGGGGGTATGGGCCAAGCACAGGCAAATGGGACTAGCTGAGGCTGGCGATGTGATCAGTGTAGATGTGTTGGGCCAAGGGGTCTGTTCCTGTGCTATGAGGTTCAATGTGGAGGACAGTCATTGAACTGAATCTCACCCACAGCACCACTCTTGGCATGGAATGAAGACTGGGCAAAGAAAAGTTTGTGTTGGAATATGTGATCTGATCCGTGGGATTACTGTCTTTCCCCCCCCCCCACCTCTCCACCCACGTCGATGAGATGGCAGCCCAGAGTGGCATCCTTCCAAACCACAACATCAGTGTATGCCTGTCTCATAGCCCAGTGACATTGAGGCACATCATTTCCCTGCCAGTCATGGAGGCATACAACACAAAAAGAGGCTCTTCAGCCCACTATCTCCATGCTGGCTATCCTATCCACACTAATTCTATTTACCAGCACTTGGTCCATAACCTTCTGAGCCTTGAAAATTAAAATTGGTGTTTGGATATGCCTTTGTTTCAGTGACGCTGCCTCTAACAGCCCCTTGGGAAGCATTTACCAGATTTCAACCTGCACTCTGGGTGAAATATTATTTTAATTTCATATCTCCTCTAAACCATCCAGCTAAGGAGAAGAGTTCTTCTCTGACTCTCATAATTTTGTACATGTTTACCAGTCCTTTGAAAACAAACCCTGCCCATGCAGTCTCACCTCATAACTTTAATCTGCCATCACAGATCCTGATGAATCTCCTGTGCAGTCATCTCCTTTCTCTAGTGTACTGTACACTGCATTCCAGCTGTAGGGCGACTAATGCTTTATCGACTTGCTTTTTCCTTCTGTCCCCCAGTAGACATGGGACAGTGTCTCGAATGGCTTCAACAGCATCCTCGGGCATCCTTGGACTAGTGCACCGCGATCCCTCTGTTCCTCCCCACTCCCTGGGGCCCTGCCATTCATGATGTAGCCCTGTTGTTTCACCAGCTGTTCTGAGAATTTGAGAACTCCGAGTCTCAGACCGTTAACAGACAAATTTGGGCTCCAGAAGCAGGCCATGCAACAGTGAGGCAAATGATGAGGCTCTGTGACCCACATACAAAGTCTAACAGATGAGTGGTGTGGGCAGCGAATGGTACAATTCCAAGCTAGATGCAGATCTCAGTACATGGATTTCAAATGCTGATGAATTTTGTTATACCTCGTGGTTTTATTATTATTATTCCATAAAAATATGTTGTTATTGATGTTGGTTGTGGCTTCTAGTTCCGACAGTGGAGAATCGGTACTGACATTTTAGTGTAGCGCCGAGGGAGTGTTGCAGTATCACTTAGACAGCTGATCATCACCTTGCTGTCTGTAGGACGGTGCTCGTGTTGGATGTTGATGGAACACTAAGTAGGTGTCAAGATTCCTCCACCTCGTCAGTGCTGTTGTGAGAGGTGCTCCATGAATGGGGCTATTCTTGCAGTTGAGAAAGGATGAAGTCTGGACACTGTTGTACCTTCAGGCATTTTATCTTTATTCAGTCGGCAAGCGGTGAGAAACCGAGCTGCTGCTTTTTCTTGCCTGTTTGGTTGCACTTGTTCACCTGATTTGAGACGACCCATTGTTAGTTAAGCCGCCCTCGCTGGAGCTGTGGTGATTGTTACTGGAGTCTGGACAGCTGCAAATTGCGGCAAGGAGGAAACTCCCTGAACACAATACACATTGAGTTGCTCGTGCAGTGATTGAATATTACTTCACTGGTCACAAAGGCAGAGTTTACTTCCATATTTGAGTGCCAACAAATGTTTCCATATTTGCATATTTTTATCACCTTGCAACAAGCCATGTCTGGATCTTCAAATGTCTTTTCCAGGACAGAGTAATTCATGTGGATGGTCAAAAAACTTCTGGGGAGAGAGATCCAGACGCCCAAAATTAGTGCGGTGAAGGTCGACTCTCTTGGGTTCCTTATTGTTGAAAGATAGAGCAAATATGCCTACGTTTGATGTGCTGAGTGACAAAATAAATCTGGCTTGATCTCAGTCGCCGTGTTGCAAAATAACTTGGCTGAAACTGTGTGATGCCTGGTTTGATGTCAGGCCATTTACGTGGCCCCATTGTCTTATGTAGGGCTGATGCGTCTGAGAGTTTGCAAACCATTATCTCTCGAGCAGCCTCTAGCCTGTGCTCTGTAGATAGTACTAATCTGTCCTTTTCATTTCAAAACTGATTGCTGCTTGTACAGGTTCTTATTTGCCTGTGATCACCTAATTCTGAAACTCCTGAACAATACCAAGCAAGGATAAAATATCAAAATATACTAATGGCTTCGAGTTACAAACATTCAATTCAACAACACTTTTTTTGCAATGAAGGAATTCAACAATAGTTGAGATTTTAGAGGGTGTTTATGTGTGATGTGTATGAAGTGCATGGATATGTATCTGGACATGGATGTGTTTCTGTCCTGTTTATTCTCTACCACATTCTGGGCTTTGATTTAGACAGTAGCAGCTTTGATTTAGACGATACCCTTAGTGGTGGCTGAGTTAAGAAATTGTGATTTTTAAGGAAGCCAAATAAATATAACATGGGGGGAAGATTAGTGAGTGTGGGGCAGGTTTGGATCTTTTTAGAGATACAGTGCAGTAACAGGCCTTTTGCGGCCCATGTGCCCGTGCATACCCCAGATACACCAATGTGACCATTTTCTCAATTAACCCTGCACGTCTTTGGCAAGAGGGAGGTAACTGGAGCACCCAGGGAAAGCCCACGCAGACACAGGGAGATTAAACAAGCTCCTTACAGGGCATGCGCTGGATTCGAACCCAGGTCACTGGTGGTGTAAGTTGGGGGGAGGGAGAGGGAAAGAGAGGGGAAAGAAAGGGGTAAAAAGACAGAGCAGGAGAGAGAAGGGAGGGGGTAGAGAAGGAGAGGGAGGGGTAGAGAAAAAGAAAGGGAGGGGGTAGAGAGAGAGGAGTAAAGAAAAAGATGTACATGGGGGGGTGAAAGGAGGGTGAGAAAGGGGTAGATAGAGAGGAGGGAATGAAAATGCAGGGGAGAGAAAGGAGAAAGAGAGAGAGAGGAGGGAGAGGACAGGAGAGAGAGAGAGAGAGAGAGAGAGAGAGAGAGGGAGGAGAAGGGAGGGAAACCAGAAAAAGGAGGAAAGAAAGGAGAGAGAGAGAGAGAGTGGACTCGGGTGATGGAACTGCTCTCCAGGTGTGAAACAGCATAGGCTGCCCCTGAGGGCCAAAATCCTGTTTGTGTCACGGTTGTCATCACTCCTCCTTCCCCCCGCCCCACCCTGCCCTTTTTTTTGGGATGGAAACGATGCGGATCAGTGGTTGGCTGCCTCATCGGGAAAAGCCCAGGTACATCTGCACTCAGTCCAAAACTAAGATCATCACCTCCAGGAGCTAGTGTTAAAGGGACAGCATTCAGCAGGAATAGCTGGCCCAAAGCAATGCCCATCTGGCTGAGTAGAGAGAGTGCCAGCATTTAGTAATCGTGGTTCTAGGACAAGGCAAGGTGAGCGAGATGATGAACAATCTGGATTTCCCAGGGAGTTGGATACCAGATCATGGGGGTTAGATCAGTGGAAAATGATGTGTAAAGCTCATTTTGTGGTGTCCAGTAGTTGTCTCACATCTTGCATTTGTACATCTCAACATAAGACATCTCTGGGTGCTACTGATGGGCAACGTCAAACACATTGTGGAACTGGAATAACATTTTCACTCATTCCTCCTCCCTCACCACCATTTGGAGCCCCAAACAGTCCTTCCAAATGAAGCAACACGCAACACTTGTGAATCTACGGGGCTCATCTACTGCATCCGACACCCCTAATGTGGCCTCCTCAACATCCGGGAGACTGGATGCAGACCAGGAGATCGTTTTGATGAGCACCTTTAGTTTGTCCACTGCAACAGCAAGGACCTCCCAGGAGCTGACCATTTCAATTCCACACACCATTGCCACACTGATATGTCAATCCAAGGCCTCGTGCATGGTCAAATCAAGGCGACCCACAAACTGGAGAAGCAACACCTTGTATTCAGTCTCCAACCAGCCAGCATTGACATCAACTTCCATCTCCAATTTCTTTTAACCCCCTGCCCCTCTGTCTCCTTAAATCCAGCTCTCCATGCTCCTTCCTTCTATCATAGAGCTACCCTTGCCCCCCCCCACCCCTTCCCCCATCACATCTCAGGATTTTTCTCTTCTTCCCTCCCATCTGTACCAACTTGGCCTCTCACCTGTTAGTCTGTGCTCCTTCCCTAACCTTTCCTCCCTCCTCTCTCCTTCCTCCACCTGGCCTCCTGCCTGGCAAAGGTCCCAGGCCTGAAACGTTGGTTACACTTTACTCTTATGACCTACTGAGTTCAAAACCATTGGACACTACAGCACAGAAAACAGGCCATTCGACCCTTCTAGTCTGTGCCAAAATATCATTCCTCTCATCCCACTGTCCAGCACCCACTCCATAACCTTCCAGACCTCTCCCATCCATGTATCTGTTCAATTTATTCTTTGAGCAAGAGTGAGCCCGCAGTTACCACGTCAGATGGCTGCTCTTTCCACACTCCCTCCCCTCTCTGAGTGAAGAGGTTCCCCATAAACCTTTCCTCTTCCACCCTAAAGCCATGTGCTCTTGTATTTAGCTCTTCCAATCTAAGTTTCTCCCACGCGTCTGTGCAAAGTTACCCAAAACGGCTGAAGTTTTAGAATTTAAGTGGACTTTAAGAGGCAATTTAGAGAAGAGAGGGAGAAAGTGCCAGAGTTTGGTTCCTTGGAAAGTGAGATGCTGGGGGTGGAGAATCTCTGGAATTTCCTATCCTGGAATATTGCAGTGGCTGGATCACTGAAGGTATTTAAAGAGGAGGTTTTTGAAAGATCAGGAAATTGAGGGCTGTGGGGGAATTGGCACAGAAGGGTTGCCTGGAGTTCAGTGAATGATCCCAGGGTTAACACATGAGGAGTGTTTGATGGCTCTGGAATTTCAAAAGATGAGGGGGGGGGATCTCATCGAAATCTTCGGAGTATTGAAAGGGCTGGAACAGAGTGGATGTGGGAAGGACATTTCCAGCAGTGAGAGAGTCTGGGAACAGAGGGCACAGCCTCAGAAGAAAAAGGACGTTCCTTTAGAGCAGGGATGAGGAGAAGTTTCTTCAGCCTGAGGGTGGTGAATCTGCAGGATTCGTTGCCACAGACGGCTGTGGCGGCCAAGTCATTGGATAGATTTAAAGCAGAGGTTGGTAGGTTCTTGATTATGGAGGTTATAGAGAAAAGGCAATAGAATAAGGTTGCAAGAAAAAATAACATCAGTCATGATTGGAATAGGAGATCATACGACGGACTGAATGGCCTAATTCTGCACTTGTACTTCATGGCCTTATAGAATTAAAGGATCTGACGATGCTAGAAAGTCCATGGAGATCATGAGAGTTGTATAGCAGGGAACAGACCCTTTGGCCCAACTGACCCTTGCCTACCAAGTTGGTATTCTGGGCAGGTCCTGTTTGTCTTAATTTGATCCATATCCTTCGAAGCCTGTCTATCCAATCCCTCCATTGCCTTTCCCCATGATACTCCTTCCAGCCTCTACAACTGACCCACCACCTCCCCAACACACTCAGTTAAAGCAGATTCTGATCGCAGCTCTGCAGGATGATGTCAAGGCTTTGGAGAGGGTGCAGAGGTGATTTACCAGGATGTTGCCTAGATCTGAGAACATGTCTTAAGAACAAAGGTTGATAGAGCTCGTTTTTCTCTTCAGAGCAATGAACAATGAGAGGTGATTTAATAAGGGACATACATAGGGTGGACAACCAATACCTTTTCCCCAGGGGGATAGCAGCAAACACTAGAGGAGATCTGCTTAAGGTGAATGGAGAAAAGTTTAGGGGAGATGTCAAAGGTAAGTTTTATTTTTACTGAGAGAGTGGAGGGTGCCTGGAATGCATTTCCATGGGTGGGGTTGGAAGCTGGTACAATAGGGATGTTCAAAAGTCTCTTAGATAGGCACATGGATATGAGAAAGATAGAGGGTAATGGGTGTGAGGCAGGGAAAAGTTAGATTGTCTTGAAGTAGGTTTACATGTGTTGACACAACATTGTGAGCCATGGGGGCTGGTACTGTTCTAATTAGCACAGAAAGTTTTTTTTTACCACAGACACCTTGAGCTTCTAAATATCTCAGACTGGCTAGATGGTGTATCCCAAGCTACTGTGGGATAGAGTTAAGACTCTCATCATAGTCTGGTATCACCCGGTCTTGGTGAATGGTGGAATAGAAAAATACATAACTGTTCACTTTTGATCAGATTATATATGAGTCACCAGGAAAAAAAATGGAGAAATGAGTGAGATTATACATTTTTCCTGGTAACTACAGTGATATTAAACTGAACCAAATAGATGCAGGGAGAAGGAGACGTGTGTTTGAACCAATCTTCGATGTTCAGTGGCTTGTGGGATCATTCACCTTGTTGATAGGAGTCTGGAATACAGACTCAAGGAAGCTACGTGCAACCCACATCACTTATTGGCATGGCCCCAGTGAGTTATGAGCTCCACAATGCAGGAAGAATCTCAAGGCCAATTGTTTGCCAAAATTAGACATGTTTGTATAAATGTGATGTAGGAATTGCAGCTCAGTGCAGAAATTAAGTGGGTTCTTCTTAGCAGAGAAGGTCAAAAGACCTGTTCTTGTTCCAAGAGGGGGGAGATTCATCCCATTGGGTCAATGCTGTTTCTCAGAGAGCAACCCCTCCTGCCCCTGGTGTCCTGTAATTTGATCATGTTCTCTCTCACTTGCCCATCAACCGACTCGCAACATCATTCTTGTCATTAAATTACTCCTTGTTAACTGACCAGCACATCTTGGGGAGGTGGAAGGGAAACAAAACGTCCACTGAAAATCCACAGGGTAACCAGAGGAATGTGAAAAACACCTCACTCCTGGTCAGGACCGAACCGTGGCCCCACACACCACACTCCTGGTCAGGACCAAACTGTGGCCCCACACACCGCACTCCTGGTCAGGACTAAACTGTAAACACACACCACACTCCTGGTCAGGACTAAACTGTAAACACACACCACACTCCTGGTCAGGACCGAACCATGGCCCCACACACCACACTCCTGGTCAGGACTGAACCGTGACCCCACACACCGCACTCCTGGTCAGGACTAAATTGTAAACACACACCACACTCCTGGTCAGGACCAAACCGTGACCCCACACACCACACTCCTGGTCAGGACCAAACCGTGACCCCACACACCGCACTCCTGGTCAGGACTAAACTGTAAACACACACCACACTCCTGGTCAGGATTAAACTGTAAACACACACACCGCACTCCTGGTCAGGACCAAACTGTAACCCCACACACCACACTCCTGGTCAGGACCAATCCATAATACCACCCCTCAAATATTGCCCTCTAATCTTGAAGAATTTTGATCGAGCTGAAGGAACCTTGCTTGTGCCGGTCTGGGGTCACAATGGTGGGTGGATGAAACAGGTAGCATTAGGGTGCCTCTCTGCCAGTGGGCTATTGTGGTTCCAAATCCACAGTGATAAAAGAGAGGTGACAAATTGCTGCCAAGGCTAGACAGGAAATCAAATGGTGGTTCAAACAGTTAACTGCGTTGATTGCACTGAGCATTATTACTGTTCCATCTTTGAAATGTTCGACAAGTACTACATCAGGGGGCTTTGTTCTGAAATCTCTGGTCAAGGCACTCAGGGTCTCGGCAGGATACGTTCAGTATCTATCTCATTGGTGCAACATAGTGTGGTGGTTACTGAGACTGGGTCGTAGAGCGGCTGGTGAACTCTGTTACCTCAGCAGACACTGGTAGGAGCAGTTACTTGAAGGGGGTTGTTGGAGGTTCAAGAGCCTGATCTGTTGGATATAAAGTGTTCTTGAACCTAGAGGTGATGGACTTTAGATTTTTGTATATTCTGCCCGAAGCTAGCAGTGAGAATTCAAGTTTCAAGATTATTTTCTTGTCATTTAATACAACAATACAATGCAATTTTACACAAAAGTTCCTTTAGTCTACGGTAAGGCAATCAAAGATTTACCAACTTGCCTGTCGCCCCTTACAGTCACAGAAAGAGAAGCAAAAGAGAGACCTCCCAGAAATGCTGATTGACCATAAATTCGCCTCCAGTGTTCTCGCAGCCACAGTCCAAACCATCAGCACCTGGGTCCCAGATGCAAATCTCTGACATGATCAGAAAGCCTTCAGCACCCTGTCACGTCCCGGTTCCAATACCTACTACCCTTTCAGCCAATCTTGAGCCAGTGCCCAGCAGGCCACAGCCTAGTGTGGGTGCCTTGACCACAATCGCCTGCAGTTCCACGCCTCGTGTCGCCAACAGTCTGCCGCCACCCTCATGTTCTTCAGCCTCAGAGCCCCCCTGCTGGTCCGCCGCCGTAGTCATCATCCTGTGGGTTGTCTCCTTTGCTTTTCCTACTCAAATGGGGAGCGGTCACCCCATTTTCAGGTACCCTGCGCCTGTTCTCTGCTTCCCTGAAGAGAAGAGGTTATGACCAGGGTGATGGGGGTCGCTTATGATGCTGCCTGCTTTTTTTAAAAATATTTTTTTATTTTTCACACTCTGAACCATATCAACTAAATTATGTACAAACGTATCTCATTAAATTTACACAGTGGTCTTTTCTCCCTTTTTTCCCCCTCGCCCCCTTTCCCTCCCTCCCCTCCACCCACCCCCCTCCAAAACCCATAAATATTCAACATATACAATACAATAAAACAATATCTTCACACAAAGAAAAATAAACAAGAAAAATGCATCATCTATTTATTACACACTGATTCTAGTCATTTTGTCTTATCATTTTCATTCTCATTTTAGGGGATGGAGGTCGTAGGCAAGCTCTCTCTGATATGTTCCATGTATGGTTCCCAAATTTGTTCAAACATTGTGACTTTATTTTTAAAATTTTGTTATTTTTTCCATTGGAATACATTTATTCATTTCCATGTACCATTGCTGTATACTCATGCTCTCTTCCATTTTCCAAGTTGACATTATACATTTTTTTGCTATCGCGAAGGCTATCATAATGAATCTTTTTTTCACTTTATCCATTTTGAGGCCTATATAATCAAGGTGGTTTGCAGTTACCAAATTTTAGAAATTATTATAGAGCAGCACAATTAAGATATTTATCAGATTTTTACCAGACAAGGGAAAAACCAGACTGGACTAAGATAGAACTAGATAAAATAGGGGAGAAGGTACTTTATAAGTGGGATGAAAAGCTGGTGCAATATAAAAACTCACCAGTACTGCATCATTTACTTAATACATCATTTACTTGAAGATCCACTTAGAAAGGAAAAAAACGAATTATCAAATACCAAAATTACTATTGAAAATCATCTAATCCCTTTTACAATAGATAACCTTTCCTTTAGAGAATGGGAGAGAAAAGGAATCAAAATAATAGAAAATTGTTTTTTGGGAAATAATTTATTAACATTTGAACAGTTGAAGTACAAATATGGAATAACTCATGGTACAATGTTTGTATATCATCAATTGAAAGCTTATTTAAAGGATAAATTGGGAAACAGCTTGAGATTACCTGAAGGAAGCAGCTTTGAATATGTGATTACAGACACAATGATAATTAAAAGATTTATAACCAACGTGTACATTAAGATGCAAGATAAGGAAAATGAAATAAACTATAAACCTAAGCAGAAGTGGGAAAAGGATCTAAACAAAGATAAAAAAATGAAGTATGGGAAAAGTTATGTTCTGGAACTATGAAGAATGCAATAAACACAAGGTTACGTATGATACAGTATAATTGGTTACACAGGGTATATATTACTCCTCAAAAATTAAAAAAATGGGATTCAACATGATCAGATAGGTGTTTTCGCTGTAAGAAGGAAATGGGAACAACATTACATGCAACTTGGACATGTACGAAAGTGAATACATTTTGGGAAGAACTAAATCAGATACTAAATAAAATTACAAAAAATAACATACCAAAAAAACCAGAGATATTTCTTTTAAGTAACATAAGAAGTAGAGAATTAGGCCTCAAATTAGATAAAGTGCAAAAAAGATTCATTATGATAGCCTTAGCGATAGCAAAAAAATGTATAATGTCAACTTGGAAAATGGAAGAGAGCATGAATATATAGCAATGGTACATGGAAATGAATAAATGTATTCCATTGGAAAAAATAATGTATAATTAAAAAAATAAAGTCACAATGTTTGACTTTATTTATCTAACGCTACCCTTGGTTTCCTCCCTTTCCACAAGAATTTCCTTATTATTCTCTAGTTCATTAAAGAATTTTTCTTTTAAAGGAATTGGTAATGTTTGAAATAAGTATTGTATCCTTGGGAAAACATTCATTTTAATGCAGTTTACCCTCCCTATCAACATTAGCGGTAATTCTTTCCAATGTTCTAAGTCTTCCTGCAATTTCTTTATTAGTGGCTGATAATTTAGTTTGTACAAGTGGCTTAAGTTATTATCCAACCTGATCCCTAGGTATCGGATTGCTTGTGCTTGCCATTTAAATGGTGATTCTTTTTAAAATTCTGTATAATCTGCGTTACTCATTAGCATCACTTCACTTTTATTTGTGTTGATCTTGTACCCTGATATTTCTCCATATTCCTTCAATTTCTTATGTAATTCTTTTACTGACACCTCTGGTTCTGTTAGGTATACTATGATATAATCTGCAAATAAGCTGATTTTATATTCCTTCTCCTTTATTATTATCCCTTTTATTTTATTTTCTATTCTTATCAGTTCTGACAAAGGTTCTATTGCTAAGGCAACAATGAGGGGGATAGTGGACATCCCTGTCTAAATGACCTACTTAATTTAAAGTGACTCAATACATATCCATTTATTGCTACCTTTGCCAATGGTCCATTATACAATGTTTAATTCAATTAATATAAATAAGTGGTCGGGAAGATTACCATTATATGATAATCAACTTGTTCCTTTCACGGTATCTAATACTATTTTGAAACAATGGGAGGAGAAAGGAATACATAATTTATCTGACTGTTTTTTAGAAGGTCATTTTTGTTCTTTTGTAGAATTGCAAAAGAGATTTGATATAAGTGATTATTCTATATTTGTGTATTATCAGTTAAGATCTTTTGTAAAACAGGTATGCGGTCGTCAAATGAATTTACTGTCTAAAACTGATTTTGAGAAATATGTGCTCTCATTTCCAAAAAAGGGTTATATATCAGGTTTGTATCGTATTTTGTTGGAAAGTGAAAGTAAAATAGATTGGGATAAAGATAAAATGAAATGGGGAAAAAGATTTAAATTTAACAATAACTGAAGAAGATTGGTCTGAAATCTGCCGAAATAGTGTTCGAAAATTGATTAATGCTAGAGTGGCGATGATTAATTATAGTTTTATACATCAATTATATTTAACACCCGAAAAATTTAAAAAAAATTGGTTTTAGTAAGTCAGATCTTTGTTTTCGTTGTGATCAGGTTTCTGGTACTTTTTTACATGCTGTTTGGTTGTGTGATCGGTTACAACAATTTTGGAAAGGTATTCAATCTGTATTTAATAATCTATATAATCTTCATATTGTATTAGACCCTGATATATTTTTATTAGGGAATATGCAACTGTTGATTGATTTAGAATTAGATAATTACCAGATCTCTTTTATTTACTTAGTGCTGGCAGTGGCCAAGAAATGTATAGCGATTACTTGGAAGAATAGAAATGTATTGTCTTTAGATAGGTGGTATTCAGAGATGAAGTTTTGTTTGGTTATGGAAAGAATATCTTTTTCTATACAAGATAAGATGTCTTTTATGAGTTAAAGTCGACCCCATTTATTGATTATATACAATTCAAATAAGTTTGAATTAATCATTTTTTTCTTTAAAAAACTTTTTTATTATATATTTTTTCTATATATATGTTTTCTTTTTTTTCTTTCTTTTTTTTAGTTTTTTTTATTATTAGTTGTTTTTTTTCGTTTAAATTCAATTAATATATTTTTCTGGTAGATTGAACTGCTGTAATACTTTAAATAAGTAGTTCCACTCTACTCTGTCAAAGGGTTTTTCTACGTCTAGAGCAATAGCCACTGTTTCTTGTTTCCTTGAACTGCATGGATTAGATTAATAAGTTTACAGACATTGCCAGTTGTTCATCTTTTAATAAATCCAGTTTGATCTTGTTTTACTATTTTAGATACACAATTGGCCAATCGGTTTGCTAATAATTTCGCTATTATCTTATAGTCTGAGTTAAGTAGAGATATTGGTCTATATGATGCTGGTGTTAATGAATCCTTCCCCGTCTTTGGTAATTATTGCTGTCTTACATGAATCTGGCAAGTTTTGTGTTTCTTCTATCTGGTTCATTACTTCCAGGAGAGGAGGAATTAATAACTCTTTAAATGTTTTATAAAATTCTTTTGGAAATCCATCCTCTCCTGGTGTTTTATTGTTTGTCAGCTTTATTTAATATATCCTGTACTTCCTCTATTTCAAATGGTTTTATTAGTTTGTTTTGTTCCTCTTCTTGCAATTTCGGCAGTTCAATTTTAGCTAAAAATTCCTCTATTTTATCATCTTTCCCCTGTTCTCAATTTTGATAAAATTCCTTAAAATTTTCATTAATCTCTGTTGGGTTATATGTAATTTGTTTGTCCTTTTTCCTTGATGCCAATACAGTTCTTTCAGCTTGTTCTAAGTTGCCAGGCTAATATTTTATGTGTTTTTTTTCTCCCAGTTCGGAATACTTTTGCTTTATTTTCATTATGTTCTTCTCCACCTTGTATGTTTGTGATGTTTCTAATTTAATATTTTTGTCCACCAATTCTCTCCTTTTCATTATATCATCCCTTTTTACTAATTCCTTTTCTGTACTTACTATCTCCCTTTCTAACTGCTCTATTACCCGATTGTAATCCTTTTTCATCTTAGTCACATAACTTATTATCTGCCCTCGAATGAAGGGTTTCATTGTGTCCCATAATATAAATTTGTCTTTCACTGATCCTGTGTTTATTTCAAAATATGTTTTAATTTGTCGTTCAATAAACCCCCTAAATTCCTGTCTTTTAAGTAGCATGGAATTTAACCTCCATTAATAGGGGTGAATGATCTGATAGTAGTCTAGCTTTATATTCAGCTTTCCTAACTCTGGCTTGAATATGGGCTGACAACAAAAACATATCAATCCTTGATTAAGTTTTGTGCCTTCTCGAATAATATGAAAATTCCTTCTCTCTTGGGTGTTGCCTCCTCCATATATCCATAAGTTTCATTTCCTGCATTGATTTAACTATAAATTTGACTACTTTATTCTTTTTGCTTGTCTTTTGACCAGTTTTATCTAACATTGGGTCCAAATTAAGATTAAAATCCCCTCCTCTCAATATATTTCCTTGTGTGTCTGCAATCTTCAAAAAAATATCCTGCATAAACTTTTGATCCTCCTCGTTAGGCACATATATATTGAGCAAATTCCAAAATTCTGAGTATATCTGACACTTTATCATTGCATACCTCTCTGCCAGATCTATTATTTCGTCCTCCATTTTGATTGGTATATTTTTGTTAACTCGTATGGCTACACCTCTAGCTTTTGAATTATTGGATGCTGCTGTTATGTGTCCTATCCAGTCTCTCTTTAGTTTGTTATGTTCCACTTCAGTTAGATGTGTTTCCTGCACAAATGCTATATCTATTTTTTCTTTCTTTAATAAATTTAGTAGCCTCTTTCTTTTAATTTGGTTATGTATTCCATTAATGTTTTTTTTTCTCACAACTTTATTTATTCATTCAACAAGTAAAAAAAAGTACATATTTGTGAACAATAAATATTTTTTATAAAAAATAAAAGAGGGAAAAAGAAAAAAAGAATGCCCCCTCCCCCTCTCAGCCAAAAAGAAAAGAAAACTAAAATATAAACTAAAATATATTTACTAAAATCTAATCAAAGAAAGTTTAAATGTAAATATTCTGAATATAAAGACCACTTATTAAGAAAAAAGAATAATTGTCATGTAAAACAAGTTTTCATCTCATTATGCCATCTATTAGTATCAATCACATTAGCATTTTTCCATGTGCTTGCTATACATTTTTTTGCTACAGATAAAGCTAAATATATAAAAGCAATCTGAAATTTATCTAATCCCAAATCTTTCAAAGGCTTCAACTTACCCAACAAAAATATTGCCAGGTCTAGAAGTATTTTAATCCAAACAGCATGAAAAAAAGTTCCAATCGAATTACCACACCTAAAACAAGACCATATTTCTTTAACTTTTCAGGTGTGAAATACAACTGATGTAAAAAAATTATAATTAACCATTGTATAACGAACATTTATCAATCTAGTAACACGATCATGACAGTTATCTAACCAGTCATCCTCAGAAATGTAAAGTTAATATCCTTTTCCCATTTAATCTTAGATTTATCCCATCCCTTTTTTTCCACACTCTCCTGTAATATTTGATACATCAATGAAATATGTCCCTTCTTTGGTGCAATCACAAGAAAAGATTCAAATGTAGTCAATTTAGGTAAAATCATATTTCTATCAAATATTTGTTTTACTAAAGATCAAAGTTGATAATAAACAAATAAATAATTCTCATTAATACCAAAATCTTCCCTCATTTGATTAAAGGATAAAAAATTACCTTCTTTAAAACAATCCCCCAAATTTTTTATACCTTTAGATTTCCAATGTAATAAACATTGATTATGCATTGAAAAAGGAATAAGTTGATTATTATATAAAGGTGTTAAAGTCAATAATTTACCTTTAGAACCTATCATTCTATTTTTCCTCATCCATAAACTTCATTAAATATTTTAGTATAGGCACATTACATTGTTGTAATAAATTTAAATTCCACCAAAACAAAAATTGATGTATTTCAAATTCAAAAATATTCGCCATTTTAATTTTAGCCCAACTAGGGGGCCATTCCAAATCCATTAAAGAACTAATAAACTTAAATTGAGCTGCCTCATAATAATTTTGAAAATGAGGTAAACGTAATCCTCCTAATGCATATTTCCAAGCTAATTTATTCATAGCTACTCTCGGAAATTTACCCTTCCATATAAATTCCCTAACCATTTTATTTAAATCTCAGAAAAAATTCTTATTAAGTAAACACGGAATTGACTGAAACAAATATTGCATACATGGAAAGATATTCATTTTAATTGTATTTATTCTTCCAATTAAATTTATAGGAAGATCCTTGCACTTAATCAAATCAGCTTTGATCTTTTTCATTAACGGTATATAATTTAATTTATATAAAGATTGATAATCAACATCCACATTTATACCCAGATATTTAATTCAATCAGTCCACTTCAAATTAATAATATTCTTATAAACTGAATAATCTCCTTCATCTATCGGTAAAATTTCACTTTTTTTCCCAATTAACTTTATATCCAGATAAAGATCCATATTGTGTTAAACATTCCTTCAAGTGTAAAAATGACTGAGCTGGGTTTGTTAAATACACCAGTCTTTGGCTTGGCTTTGCGGACGAAGATTTATGGAGGGGGTAAATGTCCACGTCAGCTGCAGGCTCGTTTGTGGCTGACAAGTCCGATGCGGGACAGGCAGACACGGTTGCAGCGGTTGCAGGGGAAAATTGGTTGGTTGGGGTTGGGTTTTTCCTCCTTTGTCTTTTGTCAGTGAGGTGGGCTCTGCGGTCTTCTTCAAAGGAGATTGCTGCCCGCCGAACTGTGAGGCGCCAAGATGCACGGTTTGAGGCGAGATCAGCCCACTGGCGGTGGTCAATGTGGCAGGCACCAAGAGATTTCTTTAGACAGTCCTTGTACCTCTTCTTTGGTGCACCTCTGACACGATGGCCAGTGGAGAGCTCGCCATATAACACGATCTTGGGAAGGCGATGGTCCTCCATTCTGGAGACGTGACCTACCCAGTGCAATTTGATCTTCAACAGCGTGAATTCGATGCTGTCGGCCTCTGCCATCTCGAGTACTTCGATGTTAGGGATGAAGTCGCTCCAATGAATGTTGAGGATGGAGCGGAGACAACGCTGGTGGAAGCGTTCTAGGAGCCGTAGGTGATGCCGGTAGAGGACCCATGATTCGGAGCCGAACAGGAGTGTGGGTATGTCAACGGCTCTGTATACGCTTATCTTTGTGAGGTTTTTCAGTTGGTTGTTTTTCCAGACTCTTTTGTGTAATCTTCCAAAGGCGCTATTTGCCTTGGCGAGTCTGTTGTCTATCTCGTTGTCAATCCTTGCATCATCAGCAAATAAATTAATTTTATATTCCTCATCTAAAACTCTCATACCTTGTATCTGTGTATTTTGTCATAAAGGTTCAATGTGCTAAAGGTTCAATTACTAATACAAACAAAGCTGGAGATAAAGGACAACCTTGTTGAGTTGAATGGGTTAATTTAAAAGGTTCCGAGGTCTGACCAATTGGTCAATACCCTGGCTATTGGTTTATTATATAAAGCTTTAATTCAACCAATAAAAAAAGGACCAAACTTAAATTTCTCTAAAACTTTAAATAAAAAATTCCACTCAACTCTATCAAAGATCTTTTCTGCATCGAGAGATATCACCATCGGATGGTCAGGGCACTGTCGATATTTATTAATCAAACTAATCACTTGAAGAATATTATCTGAAGCATATCTATTCTTTATGAAACCTGTTTGATCAACGTGTATCAACTTAGGTAAAAATTTAGCCAATCGATTCGCTAATACTTTAGCTATTATTTTATAGTCTACATTTAACAAAGAAATTGGTCTATATGAAGACACCTTTAACGGGTCTCTATCCTTCTTAGCAATTACAGTAATTAAGGCAAATCATAAATGTTCCTTAATCTGTCATAACACATCTCCAAACACTGTGGATAAGTCATCATAAAATACCTTATAAAATTCAACCAAAAACCCATCATCACCAGGTGATTTTCCACTCGGCATTTCCAACATAGCCAATTTAATTTCTAAATCAGTAAAAGGAGCCTCCAGCTCCAATATGTCTTCTTCTCCTAGTACTGGTAATTTCAACATCTATAAAAAGGAATCAATCGATCCACTCTCCTGTTTTTCCCTCAGAAGTATATAGTTCCTTATAAAATGAGTAAAACTCATCATTAATCTCACGAGGTTTATAAATAACAGTCGAATTTCGTCTGACTGCATTAATAACCCTTGATACCTGTTCTTTCTTTAACTGCCATGCAAGTACCTTATGTGCTTTCTCACTCCATTCATAATACCGTTGTTTAGATCTATTAATCAAGCATTCAAATTGATAAGATTGCAACGTATTATATTTATTTCAATCTAGACAACTCTATTTTCTGATTTTCTGTCACATCTCTCTGAAATTCCTTTTCTAATTCATCAATCTGTTTCTCTAATTCAAGGCTCTCGGTCAAATAATTCTTTTTAACCTTAGAGGTATAACTAATTATTTGACCTCTCAAGTAAGCTTTCATAGCATCCCACAATATAAATTTACTCTGAATGGAATTAACATTCTCTTCCAAGAAAAAATTGATTTTTAAAAAAAAATCAATAAATTCCATTTTTTTTAACATCGTATTGAATCTCCAATGAGAAGCTGCAAGGACTTTTTCAGAACTTTCATAAGTAAAATACAACAAGGAATGATCTGAAATTACTTGACTTTTATATTCCGCTTGCAATATTTTCCCCTGTAAATGTGCCAATACTAAAAAAAAATCAATTCTAGAAAAGGATTCATGTCTAAATGAATAAAAAGAGAAATCCTTCTCTGTTGGGTTGAGACATCACCAAATGTCCACTAAATTAAGATCTTTCATCAAAGCTCGAATTTGAATTGCCATTTTGGATTTTTTTAAACATTTTTTAGAAATTTATCTAATAAAGGTTCCAAAACACAGTTAAAATCTCCTCCAACCAGAACATTTTCATTAGCTTGTCCCAGAAGCAAAAATGCATCCGAAATAAATGCTTCATCATCCACATTCAGTGGATAAATGTTAAGTAAAGTCCAAAATTCATTAAAAATTCTACAATTCAATTTAAGAATACATCCTGCATTCATTTGCATTGATTGTAATTCAAAAGATAAATTTTTATGTATTAAAATTGCTACTCCCTTAGCTTTGGAGAAGAAAAAAAAACATGTCCAATCCAGTCCCTCTTCAATTTCATACTTTCTTTTTCATTCAAATGTGTCTCTTGTAAAAAAGCAATATCAATTTTCATCTTTTTGATATATGCCAAAACTCTCTTACGCTTGATTGGGGTGTTTAATTCTTGAATATTAAAAGTAGCAAATTTCAAATTTGACATATCTAATACAATTACTAAATACCAAAAATAATCACAAAATTAATAATAACAAAGGAAAAAAATAATTTATATATAGGACCCCCAAATTAAAATATATAGGCCTCCAAATAAAAATAATATTCATTAATAATAAGAAGAAAATAAACAACAAATAAACCCCCAAAAAGCTACTTAAAGATAGTAACTCCCTAAAAAATCTGGGTGTGGATTACCCACTAGTGACTGATGACTAACAAAGAAATTAGTGCAATCCCCTCCTCCCCAGCCAACCAATCAAAAATATTAACATATTACAAAAAAAATTCAGCCTTGAGATTCCAGTCCAGATGGTGAACTCATTTCAAGAGTAGATGAACTCTTTCCATTCCCGTTCTTTCCATTTCTGCCATTTTTCCCATTTCCAAGATTATCAGATTTTCTTTTAGGAGATAATGATGGACTTTTTCTTTGTCCTCTGACATCTAGTAGCGAATTAGCAAAAACCATTGCCCCATGTTCATTCTCAAAGAATTGAGACTGATAGTTTCCATAAAACACTTTCAACACAGCAGGGTAACGAAAAGCAAATTTGTAACCTTTACGCCATAAAACGTCTTTAACTAGATTAAATTCACATCGACGTCTGATAACATCTTGACTCAAATCAGGGTAGAAGAAAATTCTATTATTCTGAACCATCATTGGAGCTTGCCTTTGTCTTGCATTTTGAACTGCAAGTCAAAGAATTGTCTCTATCCAAACAGTTCAAATAGCGAACTATCACAGCTCTTGGAGGTTGACCAGGTAAAGGTGCTCTTCTTAAAGCTCTATGTGCTCTTTCCAATACCAATCCATCAGGAAAAGACACTTTCCCCTAACATCTGGGGAATCCAATTTTTAAAAAATTTGACAGGATCTTGACCTTCTATACCTTCTGGCAAACCCACAATTTTCACGTTATTTCTTCTGCTTTGATTTTCCAAATAGTCATTTTTTTTGTTAATTCTCTTTCCTGGGCTCCTAAATCTTTAACTGATTTTTCCACCTTTATTATTGTTTCTGTATTGGATTGTACCTGTTGCTTACATTCAGAAAAGGAAGCTTCAAATTTTTTAAAGTTTTCCCAATTTTAAGTCTGAACTCATATCAGTATTCATTTGAACGAGCTGATTCAATAGACCAGTAATGATATCCAAATAAGAAGCAATACCTTCAAACATCATGTAAGCAGGTTGAAATGCAATTTGGAATGCAGAATCTGGTTCCACAATTTGTAACTCACTTTCTTCTAGCTCTTTTCCATTTCCTGTATAGTGGTAGAGTAAGGTAAGTCCTCTTCTGGTTGTACTTCAAAAGGCAGCATTCTAGTCATTTTGCTGCGAGTTTGGACACCCAACGACGACCCCCCGACTTCCTCAGGGGGTCGTCGCTGTCCTCCCCCCGCAGACCATTTTAAAATAAAATTACGGAATCCTCTGTAATTAACAGCGCCACTCAAACCCCCAGTCGCTATAGACTGCATGTCCAGTTTCACAGACCTCTTCCTCCACGCTCCCATCTCTTTCATCAGGGTTATTCTTTGTGGCAAGCCTCCAGGCTCGTGCCCAACTTCTCGGGAGCATGCTCCTTCTTCCACAAAACGGGTCGAACCAGCGCCATCTTGAGACTGGTGAGTGGCTGTTACTTTAATTTTTGTCCCCACCGGCGATCGTTGAAGCTTGGGGATCGCTGAAATCGAATCCGAGGCTGTTTCAGGTCATTTAGGCCCCAAATCTTCTGCACTTCAAAATTGTATTTTCTTTTGTAACTGAGACTTAGTTTTTTTTTACATTAGTAGCCATAATGGCTCACCAAAATATCAAACCAAAAATTAAAATTTCAAAATTAAAAATAAAGGGTTAAAAAACGGGTACTTAAAAGTCTGACCACTGAGGGCAGGGATTACACGTCTAGTCTCTACGCCATCTCGCCATGCCCCCCCAATTCCATTAATGTTTATAGTCATATAGTTCAACACGGCCATCTTATACTTTGCATACCTCTTTTCCACCTCTTCACCACCTCCATCACCCTTTTCCCCATTTTCATCTCTTAGTTTTCTCTTATTACACTAATGTACCACAACACATTTAAGACATAAAGTACCCCTGCAGTTCCCACATCCACTAAAACCTTAACCCCAAAAGTCCCCCACCCCCTCTCTATCCTTTGCCGGGCAACCACAGCTCCCTTTTCCATTTGGATTGCAATCTTGCTCGCAGCGTCAACTGATTTTGCAGTGATGGTTATTCTCCCTCTACCCAGAAAACCCCCTCCAGAAAACACATTTTTTAAACACATATAACAAAGCTCTCTCTTTTATCCCCCTTACTCCCTTTCTTCCCTTCTCTTTTCCCTCTTTAGTTCTTTACATATACATTGTTTTTACATCTTTATATATACTTTATCATCATTCTTCATTCTTGTTACATCTCTTCATCTGTCCTGCAAACGTTCTGTGAATTCTTGCGCTTTCTCTGGATCCGATAACAGTCTGTTTTGCTCCCCGGGTATAAATATTTTAAGCACGGCTGGATGTCTTAACATGAATTTGTAACCTTTTTTCCATAAAATAAATTTTTGCTGTATTAAACTCCTTCCTCCGCTTTAAGAGTTCAAAACTTATGTCTGGGTAAAAAAATATTTTTTGACCCTTGTATTCCAATGGTTTATTATCTTCTCTAACTTTATTCCTTGCCCGTTGCAGTATATTTTCTCTTGTCGTATATCTCAAAAATTTTAACAAGATGGATCTTGGTTTTTGATGTGCCTGTGGTTTCGGAGCTAATGCTCTGTGTGCCCTTTCTATTTCCATTTCTTCCTGCATTTCTGTCATTCCCATGACCTTTGGGATCCATCCTTTTATAAATTCCTTCATGTCTGTGCCGCCTTCACCCTCCTTCAGGCCCACTATTTTTATGTTGTTTCTCCTACTATAATTTTCCAACATATCAATTTTCTGAGATAACAACTCTTGTCTCTTTAATTTTTGTCATTTTCTTCCAATTTTTCTCTTGTCATTTACTTCCATTTCAACAGCCGTTTCCCACTCTTCCACATTCTCTACTCTTTTCCCTATTTCTGTCATTACCAGTTCTAACCTTCGCATTTTATCTTCTGTTCTTTTCATTTTCCTTTTAATTGCATTAAACTCTAATAATGACCATTCTTTTAGTGATCTCATTTGTTCTTCAAAAAATACTTTATCTATATTCAGTTCATCAGTTTTACCTTCTATTTCTCTGAAGATCTTGGTCTTCTTCTTCCTCTTCTTCTGTGTCTGTACCTGTGTTTGTGTCTTCTTCTCTTCTTTGTGTCTGTCTCTTCTGTTTTTCCTGATGAGCTGCTTGTATCTCTTTGTTGGGCCACTTCTTGCTGGGTCTCTTGTTGATGGTCCTCCCCTCCTGGGCTGCTCGTCTGTTGTGCTTCCTGACGTTGATCTTCTTGTCGGTCATCCCTCCATCTATCTCCCACGTCTTTTTCATCACTCCCTCTTCTGCTGCCTTCCTCGTCCTCCAGCTGAGCGCCCTGGTGTTGGGCGTCCCTCAGCTGTTTGCTCTGTGGCAGCCCGCTCTTCTGCTGAGCCCCCCTCCTGCCGGTGTCCTCTTTCTCCTTTGATTGTGCACTGCGTAACGCTGGCTGCCTTCTTTAGGAGGTGCCTCACATAGATGTCTGCAGTAGATGCAAGGTCAGTGCAGATAGTGGACGGTTTGGTTCCTTCAGGCTTCTGCCTTCGGGCGGTGGACCAGGTCCAGTTCGACCCTGACCTAGCTTCCATTCTTCATTAAACTGAGCAGGTCCCATCCACAGTGGCCTGCTCCAGCCGACATTTATCCCTCGAGCCCCCTCCACAGTGCTTGCTTCTCCAGCGATGTCTGCATTTTCCAACATTTTTCCCTGGACAACCTCACCTTTACCTTGCAGTGTAGCTCCCTTCCCCTGACAACCCTACCCACTCCCTCAGCCATTCCTTGCTCAGTCCCCCATGGGAGACCCTGCCTTAAGACACCCTGACTGCACTGTCCTCTCCCCAATTTATCATCTTGTCTGTACTTCATCCTCGATCTCCACGCTGTCCCCACTAAGCTATGTGGGCACACACATTTTGAAACCAGCGCATAATGGAAATTGATGTGTGCACAAAAGGTTAGTGACCTAAAATAAGGTAGTAATTAATAATTAAACTGAGTGAGTTGCACTTGCATTCAGTGCGCACATACTTTGGTCACAGGAAAAAAATTTGCACGACAATAAGGGTTTTGCGCACCCTGGCTACTAAAAATTAGAGGAGCATTGATTCTCAATTTCGTGTTTCCTTGCCCAAGAAATTCTTCATTGGTTTTTTATCTCCCTTCTTTAGGATCAGAATCAAATTCTGTTTGATAATATTTGAATCTTGGGGTACATTGTGCCTCTTTTTTACTTAACAAGAATACTTCACAGTTACTACACATTATTATCAGGTTCAGTTTAAAATTCTGTTTTTACAATCAATAACACAGGCAATCCCCAGTGGGGCCCACAGTTCCTGGAACTCAGTCCACTCGGATACCGCTCCAACAACTCACAAGTCCAGACATAACCCTGAAAGAGAGGCAGGCAGTCAGCTCGCCCTGAATCCTTGATGCCTGCCACTTCGACCCATGGATAGCTAGCTTGGCCAGGCCCAGCAACAATCCCTCCTCTGAGCAAAGGACCCCCCCATAAGCCTTTTCTCCTCCACTCACCTTAAACCAGTGGTTCTCAACCTTTTTCTTTCCATGCACATACTACTTTAAGTATACCCTATGCTGTAGGTGAGGAGCCATCCTTGCATTTCATTTAAATTGCTCGTCGGGCTACCTACGAAATAAAAGCTAGAATTTTCTCACGGGTTGAAGTCAAGAGTATATCCTCTTCTCAAGAAAAGCCAACCAAAGCAATGAGGGGCATAGTTTTTTTTGTTCTTTAAAATCTTTGATAAAGTCTGAAAAACATCTTTCCACAATTGTACTAAATTAGGGCATTCCCTAAATATATGAATCAATGAGGGTTCAACATCCCAGTTAAAATGAGATAGTTAAACTTCAGACATATGTAACCTATGTTACAACCTTAAATTGTAACAAATAATTCACTAATCCAGTCAAGAGTGGAAAACCAATCAAATCATGTTCCCAATCATTCTTAATCCCAGTCATTGAAGCTGCTCTTAAATCTATTGTTATTGTAAATAATTGATGTTAATCCATGCTGTGTCAAAAAGTGTATCAATAATATATTTTTTTCGAGATTCGAATGCAGCCGCTCATAATCTCATACACCTCTATGTCGCCCCTCATTCTCTGAGGTACCAAAGTGAAAAGCCCTCACTCTGTCATTTTGTTCTCGAAATCTCCTAAATCTGTGGTTCCCAACCTTTTTCTTTCCACTCACATTCCACTTTAAGTATTCCCTATGCCATCGGTGCTCTGCGATTAGTAAGGGATTGCTTAAGGTGGTATATGGGTGGAGAGAAAAAGTTTGAAAACCACTGTTTTAATCGTCCCTCATTGACTCGTTCTGTGCATGGTTTCACAACTCCAAAGGAAATGGGCCAGTGACAATTTTTCTCAAGCAAAATATTTCAGTAACAATTGGGTCTCGAGCAGTGATTCTCAACCTTCCCTTCCCACTTGCATCCCACGTTAAACAATCCCTTACTAATCACAGAGCACCGATGGCATAGGGATTACTTAGAGTGGTATGTGAATGGAAAGAAAAAGGTTGAGAACGACTGACCTAAAGCTTCCACATCTTTCCTGTAATGAGATTACCAGAACTGAACAGTATTCTCCAAGTGTGGTATAAACCAGAGGTTTATACAGCAGCGACATTACCTTACTGCTCTCCCACCACCCCCCCCCCCCAACTAATGAAGACCTGTACACCATACACCTACATAACCATAACCACTCCATCCTGGAAATATTTCAGGCCATCCATGTGATGTCCTATCAGAGGCAATATCTGAATGCTGTGTGACCTTCTGGAGAACCAGATACTAGAAAGAATCCAGTGGGTGGGAATGAATGTCCAATAACACCCAGATGCCTGCGACAGTTATTCCCAGATGCCAGCGCCAGTTATTCCCTGAATGTTGAGCTGAATTGACAGCAGTACCTGTGGCATTACTCACGGTTTATTGGAAGAAGAGTCTCTACTTGGTGTTGTTTGTGTCACCAGGCTCGGTCCGTGCCTGTACGCCAGGTTGCGTTGAGCCAGCTGGTTAAAAAAAGTAGTGAGTGGCAGCACAGGAGAAGGGAAGAATCAGTGAGTGAGTAATCCTCGGAGGCAGCTTAATATCATCTTGATTCTTCAGTGTGGAGAGTGGCCGAGGAGCTGTGAGGACAATGATTCATCTGCGCTGCTCACCATGCAGGATGAGAGAAATCCAGGGAACTGTCCTGGGCTGAGCCAGCATTTAATTGACGATCCCAAATTGAGAAGGTGGTGGGGAACTGCCCTCTTCTGTTTCGCGTTCCAAAGGTGTTTGGGTTGATCATATAGGTGTATTTGGGGGAGGCGTGGGCTCGTAGGCCAGAAGGGCCCATTACTGAGATGCATCTCGGATCATGAATAGATTCTGTTCTGGACTGAGAAAGAGTTTGGGCCTGCAACATTGACCATTCTTTTACTCCTACAGACACTGTTTGATCCTCTGAGTTCCTCCAGCAGGTTGCACAACTTCCCCTGCAGGTGTGCAGGTTCTGAGGCCAACACAGGAACTGCAGACTCTTCCGTGCATGGGGGAGGGGCGCGTGTCGTGTTCGTGAGGTGATCAGTTCCAGAGTGCAAGCAGCTGCACCTTCAATGACCCTGTGAGTTGACTGGGGTTATTAGCATGTATTGATGAGGGGGCTTTAAATCCCCCATCCGTGCTGGCCCGGTGGGGTTCAAGGGTGGTTTGCAGTCTCCAGGATACGTCCGACGATTATGGGAGGAGCACTTTGAGGAATTCTCTGTCCAAGGAAGCAGTTGAGGCTGCCTCATTATATTTAAGGGAGAACTTGATAGATCCTTGCACAGTAGGGGAATTAAGGTTGAAGGAGAAAACTCCAATTAATGGGGTGCTGAGTCCACGAACAGATCAGCCATGGTTGTATTGAATGGCAAAGCAGGTGGTTGACTCCTGCTCCTGCGCTCTTACGTGCTGACAACTTCCAACGATTCACTATGCCCTGAAAGGGTTTGCTTCTGCTTTTTGTGGCAAGTCCAACCCAGCCATGAGTGGCCTGAGGATAAATGACCGCGAAAAGCTCCCCCTTTCATCTCATTTGGTGCAAAATTTTAAACCGGAGCAGCTTGCTGGGCAGTGCTCCATGATCCCTGGGTAGTTTACGGCATTTCCACTCCCAAGGTGTTGTTCCCACCAACTTGTCTTGTTGCCAGTTTTACGTGTGATTGTGGAATTTAAAAAAAAAATTTCATTCTGCGGTTCACGTGGCTTTCACAAAATTATCTCACGGCTCAAGGATCAAGAGCAGACTCTGTGGGGACTGCAAGCACGATGTATACAGCAAACCATTTCAGAGATTTACATTGAACCTAGAATAGGCCAGTACAGGTACACACCCTTCAGCCCATGATGTCTGTGCCAGCATGGTTAGCCTGGTGCTCTAACAGCGCCAGCAACCCGGGTTTGAATCCGACACTGTAAGGAGTTTAGATGCTTTCCCCACGTCTGTGTGCATTTTCCCTGGGAGCTCCGGTTTCCTCTCACCCTCCAAAATGTTGTAGGTTCATTTGGATGTGATTGGGCGGCATGGTTACAGTGATCGGGCCTGGGGTTTGAATCCCGCGCTGTCTGTAGGGAGTTTGTACGTTCTCCCCGTGTCTGCATGGGTTTTCCCTGGGGGCTCTGATTTCCTCCTACCCTTTGAAACGTACTAGGGGTTGTAGGTCATTTGGGTGTAACTGAGTGGCACAGGTTCGTGAGCCAAAAGGGCCAGTTACCATGCTGTATGTTGAAATTTAAAATGTATGTGTTTAAATGCCAGAATTAACTTCTACTGTGCTGTTTATTAAAAAAAAATGTTGCACAAATTAAACTAAATCTCTGTGGCCTGCACATGATCAATATCCTTCCATTTCCTGTATATCATTCTGTCAATCTAGGAAACTCCTGACCATTGTAGCTGTCATTTGTCATCTAAATGTACACGAGTTCATCAAGTTCACGTTTATTATCATCTGACTGTACACACACAACCAGACGAAACAGTGTTCCTCCAGATTACAGTGCACGCAGAACACAGCGCATACATAATAATCTCATTTCAGTTCCTCCACTTTCTGCACAAGTTGTTGGACTCTGCAAAATAAATTTCTGGCCTTTTGTGCCTGCCAGGAGCACACAGAATTCTCAATGATATTCCCCTATGGCAATGGTTTGAACATCATAAATCTAAACCAATTACAAGAAGGAAAGTGGGAGGGTTAACAGAGTAAATTAGAAGAGATGTGGAATCTGCAGCCACAATATTTTTTGAAGACATCGCAATCAATTTTTGTAACAAGAACCCTGGCGTGAGCGGGGAGAACGATTAAACTTCATGATTCATGTGACAAGACACATCATTGCAGGTCTGATGTGGAATTTGCCTTTTATTTTGCCGGGCGGAACTGGTGCCTGGTATTTTGGGTGATGGTGAGCCTTGGGTAGAGAGCTATTTTCTTTTATGGCTTGATGAGGACTCCCCTGACTTCCTCCTGAAGTCCACAAGCATCTCTTTGGTTTTGCTGACGTTAAGCGGAAGGTTGTCGTTAGACCATTCAACAAGCTGCTCTCTCTCTCCTTCCTGTTCACTTCCTTATTGCCATTTGTGATTCTGCCAGCAACTGTGGTGTCATCGGCAAACTTGTAGGTAGCATTGGAATTGCGTCTGGCCACACAGTCGTGGGTGTATAATGAGTCGAGCAGTGGGATAAGCACACATCCTTGGGATGCCTGTGTTGATAATCAGTAAGGCGGATATGTTGTTTCCAATTTGTATCGACTGTGGTCTTCTGATGAGAAAGTCAAGGATCCAGTTGCAGAGGGGGGTACAGAGGCCTAGAGTTTGTAGCTTCTTAACCAGCACTGAGGGAATAATGGTATTGAAGGTTAAGCTGTAGTCAACAAAGAGCAGCCATATGTATGAATTGTTGTTTTTGAGGTGGTCCAGAGCTGAGTGGAGAGCCAGCGACATTGCATCTGCTGTGGAGGGATTGTGACAATAGGCAAAGTGCAGTGGGTCCTGATCAGTGGGTTTCATCTCAGTAGAAGTTAGTGCGACGCTACTCTTCTTGGGTACTGGGGTGATTGATGCTCTTTTGAAGCAGGTGGGAACCTCTGACTGCTGCAATGAGAGGTTGAAAATATTCCTTCAACACTCCAGCTAGTTGGTTGGTACAGATTTTCAGTACCCTGCCTGACGCCTTGCGAGGGTTCACCCTCTCGAATGATGTTTGGATGTTGCTCTCGGAGACAGATGTCACAGGGTCATCAGCCTTTTCAGGGATTCTAGTCGGCACTGTTTGGTTCTTCTCAAAACGGGCATAAAAGGTGTTCAGCTCATTAGGATAGTGAAGCATCACAGCCGTGTCTCGTGTTTACCCTCGCTTTGTCGGCTGAAATGCCCTGCACCCCCTGGTATGTATCTATCTCTGTCTCTAGCTACTACTCAGGAGAAAAGATGTGCTCAGACAGGATAGACTGGAGGGCTCATCAACTGAGGTGGAACTGGGAAATGGGAAAGTAATGGCCACATTAAGGGGATGCATTATAGATCACCCAATTGTCAGTGAGAATTGGAGGAGCAAATCTGCAGAGAGGTAGTTGGAAACAAAGTTGTGATAGAAGGTGACTTTTGTCATGATAATGAATATGTATGAGATGTACCGGAAGTCACGTGGTATGAGAGAGAGATAAGAACACAAGCAGGAGAACAAAGGAAACTGGAAAATAAAGACAACGGAGAAGTTTACCTGATAAAACTTGTGTTTAATGTTTTATGAACTTCATATTTCGGGCCACAAATGTGACATTGGCAACGAAGATGAAAGAAGCTTGAAGAAAATTAAAGACTAAACAAGATTACAGAGGATTACAGACAACTTCAAGGTGATAAGAATTTTCTCTTTGTCTCAGTACGTTTGGGGCTGGAATATTTCCTCATGACTGGTGCAGACGGTGACTTTCTAACACATAGTGGAATTGCTCATTTTGACCCGACTGGTGATGCAAGTACTGTAAGTGTGAAGTGGAAGGCATGGCTGAAAGAATTTGAATCCTACGCCGACAGTCGTGGCCTATTTCTAGATACCGGTACAGTTGAACAAAAAGCGCAGAGAAGGGCGTTACTTCTTTTCACTGCAGGACCCTCAGTTCGGGAAACATTTAAGACACTTTTGAATACTGGAAGAAAGGATGAGTACCGGAAAGCGGTAGATGCATTAAATGTACACTATGTAGTGACACTGAATGCTACATTTCAACGCCATTTGTTTCGGAGAACGAGACAAGAAGATGGCCAGACAATTGCTCAGTACGTGACGAGACTACGCCAGCTAGCTGTTGGATGCAATTACATGCCAGCTGATTTGGACAACCAATTACTGGATCAAGTCGTACAGCACTGTAGATCAGATAAACTCAGAAGACGTCTACTGGAAAGAGGGAGTGAGTTGGAACTCACTGATGCTTTAACCATTGCTGCTGCATTAGAGGCTGTTGAAGGGCTATTTCATACCATGACCCTGAAAGACAACTCAAGCCAGCAAATTAAGAGGCTCTCACATCGCCATAACCAGCCAAGATATACGCCGACACAGGACGTGGAGTGTTATCGATGTGGAAACCGAGATCACTTTGGAAAAGACCCATATTTCCCGGCCAAAGGCAAAGTTTGCAGAAAGTGTGGAGGTAAGGACCACTTTGCAAAGAAGTGCAAAAGCAAGTCCAATGCAGACCAGAAGAGGAAGAGTACAACTTCCAAAGGCAAAGCCTGGGGGAAAGGAAAGTATCCTGGAAAGAAAGATACCATTCGCCAGATAGACGGTGACGATGATGATACCCAGGAGGAACAGAGTTGTTACCAATTTACGTTGAATGAAGTACATCATGAGAAGGTCCCAGTGATCATTGGTGGAGTGACAGTTCAGGTCATTGTAGACTCAGGCAGTGACAGTAATGTGATTGATCAACATTTATGGGAGAAGTTGAAAAGGAAAAAGATCATCTGTACCTCAAAGAAGTGTTCCAAGAAACTGTATCCATACACAGCAACCAAGCCATTGCAGACCATTGGATGTTTTACTGCAACTGTTGAAGCTGGAGATAAGTACACCGAAGCAGAGTTTATGGTCATAGAAGAGAGGGGAGAACCATTGTTGAGTAGAAGCACAGCGCAAGACCTGGCAATACTTCATATTGGAGCTTGTGTCAATTCAATTCAGTCATACGAGGATATGAAGCAAGAATTCCCCGCAGTCTTCCAAGGAGTAGGAAAGCTGAAAGGTCGACAATTGAAGCTAGCGGTAGATGAAACGGTCAAACCCAAGGCACAACCAATGCGCCAAACTCCGTTTGGACTTCGTGGGAAAGTCGAAGCCAAAATTAAAGAATTGATCGAACAAGACATTATTGAACCGGTGGAACATTCGACGCAATGAGTCAGCCCAGTAGTGATTGTGACCAAACCAAAGGGTGACATAAGACTATGTGTTGACATGAGAATGGCCAATGAAGCTATAAATAGAGAATGACACCCTATACCAACAGTGGAGGAAATACTTCAAGAACTAACTACCAGCAAGGTATTCTCAAAAATTGATCTGAAATGGGGCTATTATCAATTAGAGCTGGATCCAGGTTCCCGAGATGTAACTACATTTGTGACTCACTGTGGATTGTATCGTTACAAGAGACTATCATTTGGAATTAATGCAGCTTCGGAGATCTACCAGTATGAAATCCATCGAGTGATTCGAGGCATTCCTGGAGTTGCCAACATTTCTGACGACATCATAGTTCATGCACCAACGAAGGAAGGGCATGACAAACGGTTGAGGCGTGTACTATCTAGACTACAGGAGGCAGGCCTTACCGTGAATGGAAACAAGTGCCAGTTCGGTGTGTCAGAAATGGACTTCATGGGACACAGACTTACACGGGAAGGACTAAACCCTGCAGAGGCCAAGGTGAAAGCTATTGCAGAGGCACGTGCACCTCAGAATGCAACAGAGGTGAGGAGTTTCCTAGGATTGGTTAATTTTTGTGCGACACTGAAAGCTGTGACTACGAAGGAAGTAGAGAGAGAATCCGAACGTGATCCAGAACTCATGGAAGTAAGAGAATGCATACAGAGTGGACAATGGGACAAGTGTACTCACAAGGCTTACATTCCCATTAGAGACGAACTTTGTTGCATCGGACAGTGTGTATTAAGAGGTTGCAGATTGGTGATTCCGCAAAGATTGAGACCGAAGATCGTATCCTTAGCGCATGAAGGACACCTAGGTATTGTTGGTACCAAGCAAAACCTCAGAACCAAGGTATGGTGGCCAAGTTGTGATAAGGACGCAGAGAAATTTGTTAAAACTTGTCATGGATGTCAAATCACAAGTAGGAGTAATCCGCCAGAACCGATCCGGAGTACGCAACTCCCGACAGGACCATGGATCGACGTAGCTGTTGATTTTCTTGGACCTTTACCGACGGGTAAATCAATTATGGTAGTGATAGATTACTACAGCAGATACTATGAGTACGTGGTGTTGAAGTCCACAACCACTGAAAAAACAATACAAGCATTAGCAGAGATATTCGCAAGATATGGATTACCTGTTACATTATACTCTGACAATGGTCCACAATTCATTTCAGAGACATTTGCGGAATACATGAGGACCACAGGTATCCACCATCATAAAGTAACTCCGAAATGGCCGCAAGCCAATGGAGAAGTAGAGAGACAAAATCAGTCCATTGAAAAACGATTGAGGATTGCACACGCAGAAGGACAAAATTGGCGAGAAGCATTGCTATCTTATGTGGCTGTCTATCGAGCAACGCCTCATGCAACCACTGGAAAAAGTCCTGCAGAAGCATTTTTTGGGAGAAAAATCCGCACAAAAATGCCAGAAATAAAGGAAATCCGAGACGACCAGGAGATGAGGGAACACGATGCTGAAAAGAAAGGTGCAGCAAAGCTGTACACAGATTCGAAACGTGGAGCCAAGTACTCAGACATCATGCCAGGAGATAATGTTCTAGTGAGGCATGAAACTGGTGGTAAGCTAGACACACCTTATTACCATCAACCCTATACTGTCGTATCCAGAAGTGGCAGTATGGTGACAGTCAAGTCTCTGACTGGAGTCCTGTATAAGAGAAATGTATCAGGTGTAAAAAGGTACCAGTCCAGAGATACATCGAGCGATGAGGTTGAAAGGCCAATACGAGATGCTGAAACTGAGAGACCTGATGATGTTCCAGAGGCAGTTACCAGCACTCCTGATGAAGTGACTAGAGCGCCAGAAACACCCGAAGCCGTGGCGAGCAGTATTTTCGACGCTGAGAGTGAACAACCGAGAAGCGACGACAATATCGCAGGCAGGCCGAAACGAAACCGGAAAGCGCCCAAACGATACGAAGACTTTGTGCCATAGTTTTAATAAGAACTTTGGGACAGTATTTTAATTTTATATCATAAAGTGCATGTATGAATGCTGTAGGAAGTAAATTTTATGTAGTTGAGTTATAGTATTACCATTAGTTACGATGTTTGTATGTTTCCGAGGGATATTGGTAAGTGAAGGTAAAGTTTATTTCTGATTAAAGGAGGGATGTCATGATAATGAATATGTATGAGATGTACCGGAAGTCACGTGGTATGAGAGAGAGATAAGAACACAAGCAGGAGAACAAAGGAAACCGGAAAATAAAGACAACGGAGAAGTTTACCTGATAAAACTTGTGTTTAATGTTTTATTAACTTCACATTTCGTGCCACAAATGTGACAACTTTAACTTACCATATTGTAGTGCGCTGTTAGACAGAATCAGACACACACAAGGTAAAGACTGAACAAGATTTCAATCCACAAAAACCTCCACAGAGCCAGACTGGCTGTGGCTGCAGCAACTCTATGTGAGGCCTCGGGAGGCCGGCGCAGGCTTATATCCCGGAGGGTGATTGACACCCGATCGGGTGGGGCTTGATCCACTCAGGCTGACTGATTGGCAGCCGGCCAGGTGTTGTCCTGTCCCCTTACTCTCCTGCAGGAGAGGTTGCCCCTTGCAATAGGCCGGTGGTGTACCACCACACATATATCGACTGGAACTCCCATTACTATAAAAGATTTGGACGCCGTCTTCTGTTTGGACACGAGATCGGTCCGCAGACTGATCACCATCTAGGGCCATTTTGAGTCTGCCTTGGACACAGACTAAAAAAAAGAGCAAGGATAAACCTTAAAAAGGGCAAAGGGATATCATTTACACTAGGATCCAGTAGATGACAGTACATAATTCTTACTTGTTGCAGCCAAACAGGTACTTCATGGAAAATAATATACATAAAAGAGAATTAAAAATACAAAAGAGAGATCGATAATAAATTATCCTAAGCCCTTTTCCACACTTGCAAGTGGTCCCAGGAATTACCGGTCATTTGCCCTTTAAAGTGTCTCGTGTGAAAGCAAAATCAGCTCAACACCGGCGTCAGATGATGTAATCTCACACAGGTGATTGACGGCCTCGACCCCTAGTACAATCCGCTGCGTTTGCAGACACCAACATTGCAATCCGGCAAGTGTGAAATGGGCAATTACATTGTGGGATTGAATTGACCCATGTTTTTGCGTGAGCGAAGGAACGTGAAGGAAGAAAAGATGAAAATGAATGTATGAACTTTGCCATGGGAAAGTCACAGCAGGAGAGAAAGAGAGAGGAAATAAATAGCAATAGTGGACAATTTTTAAACAGCATGGAAAAATTGGTAGCGCAATGGCATACAATTTATAAAGACCTTGGAACCTGGCTTCCCAGAATGCTATGTGGCAGAGAAACCCCCTCCATGAATGCTTCATTCTTGCAGCCATGCATACAGTCCTTTCTCTTCGCATAGCATTCTGGGAGGGCAGGTTCGCCATTGCTTTTACAAACTTTCCCACACTGTATAAATTGTGCGCTATAGCGCTACAAACTTTCTCGTGCTGTATAAAGATTGTCTGCTGTTACTATTTATTGCTCGCAGTTTCCCACAGTCCTTTATAAAGGTTTATATAGGTTGCACAACAACAACAGGGGGTGAAGGGCTCATACTGTACTGTGCTTTACAAGTGTGAAAGCATTCACTATTCCAGTTAGGAGTGGTCAAGTGTGAAAAGCCAGACCCCATTCCTATCCCAAGACACTGAACAGCCAATTTAGTGGGATGTGTGTGTGAAAGGGACTCTAGTTATTTGAGTGCAAAAAAAAGTGGCTTGTAAAGGTGCAAACAGCCCTTTTGCGGTGCTAGAGCAGTACTTGATTAATGTAACAAAAGGAGGTTCAAGAGACTGATCACTGATGGAAACAAACTTCTTATGCTGGTTTTCAGGACTCTGTGGTGGCACTGAGAAGAGGTTGTGATCAGAGTGATGGGGAGGGGGTGGGGCCCTTTATGACATTGGCTACTTTATGGATGGGAAATTAAAACCTGTGAAGGACCTGGCTAAGTTTGCTACTAGGGCAATCTTCTGTGTTCCTGGGCATTCCAATTCTCAAACCTGGCGGAGATGTAGTTCTGAAGCATTCCCAGTCACGCTTAGCCAGAAGCACTGATTGCACGATCCATCTTAGCTTCATGTTGAGATCCTCTGATCACAGAAACATTCATGATGTCATAACACAGCTGAAAATGTAGGATACAGCCAAGACTATGGACCCAGAGAGAGAGAGAGAGAGAGAGAGAGAGAGAGAGGTGGGGGGGGGGGAGAGAGAGAGAGAGAGAGAGAGAGTCCTGCTTCACACAGCTGTTGTCAGATATGGTCAAGATAACATTTTGAATCCCTTAGGATTCTACCCTGGATCCTGTTCTCCAATCATACAGATGATTCTATTAAAAGTGTCAGGAAATTCAGGCTAAATTGTGTATTTCTAGTGTTTCATTGTTCTTTTCCAATAGAATGAACTCCACTTCGAGCCATAAGACTCTACCTGACTGTGTCCCATGTTTTCCTCTCCTGAACTCTCGGGTAAAAGGCTCAGGTCCAGTGTCCAGAATGGGAATGGTTCTTCAGTTATGACTTCTTGAACAAACCTTAGTCTTCAGGAAATGGGATTGTAGGGAGGAGGGTTACATTCCAGCTGCAGTATCTGGAACAGTTCCATCATGCAGTGCCAAGTGCCACATCTGCACACATCAATGGAGAGCGTTCCGGCTGGGAAGAGGGTGGGACTACTGGATTTTCCTTCGGGTAGTTCACTCATCTACCAGGTCGTGCAGGAACCCAGAGAAGTATTCCATGGAGTGACCTGTCTGACATTTTAAATCATACCTTGGAAGGGTTGGCTGACAGCATTAACTCTCTCTGGTACTGGATACTACATCGTAATGAAATAGTCTATCCTTGTTTCCATTTCTGACCTGTCAGATTCTCTTACAACTGATGAAGAGCTCGACTAATTAGAACAGTTAATTTCAATTCCCACCTGCACCGCATCGCCCCAACGCTTCTGTGCGCATGGGTCCCCAGCAAGATAATGGCCATCATAGGATCAAGATAATGGCCATCATGGTCATAGGATCATAGAGTTCTCCAGGCCATTCATCCCAATGTGTCCATTCTGACCAATCTAGGCCCATATTTGGCCCATATTCCTCAAAAATTTCCCTTTCCTACCCATGCACCTGACTAAATGTCTTTTAAGCATCTCATTTCCTCTGGCAGTTCATTCCACACACACCCCCACCATAATTTATGTATCTGTATGAAGAATGTCCCCCTCAGGTTCTTTTTATATCTTTCACCTTTCTCTTTAAATCTCCAGCTTTAGAACTCCCTTTCTCTTGTGAGAAGCAGAAAGTCATCCTGGCCGCATCGAGTGACAGCATTGTGGTCATGAGTTCATCAAAATTGCGACATTGGAGGAAGTTCCCCTCCAAGCTCTGGCTATCCTCATGGCAATGACTTCCACTTTTCTGTCATGGGTAACTCTTAGTCACCAATTGAACAGGAACCCTCTTCCTGCACCTCTTGAACCCTCGTTTATTAGAACTCAGGAGTGAAACATGAAAGCCTGCAGATGCAGTGATTGTCGTAAAAACACAAAAGAAAATGCTGGAGGAACCCAGCAGGTTCGCAGTGCCCATCGGAGGTAACAAAAAACAATTAATGTTTTGGGCCTGACTCCGTCTTCAAGGTATGAAGGACAGAGATATCTCGCTCTGTCTTCCTAACACCCAAAACACATTGCTCTCGCTGTGACATAATACTGCAGCTAATGAATCTGCTTCCTCACGGCTCCAGAGACCCAATTTGATCTGGGTGGTGTTCTAAAGGACAAGGACCTCTTTGCTTCTCCCCCTGAGGACCTGCCTCAACAGCTGCAGATTGAAGGTGGACTGTGATGTGTGTTTATTAAATGTTGTGAGAGTCTCTGCCTCTACCACCATGCCCCCCACCACCCCCACCCCCTGCCAACTCCTCAGACAGTGTGTTCAGATTTCCGCCATCCCCTGGCAGAAACAATTTTCCCCCGCAACCCCTTGTAGCAGGCTGAGCGACTGCTCGGTTAGACGGGCCGAATTGCTAGGCCATTCATCCGAGGAGAAGCCCACGGTTGGCAGCACGTGTTGCCCGGGGGGGACAGCGCCACTTGCGTGTTGAGTGCCACCAAACAGGGAGGGACGCGGCGACGCGCTGACTTCACTTCCCAAGGCCAGTGCGCCCCTTACAGGAAGTGGGCGGTCTCCTCGAGCAGTGCGAGGAATTCAAAATACAGTTCAGTTACTGGTTCACCTCGTTCTGTGTGGACGGCTCTCCTTTTGGTGGCACTGCCATTAGAAGCCACTACACCCTCTAACCCTCCTCCCTTTCTCCCTGGCCCACACCCACTGGTGAGCAATACCTCTGTTTTGAGGGATGGGGAGGGAGCTCTCTTACTTTCTGTCATATCTACACCTCCGCCTGGTCTCCCCTCACTCTGCTCTGCTCAGAGGAAAATAAATCCAGCCCGTCTGGTCTCTCCTCATCACTGAACTGCTCCATCATAGGCACAATCCTGGTGAATCTCATTTGCCCCTCTCCACTTCAATCAAGTCTTCCATACTGGCAACCAGCATTGCACCCAGCTTTCCAGATGTGGTCTCGCCACTGGTTTATAAACCTCAACCATAACTTCCTTGCTGTTTTATCCTGTGCTCTGACTTGGCCCTTTCAAACTATCATTTAAAATTGAGTTAACCGGGCAACTTGCTTGCTTAGCACCACAATTATGTGGCAGTTAGAAAGGATCCGACCCGGACAACCCCATCGGAATCCAATTGGGTCCCTGACTTACCTCAGAGGTAGTCAGGGAACCCAGTTAAACTTACCTAGGTTCCATCCACAGGTGATTTGAACAGGAAAATGGCTGACCCGCTTATTCCGGTGACGTCAGCACTTGCTTGCGTGCATCACTGGGCAGCCAGCATCCGAACATCCGGCAGTATTTCCGATGAGTTTGTGGCACACCATTGCAGAGGCGGGATCCCCTTTAAATCGCCGGGTTGGTGATTTAATGGGTCGATCCCCCTGCAATTTAAAAGGTGCTTCCAGAACCACACCAGTAATTGCACCCAAGCCCCAGGAGGGAGACCCAGGTGGTGCAGTTTAAAAGGGGCTACTAATGACAGTTGGCATTCGCACGTGCCTCAGTACTTTAGGACCTGACCATTCATGAGGTAGATCACTAAAAAAACACTTCACTCATCTAATTGCATGGGATCAGGCCCTTCGACCCGATTTCTCCATGCTGACCAAGTTGTTTTGATTGAACTGGCTTCATTTGCCTGCATTTGGCTCTTATCCCACAACCTTTCCCATCCATGTACTGTACCCAGCTAAATGTCTTTTAAATATTGTTATGGTCCCCACCTGAATAGCTTCCCTTGGCATCTTGATCCACATACACACCACCATCTCTCTGTGATAAGGTGTCCCTCAGCTTCCCTTTCCTCTCCCTTTAAACCTGTGCTCTTTAAAATTTAGACTCCTCTATTTAATTTATGGCCTCATAATTTTATATCCTTCTATGAAGCCACTCATCCAGGGAAAACAGTCCCAGCCTATCCAGCCTGTCCTTGTAACTTAATCTCTCCAGTCCCGATAAGATCCTTGGTAATCACTTCCCAATTTCATGATTTCCTTCTTATGGTAAGACAACGGGAGCTACATGAAGTCCTTCTGGTGCAGCTGCTCTCACACCCTGCCTTTGGGCAACAAGACCTAGGTTGATACCCAGAGACAACAAAGATCTAGCAACACAGTTAATTTCCATCGAGCCATAGAACATTTCAGCACAGAAACATCCCCTTCTAGTTTGTGCCAAACCCTTTTCCTGCCCATTCCCACTGACCTGCACCCAGTCCTTGGCCCTCCCGACCTCTCCCAGCCATGTACCTGTCCAAATTCTTCTCAAATGTTAAAATTGAGCCCGCATTCACCACCTCAGCTAGCAGCTCATTCCACACCCCCACCACTCTGTGTGTGTGTGTGTGTGTGTGTGTGTGTGTGTGTGTGAAAAAGTTCCCTCTCATGTTCCCCCTAAACATTTCCCCTTTCACCCTTAACCCATGTCCTTTGGTTTGTATTTCACCTACTCTCAGTGGAAAAAGCCTATTTACATTTATTCTGTTTCTCCCCTCATAATTTTAAAAACCTCTTTCAAAGCTCCCCTTATTCTTCTACACTCCAGGTAATAAAGTCCTAACCTGTTTAACCTTTCCCTGTAACCCAGTTCTTGAAGTCCAGGCAACATCCCAGTAAATCTCTGCACTCTTTCTCTCTTATTGAGATCTTTCCTGTAGTTAGGTGACCAAAACTGCACACGATCCTCCAAATTTGGCCTCACCAATGTCTTGTACAACTTTACCATAACATCCCAGCTCCTGTACTCAATACTTTGATTTATGAAGGCCAATATGCCAAAAGCTCTCTTTACAACCCTATCCAATTGTGACGCCACATTCATGGAATTATGTATCTCTCTTCTACCACACTCCTCAGTGCCCTACCATTCACCGTGTATGTTCTTTCTTGGTTAGTTGCTCAAAATGCCACACCTCACATTTGTTTGCATTTAATTCCATCTGCCATTTTTCAGCCTATTTTTCCAGCTGGTCTAGATCCCTCTGCAAGCTTTGAAAAACTTCTTCGCTGTCCACAACGTATCCAATCTTAGTGTCTTCTGCAAACTTGATGATCCAATTTACCATATTATCAGCTACATCATTGATACAGATGACAAACAACAATGGTCCCAGGACCGATCCCTGAGGCCCACCACTAGTCACAGGCCTCCAGTCTGAGAGGCAATCATCCACTACCACTCTCTGGCTTCTTCTGTCCAACCATTGTTGAATCCACTTTACTACTTCACCATGAATACTGAATGTCTGAACCTTTTTGACTAATTTCCCATGTGGGGTATTGTCAAAGGCCTTACTAAAGTATATGTAGACAGCATCCATGTCCTTTCCTTCATCAACTTTCTTAGTAATCTCTTTGGAAAAACTCTATAAGATTGGTTAAACACGATCTACCATGCACTCTATTCACTCCCTGGCTATTCACATAATTGCATATCCGATGTCTTAGAAAACCTTCCAATAATTTACCTGCTACTGATGACAGGCTCACTGGCCTATAATTTCCAGGGTTACTTATAGACCCTTTATTAAACAATAGAACAACGTGAGCTACCCCCCAACCCTCCTGCCCAACACCTGTGGCTAAGGACATTTTCAACATTGTCTGCCAAAGCAACCTCATGTCTTCTTTTAGCCATTCTGATTTATTTCTTTTCTTGCATTTTTTATACTCCTCAAATATCTCATTTGCTCCTTCTTGCCTATACCTGTTATACACCTCTCTCGTCTTCTGAACCAGATTCCCAATATCCCTCGAAAACCAAGGTTCCCTATGCCTCCAAACATTTTCTTTGATCCTGACAGGAACATACAAACTCTGTACTCTCAAAATTTGACCTTTGAAGGTCCACCACTTACCTCGCATATCCTTGCCCTAAAACAACCTATCCCAATCCACGCATTCTAGATCCTTTTTCATTTCCTCAAAATTGGCCTTTCTCCAATTTAGAATCTAAACCTGAGGCCCAGACCTATCCTTCTCCATAATTAACTTGAAACTAATGACATTATGATCACTGGACCCAAAATGCTCCCGTACATGTACTTCTGTTACCTGTCCTGTATTGTTCCCAAATAGGATATCCAGTATTGCCCTCTCTCTAGTTGCTACCTCTATATGTTGATTTAGAAAACTTTCCAGAAGCCGTCCAGCCCTTTTTACAGTATGGGAGTCCCAGACAATATATTGAAAGTTAAAATCTCTTACTATCACAATTTTATGTTTCCTGCAGCAGTCTGCTATCTCTCTACAGGTTTTTTTTTCTCCAATTCTTGTTGACTATTAAGTGGTCTGTAACACAACCCCATGGGTGTGGTCACACCTTTGCCGATCTTCAGCTCCACCCATATAGTCACAGTCCTTCCTGCCTGAGCACAGCTGTGATATTTTCCCTGATGCACATTGTCACTCCTCCCCCTTTAATTCCACCCCACCCCCACTCCCAGTTCTATAACGTCTGAAGCAATGGAAGCCCGGCAGAACATTGAGCTGCCATTCCTGCCCCTCCTGCAACCAAGTTTCACTAATGGTCATAATTCCACATGTCAATCCACCCTCTAAGCTCGTCTGCCTTTCCTACAATACTCCTTGCGTTGAAATAGATGCACCTGAGAATATTTCCACCACATACAACCTAACAGTGCATACAATTTTTACATCATCCTTTCCCTCCTCCACTCCTCTACTACTCTGGTTCCCATCCCCTGAAATCTAGTTTAAACCCCCATGGAGCAGCACTAGATTTGCCCAAGTCAGGATGGTGAACAGCATGGAGGTGAACCTGCAGGTGTTGGTGATTCTGGAGGTTGCAGGTTTGAGAGCGGCTGTCAGAGTAGCCTAGGCAGGTAACTGCATTTTGTCGAAGGTAGACTCAGCAGCCACTGGATGCTAGCCGTTGGTAGGGAGGATGGATGCTCAAAGAGATTGGGATGACAGTCGAGTGGATTGCCTTGAATGCATCGAGCATTCCATTCGGGAAAAGGTACCAGTTACTGAAGGAACCAACTGAAGTGCAACTGAAGTTGAATGTGACTGTGGGTATCATTTGGAATGGCGCATAGAGTTTGAGCCACCTTTTAATAGAAGGAACATCACCCACACAGCACACGTCGAAGGTAGGTGAGGATGGGGTGGGCGGGGACGGGGCAAGAGGAAAGGTTGGACTAAAGAGAATCCAAAGTGGTTCTGGTTAAGTGGTGCTAGAGTCAGAGGTAATTAGGCTGGACGAATTGACCATTTTCCGCCCACTGATGATGATGTGTTTATTATCCTACACATTGTGCAATTTACATAGGCCCAAAATTCTTATTTGCTGCAGCCAAGTAAGGATTTGTAAAGAAAAGCTATAATTGTTAACTAATTGATTTAAATGAAAAGGGACAATTGTTACGGAGTCCAGAGGACCCCCAAAACCAGCAGCAATGGATCTGCACCACAACACAGGGTCATTTAAACAAAAATAGTTTTTAATTATATTTGGACAAGAATACAGAAATAAACTTTAACTTATTAGTTAACCTATCTAACCCACTTAATCCCCCCTCTAATACTAAGCGCAGGTGTGTGTAATGTATATTTAAGATTAGAAAAGTTCTTTGGATCTCAGTCCAATCTCACTGGTTGTAGGCCATTCTTCTACTGTGCACAGAGGTTAGCATTAACAAAGTTCACCAGTCTTTGGTGCTTAACAGGCAAATGATTACCACTCAGGAAGGTTCTTGCTGGTTTTCAGAGAGAGTTTCCTTTTGTTCCAGGACAACCGCGACTGATTCCTTCTTAATCAGTCTTGCTGATGAAACTTGCCCCCTTCAGGGTTCTCCAGATGATCCTCTTTCTTTCAGGTCACCTTTCACACCGCCAGTCTTCTCCTTTGACCAGGCAGCCTTCCAAAGTTTGCCAGCTTGTCCCTCTGGAACTGATTTCTGTGACTCTCTCACTCCCTCCCTCTCTGAGAACAAAGCTGTTCTGTCTGCCTGCAAAAATCACACGCTCTTCCAGGCAAACTGTATTCTGCAACTTTGTTGCTTTCTTTTCAAAAAGCACTCTGCAAAAGTCCTGCAAATATTCTGTGTTTTAAAATATTTGAGTGCAACCTGCTCTAACAATTCCTCCCAAACCACCTCTAAATACTCTGTCGCACAATAAATACAAAGATACATAAATAATATTCACAGTATTCATAATGCAAAAAATGTGACTTTCAATAGTGCAGACAGTCCAGATTAGTGTTACCAAGTGGGGGAGGGGGGGGGGGTTTCAGGAATCGCATGGTTCACTTTTAGCTCAGTTTATTTTATATCCTGAAACTTTCCCATACTCTAACAACTGACTGTAACATCTAGGTAATAATTATTGTGGGGGGGTTAGGATTTTTAGTTTTAGTACTTTTTTTCCCTTTTCTTTTTATTTATTATCAACATATATTTGTAAACATTGTAATATTGTGATTTATTATTGTTAAAATTGTCATATATACATTGATTTAAATAAAATATTCAAAAAAGAAATCAGATAGTTGTTGGAAAGAAACTTGCTGAACCTAGAGGTGCCGGCCTTCTGAACCTTCTGCTTAAAGGTAGCAGCGAGAAGAGGTTGTGACCAGGGTGATGGGGATCCTTTCTGATGTTGGCTGCCTTTTTTGAGATGTCTGCTGTCAATGGGAGGTTGGAGACTGTGCTGAACCTGGCTAAGTTTGCAGCCTTCTCTGTTCTTGGGCACTTGAATTGCTAATCTAGAGTGTGATGCAACCAGCCAGTATACTTCCTATAGTCTACCTGTAGAAGTTCGACTGAGTATCTGACCACGTGCCGAATCTCCTGAGACTCCTCTGAAAGTGGAGCCTTTGATGTGCCTTGTTCATAGTTGCCTCAATGTGCTGGCGATGCTGGATGAACCACTGAATTCTTCCAGCAGATTGTGTTTGGCATCAGATCCAAACATCTCCAGTCTTCTGTGTCTCGATGGTCAGTGAGGTAGGGGGGTTGTGGGGAGGGGTATTTTAAAGTTCAAGAGTTTTGGGGGAGCTGTCGACCAATGAAATGAAGAGTGAAAGGAAGAGGAGTAGACAGCAAGGGTTTATAAAGAACAGGAAAAGAGATCTGATGATTTGCTCACAGTGACTCAAGGTGCATCTTGACCTCTGCGACCAAATGTGTTCTGTGATGTCTCAGTAGAATTAGGTCAAGGGCAGTGAGCCTAGTGGTTGAACTATGTGTGAATGGAGTCTGCTTGGAGAGAGATGATGAGGTGAACCCAGCCTCAAATCTTCCTTCAAATGGGAGCTAAAGGCCTGTCAGTAGGCAACTCACTGAGGCTTGGAGTTCTCGGTGCTGCCGAATTGAGTCTGATCTCTCCAAGGTCAAGGACAGCTAATGCAAAGCATTGTGCTGAATGGAGGAATGGAGAATGCCTTTCCTGATATTACGGTTATACTCACATGCAGTGTGAGTATGTGTTCATAATGTGGCCTCCTGAACACCGGCGGAACTAAACACCAATTTCCAGAATGCCTCCCTTCCGTCTGCACAGAGCCTGTCACTTTTATCCTCCCGTCTCTAGCTCCCTGCTTTGTCCAACAAAGCTCAACATTCGCTTCATGAAATCAGTCCAGAGGAAAGTCCATTTCCTTCCACAGAAGCTGCCTTCCCCACTCAGTCCCCATCTCGGCAGTTCATTTCTTGCTCAACACATCTTCTCTCTGGAACCCTTGGTAGTACCTCCAACCATTTCTGAACCCCGGCCTATCTAAATTTGCATCCAAGCCAGCCGGTTCTGATCAAACATGATCCATCTGTTATGCTAATCCATCTTTTTCTTTCTCCACGGCTGTTGCCCGGCCGGCTGGGTAGTCTGGCCTTCCCTTCCATTTCAGGTTTCCTGTAGCTGCAGTTCAAGTTAGTTTCTGTCCTCTCTAAGCCTCCCAGCAATTAGTCCTCCTGCGGATAGGTCAGCTGTGGTTAACGAGCAATCATCGCCCTCTCTTAAATAGTTCCAACAGCATTTAGATCACCCAGACACATGAATCTCCACCCTATTCTTGCTGCCCTCGCACATTCTCTGCGACTGAAAACAGACTGGTTTTCTCTACTTTCTGATGAGAAAGAAAAATTAAATCTGCCCCTCCCTCCACAGAGAATTCCCAGCATTTGCCCTGAGAACTTCAGAGTTCCAACATCCTGCAGGTTTTTTTTCTCTTGATGCCTGAGTTGTCACTTTGTCAGGAACCTGAAGGGGCTGTGGAGGTGAGAGGCAGAGGGGGGCCTTATTTTGCTCAGTGTGCACCATGCAATAATCCATCAGTGCTCTGAGCTCAGTGGTATCAACAGGAGGAAAGTGAAACAAGCTCAACATTGTGAATTATTGACGACTCACCACTGCGGCACCTTTTCCTGCAAAGAAAGCGCCTGTCACTCAGCAGCCACCACACTTTGCCACCACGGATACACCTTTCGCATTGGGGGTCCTTGGGTGTGTGCTCCCTCCTTGGGTGAGGGACTTCACTTGGTAGAGGCACAGAGCTCTCAAGGTTATGACATGGGGCAGAGTTGGCCCTGGACTGCCGTACAGTCTTGTGAAATTAAACCAGAAAATGTTAGGAGGTATCTACAGAAAGGGTTGACATTTTAGGTCAAAGTTCCTTCTCCAGAGAGGGAGTCCTCCAGCGAGTCCTCCGCAGGAGGACTAATTGCTGGGAGGCTTAGAGCGTGGAGAAGGGATATATAGAGCAAAGGGAATATCTCCGATGGAATGAACCAAGGGTTGACGTGGACATAGGTCGTACATGCATTTTTTTTTTCTCCTGCATTGTCTCAGTTGAAGCCTCAATCTGCTGTCTGGAAAATGTGTACCTGCTGCAGTGCCATAGAGTCCTTGAGCTAAAGGCTTCAGATGAACTTGTCCTGTTTGTCTATCCAAACTGGTCCCATCTGCCTGCACTTGGCCCATGTCCCTCTCCATGTACCTGTCCAAATGAGGTGTTTCGATCGTACCTAACTCTACAGTTCCTTTGGCCTCTCGATCCATATCCCCCACCCTCTTGGTGAAAATGCTGCCCCTCAAGTCCCCTTTTAATTATTTTCCCTCTCACTTTAAACCTCTGCCACCTGGAAAAAGATTCATTTTATCTATGCCCACCATGATTTTGAACATCTCCCTTAAGTCACCCGTCAGCCTCCTCCGCTCCAGGGGAAATATTGTACCAGTCTACCCAGCCTCTCCTTAAAGTTCAAGCCAGCCCAACCGGTAACATCCTTGTGAATCTTCTTTGCACCCTTTCCAACTTAATGTCACAATCCACGCAGCTGGGAGAGCAGAACTGCCGACAAAACTCCAACAACTTGCCCATAAGTTGTGTTACTGGATCATGACCTCCCAGCTGTTGAACTCCATGCCCTGAGTGTAAACCATGTTGTGTACCAGCAAATCCTTGGTGTCAGCCTCTCCAGAGGAAGGATTGGGATGTTGTTCACAATTCCTTGGCTCCCTTGACTCTTAGTAAGTGCAGGGCAAAATGTGTCACCCTGCAGTTAATCCTGCTCCCAGTGCACACCTAGTCCAAAGTCACACAACTCTGCCTCCCTGTCCCATATCGCCCACCCCTGCGATCCCAGGACCTGCTACACTTGCACCTACACCTCCTCCCTCACCACCATTCAAGATTCCAGACAGTCTTTCCAGGTGTCCTCTGTGAATCACCTGGGGTCATCTACTGCATCCGGTGCTCTCACTGTGGCCTCCTCTACATCAGAGAGACTGAACAACAGACTGGACAATTGTTCCATTAGGCACCTTGGCTCTGTCCACTGTGATAGTGTGAATCTCCCAGTGGCCACCCATTCCTTTGCTGACACGTCTGTCCGTGGTTTCGTGCATGGCTGAGCTCAGACCACCCTCGAAATGAAGGCACAACATCTCATATTCCGTCTGGACCCACCAACCGGATGGCATTGACACCGACTTCTCAAGTTTCCATTAGCCCTACCCCGCACCACTCTCTCTCTCTTTCCCCAACTACTCACACCTTGTCTGTCCCTCTCTTTCCTTATCCCAGTCTTCTTTCCTCCAGCTCTCCATTCACCGAGCTACTCCTCTCCCCTGATCAATTCTCCTGCCCTGTTATCCATGTCCACCCACGTACTCTTGTCTGTTGGTCTGTGCTCCTTCCCCGATCCCTTCTCCCCCAGCCTTTTTAATTCTGGTGCCTGCCTGTGTTTTGCTTATTCCCTGATGAAGGGCTCAGGCCCAGAGTGTCGGCAAGTTCTTTGCCCCCTATGGGCACTGCATGACCTGCGGAGTTTCGCTAGCACTTTAGTGCATTAAGTACAATCACAGTATCTGCAGACTTTCTTCTTTCACTCCCTTGTTTCAGTGTTGCTCCTCCAATACCTCTAAGGGGCCTGACATCCATCAATAATTGCAGAGCTGTCAGATGAATGAAAAGGTTTGACATCCGACTGCTGAACAGCCTTCGTGTCTGGAATACTGAAGCCTAATGATCAAGAACAAAACACTGCAGGCTGCCCTGGGAGCCAGGGGCTGGCAGTCTTCTCACTTCAGAAGTCAAACGTTATCAGATCAAGTTCTACTTCGACAGAGTGAGCACAAAATCCAGGCTGACGTGTTGGTCCTGCCCTCACGTGGACCTGCAGTGACGGCCGGGATATTAAACCAGCTGGTCTTGGGCTAAAGTGTGAAGACCAGGGCATGTCTCTCTGACCAAGTTCTGTCCCTCCGCTATGGAACAGGGTGAAGGGAATTGCCTGGTTATTTTCACACTGTCCTTAAGGTTGTGCCAGTGTGCTAATGTTCAAAGGGACAAAGGGAGTAACAGTGATTGTATAGGGCCTTAGTGAGTTTGATACACAGAAAATAGGAGCAGAAGAAGGCCATTCATCCCTTTGAGTCTGCTCCATCATTCAGTACCATCATGCAACTCCAGTCCCTCTTCCTGCCTTCTCTCCAGACACCTTGATCCGTTTAGGCAAGGCTCCATTGTGAGTTCTTTGTGAGAGTTCTTAACTCTCTGAAGGAAGAGGTTTTCTCCTCATCTCAATCCTAAATGGCTCCCCCTTTTTATTAGACTGTGACCCCTTGTTCTGGATTTCCCCGGCATCCAGAGCGTGCTTCCTGCCTCTCACCCGTCTCCCATGCCAGAATGGAATGAGATGCTCCCTCATTCTACTCAAATATTTGTAGCCGTGTTCATCTGCCCTAAAGGGAGTGAGATTGCGTCTGCCGAGGAACAATTGTGGCAGTTGGCAAATTGCAGTGAATCCAGGTCTTTTCTTAAGTATGTGTTAATCCTGGCCATGACCAACCTCTGAAATTTACGAGGATGCTGCCTGGATTGAAGAGCACGTCACATGAAGCAAGGTTGACAGAGCTAGGGCTTCTCTTTTGAGCGAAGAAGGATGAGAGGTAACTTAATAAAGGTTTATCGGATTATGAAGAGCTTAGATAGGGTGGGCAACCAACTCCTTTCTCCTGGGACAACAATAGCAAATACCAGAGGGCATCTGTTCAAGTTGACTGGAGGAATGATTAGGGGAGTTGACAGTGACAGATTTTTACCCAGAGAGTTGTGGATGCCTGGAACATATTTCTGGGGTGTAGTGGGGGCTGGGACAATCGGGACATCCTAGATAGGCACATGGATACAAGAAAAATAGAGGGCTTTGGGTGTGAGGTGGGGAGGGAATAGAATTTTGTGGAGTAGGCTTACATAGGTCAGCACAACATCGTGAGCTAAAGGATCTGTTCTGTGCTTAGTGTTAAGTGCTCCATGATTATTATCCTTCCCCAGGTAATTCCCAGCCCTTGCATCTTGTAACCATGTGTGTGAGGTAGGATCTTTAGCCAAGGACATGAACCATTCTCTTCCTCCCACTGATGCTGTTCGACCCGCTGACTTCCCCCAGCAGAGTGCGTTTAGGCTCTTGCTTGGTGGACCATGGATGGATTGTATTTAAAAGCAGGGAGGTTCCACTGCAGCTGTCAGGGTACTGGTGAGACTGCACGTGGAGGATTGGGTGCAGTTCCAGTCTCCTTATTAGAGAAAATATGTACTGGTTTTGGAGGCAGTACAATGGAGGTTCACCAGGCAGATTCCACAGAGAGGATTAACCTATGAGGAGAGATTAAGCTGCCCGGGACTGTACTCTTCGGTGTTCAGAAGGATGTGGGGGATCTACTGAGACTCATACAATTATGAAAGGGATAATATAGAAGCACAGAGATTATTTCTATTGGCAGGTGAGAAAAGAATTAGGGAATATAGCCTCAAGATTGGCGGGAGATGAGGAGGAACTCCTTCTCCCAGAGAGTAGTGAATCTGCGGAATTCTCTGTCCAAGGAAGCAGTAGAGGCTGCCTCATTGAATGTACTTAAGATGCAAATGGATGAATTTCTGCAGACTAGGCAAAGAAAATATTTATGGGGAACAGGTGGATGGGTGGAACTCTGACAATGGCCGGTCAGCCATGATCTTGTTGAATCAGATGGCCGCCTCTGCTTCTTATGTTATTCCTGTGATTTCTGTTATCCTGAAGCTTTTGTGATGGACACCCAGCGGGAATGCAATATAAGCAGCACCTGTTAATTCAATTGTTATTCATCAGAGACTGGCCTATTTCCACATGCAAGAATCCCCGCTTTGTACCACTGAACATCATCACATGACTTAACATCCAGCACTGGGGCTATTTTCCACACCTTCTGTAGGTTAATAAAGGTTTTTTTTTCCCCAACCCAGATTCCCTTCAGAATGCTAAAGAGTTGTGGAGCACAGGAGCAGGCCCTTCAAGTCCATGCTAACCATCTTGGAATCTAGGCAACATCCTAGTATACCTTTATGCATTCTTCCAATTTTATTGACATATTTCCTGTAGTTAGGCGACTAAAACTGAACACAATTCTCCAAATTTGGCTTCACCAATGGTTTACACAACTTTCCCACAACTTCCCAATTCCTATACTCAATAGCTTGATTTATGAAAGCCAATGTGCCAAACAGCCCTATACACCTGCAATGCCAATTTCAGTGAATTATGTATCTAAATTCCCAGATCCCTCTATTCTACCACACTCCTCAGTGCCCTACTACTTATAGACAACATTTTCCTTATTCTAATATATTCTAATTTCAGAGTATCATCTTCCAAAGCGTGAGCTGCAATATCCCAAATTTAGACTTCTTTAATCCAACAAATCAAAGCCTGTGGCTGTTACTTTATGTAGTTTTAATTCATTGATAGAATGGATAAACATTTTGTACGGCTTCACCACAAGACTCTCATAACAATTACTAACAAACCATTTACTGTATAATGATACAAAGATATGTAGAGTTATAAAACATAGATTTAAAGAGATATACAAATTCAAAGTAAAATTTCTCGTGCTCACGCTTCCTTCACATTTTGTAGAATAAAAGAAGAAGCAGTTAGCCTGGGCGAATGTTACAACCTATTACATCATAGTCACTATGGTAACACGGCAGTTCTCTTAAAGAGAAAGGCACAAAATTAACTAAGAATCAAAAACACAAGGTTTTAACCTTTATGCCATTCACCATATATGTCCTATCTTGGTTTGTCCTTTGAAAATGCAGCACTTGTCACTTGTCTGCATTAAATTCCATATGCCAATTTGCTGACCATTTTTCCTGCTGGCCCAGATCTCACTGCAAGCTTTGAAAGCCTTTCTCGCTGTCCACAGCACCTCCAATCTTAGTGCCATATGTAAACTTGCTGATCCAATTTACCAGATCATTCCTATAGATGACAAACAACAATGGACGCAGTGCTGATCCATGAGGCCCACCACTAGTTACGGCCCTCCAGTGAGGAAGGCATCATCCACTACCACTCTCTGGCTTCTCCCATAAAGCCAATGTCGAATCCAAGTTATTACCTCACCATGCCTGAACCTTCCCGACTATCCTTGTCAAAGGCTTTACTAAAGTCCATGTAGACAACATTCACATCTGTGTAAGAGTGCAGTCTTTTATCACAAGAAGCTAGCTGAGATGTTTCAGGTCGTCCCTCCCCGACACCATGCACATCCTACCCAAGAGTTTTGCTGATCTAATTGTGAGTGAAGCAAGAAAGAGATTGAGTGAGCATCCAAATGGCAATGACTCTTTCCCCAGGCAGCTCTCTCACCACCGTTCGTTAGAATTCGTAGGAGATGTGGAGCAAGAGGGAAAATAAAGCTGATGAGGTCTGGGTGACTATGTGCGTTTGGGCAAGCTGGATTGTTTCCCACGGCTCCTTCAGTAATGTTCTATGGTCTTTCAATGTCTGGCTCTTTCTTCCTTACTGCCTCCCCATTTTGTCTCCCTCTCTGGCTTTCTGCCTCAATTGGCATCCATCCTTTATTTTACTCTCTCTATCTCTTTCTACCCCCTCTTGTCACATTTGTGGCCTAAAATGTGAAGTTAATAAAACATTAAACAGAAGTTTATCAGGTAAACTTCTTAGTGTCTTTTTATTCTCTGGTTTCCTTTGTTCTCCTGCTTGTGTTCTTATCTCTCTCTCATACCACGTGACTTCCGGTACATCTCATACATATTCATTATCATGACATCCCTCCTTTAATCAGAAATAAACTTTACCTTCACTTACCAATATCCCTCGGAAACATACAAACATCGTAAATAATGGTAATACTATAACTCAACTACATAAAGTTTACTTCCTACAGCATTCATACATGCACTTTATGATATAAGATTAAAATACTGTCCCAAAGTTCTTATTAAAACTATGGCACAAAGTCTTCGTATTGTTTGGGCACTTTCCGGTTTCGTTTCGGCCTGCCTGCGATATTGTCGTCGCTTCTCGGTTGTTCCCTCTCGGCGTCGGCAATACTGCTCGCCACGGCTTCGGGTGTTTCTGGCGCTCTAGTCACTTCATCAGGAGTGCTGGTAACTGCCTCTGGAACATCATCAGGTCTCTCAGTTTCAGCATCTCGTATTGGCCTTTCAACCTCTTCGTTCGATGTATCTCTGGACTGGTACCTTTTTACACCTGATACATTTCTCTTATACAGCACTCCAGTCGGAGACTTGACTGTCACCATACTGCCACTTCTGGATACGACAGTATAGGGTTGATGGTAATAAGGTGTGTCTAGCTTACCACCAGTTTCATGCCTCACTAGAACATTATCTCCTGGCATGATGTCTGAGTACTTGGCTCCACGTTTCGAATCTGTGTACAGCTTTGCTGCACCTTTCTTTTCAGCATCGTGGTCCCTCATCTCCTGGTCGTCTCGGATTTCCTTTATTTCTGGCATTTTTGTGCGGATTTTTCTCCCAAAAAATGCTTCTGCAGGACTTTTTCCAGTGGTTGCATGAGGCGTTGCTCGATAGACAGCCACATAAGATAGCAATGCTTCTCGCCAATTTTGTCCTCTGCGTGTGCAATCCTCAATCGTTTTTCAATGGACTGATTTTGTCTCTCTACTTCTCCATTGGCTTGCGGCCATTTCGGAGTTACTCTATGATGGTGGATACCTGTGGTCCTCATGTATTCCGCAAATGTCTCTGAAATGAATTGTGGACCATTGTCAGAGTATAATGTAACAGGTAATCCATATCTTGCGAATATCTCTGCTAATGCTTGTATTGTTTTTTCAGTGGTTGTGGACTTCAACACCACGTACTCATAGTATCTGCTGTAGTAATCTATCACTACCATAATTGATTTACCCGTCGGTAAAGGTCCAAGAAAATTAACAGCTACGTCGATCCATGGTCCTGTCGGGAGTTGCGTACTCCGGATCGGTTCTGGCGGATTACTCCTACTTGTGATTTGACATCCATGACAAGTTTTAACAAATTTCTCTGCGTCCTTATCACAACTTGGCCACCATACCTTGGTTCTGAGGTTTTGCTTGGTACCAATAATACCTAGGTGTCCTTCATGCGCTAAGGATACGATCTTCGGTCTCAATCTTTGCGGAATCACCAATCTGCAACCTCTTAATACACACTGTCCGATGCAACAAAGTTCGTCTCTAATGGGAATGTAAGCCTTGTGAGTACACTTGTCCCATTGTCCACTCTGTATGCATTCTCTTACTTCCATGAGTTCTGGATCACGTTCGGAAGCGTCCCTCCCTGTTTGGTGGCACTCAACACGCAAGTGGCGCTGTCCCCCCCGGGCAACACGTGCTGCCAACCGTGGGCTTCTCCTCGGATGAATGGCCTAGCAATTCGGCCCGTCTAACCGAGCAGTCGCTCAGCCTGCTACAAGGGGTTGCGGGGGAAAATTGTTTCTGCCAGGGGATGGCGGAAATCTGAACACACTGTCTGAGGAGTTGGCAGGGGGTGGGGGTGGTGGGGGGCATGGTGGTAGAGGCAGAGACTCTCACAACATTTAATAAACACACATCACAGTCCACCTTCAATCTGCAGCTGTTGAGGCAGGTCCTCAGGGGGAGAAGCAAAGAGGTCCTTGTCCTTTAGAACACCACCCAGATCAAATTGGGTCTCTGGAGCCGTGAGGAAGCAGATTCATTAGCTGCAGTATTATGTCACAGCGAGAGCAATGTGTTTTGGGTGTTAGGAAGACAGAGCGAGATATCTCTGTCCTTCATACCTTGAAGACGGAGTCAGGCCCAAAACATTAATTGTTTTTTGTTACCTCCGATGGGCACTGCGAACCTGCTGGGTTCCTCCAGCATTTTCTTTTGTGTTTTTACGACAATCACTGCATCTGCAGGCTTTCATGTTTCACTCCTGAGTTCTAATAAACGAGGGTTCAAGAGGTGCAGGAAGAGGGTTCCTGTTCAATTGGTGACTAAGAGTTACCCATGACAGAAAAGTGGAAGTCATTGCCATGAGGATAGCCAGAGCTTGGAGGGGAACTTCCTCCAATGTCGCAATTTTGATGAACTCATGACCACAATGCTGTCACTCGATGCGGCCAGGATGACTTTCTGCTTCTCACAAGAGAAAGGGAGTTCTAAAGCTGGAGATTTAAAGAGAAAGGTGAAAGATATAAAAAGAACCTGAGGGGGACATTCTTCATACAGATACATAAATTATGGTGGGGGTGTGTGTGGAATGAACTGCCAGAGGAAATGAGATGCTTAAAAGACATTTAGTCAGGTGCATGGGTAGGAAAGGGAAATTTTTGAGGAATATGGGCCAAATATGGGCCTAGATTGGTCAGAATGGACACATTGGGATGAATGGCCTGGAGAACTCTATGATCCTATGACCATGATGGCCATTATCTTGATCCTATGATGGCCATTATCTTGCTGGGGACCCATGCGCACAGAAGCGTTGGGGCGATGCGGTGCAGGTGGGAATTGAAATTAACTGTTCTAATTAGTCGAGCTCTTCATCAGTTGTAAGAGAATCTGACAGGTCAGAAATGGAAACAAGGATAGACTATTTCATTACGATGTAGTATCCAGTACCAGAGAGAGTTAATGCTGTCAGCCAACCCTTCCAAGGTATGATTTAAAATGTCAGACAGGTCACTCCATGGAATACTTCTCTGGGTTCCTGCACGACCTGGTAGATGAGTGAACTACCCGAAGGAAAATCCAGTAGTCCCACCCTCTTCCCAGCCGGAACGCTCTCCATTGATGTGTGCAGATGTGGCACTTGGCACTGCATGATGGAACTGTTCCAGATACTGCAGCTGGAATGTAACCCTCCTCCCTACAATCCCATTTCCTGAAGACTAAGGTTTGTTCAAGAAGTCATAACTGAAGAACCATTCCCATTCTGGACACTGGACCTGAGCCTTTTACCCGAGAGTTCAGGAGAGGAAAACATGGGACACAGTCAGGTAGAGTCTTATGGCTCGAAGTGGAGTTCATTCTATTGGAAAAGAACAATGAAACACTAGAAATACACAATTTAGCCTGAATTTCCTGACACTTTTAATAGAATCATCTGTATGATTGGAGAACAGGATCCAGGGTAGAATCCTAAGGGATTCAAAATGTTATCTTGACCATATCTGACAACAGCTGTGTGAAGCAGGACTCTCTCTCTCTCTCTCTCTCTCCCCCCCCCCCACCTCTCTCTCACTCTCTCTCTCTCTCTCTCTCTCTCTCTCTCTCTCTGGGTCCATAGTCTTGGCTGTATCCTACATTTTCAGCTGTGTTATGACATCATGAATGTTTCTGTGATCAGAGGATCTCAACATGAAGCTAAGATGGATCGTGCAATCAGTGCTTCTGGCTAAGCGTGACTGGGAATGCTTCAGAACTACATCTCCACCAGGTTTGAGAATTGGAATGCCCAGGAACACAGAAGATTGCCCTAGTAGCAAACTTAGCCAGGTCCTTCACAGGTTTTAATTTCCCATCCATAAAGTAGCCAATGTCATAAAGGGCCCCACCCCCTCCCCATCACTCTGATCACAACCTCTTCTCAGTGCCACCACAGAGTCCTGAAAACCAGCATAAGAAGTTTGTTTCCATCAGTGATCAGTCTCTTGAACCTCCTTTTGTTACATTAATCAAGTACTGCTCTAGCACCGCAAAAGGGCTGTTTGCACCTTTACAAGCCACTTTTTTTTGCACTCAAATAACTAGAGTCCCTTTCACACACACATCCCACTAAATTGGCTGTTCAGTGTCTTGGGATAGGAATGGGGTCTGGCTTTTCACACTTGACCACTCCTAACTGGAATAGTGAATGCTTTCACACTTGTAAAGCACAGTACAGTATGAGCCCTTCACCCCCTGTTGTTGTTGTGCAACCTATATAAACCTTTATAAAGGACTGTGGGAAACTGCGAGCAATAAATAGTAACAGCAGACAATCTTTATACAGCACGAGAAAGTTTGTAGCGCTATAGCGCACAATTTATACAGTGTGGGAAAGTTTGTAAAAGCAATGGCGAACCTGCCCTCCCAGAATGCTATGCGAAGAGAAAGGACTGTATGCATGGCTGCAAGAATGAAGCATTCATGGAGGGGGTTTCTCTGCCACATAGCATTCTGGGAAGCCAGGTTCCAAGGTCTTTATAAATTGTATGCCATTGCGCTACCAATTTTTCCATGCTGTTTAAAAATTGTCCACTATTGCTATTTATTTCCTCTCTCTTTCTCTCCTGCTGTGACTTTCCCATGGCAAAGTTCATACATTCATTTTCATCTTTTCTTCCTTCACGTTCCTTCGCTCACGCAAAAACATGGGTCAATTCAATCCCACAATGTAATTGCCCATTTCACACTTGCCGGATTGCAATGTTGGTGTCTGCAAACGCAGCGGATTGTACTAGGGGTCGAGGCCGTCAATCACCTGTGTGAGATTACATCATCTGACGCCGGTGTTGAGCTGATTTTGCTTTCACACGAGACACTTTAAAGGGCAAATGACCGGTAATTCCTGGGACCACTTGCAAGTGTGGAAAAGGGCTTAGGATAATTTATTATCGATCTCTCTTTTGTATTTTTAATTCTCTTTTATGTATATTATTTTCCATGAAGTACCTGTTTGGCTGCAACAAGTAAGAATTATGTACTGTCATCTACTGGATCCTAGTGTAAATGATATCCCTTTGCCCTTTTTAAGGTTTATCCTTGCTCTTTTTTTTAGTCTGTGTCCAAGGCAGACTCAAAATGGCCCTAGATGGTGATCAGTCTGCGGACCGATCTCGTGTCCAAACAGAAGACGGCGTCCAAATCTTTTATAGTAATGGGAGTTCCAGTCGATATATGTGTGGTGGTACACCACCGGCCTATTGCAAGGGGCAACCTCTCCTGCAGGAGAGTAAGGGGACAGGACAACACCTGGCCGGCTGCCAATCAGTCAGCCTGAGTGGATCAAGCCCCACCCGATCGGGTGTCAATCACCCTCCGGGATATAAGCCTGCGCCGGCCTCCCGAGGCCTCACATAGAGTTGCTGCAGCCACAGCCAGTCTGGCTCTGTGGAGGTTTTTGTGGATTGAAATCTTGTTCAGTCTTTACCTTGTGTGTGTCTGATTCTGTCTAACAGCGCACTACAATATGGTAAGTTAAAGTTGTCACATTTGTGGCACGAAATGTGAAGTTAATAAAACATTAAACACAAGTTTTATCAGGTAAACTTCTCCGTTGTCTTTATTTTCCGGTTTCCTTTGTTCTCCTGCTTGTGTTCTTATCTCTCTCTCATACCACGTGACTTCCGGTACATCTCATACATATTCATTATCATGACATCCCTCCTTTAATCAGAAATAAACTTTACCTTCACTTACCAATATCCCTCGGAAACATACAAACATCGTAACTAATGGTAATACTATAACTCAACTACATAAAATTTACTTCCTACAGCATTCATACATGCACTTTATGATATAAAATTAAAATACTGTCCCAAAGTTCTTATTAAAACTATGGCACAAAGTCTTCGTATCGTTTGGGCGCTCTCCGGTTTCGTTTCGGCCTGCCTGCGATATTGTCGTCGCTTCTCGGTTGTTCACTCTCAGCGTCGAAAATACTGCTCGCCACGGCTTCGGGTGTTTCTGGCGCTCTAGTCACTTCATCAGGAGTGCTGGTAACTGCCTCTGGAACATCATCAGGTCTCTCAGTTTCAGCATCTCGTATTGGCCTTTCAACCTCATCGCTCGATGTATCTCTGGACTGGTACCTTTTTACACCTGATACATTTCTCTTATACAGGACTCCAGTCAGAGACTTGACTGTCACCATACTGCCACTTCTGGATACGACAGTATAGGGTTGATGGTAATAAGGTGTGTCTAGCTTACCACCAGTTTCATGCCTCACTAGAACATTATCTCCTGGCATGATGTCTGAGTACTTGGCTCCACGTTTCGAATCTGTGTACAGCTTTGCTGCACCTTTCTTTTCAGCATCGTGTTCCCTCATCTCCTGGTCGTCTCGGATTTCCTTTATTTCTGGCATTTTTGTGCGGATTTTTCTCCCAAAAAATGCTTCTGCAGGACTTTTTCCAGTGGTTGCATGAGGCGTTGCTCGATAGACAGCCACATAAGATAGCAATGCTTCTCGCCAATTTTGTCCTTCTGCGTGTGCAATCCTCAATCGTTTTTCAATGGACTGATTTTGTCTCTCTACTTCTCCATTGGCTTGCGGCCATTTCGGAGTTACTTTATGATGGTGGATACCTGTGGTCCTCATGTATTCCTCAAATGTCTCTGAAATGAATTGTGGACCATTGTCAGAGTATAATGTAACAGGTAATCCATATCTTGCGAATATCTCTGCTAATGCTTGTATTGTTTTTTCAGTGGTTGTGGACTTCAACACCACGTACTCATAGTATCTGCTGTAGTAATCTATCACTACCATAATTGATTTACCCGTCGGTAAAGGTCCAAGAAAATCAACAGCTACGTCGATCCATGGTCCTGTCGGGAGTTGCGTACTCCGGATCGGTTCTGGCGGATTACTCCTACTTGTGATTTGACATCCATGACAAGTTTTAACAAATTTCTCTGCGTCCTTATCACAACTTGGCCACCATACCTTGGTTCTGAGGTTTTGCTTGGTACCAACAATACCTAGGTGTCCTTCATGCGCTAAGGATACGATCTTCGGTCTCAATCTTTGCGGAATCACCAATCTGCAACCTCTTAATACACACTGTCCGATGCAACAAAGTTCGTCTCTAATGGGAATGTAAGCCTTGTGAGTACACTTGTCCCATTGTCCACTCTGTATGCATTCTCTTACTTCCATGAGTTCTGGATCACGTTCGGATTCTCTCTCGACTTCCTTCGTAGTCACAGCTTTCGTGGTCGCCTGAATAGCTACGAAGCGTACAAAGCTCTCTGTTTCTGTTCCCAATTCTGACTTGGATTGTGGACATCCATCCTTCACCAATCTGGACAGCGGATCAGCAATGTTTGCTTTCCCTGTAATGTGGATTACTTTATATTTGTAGGGTTGTAGTCTGAGTACCCATCTCTCTATTCTGGTACATGGTTTGGATCTAGGTGCATAGATCACCTCTAATGGCTTATGATCTGTGATGAGTTCAAATTCAATGCCGTATAAATATGCATGGAACCTCTCACAGGCCCATACAAGTCCGAGTGCTTCTTTCTCTGTCTGAGAGTATCTTCTCTCCACATCTGATAACGATCTGCTGGCATAGGCAATGATTCTTGGTCCTCCATCATGCATCTGGACCAACACAGCTCCTAAACCAACTGGCCTGGCATCCGCTATGACTTTGGTTGATGCCGCCGGATCGTAATATCCAAGAGTTTTTGCATCTGTCAGGTTTTGCTTCAGCGCTGTGAATGCTTTCTTCTGCTCAGATCCAAAATGAAATGGTACACCTTTCCTGGTTAGTTTCCTTAGTGGTTCTGCCACTGTAGCGAAATTAGGAATGAACTTTGCACAAAAATTAACCAATCCTAGGAAACTCCTCACCTCTGTTGCATTCTGAGGTGCACGTGCCTCTGCAATAGCTTTCACCTTGGCCTCTGCAGGGTTTAGTCCTTCCCGTGTAAGTCTGTGTCCCATGAAGTCCATTTCTGACACACCGAACTGGCACTTGTTTCCATTCACGGTAAGGCCTGCCTCCTGTAGTCTAGATAGTACACGCCTCAACCGTTTGTCATGCTCTTCCTTCGTTGGTGCATGGACTATGATGTCGTCAGAAATGTTGGCAACTCCAGGAATGCCTTAAATCACTCGACGGATTTCATACTGGTAGATCTCCGAAGCTGCATTAATTCCAAATGATAGTCTCTTGTAACGATACAATCCACAGTGAGTCACAAATGTAGTTACATCTCGGGAACCTAGATCCAGCTCTAATTGATGATAGCCCCATTTCAGATCAATTTTTGAGAATACCTTGCTGGTAGTTAGTTCTTGAAGTATCTCTTCCACTGTTGGTATAGGATGTCGTTCTCTAATTATAGCTTCATTGGCCATTCTCATGTCAACACATAGTCTCCCTTTGGTTTGGGCACAATCACTACTGGACTGACCCATTGTGTCGAATGTTCCACCGGTTCTATAATGTCTTGTTCGATCAATTCTTTAATTTTGGCTTCGACTTTCCCACGAAGTCCAAACGGAGTTTGGCGCATTGGTTGTGCCTTGGGTTTGACCGTTTCATCTACCGCTAGCTTCAATTGTCGACCTTTCAGCTTTCCTACTCCTTGGAAGACTGCGGGGAATTCTTGCTTCATATCCTCGTATGACTGAATTGAATTGACACAAGCTCCAATATGAAGTATTGCCAGGTCTTGCGCTGTGCTTCTACTCAACAATGGTTCTCCCCTCTCTTCTATGACCATAAACTCTGCTTCGGTGTACTTATCTCCAGCTTCAACAGTTGCAGTAAAACATCCAATGGTCTGCAATGGCTTGGTTGCTGTGTATGGATACAGTTTCTTGGAACACTTCTTTGAGGTACAGATGATCTTTTTCCTTTTCAACTTCTCCCATAAATGTCGATTAATCACATTACTGTCACTGCCTGAGTCTACAATGACCTGAACTGTCACTCCACCAATGATCACTGGGACCTTCTCATGATGTACATCATTCAACGTAAATTGATAACAACTCTGTTCCTCCTGGGTATCATCATCGTCACCGTCTATCTGGCGAATGGTATCTTTCTTTCCAGGATACTTTCCTTTCCCCCAGGCTTTGCCTTTGGAAGTTGTACTCTTCCTCTTCTGGTCTGCATTGGACTTGCTTTTGCACTTCTTTGCAAAGTGGTCCTTACCTCCACACTTTCTGCAAACTTTGCCTTTGGCCAGGCAATATGGGTCTTTTCCAAAATGACCACGGTTTCCACATCGATAATACTCCACGTCATGTGTCGGCGTATATCTTGGCTGATTATGGCGATGTGAGAGCCTCTTAATTTGCTGGCTTGAGTTGTCTTTCAGGGTCATGGTATGAAATAGCCCTTCAACAGCCTCTAATGCAGCAGCAATGGTTAAAGCATCAGTGAGTTCCAACTCATTCCCTCTTTCCAGTAGACGTCTTCTGAGTTTATCTGATCTGCAGTGCTATACGACTTGATCCAGTAATTGGTTGTCCAAATCAGCTGGCATGTAATTGCATCCAACAGCTAGCTGGCGTAGTCTCGTCACGTACTGAGCAATTGTCTGGCCATCTTCTTGTCTCGTTCTCCGAAACAAATGGCGTTGAAATGTAGCATTCGGTGTCACTACATAGTGTGCATTTAATGCATCTACCGCTTTCCGGTACTCATCCTTTCTTCCAGTATTCAAAAGTGTCTTAAATGTTTCCCGAACTGAGGGTCCCGCAGTGAAAAGAAGTAACGCCCTCCTCTGCGCTTTTTGTTCAACTGTACCGGTATCTAGAAATAGGCCACGACTGTCGGCGTAGGATTCAAATTCTTCCAGCCATGCCTTCCACTTCACACTTACGTGCTTGCATCACCCGTTGGGTCAAAATGAGCAATTCCACTATGTGTTAGAAAGTCACTGTCTGCACCAGCCTTGAGGAAATATTCCAGCACCAAAAGTACTGAGTCACAGAGAAAATTCTTATCACCTTGAAGTTGTCTGCAAACCTCTGTAATCTTGTTTAGTCTTTAATTTTCTTTTTTTTTTTTTTTTTTTTTTTTTTTATTTTTCACACCATAAATCACATTAGCCATGATATACACAATTTCTTTTTCACACATATACAGTGACTTTTTCTCCCCCCCCCCTTTCCTCCCAAACCACCCCCCCACCCCCCCTCTCATCCATTTTAGGTATACAATCTAGGTTGCATTAATCCAGTCAGACAATGTTGTCATTCAACAAAATTACACCAGAAATTCTACTGAGTCCATTCTTTTCTTTCCTTCTCCTTCCATCAACTTAGGTAATGTTTGTCCCCGGTAGGTTTTCGCTATTGTATTTAATGTAAGGCTCCTATACTTGTTCGAATATTTCAATATTATTTCTTAACCAATATGTTATTTTTTCTAATGGAATACATTTATTCATTTAAATTTGGTAGTTTCTTCCTTTTAATTTGGTTATGTATTCCATTAATATTTAAAGACATATAGTTCAGCGTAGCCCTTTTATATTTTGTTTATCTTCTCTTTCCGTTTTTCCATCATTACCTTTCCTCCTTTTCCATTTCTGTTTTCTTATTTTCAACTCTTTATAAGACAACATTCCTACAACATCCAACATTTTCCTTATTCTCCTATTTCTATCTTATTTATTCCCAATCTCCCATTCACCTCCTGAGTTGTCCTTTATCCCTTGTCGGACAACCACATCTCCCCTCTCCATTTGGATTTGCGAATCCACTCGCAAGCGTCAACTGATTTTGCAGTGACCGCTATTTCCCCCCACCCCGCCTCCCCCAGAAAAGATTTCACTTTTCATATGTCACAAAGGTCACTCTTTTAATTCCCTCCTTATTCTCTCTATTCCATTACCTTCCCTTATTAATTCTTGTCTATACTATCTATATTTTCCTCTAAGTACAGATACATTCACGTATGCTCCTTGTCTCTATTCACTCTTATACCTCTTTACCCGCATACATATCAATCGTGATCATTTTTACTCTCATTACCCGTCTTCATCCCTCAGTCTATTTTTGTCTTTACCCACATACATATCAATTGTGATCATCTTAACTCTCATTACCCGTCTTCCTCCCTCAGTCTATTTTTGTAATTGTTCTGCAAATTTTCGTGCTTCTTCTGGATCCGAGAATAGTCTGTTTTGTTGTCCTGGAATAAATATTTTCAATACCGCTGGATGCTTTAGTATAAATTTATACCCTTTCTTCCATAAAATCGCCTTTGCTGTATTGAACTCTTTTCTCTTCTTTAGGAGTTCAAAACTTATATCTGGATAAATGAAGATTTTTTGCCCTTTATACTCCAGTGGTTTGTTGCCCTCTCTTACTTTTTCCATTGTCTTCTCCAGTACCTTTTCTCTTGTAGTATATCTTAGGAATTTTACTACAATAGATCTTGGTTTTTGTTGTGGTTGTGGTTTAGAGGCCAATACTCTATGTGCCCTTTCTATTTCCAATTCTTGCTGTAGTTCTGGACATCCTAGGGTCTTAGGGATCCACTCTTTTATAAACTCCCTCATATTCTTGCCTTCTTCATCTTCCTTAAGGCCCACTATCTTTATGTTATTTCTTCTGTTATGGTTTTCCATTGTATCTATTTTTTGAGCTAGTAGTTCTTGTGTCTCTTTAGTTTTTTTATTAGATTTCTCCAATTTCTTTTTTAAGTCTTCTACCTCCATTTCTGCTGCTACTGCCCGCTCTTCCATCTTGTCTATTTTCTTTCCCATTTCTGTTAAGGTCATCTCCATTTTAATTATTTTCTCCTCTGTGTTGTTTATTCTTTTTCTTAAATCCTTAAATTCCTGTGTTTGCCATTCTTTAAATGATTCCATGTATCCTCTAATAAGAGCAAGTATATCCTTTACCTTGCCTCTCTTTTCTTCTTCTATTTCACCATACTCTTCCTCTTCTTCTTCCTCTGGGTTGACCATCTGTTGTTTCTTTGTTGCCCTTTCCTCCTCTTCTATCTTGTTTCTATTGTCTTCTGTGGTCTCTTCTTGCTGCAGGTGTTCTGCAGCTGTCGTTGCCGGCTGTGGAGATCGACTCCCCAGCTGGTCCCCCCTCCCGTCGGTGTGTTTTTTTTCATTCGCATCGCGCATGCGCGAAACTTCGCGCATGCGCGGTTGCGCACTTTTACTCGGCTCTGCGAGCCATTTTTGTAGTCCATTATTTACCGACCTGAGGGAGCGGGTTTCTCTCTCCGCAGCGGGCCTCTTCGGACAGGTAAGGCCTTCACCTTTTTCCTCCTTTGTCTTCTCTTCCTCTCTTCTTACCGTTGCTTTCGACTTTTCTTTTTTTGTCGCCATCTTCTTTCCACCTTTATACTCACTTTTCTGTAACTTTTATTTCTGTGCCTTTGTGTTTTCTCTTGTTTTTCCCGACTTTTCTGGAGAGGGCTGGAGTTCACCGTCCGGCCACTACTCCATCGCGTGACTCCTCCCAGTCTTTAATTTTCTTCAAGCTTCTTTCATCCTCGTCGCCAATGTCACATTTGTGTCCCGAAATGTGAAGTTAATAAAACATTAAACACAAGTTTATCAGGTAAACTTCTTAGTGTCTTTTTATTCTCCGGTTTCCTTTGTTCTCCTGCTTGTGTTCTTATCTCTCTCTCATACCACGTGACTTCCAGTACATCTCATACATATTCATTATCATGACACCTCTATCTTTTTTTTTACTCCTCTTTCTAATATAAATCCCCCATTTCTCACTCTCTTCCTCTCATTATCTCCCTTCTTTCCATCTCCATTTTTCTCCCTCCATCTTTCTCTTTCCTTCTCTTTCATTTTCATCAGGGGTGGGCAACCTTTTAATTTTTAATTTAGACATACAGCACGGTAACAGGCCACTTCAGCCCACAAGTCTGTACCAGGGGTGTAGGTTAATTGGGCGGCATGGACAATTATGTCTGTATACACACTCTCAGGTTCATTCTCCCTTTTATCAGTCGTTCTCTTTCTTCGGCTACTTGTGCTCCAAAATTCCCTCGAGCTAATAATTTAAATGTAATGTCTTATAAATCTTATATCCTACTCTATTCACTTCTTGTCAATGTTCCCTGATCACATTTACATTATATATGTAAACTTATCATTCTTCCTCTGGTACCAGTAGACTGACAGAATCATTTTAGGGAAATGTGATGCCATTCCGATTATCCACATCTCGTAAAAAAAATCAGTACTGAATGAGAAATTAAAGTAAATCATTGCATATTTGCAGCCTGTCAGCTTCAAAGTAAATTTGCCAACCCCTCTGGGTTTCCAAAGTACATTCACCAAATTAAAAAAAAAGGATTAAATCAAATTTCGACAAGGCTTTCCAAGGCCAACCCTTCAAAGCAGGGCAAGGGGACCAGATTCATGGCATTACCACCATCTGCAGATTCCGTCTCGAGAGCCCTTGGCATCCTGACTTGGAAATATCCCCCAGGCCCTTCAGCATCGCTGGGTCTACATCCTGATGCTCCCTTCCTGAGGAAGCTGCTGGAGGTGGACTTCAGTGACTCAAAAGACCACTGCCTCAAGGGAAGTTAAGGGTAAATAAAAATGCTGGCCATGTTGGTGTACAATCTATTCAAAAAATGTATGAACTTCCTTCAGCACATATTTCATAGAGTGAAATTACCCAACCAATGTGTAAAACATAATTCGGCATTCACTGCATGTTCATCAAGTCTTCAGAGGGTGTTTCTGCATGCTTGCTCAATATTTTTATATTCCCTGTCTGAAGTGTCATCATCACCAAGGCAACGTTGTCCACGGACAAGTAATGGCCCCACCAAATGGTGCAGAAAAATCCACAGACAAATTGTACCTGTCAAGCCAGACCATAACAATTAGGAGTTGTTGCTGTAGCACTCTGGGAGATTAGCTTTTGTATAAAGTTATTGTGACAAGCATGAATTTCCCGTCGGACACACTCCCCTCTGTTTCTACACATTTTTTAAAATCATGCCTTGTGTCACAAAAATTTACATTAGTCAGTTCTTGGGTTTACTCCAAATTAACAGGACTTTCTGCAATCTCTTCCTGACCTCAATGATTCCATCTCATTGCACTGAAGATTGAAGGCCATCTCCAGTGCAATGTAACGATAACAAACTTTGCGCTCAACATCAGCAAAACCAACGAGATGATTGTGGACTTCAGGACGAAGACAGGGGAACACAATCCAGTCCTTATCGAGGGCTCAGTAGTGGAGAGGGTCAAGAATTTCCAATTCCTGCGTGTCAACATCTCCAAGGATCTGTGTCCTGGAGATAAAATCAAAAGAAGGCTCGCCAGCGGCTAAACTTTGTGAGGTGTCTGAGGAGATTCAGTGTCACCAAAGACTCTCATAAATGTTTACAGGTTTACTGTGGAGAGCAGTCTAGCTGACTGCATCACTGCCTGGTATGGAGGCACCAACTCTCAGGACAAAATTAAACTCCAGAGGGTTGTTAACTCGGCCTGCGACATCAAGGGCACCAGACTTCATTCTATCGAGGATATCTTCATGAGGCAGTGTCTTAAAAAAGCAATCCTCAAAGATGGGGAGGCAGTAAGGAAGAAAGAGCCAGACATTGAAAGACCACCATCCAGGCCACGCCCTGTTCACTCTGCTACCCTTTGGGGGGGCGAAAAGTACAGGGTCCTGAAGATGAGTGCTCAGTGGCACAAGGACAGCTTCTTCCCCATTGCCATCAGATTCTTGAATGATCACAAACCACAGACACTACCTTACTTCTCGTGTACTTTTTAAAAAATATATAGTAATGTCTTAAGATGGTTAAAATATGAATGTTTGCTCTATGATTGCTGCCTCAAAACACTGAATTTCATGACTGGTTCATGACAATAAATCCTGATTCTAATTCTATTGACTGCCCCTGGGTTAGCTCTGGTGTTCTGTACTCTTAAAGTTGGGTCTAGAACATAGAACAGTATATTGTACCAACTTTTCCAAACTGTTTGTTATTCAATACTTTTTTATATATATTTATTTGCAATAATGAGGAAAGGTTAAGGGCCTTTTTCCACAGCATTAAGCTTGTGATCTAAAATACCATAGGTTGCTTAACCTGGTACCAGAATAATTCACATAAGATTCCATTCCTTAATGTTTGCATTATCACCCACGCTTACTGTAAATATTTAAAATGGCAGAGAAAACCTGTGTAGGGGACTCAAAAATTCCAGCCCCCACTGAGTGTCTTGAGTGTGATAGAGGTCTTGGCACTCGTACTTTTAAGTTCTTACCAGTGGAATGGCAATGCCCTGCGATAAAATCGGGCAGAGCAACGAAGGACTTATTGGAAAGGCACAACAGCGACAGCACTTCCTTAAAAGGCAAAGGCAGGCAAGGCCGCCAGCCACCACTCTGTCAATCTGTCAGTTGCCAGCTGCATCTCCATGTGGTAGGGTTGCTGCAGGGCATCGGATTGGAGGCCAATCCACAGGAGCATGAAAGTGGCAGAAAGGATCACAGGGGTCTCCCTCCCCCCCCCCCCCCCCACCGAGTCATCGTTTAAAGAGGGCTCGCCAAATCAGCGAGAACCCCTATGACCCCCAACGCAGCTACTCCCATCGGGGAAAAAAGATGGAGAAGTATCACAGCCTGAGCCACCAGACTGAGGATCGGCATCTTCCCTCGTGCAGTGAGAAATCTCTGTGACTTTAATATATCTACATATGTGCCAGGTATTTCTGGATGTGCATTTGTTTGTTGGTGTGCTTGCACTGTGGCCCGGAAAGTGCTTTCTCATGGAGTTGCACTTGTGCAATCGTATGACAAAGAAACTTGAAGTTTGGAACAATCGCAGAGCTCAACCTTGACAAGAATGCCTCTCAGCTTGGTTCCTGAAACCATGTTTCCCAGCATTACACCAGCTGCAGCTTTGATTCAAATCATAAATCTCTAGGGCCAGACTCAAGAACAAAAACTACCTTTGGTTTGGCGAAGGTCAATTGTGCAAAGAAGGATTGAGTAGGGGAGCGGCGAGAACAATTTGTCACCTTAGAATCCGTAAGAAGTGCTTGACAAGGAAATATGTGAGAGAGTTTTTGATCAAAAGTTGTTGCACTTGGCTTCAAGCTGTTGTAACCATGTAAGTGGGAAAGGATATAAAATAGGGCCAGGGGAGGAGGTTTGGCGATGTCAGTGTCCAAAAGTGCTGCCAAAACTCAGTAGGTCACGCAGCATTCCTAGGGCTGTCAACGTTTCAGTCCTGAGCCCTTTGTGAGGAATCTGGAAAATCGTAGATGCCTGAATAAAACAGGGTGAGGTGAGGAAGGGGATGGGGGTTGGGGGGGAGGGGGGGTGGGGTACAGGCTAACAGGTAAGAGGTGGATACAGATGGGAAGGTCGATAGAAGGAAGCTGAGGAGTGATGTTGGGGGGGAGGGTAGCTGTCTGATAGGAGAAGGAAATGAAGGTGGTGGGGAGCTGGGGGAATGGAAACCGATTCAGAGAGAGAAAGAATCCAGGAGGAGGATTCGATGTCGATGTTAAAGCCGCCTGGTTGGAGAGTGCTTAGACGGAATAGATGGCATTGATGTTCCAATTTGCAGGTGGCCTTCGTTGGCAGTACATGAGGCCATGGACAATGTGATGAAGGTGCGTGGAATTTAAGTGGTTGGCTACTGAGAGGCCCTTGTCTGTGCCCAAAGTAGAGGAGGCCACATCAGGAGCACCTGAAGAAATATATGTGCCCAACGTCAGGGCTGAGAAAGAAACCTGGGAAAGGAAACCGGATTTCGAATGGAACAGTTTGTCCTGAAGTCCTTTAAAAAATCAGGAATGCGGATCTGTTTGTCATCAAAGCAGCGCTTAACATGGTGGTATCATCACTGACTTACAACTCCAGTGAGCCAGGTCTGATCCTGACCTCAGCCACTGTCTGTGTGGGGTTTGCACGCCTCCCTGCGGCCACAAGGGACTCGGACCCGAAACAGTGACTACCTTTTAAGTCCTCTGGGTGCTAGGTGACCTGCTGAGTTTCTCCAGCATTTTTGTGCATTGCATCTTTTCATGTCAGCCGTGATGAAGGATTCCTGCCTGAAATGCTGACCATTATTTTTCCTCTCAAAAGGCTGATCATGCTTGATCCCCAGAGCTTCTCCAGCAGATCTTTTGTTGCTTCGGGACAGTGAGGTCCCCAGGAATTTATGCTTTATAGATATTGTCATGGCTCATATCAATGAGAGCTGTCAGAACTTGAGGGTGGCACACAATGCTATTACTGCGCCAATGACCCAGGTTCGAATCCGACGCTGTGTGTAAGGAGTTTGTACGTTCTCCCCTTCACCTGTGTGAGCTTTCCCCAGGAGCTCAGGGTTCATCCCACCCTTCAAAGAACTTTGGGGCTGGAGGCTAATTGGGTATAATTGGACAGCATGAGCTTCTTAGCCCAGAAGGGTCTTCTATGGTCCTGCATTGTTAAAAATAAAATTGACTTTGGATTTTACTGGGGTGTTTGACAAGCTCCCACTTTGCAGATCAATGTGGCAAACTGTATCCAAAATTAAAAATTACCTGCATGGCAGGAAACAGAAATTCACAATTGACCAGGATTTTTGTGGCCTCAAAGTTGTTGTCGGTGGGATTCCACAGGCCTCCCTACCTGGTTCTCTGCTTTTTAAAATAAATATTAATGACCTGGAGGTAAATGTCGCAGCCAGATGATATAAATAATGGCCACGTGGTTGACTGAGCGAGAACAAGGTTATGAAACATTAATAATATTTGTTAGGCCACAGCTGGAGCCTTGTGGGCAGATTATGGTCATTGCTCCACAGGGAAGGTGTGTGCACTAGAGGGTGGGAGGCTGTCGTTACTCCAAAGGGAGGGTATGTGGACTAGAGAGGGGGGCAGCTGTAGTTGCACTGGAGAGGGGCAGGCAGCATTCACCAGGGATGGATCTGGGGTGGGGATTTGAAGTCGGAGACTGTGGGGTTACCTGAGATATGTATGAAATCATGTTGAGGTGAATGAGACCCCCCCCCCCCCCACCTTATACACTGAATGATGTTGGTTTAGCATAAGGGGTATGGAGAGAAAGCAGGCAAGTGCCTGAATAAAATAAATGGTAGGGGAGGAATACAGACCAACAGACAAAAGGTGGTAATTAGATATGGAGAGGAGGCCAGGAGAAAGGAAAGGTGACCTGGGGTAAAGGAGAGAGGGAAAGGGGAGAGACAGAACCACAGGTGGGTGGCTAATGGAAACTGGAGGTCAATGTTAATGCCATCCAGTTGGAGGGTGCCCAGAATATGAGGTGATGTATCTACTCCTTTTCCACCACAACACTGAGAGCAGAACCTCATCTTTGGCGCTGTGAAGTTGGAGGGGCTCAGCAGGGCTGACAGGGTCCATGGGAGTCAATGTTTCAGGTCGGGACCCTTTATCAAGACTGAGGACACTTTAGCCTTGATGAAGACCTGCTAGGTCCCTCCACCTTCTCATTGTTCACTCCAGCACCTTCACTCTTCTGTTTCTCTGTGGTCAGTGTTGTTTGCAATTTGTTTCTGATCTCAGATGGCTTGCCATATTTGCTCTGCTATGATACAGCATAGATTTCAAAAATATTTCACTACTGTTGAACATTTTAAGTACCTATTTTACACAGTTATTAAATGGAACCAATTGTTGCCCACGACAATCCTTTGAATGTCAGTGTCAAATCTGATCAGTGTCTGTGGGGGAGTCCAATGAAGAAACAGTCTTTTAGCATCCTGCCCTGCAAATCATTCTCATCAGAATCTTTTTTTAAAATTAAAATGTTGTTCAACAAAATTTCATTAAACAAGCAGCAATGTGCAGATCTGTGTAGCAATGCACTCATTCCCACTAAAGAGAGTGGAGCGTTCAGCAAATGAGTTGGTATTGAACTGGCTTTGGGAGGAGATGATCTGGTAATCTTAAAAGTTTCACACAATATTAATCTATGGTGAAGAAGTAAAAGCATTTGAAAAGGCTCCAAGCAACACATAATTTTGATATTGGTAATTGTTTCTTAATTTCAAAAACTAATTGATCAGTCTTCCAGGGAGCAAGGGAGGCAGGGGTCTTCCTACGGTCTGTATTGACATTGATAATTATGAGGAGCATTGCCGTTGTTTTGTACCCATAGAGCTACGTTTTCTGAATCATAGCTGGAAGCTTTGTAAGCTAAAATTTGGATAAATTTTACGGAGGAGATGTGTCATTGTTCTCAAGTTAGAAATTACACCTTTCCTTCCCATTCCCAGAAATCTGAAATGTCAGAAAGATCTAAATGATCTAAAACCTCTCCAGTTTCTTGCCTGTTCTCTCCTGAAGCATCGTGCCTCACCAAACCCGCTCCACTGTGGTGCAGGTGAAGCGACTCAGCTCCCAACCCTGGCATCCGCTGCTGTCCGTGCGGAGTTTGCACGTTCTCCCTGTGAACGTGTGGGTTTCCTGCCACATCCCAAAGGAGCGTGGATTGGAGGATTAACTGGCTGGTGTATGTTGCTCCCAGTGCGTTGGTGAGCTGTGGGACCTGGGGCAGGTTGACAGGAGTGTGGGTGAGTGAAAGAATTGGGATTGGTCTAAATGGTTGGCACACTTTCGATGGGATGAAGAGCCTGTTGTATGCTTCAATTACTAATTGTAAGACAAAGATTTCCAAAGGAGGAGATTGGGAAGAACCATTTGCTTCACTGAGAGAATCCAGAGCAAAAAGACAGATGTAAGAAAAATAGAGGGTTATGGGTGTGAGGGAGGGGAAATTAAATTGTTTCCATAGGTTAGCCTGACATAGTGGGCTGAAGGGCCTGTAATATACTGTAATGTTTGATGTAATGGCATGGGAGTTCCCAGTATCTTAACCCACTGTTATTGTAAAATCAACACCTCTAAAACAGATTACAGTGCACCACCATGTTATGGCATTTCAAATGATGGGAATTCTCCTTATCAAATTCACAAATCACTACCCAAAAATTTGAGATACACTATAAAAATTTGCTCTGGGATTTACATGACAAAACAAAACTAAATAAATGCCAAATGCAGTCAAAGCGGGAAATGGCAATGCGGTAATGACAGTGGGTTTATTGTCCCATATATATTGTACGATGTGCACCTGTTGTGAAATTCTTGCTTGGTTGTCTTGGAACGCAACCCTTCTATGACACAAGAGTGTGCTACACTTGGCCAGGCTGCAGATGTGGAATCTAGCTGGGCTTCTCAGGGAGGGGAGGTGGGGGAAGGCTATCGCTGCATTTCCCACAGGATCAGGGCCATCTGATGGCTGGAAAGTGGGTCAGGAGCATCGCGAGGCCGTAGTTGTAAACGTGAGACCTTTGTTTCCTTTCCATGGTTCAGAGGTCAGGCTTGTGAACTTCGATCCAGCACAAACTGGGGCATCCCAGGTCAACGCAATGCTATGACAGGCCCAGCAACCCAGGTTCAAATCCAGGGCTAGTCTGTAAGGTGTTTGTCCGTCTTCCCTGTGTCCTGTGTAGATTTCTTCTGTGTGCACCAGTTTCCTCCCACCCTCCAAACTGTATGGGGCAGTTGGGACACATGGACTGGAAGTAATTTACAGCATGTTGTAAATGTATGTAAAGTTCAACCTCCTCAGTCTGTGCAACTCAGCCGCATGAAAGATGGTTCCTTTACACATGCCGCCTCTCCCCTGCCGAGCACTGTAAAGACTCACAGCTTTCCTTTTTCTCAGTTTCAGGCTACGAGCAGGTCTGGCTCTCGCAGGTGGCCATGGCTGCCAAGCAACACCCCCCACTGATGAAAAAGCATAGCCAGACTGACCTGGTGAGCCGCCTGAAGTCCCGCAAGATCCTGGGCGTGGGCGGAGAGGACGACGACGGAGAAATCCACAGATCAAAGGTAATGACCTCTATGCCCCTCCCTTAAGCACGACCCCAGACTTACCTCACTGACAGGTTCACCACAGGCGGCCATTGTGTGGACAAAAGCTTAAGGATTTCTTGAGTAAGAGCAGTCCTTCCCCTCAGAACTCTTGATTCTTTCTTTTCCCACTTAAGCATGCCCAACCGGGATCCTCTTGTCTTGGAGTGTTGGAGGTGTATAAGATGATGAGAGGCAGGAATCGTGTAGATGACCGGAGGCTCTTTTCCAGGACTGAAATGGTTAACATGACAGGGCACCGTTTTAAGGGCAATAAGTTCAGAGAAGATGCAAGTACTACCTTCCTCACACAGAGAGTGGTGGTTGCAGGGAATACGCTGCTGGCCGGATGGAGTCAGGTGCAAGAGACGATTCGATAGGTACATGGAACTGAGAAATAAGGAAAGTTATGCAGTAGGGAAATGCCAGGCAGTTGTGAGAGTAGGTTATTGGTCTACTCTGTGGGCTGAAGGGCCTGTATTGTGCTGTAGATTTCTGATCTATATTCTGAATAAAAACATCAATTCTGTATAAATCTGTGCTGCGGCTTTCCTTGTTCTATATAGAATAAGAAATATTTAGCGGTGACAAGGTTAGCATAGCAGCTAGTGCAACACCATTACACTGCCAGGGTTTAAATCCAGCACTGCCTGCAAGGAGTTTGCATGTTTTCCTCATGGGTGCCTGGGTTTCCTCCAGGTGCTCCGGTTTTCTACTACCCTTCCAAAACATTCAGGGATTGCAAGTTAATTGGTGTTTTTGGGAGGCACAGGGTTGTGGCCCAGAAGGGCCTGATACCATGCTGTATGTCTAAAAACTTCTAAATGTATCCGATCGTTCATACAAGTGCTTCTCTGGTTACCCAGATGCTTTGTTCCACAATGCCTCATGCAGGAAGGAGGACGTCCCTCATTTTCCTCCTTCAACTTAGCCTTTTGAATCCTTCATGACAAAGGGCAGGCACCTGTAAGTGCTGGACCAAGTCGTTCCATAATTTCCCACTTTATTTCCTCATGGCACAGGAAGAGGCAGGTCAGCCCTTTGAGTCTGTGCTAGCTTTCAGAGCAATTCCATCAATCCCGTTCCTGGTGACCTCTCACCCGCCCATCAGCTTCTGCCCATCTTCCAACTCTTACAAGTATCCAGACAAGCACTTATTATCCAAGGCATGGATCAAATACTGGTACATAAGATTAGAACAGATGGGTTGGCATGAGGAGAAGGGGCTGAAAGGCCTTTTCTCCACTGTTTTGCTCTGGGAACTACATGAGGGGTCATCCACAGTGACTGATTCATCTCTCATCCACACATCTTTGGGATTTAGGAGGACACCAGAATATCAGGGAAGGGGGAACTCACTGCCACGGGAAAAACATGCAAACTCCACACAAATAGCACTAGAAGCGAGGATTGAACCTGGATCACTGGAGCTGTGAACAAACACCCTGAAGGTGACATTGATTTTCCCCCATTTAAGGGGGAGGGAGTTCTTTATGTTGAGTGGTTTTTTTGGGGAGGAGAAATGGCATGGTTGGCAATCAGGACCAGGACTCGTATCCCTCGCTGTCTGTAAGGAGTTTGTATTTTCTCCCCATGTCTGCATGGGTTTTTCCCGGGGGCCCCGGTTTCCTCCCACCGTTTGTAAAGTACTGGGGGTGTAGGTTAATGGGGTGTAAATTTGGCGGCACAGACTCAGGGGCTGAAATGGCCTGTTATCGCGCTGTATGTCTCCATTTAAACATTTTGCTGCTTCACTCAGATCTGAGTGAAAAAAACAAATTATTCTCCATTCTGCTGTCACTTTAACAATGTTAATTTGCCCCATGGCACTGTCTGTATGGAGTTTGCACAAGGTTATGCATCGGACTTGCATGTCCAAAGACAAATAATCCCGTATATTTCCTGATCTAAATCGCCGATGTGAAAGATGTAACAACGGGGAAGCATCCTGGATATACGTGCTCTGATCTTGTCGAGCTCTTGAATCATATTGGAGGGAGATTTTTCATGTTTTGTCAATACTATTACGTGTTAATCTTGAACCTAATCCTTTAACGGCTTTGTTTGGAGTGTTGGGTGATATTAGCGAGCTATTATTTTCATCTGATCGTCGAGATTTACTATTTACAACTCTTAGGGCACGACGATGGAAAGATCCTGCTTCACCCACTAGTTCTCAGTGGTTATGTCATGTCTTAATTTAGAAAAGATCAGGTGTTCCGTATTGTATGCTAAATTTTCATAAAATTTGGAATCCTTTTATGGACTATTTTCAGGCTCATTAAACCTTTTTCTTGATCATTAAATGTATTTATTTATTTACATGGTTTTTCCTTCAGTCAACAGGACGATACTACCTTCAATTTTACGTCAAACGTCCCAGGCTTTTTTTTTGGTAGGGGGTTAGAGTTCTTTCCTTTGGGTTTTTTTCTGTCATTTTGACATCATTGTATGGAGAAGGGGTATATTGCTATTTTTTTTATGATTAGAAATGTATTTATATTCTTCATATTTGGTAACCTTCTGTTCTCTTTACAATGTGTTCTCTATAAAACTGTTCTCTATAAAACTCAGTAAAAAGGTTGAAAGAGAGAGTTTGCACCTTCTCTCTGTGACTGTGGGTTTCTGATTTCCCTCCCGCATGGTCACTGGGTGAGTGCTGGAACCTGGGGAGAGTAAAATGGGACTTGTGCATTGCTAGTGGAAATGGCTGCTTGATGGTCAGCACAGACTCGATGGGCCAAAGGGCTATTCAGTGAAAGCGGCGACAATTGAAGGCACCCACCATTTGTTGAATGTTTCACCGGCATCCACTCATGGGGTGAAAGCAGGATTGGGCTCAGTAGCGATGTCTGAATAGTGTTGAAGGAGAGTGGGTACTCATCCCTGGTGTCCGGTCAAGGGCCTGACCCTTGGGAGCAGGAATGGGCAGAAAAGAGAAGGTTGCTGGGCCAAGATCATGAAAACCAAAAATTCCGCAGATGCTGGAACTCTAAAGTCTGTAAACGGTTGTAATTACTCAGCACGTCAGGCAGCATCCATAGAAGAGAACGGGTTGATGTTTCAGGTCAAGGTCCTTACCCCAGGCAACGACCCTTTAATGCAGAGAAAAATTGCAGGGCAGTGCAGTGAGGCAGGGAAGACAATCAAAACTGAAAAGAGGCAGGAGGAAAAACATAATAGAGGTAGGCCACTCTGCCCATCAACCCTATGCCATCATACAGTCTGATCAGAGCTCATCTCTGCTGGCTTCATCTCATCTACTGTGCCAGTTCCCCATAGAATTTCAGAGCTCCGTTCCTACTCAGTTTTCAGAGTTACTGTTAGACTCCCTTCAGTCCTCTGTCCATTCTGGTCCCAACCTCCCCGAGTACACCAACACCATTTTATTCCTGTCGCCCCCCCACTCCCCCTACCATCAGAGCCCCGCAGGTTCTGCCTTATACTTTCACATCAAGGGGCAATTTATGGCGCACCAGAAGTTAGGATCGAAGCCCGGCCGCGCTTGCTGTGAGATAGTGGATGTACTTGCTTGCCGGCGTGCTGAACTTTTAAATGAGCAAAGTTTGCTCAGGGGTAACTGCCGAGCTGTAAAGTGCTCCGTGTTAAATGCTGTCCATCCTAATTGAATTAAAATTCCCAGTTGTTGCTTTGCTCTAGTTGAGGGGGTGGGGGGGGGGGGGATGATGTAACTTCCTGCGATTGACAGTGGGCTTCCTGCCTCCTGAGCCCCATTAATTCCACCAATGTTTTGTTTTTCCTAATTCAAATGGTGTTCAGCTTCTCACTCAATCCACCATGTGACCCCATTACTTCTAGAAGGTTTTCTATATTTTCATGCATGAATTATCTTGCTGCCCCTTTCCTACCCGAGTATGATTTATTCTGCACCTTAGTATTTGCTAATATTTTCCTGTTTACAAATGTATAAAGGCTGTGTTTTTAAATTTTTCTTGGAGACAACAACTTCACTTAATCAGGGAGAATGGGTAGTCCAGTAAGGGCTGTGACCAGAGACCAAAACCATTGGATTGTCAGATCCAACATAGCGTCATGGAGTGAAAGAGCTTGGAAGCAGGCCCTTCGACCAAACATGGCCACACCGACCAAAATATCCCACCTCGTGAATTTGACCAATATCTCTCTAAACCCATCCTATCACGGTTTCTGTCCAATTTTTTTCTTAAACATTGCAATAGTACCCAACCCAACAACCTCCCCCGGCAGCCATACACCCACCACCCTCTGTGCAACAAAGCTACCCCTGAGGTTCCAGTTAAATCTCTCAACTCCTCACCTTAAACTTGTGTCCTCTGATTACTGATTCCCCTACTCCGGGGAAAAGACACCATGTGTCTTCCTCTCATAATTGTGTACACCTCCGTGAGATTCTATCCTCCTGCGCTCCATGGAACAATGTTCTCGGCTGCACAACCTTTGTTTTCCAAATAATATCTTTCCCCATTTATCACTGGGAATTGCAAGCGAGACTTGTTCTAATAATTATGGATCACTTTCTCAAATGTTTTCTTTTGTCAAAAACAAAACAGCAAATGATGGAGATATTCGGAAAGTCAGCTTGAACCTGTGGAGAGTTAATGTTTTAGGTCAATGTCCTTTCATGGGAACTTTTGAGTATAGATGAAGAGCCTTTAATGTTTTACTCTTGTGTGAGGTATTTCTATTAGGGTGGATGTTTCTAGGACCAGAGGCAGAGGTTTCAGGTGAGAAGCGGCAACGTTTTCACTGAGAGGGTGGTCTGTATCTGGAACGAGCTGCCAGAGGAAACTAGAGCAATGGGTAGAATAGCAGCATTTGAAAAGACATTTGGACAGATACGTGGACAGGGGTGTTTAGAACATATATAGGGAAATGGGAGTAGCCCAGAATGCCAGCTTGGGCCTAAGGACCTGTTCTGCGCCAAATAACTCTGATGTGTATTCTGCTGTGTATTGAATGAAGGGTTGATGTTTTCCTGGGGGTTCTTACTAATGGTGACCTGAGTGTGAAATGTGATTGTTCGCCTTCATTCTTTCAGGATGACGTGGAAAGGGAGTTTTGGTGGGTGAGAGAAGTGTTTTGTATTATGCGAATGCCAGAGTAGATGAAGTAAGGTTGGACTCCGCTTTGATGGCAATGTGTTATTGACTGAGGGATATTTAAGAGGGGAGCCTCCATGTTGCTTGTTAACCCTGTTCTTCTATCTCTTATGGTGGGACAAGGACCTTGATATCCCCTGACTTATTTGAGAGGAGAAGCCCAAGGTTTGACTTCCAAGCATATTTACATCAGCACCACAGTGAGAACCTCCATCAATAGTTTTACCCTTGGTTGTGCCTTGTTCTGGCAACTGACAGGACAGGTTGGAAACCAAGGGAGAGCAGTGTTGCATTTTGTCTTTTAATTTGGTATTAAAGACCAGACCTTCATCTGCATTAGTTCTAGAGAAGCTAAGATCAACCTCTCATTCCATTGGTCAGTGCTGGCATGGAAACTGGGCAGCAAATCCTTCCAGGGAGTGATCCCACCTCCATACAATGTCCCTTTTAGCTCTCACTGTAAACCACGCAGTAAGCCTTTAACACGCACACACACATCTGCAAAATGCCCCTCCAGAGCACAATGAAGTTCACCCACTGCTCTCTCAATAAACATGTGAACATGTACAAAGCCCCTTTATGTAGGCATGAGTCTGTACAATGCATCTCTGTTCATCACTGCAATCCAGAATGGTTCTTTCATTGTGAGATAGGAACCTCCTGGCCCTTGACACAGCATTCCTCTACGCAGAGAGCTTGACACAATCCATCACTAATCTACACCGTGGTCCATTCTAACCAAAGGAGGGTTATTGCATTCGCAAAGCACCTTTCACAACCTCAGTACATCTTTACAGCAGGTTCAAAAGATGGGATGACCACAGCAAGATACCACAAGCCAGAGTGTGGTGATGGCCAGACCACCTTTTTTAAGTAAGAGATAGGCTTCATCTAGGAGTACTGAAGATAGTGCCACTCCCCCAGACCCTGGAAATGGAACATTTGTCTGTCAACAAATTCCACCATTCTATCAACTTTTTTTTCTCACGCACGCTTTCAGTGCACTCAATCGCAAGACTGCGTCTGTTAGCAAATGATGGACAGCTTCTCCTGCCCCCCAAAGTGTGCAACAATCACCACAGAGGATACCTCACACTGATCTTTCTTTCCCACCAAGAAAGGGTCAGTACTGCGCTGCAAGAAGGTAGCTTCAGGTTAGAAACACTGCTGGTTTCCATGGATGCTGCCTGTGTGTTGTTTACTTGTTTATTCACAAGTTGGGTGATTCGGAAGAAGCCAGTGCCATCTCCACAAGGTGTAAACGTTTTGCTGTGGTCTCCATGCTCAGATCATGCTCCTCAAACCCAAGGATCCATGCTGCTGAACCATTACTCCTTGTCTTTTCTATTCATGAAAAAAGCACAACATACTTATTGGGGAGAAGAACATAGGATTAGTGGAAATGGGAGGATAGTGGTCGGTACCGACCCAGTGGGATGTTTCCGTGCTATCAGCCTCAAGGGCAATGCAGGCTGGGAAAAGAACCCAAGGATCCATGCTGCTGAACCATTACTCCTTGTGTTTTCTATTCATGAAAAAAGCACAACATACTTATTGGGGAGAAGAACATAGGATTAGTGGAAATGGGAGGATAGTGGTCGGTACTGACCCAGTGGGATGTTCCTGTGCTATCAGCCTCAAGGGCAATGCGGGCTGGGCAACACGTGCTGGTCTTTGCAGTGACAGCTAGACCCCAAAAATGGATCAAAGAAATGAAAAAAGTTCTTCCAATCAGTCAAAAGAGAACCCGGTTTCTTTCCCAAGGAAGGATCTGCTGTCCAGCCCGTACCTTTAATGCGTGAAGAGTGGGAAATAAGTGAAGTGGATGGACCCATGTCTCCACCTGGAGACCACTTCCTCCATTTTCCATGGAGCAAGAGCAGCCGTTCAGCACCACATTCAATAGCCCACACTCTAAACTTGGCAGATTCATTGAAGCATTTGTATTCAGGGCTTGGTGTCCCCCAGGACTCAGGGTGAGGACAAGGATGACTCAGGCAGCATATTGGCAGAGTGATGTCCACCAGCTACATCACCTCTCAGCAAGGTGCTTGGACACAGCCCAATACTATTGGGTTTATCTCTAGGAGATAAATAAATGCCCCCTGATAAAGCAAATGCAGACCTCGTGGCGCAACGGTAGCGCATCTGACATCAAACTGCAAGAAAAGGAGAACGAGGAAACAAGCTGTAAACCTAAACAAAAATGGGAACAAGATCTAAACATAAAGATAAAGAATGAAACATGGGAAAAGCTATGCTCCGGAACTATGAGAAATACAATAAACATGAAGTTACGCATGATACAATATAATTGGTTACACAGACTATATATCACACCCCAAAAGTTAAATAAATGGGACCCAACAGTATCAGACAGATGTTTTCGCTGTAAGAAGGAAACGGGAACAACAATACATGCAATTTGGGGATGTGAGAAAGTGAAAAAATTTTGGGAAGATCTAAACCAGGTATTAAATAAAATCACAAAAAGCAATATACCAAAAAACCCAGAGATCTTCCTTCTAAGTAATATAAGAAATAAAGAACTTTGACTCGATTTGGATGGAGCACAAAAAAGATTTATTATGATAGCCCGAGCTGTAGCAAAAAAATGTATTATGTCAACCTAGAAATTAGAAGACAACCTGAGAAAACAACAATGGTACATGGAAATAAATAAATGTATTCCATTGGAAAAAAATAACATATAATTTAAGAAATAACATCACAATATTCGAACAAATATTGGAACCATACATGAAAAACAATAGAGAAATCCACGGACCTCCACCACTTAAAATGACAGAAGGAGAAGACAACGAAATGAACTGACCCAGTATGTAAAAGTAGAAGACACAAATTTCTTGTTTATTTTTATTAAGTGACGACATTGTTTAATGGGTTTAATGTATCATATAGATTGAACTTTGAATAAATGGGGAGGGGGGTGAGGAAGGGAGGGAAGGGAGGGGGGAAAAAGGGGAGAAAATGACACTGTATATTCAAGAGAAAAATGTCTGTATGTATGGTTCATAGTGTGAAAAATAAAAAAAAAATTAAAAAAAAGATAAAGCAAATGCAATAAATGACAAAGCAAACAACAAAATAGAAAACACTCACACATGCATTTTATATCCATGAATTAAAGGCCACCTTCCAAAGCTACCCAGGCCATAACTAAAAACAAGGAATGCCAAGATTCAATTTATTGTCATGTAATAAAACAGTGTCATATTACACAAAATTGCTTTCATCTGCAGTAAGGCAGACAGATTCGCCATCAACAGAAATTGCCTGAAGCGCCTCTTACAGTCAGAGAAAGAGAAGCAAAAGAGAGTTCTCCCCCAGAGTCACTGAGTGTCCATGGATTTGCCTCCACCACTCCCACAGTCTCCACAGCCACACAAGAGTCCAGTCCAAACCATCAGCGACCTGAACTCCAGATCTGAACCTCTGACGTGATCAGGAACCTTCAGTGGCCTTGGCACCTGCTCACACCCCAGTTCCAATAAGTGGTACCCCTTCACCCATTTTCGAGCCCGTCTCCCACAGTCTACAGACTGGTACAAGTCCCTTGACTGCACCAGGCTGTTGGGGGAGACTCAGCAAGTCAGGCAGCATCTGTGAAGGAAGATTCCCATTTTCCAGCCAATAAACTTCAAACATACCAGGGGTGTAGGCCATTTGGGTGTAATTGAGCGTGTATGTCTAATTTATTTTGAAAAATTAATTTAAAAATATTAAAGTTGTGAACAGTTCCAATGAAAGGACTTTGGACTGAGATATTATCTGTGCTTTGAACCATATAACACTACAGCAGAAAAACGGGCCTTTCAGTCAGGTTGGTATGTTGCTTCCCTGGTGCCAGGGTCAGGGATATCTCTGATCGAGTACATAGCATTCTGCAAGGGGAAGGAGAACAGCCAGAAGTCGTGGTCCATGTGGGGACCAATGACTTAGTTAGAAGTGGGGATGAGGTCCTGAAAGATTAGGTAGGAAGTTAAAACACAGGACCTCCAAGGTAGTAATCTCTGGATTGCTGCCCGTGCCACGAGCTAGTGAGGGTAGAAATAGGAGGATGAATGCGTGGCTAAAGAGATGGTGCCGGGGGCAAGGGATAAGATTTCTGGATCATTGGGATCTCTTCTGGGGAAGGTCGGACCTGTACAAGAGGGACGGACTCCACTTGAACTGGAGGAGGACCAATGTGCTGGCAAGTAGATTTGCTAGAGCTGTGGGGGTAGATTTAAACTAGTGGGGAACAGAGGGTTAGAGCAGTGTCCAGGGAGTATGGCCACCTAGCTAGGAATAAAAAAGATAAGAAAGGTAGGATGGAGATTAGGGTAGAAGGTAAAAAAGAGAATATATGTGAGGGTCATTCTCTGAGATGCATATATTTTAATGCAAGAAGCATAGTGAACAAGGTAGATGAGCTGAGAGCATGGATAGATACTTGGGGTCACGATATTGTGGCAATTAGTGAGACCTGGCTACAGGAGGGGCAGGACTGGCAACTTAATGTTCCGGGATACATTTGTTTTAGATGTGATAGATCAGGGGGTAAAAAAGGAGGAGGAGTTGCTCTGCTTGTTAGGGAGGACATTACTGCCGTGAGGTGGCAGTTTGGTATGGAGGGATCGACCAGTGAGGCTGTTTGGGTGGAATTGAGGGGTGGAGGAGGCAAGAGGGTGCTAATAGGGGTGTATTACAGACCACCAAATGGGCCAAGGGAATTAGAGGAACAAATTTGTAGGGAGATAACGTATATGTGTAAAAATCATAGGGTAGTGATCATGGGAGATTTTAACTTCCCTCACATTGATTGGGATACCCATACGGTTAGAGGGCTGGATGGGCTGGAGTTCGTTAAATGTGTTCAGGATTCTTTTCTAAATCAGTTAGTAGAAGAACCGACTCGGGATGGTGTAATACTGGATCTCCTGTTAGGGAACGAGCTAGATCAGGTAGCGGACATTAATGTTGGAGAACCAATTGGGTCTAGTGACCATAATTCTGTTAGTTTTGGGGTAGTTTTAAGGAAGAGCAAGGAGAAGCCTAAAGTTGAGGTTCTGAATTGGAAAAGAGCAAATTTCGTAGGAATAAGAAGGGATTTGGGGAGTATTGAGTGGGACAGGATGTTTTCAGGTAAGGATGTTAATGAAAAATGGAGGATATTCAAAAAAGAAATTTTGAGGGTACAGAGTAGTTATGTCCCAGTCTGGATCAAAGGAAAAGCTGGAAGTCATAGGGAGGCTTGGTTTTCGAGGAATATTGGAAATTTGGTTAGGAGAAAAAGGGAGGTTTACAAGAGGTATAAAGAGCAGGGAGCTGATAAGTTGAAGGAGGACTACAAGGAGTGTAGAAGGAATCTTAAGAAAGAAATTAGAAAGGCCAAAAAAAGGTATGAAGAGGCTTTGGCTGACAGAGTAGAAATAAATCCAAAGGGTTTCTATAAGTACATTAAAAGTAAAAGATTAGTGAGAGATAAAATTGGACCCCTTGTAGATAGCGAGGGTAGGCTGAGTGAGAAGTCTGAGAAAATGGGGGAAATTTTGAATGATTTCTTTGCCTCGGTATTCACTAGGGAAAAAAATGTTGAACCAGTTGAAGTAAAGAAAAATAGTGGGGAGGTCATGAAGCATATAAGGATAACCGAGGAGGTAGTGATGGCTGTGTTAAAAAAGATAAAGGTGGATAAATCTCCTGGACCGGACAAAATATTCCCTAGGACACTCAGGGAGGCTAGTGGACAGTTAGTGGGGCCATTAATAGAGATATTTAGGATGTCACTGGCCACGGGGGTGGTACCAAAGGATTGGAGGGTGGCGCATGTACTTCCTCTGTTTAAGAAAGGGTCCAAATGCAAACCTGGGAATTATAGGCCTGTAAGTCTGACGTCTGTGGTGGGCAAGTTGATGGAAAGTGTTCTGAGGGATGCTATTTACAAATTTTTGGAGGTACAAGGATTGATAGGGAGTAATCAGCATGGTTTTGTCAGGGGTAGATCATGCTTGACAAACCTGATTGAGTTCTTCGAGGGGGTTACAAAAAAGGTTGATGAAGGGAAAGCTGTGGATGTTGTCTATTTAGACTTTAGTAAAGCTTTTGACAAAGTTCCCCACAGGAGGTTAGGAAAAAAGGTGGAAGCATTAGGTATAAATAAGGAGGTAGTGAAATGGATTCAGCAGTGGTTGGATGGAAGGTGTCAGAGAGTAGTGGTAGAAAATTGTTTGTCCAATTGGAGGCCGGTGACTAGTGGAGTTCCTCAGGGTTCGGTCCTGGGTCCACTATTATTTGTTATATATATTAACGATCTGGATGTAGGGGTAGAAAATTGGATAAGTAAGTTTGCGGATTACACAAATATTGGTGGTGTTGAGGTAGATTACCGTAGATTAAAAGGTGATTTAGGAAGGCTGGAGGTGTGGGCTGAGAAATGGCTGATGAAATTTAATACAGATAAATGTGAGGTGCTGCATTTTGGAAAGGCAAATTTAAATAGGTCATATACATTGAATGGTAGACAATTGAGGAGTGCAGAGCAACAAAGGGATTTAGGAGTTATGGTAAATAGTACCCTCAAGGCTGATACTCAGGTGGATGGTGGTGAAGAAGGCATTTGGAATGTTGGCCTTCATAAATCGGAGTATTGAATTCAAGAGTAGGGAGGTTATGATGAAATTGTACAAGGCATTGGTGAGGCCAAATTTGGAGTACTGTGTGCAGTTTTGGTCACCAAATTATAGGAAAGATATAAACAAAATAGAGAGAGTGCAGAGAAGGTTCACAAGAATGTTGGCAGGATTTCAGGGTCTGAGTTACAGGGAAAGTTTGTGCAGACTGGGGCTTTTTTCTCTGGAGCGTAGAAGATTGAGAGGGGACTTGATAGAGGTGTTTAAGATTTTAAAAGGGACAGACAGAGTTAATTTTTCAATTAAGAAAGGGGGAGATTCAAACTAGAGGACGTGGTTTAAGATTGAAGGGGGAAAATTATAAGGGGAACATGAGGGGAAATTTCTTTATGCAGAGGGTAGTGGGGATGTGGAATGAGCTTCCGGCAGACGTGGTCGAGGCGGGATCATTGGTTAAATTTAAGGAAAGACTGGATTGTTACATGGATAGGAGGGGACTAGAGGGGTATGGACCGGGTGCTGGTCAGTGGGACTAGGAGGGTGGGGATTTGCTACGGCATGGACTAGTAGGGCCGAACTGGCCTGTTCTGTGCTGTAAGTGGTTATATGGTTAATATGGTTTATAAACTGCCCAAACTTGGTCAGATTCTGTAAAAAGTACAGTGAGTGTATTTTGGAAACAAAACTTAAGTGTGGGACAAGTGAAATTGTCCAAATGGTTACTAAGAAGTTTTTGGAATCACCAAAACTTTTCAGAAATGCAAAAGATGAAAAAGGATGAGTTGTTGCTTATCACTAAAGAGTTGCAACTTTTGGAGGTAAAAGTGACAATGAACAAAATTGTGATTCAGAAAATTATGGCTGACAACTATGTAAAAGAGGGTATTTTTGAAGAGAAAGAGTTAAAACGATCTTTTTGAGAGTAAATCTCTTGACCAGCAGTTACAGCTGAGACAGATGGAGTTAGAAAAACTTTGATTGGAGAGAGAGAGAGAAAAATGGAAGTTGGATGAAGAGAGGGAGAGAAACAGTAGGGAGAGAGAGATGGAAAAACTTAGAGGAAGCTGAAAGGCAGAGGTAGTTATTAGAAAAACTTGGAGTGGAGGAAGCCAGGAAACAAAAAGAATTTGAGAGAGAAATTGAGGTTTTGAAAAATTCAGTTAAAGTTGTGTTAAATCCAGAGCTTAAATTCAAACCAAGTGCAACTTTTCAAAACAGACAAAATTCTGCAACATTGGCAGACAATTATCACAATGTGAAACTTGTGCCCAAAATATCTTTTCAAAAACATAACATGATGTACCTGTGGTGAGATGTAATTACACCACTAGGTCACCAGGGGGCATCCCGGTGACCTTGTACATAAAGCAGTCCAGAGCTACCATCTAGCCTTCCAGGTTCATCTTGCAAAGAGACAAGACCTCTTAGTGTACATATTAGTTTATTAAAGCTGACTTATACTTGCACCGCTGATGTGGTTATTGTCAGTACAATTTAATTACATATCACCACAGAACCAAGGTAGAAAATAAATGGGGAAAACCTTTTGGATCATCTTGTAATTATTGTGAGAACTGGACATGTGGTAGCTAATTGTTTTTTTTTTCTTGAACAGAAAGAGAGAATGAACCAGTAGCACCAGATACTTGTGTTAAAAGAGGTAAGATCCAGGGAAGTGGAAAAGGAATTTGCTGGTAAAGTTAGGAAGGAATTTGAATCTTTTGTATCCAGAGATAAGGTTGTCTCTGCAATAAGGCATCCGATTCATGTGAAGATGAAAGGGGTACTGTTTCCAATGAGAATGCTGGGCAAACTGATTTAAAGTTTAAAAGTCTTGCCGGTGATGAAAATACTGGATAAAGTGATTGAAATGTTTGCGAGATACAGCAGCTGAAAGAAGCAGAGGGCCAGGTCCAGAAAGATGCAGAGGGTCAGGTCCAGAAAGACGCAGAGGGTCAGGCCCAGAAAGACGCAGAGGGTCAGGCCCAGAAAGACGCAGAGGGTCAGGCCCAGAAAGACGCAGTGGGCCAGGCCCAGAAAGACGCAGAGGGCCAGGCCCAGAAAGACGCAGAGGGCCAGGTCAAGAAAGACGCAGAGGGTCAGGCCCAGAAAGACGCAGAGGGTCAGGCCCAGAAAGACGCAGAGGGTCAGGCCCAGAAAGACGCAGAGGGTCAGGCCCAGAAAGACGCAGAGGGTCAGGCCCAGAAAGACGCAGAGGGCCAGGCCCAGAAAGACGCAGAGGGCCAGGCCCAGAAAGACGCAGAGGGCCAGGCCCAGAAAGACGCAGAGGGCCAGGCCCAGAAAGACGCAGAGGGCCAGGCCCAGAAAGACGCAGAGGGCCAGGCCCAGAAAGACGCAGAGGGCCAGGCCCAGAAAGACGCAGAGGGCCAGGCCCAGAAAGACGCAGAGGGCCAGGCCCAGAAAGACGCAGAGGGCCAGGCCCAGAAAGACGCAGAGGGCCAGGCCCAGAAAGACGCAGAGGGCCAGGCCCAGAAAGACGCAGAGGGCCAGGCCCAGAAAGACGCAGAGGGCCAGGCCCAGAAAGACGCAGAGGGCCAGGCCCAGAAAGACGCAGAGGGCCAGGCCCAGAAAGACGCAGAGGGCCAGGCCCAGAAAGACGCAGAGGGCCAGGCCCAGAAAGACGCAGAGGGCCAGGCCCAGAAAGACGCAGAGGGCCAGGCCCAGAAAGACGCAGAGGGCCAGGCCCAGAAAGACGCAGAGGGCCAGGCCCAGAAAGACGCAGAGGGCCAGGCCCAGAAAGACGCAGAGGGCCAGGCCCAGAAAGACGCAGAGGGCCAGGCCCAGAAAGACGCAGAGGGCCAGGCCCAGAAAGACGCAGAGGGCCAGGCCCAGAAAGACGCAGAGGGCCAGGCCCAGAAAGACGCAGAGGGCCAGGCCCAGAAAGACGCAGAGGGCCAGGCCCAGAAAGACGCAGAGGGCCAGGCCCAGAAAGACGCAGAGGGCCAGGCCCAGAAAGACGCAGAGGGCCAGGCCCAGAAAGACGCAGAGGGCCAGGCCCAGAAAGACGCAGAGGGTCAGGTCCAGAAAGAAGCATCCATCTCAGCTGTAACTGCTGGTCAAGAGATTTACTTTAAAAAAAATTGTTTGAACTCTTTCTCTTCAAAAATACCCTCTTACATAGTTGTCAGCCATAATTTTCTGAATCACAATTTTGTTCATTGTCACCTTTACCTCCAAAAGTTACAACTCTTTAGTGATAAGCAACAACTCATCCTTTTTCATCTTTTGCATTTCTGAAAAGTTTTGGTGATTCCAAAAACTTCTTAGTAACCATTTGGACAATTTCACTTGGCCCACACTTAAGTTTTGTTTCCAAAATACACTCATCTGTATTTACAGAATCTGACCAAGTTTGGAAAATTTCACTTGGTCCATTCTTATTTTTGGGGCTTAAAACTGTCTCATCTGCAAATTCTGCAGAATCTGATCAAATGTGTGCTTTCAAATCTACACAGATTGGCGCAGGCAAGCATTTATCAAAACCCATTACTGTTGTTTATCCACCCACACAATAAGACTTTTAGTTAGCTTTCAAAAAGGTTTTAACCAAGCAAATAGAATTTTTATCAATCAGATAAGATATCATTAAGCTCAAATCTTTGATTTTTATCCCAGGAACTCTCACACGAGTGAGATAAGATGAGCCCCCAAATATGTTACACACTAATAACCCTTTTAATTATGTTTGGGACTAAAAGGGTTTTTGTTATCACTAACAGGAAAATTCACCAGACAATGGAAAATTTAAAATTATAGTTTTTTAATTAAACTATTAATAACATAATATTTCTTGCTTATCTCTAAACTTACTTAACTCTAAACGTAACACCACTATGCACAAATGTAAATGTGTGTGTGTGTGTAATTAAAGTCCCATTCTGAAAATTCAATCTTTAAAAGTTCAGCATCATTTTAGTCTGGTTTGAAGGTCTTAAATTCTCAGTTTAGAAATAATTATAAAGCATTTTTAAACATTGAATATTCAGGCCTCTTTAGTCACAATTATGTTTTCCACATGAAGAATCTGCCCTCTTGAAAACACGAATGTGGCTATTTCTTCCACAATAAATTCACAAACCCAAACAAGAGTTAAACAAATGTGGTTATCTTCTTTCACAAAGTGGCCAAACACAAGAATAGACCCAGAAGAATTCTGTCTTCTTTTCCAAAGAGGCAGCAAAGTGGTCTTCATTAATTCAAAAGCCACAGATTCTGTGTTCCCCTTTTTCCAGGAGTAACACACAAAAAAACAGCACCAATTCTGGTTTCTGTAACTCACCCTGTCTTTCACAAGATTTCGACCCCTATATGTTACAGGGTTTTAACTTCTGTGAACTCCAAGCTAAACAGTTCCAAAACTGAAAACAAAATGTCTGATTTCGCTAATATATTTCTCCAAATCATGTGACTGTTACATCATCACTGAGGTGAGTCCCAATTCTTGGAAACCACATTTACCAAAATTCTGTTACTTTTTCAAAACCATCTCTCTCAAGAGGTTTCAATTAAAAGCAGATGGCTTCCTCAGCAGTTCTTGAATAATTAAGATCCACTTGAAATCCATTAGCTCTGTCTGTCCAAGACACGTCGACTCTGAGAATGAACACTCTTCTCATTAAAAATAATGGTTCTCTATAAATGTGCAGTGACCTGTGTGTGACCCTGCACCAACACACAGTTAACTTTACTAAGAATACTGATACAATATTTTAATTCTATAATTTAATTTGTGAAGATATTTTTATAAAAGAAATATAGTTTAACATTAAATTAAAGGTTAACACAAATCTGTTACAAAATTTACTATGGAACAATGAAACCCCATTGTTCAATTACACAAACTCAATTAACACAAATAATTAATCACCAAAACACTAACCATTTATTACAGAAACACTACCTACCACCATGGTATCCATTAATTACTGCAGTCTTTGTAACATAAGCCACAGAAAATAACAAATCAATTAAAAAATCCTAACGGGAATCATAACAAAATCAATTCATGAGGATTTCATAAACCACCTCAACAATGTTACGGTTAATGGACAAGGGAGACATACTTCCACATAGGGGGTGGTTAAGTGGTGGGTGGGATCTGACAGGATTTGAACAGCAAGAGATATGGCCACAGGGGCTTTATTGAAAGGTCACTCATTCTGAGCAGTGTGGTAAGGCAGAAGAAACAGATCGAAATTTTGGTAGCCAGTGTTGGAGACAGAGAAAAGAGTTGTCATCAGAAATGTTGTGGGAATCTTCGGGCCAGGAATACTCGCCTTACCTCAGCAGGGCCAGGGATAAGGGCAGAACCAACTCCAGGAGCTGGCAAGGTGAACGAGGCTGAGCTGACTCTGGATAACATGGCCTAAGACCTGAGAGTGACAGTGGAGATTTGGGGGTCAGGTACCAGCCATCTTTTTGTGTGGAAGGCGCAGGATGTGCGAGTGCTGGTGCACGAATGATAAAAGGTTTGTTTGCAGGCGCGATAGGTTGTCAAGAAGGGAAGTGAAATGTTGGGCTTCATTGCTGGAGGCTTTGAATTTAAGAGAGGGAGTTTTTATGGGTGGCACGGTTGGTGAAGTGGTTTGCGTAATGCCTTTATAGCGCCAGTGATTGAGACTGGGGTTTGAATCCCATGCAGTCTGTAAGGAGTTTGTACATTCTCCCCATGTCTGCATGAGTTTCCTCCAGGGGCTCTGGTTTCCTCCCACCATTCAAAACCTACCGGGGGGGCTGGGGGTGTAGATTAATGGGGTGTACATTGGGCGGCTCATGGGCCGAAAATACTTCATGTCTAAAAAAGTTTTAAAATTAAAAACTTGAAAATTCGAAAAAATTTAAAAAATTCCATTGTTACTTTGGTGTATATGGATTTTAGTCAGACATTTGACAAGGTTTCCCATGCTAGGCTCTCTCAGAAAGTCTTGAACCATGGGATCCAAGGAACCCTGACTGCTTGGATTTGGAATTGGCTTGTCTGCAGAAAGTTGAGGTGGGAGTAGATGGAATGTATTCTGTCTGGAGGTCAGAGACTGGTGGCATTCTGCAGGGATCAGTTCTAGGACCCCTGCTCTTTGTGAATTTCATAAATGACTTGGATGAACAGGTGGAAGGGTGAGTCAGCAAGTTTGCAGATGGTACAACGGTTGGAGGTGTGGTAGAGAGTGCTGTAGGTTACCGCAGGATATAGCCAGGATGCAGATTTGGGCTGGAATGCAGAGGCCTTAAAGGACCAGGCCATCAGCAAGGTCAAGGCCAGAAATGTGATGTGAGGGCAAACAAGACTGAAGCACAGGGGACTGAGACCCCCCCGACTGTCTGTACTACTGCTGAATGTCCAGTCATTAAAAAATAAAATTGATGGCCTCAGGACAAGGCTGCATTATGAGAAACAGATGGGGCAAATCTCGGTTGTTTGCTGCACTGAAACCTGGCTAACAGAGAACATAATAGACGCTGCTATCGACCAGAGGGTTTCACCATTTACAGACTGGATCAGAACTCATAATCGGGAAAAGAAAGGGGACAGTGTGTGGTTTTTAGATAATATCAACTGGTGCAGAGACCTCCTGTACCATTACCTAAGAGAAAATCTCAATTAAATGCAGACCCTTCTATCTACCCCAAGAGTTCTCGTCAGTGATTCTCACTGGAGTTTCTATCATTCCCGATGCCAAACAGGCACTTGCGGAGCTGCGTGATGTGGTCAGTAAACAAGAGATGGTCCACCCTGACATGCTACAAATCATAATCGGTGACTTTAACCAGTCCTGTCTCAAGAAAACCCTACTCAATCACCACCAGCACTCAACCTGTGTACCAGTGATTTTTGCCCAGTGAGGGAATTGAGGATTAAGGGGGAAAAGGCAGGTGGGCAGAGCTGAGTCCACGACTAGATCACCCATGATCTCATTGAATGGTGGAGCAGGCTTGACAGGCCAGATAGCCACCTCCTGCCCTTACTTCCGTTGTTTCGAACAATCGTATACTGATGGAGCATGCCAACTGAGGACGTGGTCTGGGTGATTTGCTCCCTGCCTAAGGAGGATCAGCTTTGTTTAACACTCATCCCTTCTTTTGCAGATCAGTCAAGTTCTGGGTAATGAGATGAAGTTCTCCATGAGGGAGCCCTTGGGACTCAGGTACGATGTTCAACCCTCACGTGAAGTGTGATCCTTCAGTGAGGGTAGTCAGGTTGGAGATGCCCTCTGATCTGATGGTTTCATTCCCATCTGCCACAGACACCATGGATCTGCTCACCAATCCCACCCCTTTGGGTGGCAGTGAGGTGTCGGTGGGGAGGAGCAGGTAGTGAGAAGACATTGAGGAGGAGGGGTGCTGTGGGGAAGAGGGGGCAGTGAGAGGACAGTGGGGAGGAGGTGAAAGTGAGGGGTGATGAGGCAATTGGGGGGACTGGGCAGTGAGGGGAGGTGGGGAGGAGGTAAGAAGTGAAAGGGAGGCGGTGACAGTGAGGGGTGATGGGGAGGAGGGAGCAGTGAGGGATGGTGAAGCAGAGGTGGAAGTGAAAGGGTGGTGGGAGGAGGTGAGGGGTGATAGGGAGGAAGTGACAGTGAAGGTTGGGGAGGAGGGGTAGTGAGGAGGTGGTGGGAGGAAGGTGAGGTAGTGGGAGGAAGTGGGGGGTGATGGAGAGGAGGGGCAGTGAGGGCAGTTGGGGAGAAGGTGATGGCCAATGGAAAGGAGGGGTAATGAGGATGAGGGGGTGGTCGGAGGAAGGGGGTGATGGTGCTGTGGGGGAGGAGGTGAGGGGTGATAGGGAGGAAGTGACTGGGGAGGAGGAGGAGTGGGCAGCGAGGGGAGGAGGGGGCAGTGAGGGGCCGATGGAGTGGAAGGGGGTGAGGGGGCAGTGAAGGGATGGTGGGGAGGAAAAACTTTTTTCTCACAGTCTGGCACAGGGTAATGCTGCCATTTCCACCAGCTCTCTGCTTTAACCTCCACAATCTGAGACAGTCAGGCATCAGAGACAAGTCTGGCCCTGCATTTTATACTTTAAAGAAAATTCTATGAAAGAAGTCTAGAAATCACATTTCAAAAAGTCCTGTAATTGGAAAAACCAACATTGAGTACAGGGCGTTATGTGACCACGTCTGGAGTTTTTGCCCAGAATTAGTTTCATGATTTAAGGTTGACTTGTCTTGGTGTAACAAGTCCTCACAAATAATTTCAATTTCCAACTGTCCATCACTGTCATTCCCCCTTTCAGCCCTCCCTGGTTCCACCAACTCACCTACTGGTCCCTGTCTCAACCCTTCCCAAGAAGAAAGCAAATGGCATGTTGGCCTTTGTTTTGAATATAGAAGCAGGGATGTCTTAGAATGCATCTTGAGTATTGAGTCCAGTTTTGGTCTCCTTATCTGAGGAAGAACATTCTTGCTATTGAGAGAGTGCAACAAAAGACCACCAGACTGATCCCTGGGATGGCAGGACTGACATATAAAGAAAGACTAGATAGACGACAGTTCTACCGTTTGAAATTTAAAGAATGAGTGGAGATCTGAGAGACCTATAATTCTGACAGTATGAAGAAGGTTAGATGCAGGAAGAATGTACCTGGTGTAGGGGACATCCAGAACAAAGGGGTCACGATCTAATGAGAAAGGGGAAGTCATTTAAAACTGAGACGAGGAGAAGCATCTTCACTCAGGAAGTTGCAGAGGCAGTTCATTAGATATTTTCAGAAGGGATCTGGTTGTGATACTTGTCATTAAAGGGTTCAAAGGAAATGGCGAGAAACCAGGAATAGAGTGTTGAGGTCACATGAACAGCTATGATGATGTTGAATGGTGGGGCAGGCTTGATGGGCAGAATAGCCTTCACCAACTCCTATTTTTTCCAATTCCTTTCTCTTTATACCAACCATTTCCCCTCTCCACATTCTCTCGATGAAGGATTTGACCCAAAACCCCAACTCTCTACTCCTCCCCCCCCAACCCACAGACACTCCCTGGCCCGCTGTGTTCCTTGGTTTTTTTCTGCTCCAGGCTCCAGCGTCTGCTGTGTGGAATGATTCTAGGACTGAGAGGCAGAAGGTAATTCGGCAGAGGCAGCACGTCCATGCCAACCATCTACACTCATCCGATTCTCGAGCACTTTGCCCATCACCTTCTCTTGCTTGGGATTCAAGTGCGCGTACAAAGACTTCTCAAACAGTAGAGTCTCTGGACCCACAATCTTCTCAGGTGGGAGTGCGAGGTACTTGATTGAAAGATATCTGTTTAAGGTGGGTGGAGGAAAGTTCAGGGGAGATGTCAGAAGTAGGTTTCTTTTACACAGAGAGGGCTGGGTGCCTGGAGTGCATTGCTGGGGGAGTTGGGGAGCCTGCTACAGTGGGGACATTCAAAATGATAGGAATTTAATGTAGACAAGTGTGAGGTGTGGCATTTTGGAAGGACAAACCAAGAAAGGACATACACAGTGAATGGTAGGGCACTGATGGGTGCGGTAGAACAGAGTGATCTGGGAATATAGATACATAATTTCCTGAAAGTCGTGTCACAGGTGGATAGGGTTGTAAGGAGAGCTTTTGGCATATTGGCCTTCATAAATCAAAGTATTGGGTATAGGAATTGGAATCTTGGTAGAGTTGTTTAACTCATTGGTGAGGCTAAATTTGGAGTATTGTGTGCAGTTTTGGTCACTTAACTATAGGAAGGATATCAATATTATAGAAAGAGAGCAGAGAAGTTTTACTAGGATGTTGCCCGACACCAGGAGCTGAGTTACAGGGAAAGGTTAACCAGGCTGGGACTAATTCCCCAGAGCATAGAAGAATGAGGGGAGATTTGACAGAGGTATTTAAAATTGAGGGAGATAGACAGTAAATGTAGACAGGCTTTTTCCACTGAGAGTAGGTGAGATTCTAACCAGAGGACATGGGTTAAGAGTGAAAGGGGAAAGGTTTAGGGGGAACATGAAGGGGAACTTCTTCATACAGAGAGAGTGATCGGGGTGTGGAACGAGCTGCCAGCTGAGATGGTGAATGTTGGTTCAATTTTAACATTTAGGAAGAATTTGGACAAGTACGTCTAGGCAGAAAAATAATTCGGCACAGACTAGAAGGTCCAAAGGGGCCTGTTTCTGTGCTGCGATGTTCTATGGTTCTATAGGCACATGGATGTCTGAAAAATAGAGGGTAGGGAAGGGTTTATACAGGTCAGCACAACATCATGGGCTGAAGAGCAATGTTCTATTTAAAATTTGGAGGTTTTTTATCCCCCCCCCCCAAGGCTGTATGTAGAAAAGTGGTTTCCTCCTGTGAGAGAATGTTTAAAATACAGGTCAAGCATTTAAGGAAGAGAGAAGGTGAATTAATTGTTTTCTCTTGGAGGGGTGAGAATTTCTGTACTTGGTCAAAAGGAAGTAGAAACAGAGTGAAACAGGGCAACGAACTCTGGAATGAGCATCTCAGCGGTGAATTGGGGAAGGAGGCACTCCCTCTCAGTGGAAGCACAAGCTCTGTACTCGCTGGAGAGCATGCCAGGTCCCTGCGGTGGGAACTAAAGTTGCCCAGTTCAAGCCACTGCGCGGAGCAGAGCTTGCGTTAAACAGGCAGGCTACAAGCCAGCGCAAAGGTGCTCCCAGTTCTGGTGAGGCTTTTCCACAGTGGTGTTAAGGAGGTGGGATTGGTCTGGAGCCGTCATGTTCAGAAATGGCATAGTGGGGAGAACATCTGTCCAGGTAGGAGACACACAAGGACACTGAAGATGTTCAAACCTCTGCCACTCAGACATCTTTGAAGTAAACCCTCGGGCTGATTACTAACCAAAAGAATGATCCAGTTTTCAGGTCTTGATTATTTGATATAAAGCATGACCAGTCAGAGATATGCATTCAGAAGGCTGGAACTGTTGGTGCTGGTTGGCCTGGTGGGAGGGAGGTTGCTGCCCTCTACAGGTGCAGGCTTGTGTCTGCTGCTCCTTGAGCAACACCGTCCTGACGAACTGAGGTGCACACAGTGGTCGGTGTTCCTTGTCACTGACCTTAAAACACTGAAAAAGAGTCTGAAGGTAGAATCTGAGAAGAAACTACAAGAAATAGAAATTAAGATAGATTATAAGATAGTACTTTTTTACATATTAACAATGGCGTGAAGCAAGGCTGTGTTCTCGCACCAACCCTCTTTTCAATCTTCTTCAGCATGATGCTGAACCAAGCCATGAAAGACCCCAACAATGAAGACGCTGTTTACATCCGGTACCGCACGGATGGCAGTCTCTTCAATCTGAGGCGCCTGCAAGCTCACACCAAGACACAAGAGAAACTTGTCCGTGAACTACTCTTTGCAGATGATGCCGCTTTAGTTGCCCATTCAGAGCCAGCTCTTCAGCGCTTGACGTCCTGCTTTGCGGAAACTGTCAAAATGTTTGGCCTGGAAGTTAGCCTGAAGAAAACTGAGGTCCTCCATCAGCCAGCTCCCCACCATGACTACCAGCCCCCCCACATCTCCATCGGGCACACAAAACTCAAAACGGTCAACCAGTTTACCTATCTCGGCTGCACCATTTCATCAGATGCAAGGATCGACAATGAGATAGACAACAGACTCGCCAAGGCAAATAGCGCCTTTGGAAGACTACACAAAAGAGTCTGGAAAAACAACCAACTGAAAAACCTCACAAAGATAAGCGTATACAGAGCCGTTGTCATACCCACACTCCTGTTCGGCTCCGAATCATGGGTCCTCTACCGGCACCACCTACGGCTCCTAGAACGCTTCCACCAGCGTTGTCTCCGCTCCATCCTCAACATCCATTGGAGCGCTTACACCCCTAACGTCGAAGTACTCGAGATGGCAGAGGTCGACAGCATCGAGTCCACGCTGCTGAAGATCCAGCTGCGCTGGATGGGTCACGTCTCCAGAATGGAGGACCATCGCCTTCCCAAGATCGTGTTATATGGTGAGCTCTCCACTGGCCACCGTGACAGAGGTGCACCAAAGAAAAGGTACAAGGACTGCCTAAAGAAATCTCTTGGTGCCTGCCACATTGACCACCGCCAGTGGGCTGATAACGCCTCAAACCGTGCATCTTAGCGCCTCACAGTTTGGCGGGCAGCAACCTCCTTTGAAGAAGACCGCAGAGCCCACCTCACTGACAAAAGGCAAAGGAGGAAAAACCCAACACCCAACCCCAACCAACCAATTTTCCCTTGCAACCGCTGCAATCGTGTCTGCCTGTCCCGCATCGGACTTGTCAGCCACAAACGAGCCTGCAGCTGACGTGGACTTTTTACCCCCTCCATAAATCTTCGTCCGCGAAGCCAAGCCAAAGAAAAACTTTTGTACATATGTGTATGTGTGTGTTGGGGGGATGATAGCATGCATGGGTGTACATGTGATTCTACGTGTTCGTATTGTGTGAATAAATGTGTGTGCATGTGTTTGTTCTTGAATGTGTTTGTGTGTTAGTGTGTGTGTGTGTTCAAGCACAAGTGTATGTGTATCTGGGTACTTTTGTGCTCTCTATGTGTGTACATGTGAATGTGAGTGCATTGTGTGTCTGTGTGTCTACATGTGTTTATGAAAGTGTTTATTGCTTTTGTATGTGAATCTAAATATACTTCTGAATGTGTGTAAGTGTGTGGGTATGTGAGGGATTGTGTGTGTGAAGGATTGTGTGTGTGAAGGATTGTGAGTGTGTGAGGGATTTTGTGTGAGTGTGTGGTGTGTGTACGTGTGTGAGAGATTGTATATGAGTACATTCTCAGGCTGTGTGCACTAATGCATCTGTTTAACCACCAGGTTGTGGCAGTTGGTGACAGCCATCATGTTCAGCTTGGTCGCCGTCATGGTGAGTTCACACTGAGTGGGGCGTGGACATAGTGGTGGCAGAGCCCTCCCACCCACAATCCCGTCCAGGGGCCAGGAGAGCTGCAACATTGCTAAACAGGAAAGTCTACAGGCGCTGGTGTCGAGGGCCATTCACAAACATGCTGGAGAAACACAGCAGGCCCACCTGCTTTCAGCTCGTATCATTCTCCAGCTCCCCACCCACTGCCATTTACTCTCCATTCTGACAGCTACACCCCTCCCCCTTCACCTCAGCTGTTTTCTCTTTACCTTCCCACTGTATCCATCTAGGACCTCTTACCTGTCAGCCTGTGCTCCTCCCCCTTCCCCTTCCTCCCTCCCTCCTCTCTCCCCTCACCATTTTATTCAGGCATAGCTAGAGGGAGGAGCAGGTAGTATTAGGGAAACAGGGAGGCTGCAAAAGAATGCACGAGGATGGGCAGAGAAGTGGGAAATTAAATACAGTGTTGGAAAGTATAAGGTCATGCACTTTGGTAGAAAAAAATAAACCAGCAGACTATTTTCTAACAGGGAGAAAGTTTTAAAATTCCCTGATGCAAAGGGACCTGGGGGTGCTCGTGCAGGATAGCCTGAAGGTAATCTTGCAGGTTGAGTCGGTGGTGAAGAGGGCAAGTGCAACGCTGGCGTTCATTTTCAGAAGAACAGAATACTAGAGCCGGGATGTGATGTTGATGCTCCATTAAGCACTGGTGAGGCCTCACATGGAGTATTGTGAGCAGTTTTGGGTTTCTCATTTAGGAAACATTAGAGAGGGTTCAGAGGAGGTTCACAAGGATGATTCTGGGAATGAACGGGTTATATGACGAGCATTTGATGGCTCAGGTGGTACTTAGAGTTTAGTAGATTGAGGGGCCCCCCATCTCATCGAAACCTTTTGCATGTTGAAAGGCGTGGACAGAGTAGATTTGTTAGGTTGTTTCCCATAGCGGGAGAGTCTCGGACAAGAGGGCACAACTTCAGGATTGAAAGGTGAGTGCTTAGAACAGAAGAATTTCTTTAGCCAGAGGGTTGTAAATCTGTTGCCACATGCGGTTATCGAGCACAATTCATTAGGTGTGTGTATGGCAGAGATTAATATGTTCTTGTCCAACAAGGACACCAAAGGTTATGGGGAGAAGGCCAGGATGTGGGACTGAGTAGAAGAGTGAATCATCTCATGATTGATGGGCAGAGCAGACTAGAAGACTCCAGAGCCTGTTACTGCTGCTATATCCTCTGGTAATAACTCCCAGTGTGGGGAATCCCACTGACTGTATGTCACTCCCAGTGTGGGGAATCCTTCTGAACCTCGATCCCAGTGTGGGAAATCACACTGTGTCTCAATCCCAGTGTGAATAATCCAACTATAGCCACTCCCAGGTCGGGGTATTGCATGGTACATCACACCCAGTGTGGGGAATCCCCCGTACGTCAGTCCCAGTGTAAGGAATCCCAAAATGCTTCACTCCTAGTTTGGGGAATCCCACTGATCGTCACTCCCAAAGTGGGGAATCCCATTGTACATCACTCCCTGTGTGCAGAATCCTGCTGTGCATCACTCCCTGTGTGGCAAATACTACTGTGCATTACTCCATGTGTATCCAACTGAGCATCACTCCCAATTTCAAGATCCCCACTTTACGTCACTTCCAGTGTGGGGAATCCCACTGTATGTCATTCCTATTGTGGGGAATTGCTCTCTAATCACTGTCAATGTGGAGAATCCCACAATACTTTAATCCCATTGTGGGAAATTGCCCTGTAATCACTCCTAGCAAAGGAAATAACACTGTATGTCTCTTCCAGTGTGGGGGAGTCCTACTGCACATCACTCTAGTGTCGGGAATCCCACTGTAATCACACCCAGTGTCTGGATTCCCAACGTCATTGCTCCCAGAGTGAGAAATCCGAATGTATGTCACTCCCAGTGTGGGGAATCCCTCTGTACATCATACCCAGTGTGAGGAATCCCACTCTTTGTCACTCCCAGTGTGGGGAATCCCACTGTTTGTCACTCCCAGTGTGGGGGGATCCTACTGTAATCACTCCCAGTGCAGGGCACCTCACTGTACATCACTATCACTGTGGGGAATTCCACTGTACAATGTTCCCTGAGTGCGGCATCCCACAATAGGTCACACCCAATGTGGGGAATCCCATTGTACATCACTCCCAGTGTGATAGATCCTACTGTACTTCACTCACAGTGTGGAGAATCCTGCTGAATGTCATTCTCTCCGTGGAGAATCTCACTGTGTATCACTCTCAGTGTGGGGAATCCCACACACCCAGTCGGGTGTCAATCACCCTCTGGGATATAAGCCTGCGCCAGCCTCCCAAGGCCTCACTCAGAGTTGCTGCAGCTCGAGCCAGCCTGGCTCTGTGGAAGTCTTTGTGGATTAAAGCCTGTTGTACAGTCTTTACCTTTGTGTGTGTCTGATTCTGGCTATCAGCGCACCACAGTAATATAAGAGGATGCTTCTTCACTCAGTGGCTGAGTGGAATGATCTATCGGCAAAAGTAGTTGCTGCAGGGTCAATTCTGTCATTTAAAAGGAGGCTAAATGAGTACATGGATGTGAGGGGGTTGGAGGGTTATGGGCAAGAGAGTGGATAGGTGGAACTAGTGGAGTTTCACATAAATCGTTGTGTACATCTCTCCTAGTATGGGGAATCCTGCTGTTTGTCACTCCCAGTATGGGGAATCCCACTGTTTCTCACTCCCAGTGTGGGGAATCCCACTGTTTGTCTCTCCCAGTGTGGGGAATCCCACTGTTTCTTACTCCCTGTGTGGGCAATCCCAATGCACAACCCTCCCAGTGTGGGGAATCCCACAGTAGTCATTTCACAGAGTGGGGAATTTCACTATACTTTACTCCGTGTTTGGGGAATCCCAATGTGCATCATTCCCATTGTGTTAATCAAACTGTGCATTACTTCCAGTGCAGGGAATCCCAAAATGCATCACACCCAGTGTGGGGAATCCCACTGTTTGTCTCTACCAGTGTGGGGAATACCACTGTTTGTCTCTCCCAGTGTGGGGAATCCCACTGTTTCTCACTCCCAGTGTGGGGAATCCCACTGTTTGTCTCTCCCAGTGTGGGGAATCCCACTGTTTGTCTCTCCCAGTGTGGGGAATCCCACTGTTTCTCACTCCCAGTGTGGGCAATCCCAATGCACAACCCTCCCAGTGTGGGGAATCCCACTGTTTGTCTCTCCCAGTGTGGGGAATCCCACTGCACAACCCACCCAGTTTGGGGAATTTCACTATAATTTACTCCGTGTTTGGGGAATCCCAATGTGCACCATTCCCATTGTGTTAATCAAACTGTGTATTACTTCCAGTGCAGGGAATGCCAATATTTGTCACTCCCAGTGTGGGAGATTCCACTGTAGATCACTCCAAGTGTGGGGAATCCTACTGTTTCTCACACCCAGTGTGGGGAATCCCACTGTTTCTCACTCCCAGTGTGGGGAATCCCACTGTTTCTCACTCCCAGTGTGGGGAATCCCACTGTTTGTCTCTCCCAGCGTGGGGAATCCCACTGTTCCTCACTCCCAGTGTGGGAAATCCCACTGTTTGTCTCTCCCAGCATGGGGAATCCCACTGTTTCTCACTCCCAGTGTGGGAAATCCCACTGTTTGTCTCTCCCAGTGTGGGGAATCCCACTGTTTCTCACTCCCAGTGTGGAAAATCCCACTGTTTGTCTCTCCCAGTGTGGGGAATCCCACTGTTTGTCTCTCCCAGTATTGAGAAACCCACTTTGCTTTATTTCCTGTGTAGAGTACCCCAATATGCTTCACTCCCAATGTGGGGAATCCTACTCTACATCACTCCCAGTATGGGGAGTTCGATAGTTTGTCATTCCCAGTATGGATAATCCCACTGTAATCAATACCAGTGCAGGACATCCCAGTGTGCATCACTCTCATGTGAATTCCCACTGTTTATCACTCCCAGTGTGGGGAAATTCCACTGTTTGTCACTCCCAGTGTGGGGAAATTCCACTGTTTGTCACTCCCAGTGTGGGGAATCCCACTGTTCGTCACTCCCAGTGTGAATAATCACACTGCACATCATTCCCAGTGTGGGGAATCCCTCTGTACATCACCCCTAGTATGGGGAATACCACTGTTTGTCACTCCGAGTGTCAGGAATCCCACTGTACATAACTCACAGTGCATGGAATCCTTAAGTGTCATGCCCTGCTTGGGAACACCCACTATGACCACCTCCAGTGTGGAAATCCCACTGTAGATTGCTGCTAATATGGGGAATCCTACTATTTGTCACTCCCAGAGTGGGGAATCCCACTGTACATCACTCCCAGTATGGTGAATCCCACTGCTCATCACTCCCAGTGTGGGGAATCCCACTGTATACAATTTTGTGTGAGGAGTCCCACTGAAGATCACTGCCAGTGTGGAGAATCCTACTGTATATAACTCCCTGTGTGCAGTATCTCACTGTATGTCACTCCCAGTATGAGCAACCCCACTGTATGTCACTCCCAATGTAGAGAATCCCAATATGCTTCACTCCCAGTTTGGGGAATCCCACTGTAATCACTCCCATTGTGGGGAATCCCTCTCTAATGACTCTCAGAGTGGGAAATCCCACTATATTTCTAGTGTAAGGAATCTCACTGAATATCACTCCAATGTGGGGAATTCCAATGTAGGGAATCCCAATATGTATCTCTCCCAGTGTGGGGAATCCCACTGTAGATCACTGCCAATGAGGGGGATCCCGCTGTAAATCTCTCTCATTATGGGAAATTCCACTGTTTGTTACTCCCAGTGTTGGGAAATCCCACTATACATAACTTAAAGTATGTTGAGGCTCAATGTATATCACTCACAGTGAGGGCAATCCCACTGTACATTACTCCCAGTGGGGGTATTCCACTGTGCATCACTCCCTGTTTGGGAAATCCCCCTGTACTTCACTTCCAGAGTGGGTAATCCCACTCTACGTCACTCCCAATGTGGGGTATCCCATGGTGCATCACTCCCAGTGTGCGGAATCTCACTATATGCCATTCCCAGTGTGGGGAATCCCATGGTGCATCAGTCCCAGTGTGGGGATCTCACTGTATGTCAATCCCAGTGTAGGCACACCCACTGCAGGTTAATGCCTTCATCCCTCACACCTTGTCTCCCTCACTCCCAGTCGCCCTTTCTCCTTGTCACCCTCATCCCTCCCTACCTCTATCCCACCCTCCCAGTTTCAGACCCATGCTCAATGTACTGATGAGGTAGGAAAAACAGTAACTGCCCCACATATCAAACACGCTGCCCTGGGAAGCACTGCCTGTTGGTTCAGAGTGTAGGATGTTGTCAGTAAGAGTGTTTCTGTCCTGTTGTCAGGCACTTATCGTCCCAGACCATCTGTACGACGCAGTGTTTGTTGAAGGTGGAGCAGGCAGTAAGATATCTGTGAGATTGTACGGAGGCGCCTTGCTCAGTGAGTATCAAATCATGTTGAGTAGATGGAAATAATCCCTGGACTCACCAGTACAGGAAGTACTACACTGTGACACAATCCACTCCACCCTTCTGTACACCAGTACTACACCATGACACAATCCACTACACCCTACTGTACAGCAGTACTACACCATGACACAATCCACTACACCCTACTGTACAGCAGTACTACAAAGTGACACAATGTACTACACTACTGTACAGCAGTATTACACCGTGATAAAATCCATTACACCCTACTGTATAGAAGTACTACAGCGTGATACAATCCCCTACACCCTACTGTTCAGCAGTACTACACCGTGACACATTTCACGACACCCTACTGTACAGCAGTACTACACCATGACACATTCCACAATACCCTACTGTACAGCTGTACTACACTGTGACACAGACCCACTACACCCTACTATACAGCAGTTCTACACTGTGACACAGATCCACTACACCCTACTGTACAGCAATACCACACCGTGACACAGATCCACTACAACCTAATGTACAGCAGTACTACACTATGACACAAACCCACTACACGCTACTGTTCAGCAGTACTACAATATGACACAGACCCACTACACCCTACTGTACAGCAGTTCTACACTGTGACACAGATCCACTACACCCTACTGTACAGCAATACTATACCGTGACACAGATCCACTACAACCTAATGTACAGCAGTACTACACTATGACACAGACCCACTACACGCTACTGTACAGCAGTACTGCACTGTGAAACAGACCCACTACACCCTACTGTACAGCAGTACTACACTGTGATACAATCCACTACACCCTACTGTACAGCAGTACTACATGGTGACATAGATCCACTGAACCCTACTGTACAGCAGTACTACACAGTGACACAGACCCACTATACCCTACTGTACAGCAGTACTACACCGACACAGACCCACTACACCCTACTGTACAGCAGTACTACACCGTGACACAATCCACTACAACCTACTGTACAGTAGTACTGCACTGTGACACAATCCACACCTCAAACCATGGGGAAGGGCATCATTTCCAAGACCCTAAGGACTTACAACAAGTGCTCCAAAAGGCAATAATCAGGATCCAATTGTGGGACCTGTAGCAAATATTTGAAAGGTGCCCTAAATAGTGCCAACAAGCACCTGCCTGGTGAGGGGAAGCACCTATACTGAAATTATTCCCCTCCCCTCAACAGGGGATGGGGAACAGGGGCAGTGGTCAGCAACCTCTCCCTGCCTAGTGGGACAGGAGATGGGGAATGGGGGCAGTGGTCAGCAACCTTTCCCTGCCCAGTGGGATGGCATGGGGAATGGGGGCAGTGGTCAGCAACCTTTCCCTACCCAGCAAGTCAGGGAATGGTCAGGGACAGTGATGTCTCCCTGCCCAACAGGCCGGGGTACATGACCTCTCCCTGCCCAAAGGGCTGGGGAACATGATCTCTCCCTGCCCAGCGGGACAGGGGATGGGTCGGGCGACGGAGACCTCTTCCTGCCCAATGGGCCAGGGAACACGACCTCTCTCTGCCCAGCGGGACGGGGGATGCACCAGGGGTGCGACCACTCTGTTAAAACGAAACTTATGGCGGCAGCAGGGTCAATGCGGGATCAATGGCTGTCTTCATTACCCATAATTCCCCACGCAGTTGAAACTGCTCTGAGTTTCCCTGGCGCTGACACTGGCAGAGAGGTTCCAGCTGCATGGGTGTTAATAACAATTAACTTTAAGGTGAGCAATTTTAGCCAATTATCTCCTTTAATTGGGGTTAACACAGACTATCCGTGGAATCTGATATATGCTGTACAAAGATCCAAACGAAAATGCTTCTCATAATTCATGGTACATAAACGTGGGGCCCTTGAAATTACTGTCCCTTTGCATTTGCTACTCTTGTTGGATGCTTCATCTCCTCTCCCTTGTGTTTCCCCATAGGCATTTCTCTCATCATGTGGAGCGCGTTATACACGACAGAGAAGATGGTGATCCGGTGGACGCTGCTCTCGGAAGCCTGTTACTTCACAGTGCAGTTCATTGGTGGGTCATGTCCAACCGCGGACAGAGATGTCCTCACACCCCCTGTACCTCCTGGTCCCGTGTACACCCCGCGTCCCCTGTAACCCATGTCCCTTGTACACCTCATTTGCACTATACCACCCAGTCGCCTGTACCCTCTGTCCTCTGTATCTCCCTGTACCTATTCCCCCTGTACCTTATTCCCCTGTACCTCAGTCCTCCTGTACCCCAGTCCCCTGTACCCTGGTCCCCCATATCCAAGTCCCCCTGTACCCCAGTACACCTGTATCCCAGTACCCCACTCCCCAGTCTACCTGTACCACCCAGTCACCTGTACCCTTTGTCTCCTGTATCCCCAGTCTCCCGGTACCCTGGTCCTCTTATTCCCCAGTTCTCTATGTCCCCAGTACCCCAGTCTCCCTGTACCCCAGTCTCCCTGTACCCCAGTCTCCCTGTACCCCAGTCTCCCTGTACCCCAGTCTCCCTGTACCCCAGTCTCCATTTACCCCGTCTCCCTGTACCCCAGTCTCCATTTACCCTAGTCCCCTGTACCCCAGTCCCTCTGTCCCATGATCCCCCTGTATCCCTGTCCCCTTCACCACTGTCCTCTGTACCCCAGTCAATCTCTCTGGGGAAGTTCTTTGCAGGGTGTGGGGAGATGGGGCAGGTGACTATCTCCAAGTGAAGAGAGCCTGGTCCCACCTCCCCACGATATATATCCGTAGAACATTATAACACAGAAACAGGCTTTTCAAACCTTCTTGTCTGTGCCAAACTATTATTCTGTCTCATCCTATTGACCTGCACCCAGTCCAGAGTTCTCGATACTCTTCCATCCCAATACCTATCCAACTGTGTCAACTGTCAAAATTGAGCCCACATTCGCTACCAGCTGGCAGTTCGTTCTACACTCCCACCACTTTCTGTGTGAAGAAGTTCCCCCTAAATGTTCCCCTTTCACCCTTAACCCATGTCCTCTGGTCAGTTTCTCACCTACCCTCAGTGGAAAAAGCTGACCTATATTTACTCTGTCTATCCCCCTCAAATTTTAAATACCTCTATCAAACCCCGCCTCCTTCTTCTACACTCCAAGGAATAAAGTCCTAACCTGTTTATCCTTTCCCTGTAACTCAGTTCCTGAAGCCCATGCAACATCCTAGTAAATATTATTGATATCCTGCCTGTAGTGACCAAAACTACACACAATATTCCAAATTAACCTCACCAATGTCTTATACAACCTTACCATAACATCCCAACTCCTGTACTCAGTACTTCAATTTATGAAGGCCAATATGTCAAAAGCTCTCTTTTCAACCCTTATCTGTCTGTGACACCACTTTCAGGGAATTATGTATCTGTATTCCCAAATCCTTCTGTTCTACCGAACTCCTCAGTGCCCGACCATTCACCATGAATGTCCTTTCTTGGTTTGTCCTTCCAAAATAGAATGCCTCACCCTTGCCTGCATTAAATTCCATCTGCCATTTTTCATCCTATTTTTCCAGCTGGTCCAGATCCCTCTGCAAGATTTGAAAACCTTCTTCGCTGTCTACAATGCCTCCAATCTTAGTGTCATCTGCAAACTTGCTGATCCAATTTACCACATCATTGATATAGAAGACAAACAACAATGGTCCCAACATTGTCCCACGAGGCCCACCACTAGTCACAGGCCTCCAGTCTGAGAAGCTACTATTACTTCTATCTGGCTTCTCCCGTGTAGCCAATGTCAAATCCAGTTGGCGACCTTCCTATGAAACCAAGTGTCTGAACCTTCCTGACTAACTTCCCACATTGAACTTTGTCAAAGGCCTTACTAAAGACCATGTAGTCAACACCCACAGCCTTTCCATCATCATCCTTCCTGGTAACCTCCTGGAAAGCTATCAGATTGGTTAAACATGACCTATCATGCACAAAGCCATGTTGACTATCCCAAATTAGTTTCTGGCAAATACTTGTATATCCGATTTCTTGGAACACTTTCCTTTAATTTACCTGCTACTGACATCAGGCACACTGGCCTATAATTTCCAGGGTTACTTTTGGAGCCTTTATTAAACAACGGAACAATGCGAGCTACCTTCCAATCCTCTGACACCACATCTGTGGCTAAGGACATTTTCAATATTTCTTCTAGGACCCCTGTAATTTATACTCTAGCCTCCCTCAAGGATTGAGGAAATATCTCATCAGGCCCTGAGGTTTTATCCACCCTTATTTGCTTTAAGTTAGCAACCTCCTCCTCTAACGTGTAGAGGTTCCATGGCCTCACTACTTGTTTTCCTTACATCCCTAGACTCTGTGAGTAAATACTGATCCAAAATCCCATTTAAGATCTCCCCAATTTCTTCTGGATCCATTCATAGCCTAGCACTCCGAGCTCCAAGGGGACCAATTTTGTCCCTTACTATCCCTTTGCTCTTAATATACCTATATAACCCCTTAGGATTTTCCTTCACATTGTCTGCCAAAGCAACCTCGAGTCTTCTTTAGCTCTCCCTGATTTCCTCCTTGTATTTCTTGCAGTTTTTTAATACTCCACAATTACCTCATTTGCTCCTGTTGCTCCCCTCTCTGTGTCCCCCCTCTCTCTCTCACCCCACCCCCCTCTTTCTTCTGAACCAATACCCCTTGAAAACCAAGGTTCCCTATGACTGTTATCTTTGGCTTTAATCTTTGGCTTTAAATACAAACTCTGAACTCTCAAAACTCCGCCATTGAAGGCCTTCCAGTTAACGAACACATCCTTGCCAAGAAACAACTATTCCCAATCCACACATTCAAGATCCTTTCTCATTTCCACAAAATTTGGCTTTCCTCCAATTTAGAATCTCAACCCGAGGACCAGACCTATCCTTCTCCATATTTAACTTGAAACTAACAACAAACTTGAAACAATGTAAGGGAATCTGGCCTCAAGCCACCCATTGCCATATCAACTGGTCCTGAGCTTGATGTGATCTGAAGCTGGGACATGGGTATAGAATTGGGTAAACAGATGATCAGGATGTTAGACCTTTCTCTGGATTAGGTTTCTGAACCACAGCATGAGACGCAATCTCTGAAAGTTAGTCACTGTAAGGAAACCTTTGAGCCCTCCCAGCCTCAATGAAGAGGTCCAGATTGAAACATGGACCCTTCTTTATCTCCCACTTCTGCTGAGTTCCTCAAGCTCTTTGTGTTTCATGTCAGATTCCAGTATCTCTCGGATTCCTCCCTGAAGTCTGGATGGCTGTGTTGCAGTGGCAATAGACTGGCCACTGGATGGCGGTGCTGTCCAATATTTCCATGCTGTGGGCAGCAGGTCCATCTCCAGATGTTCACCCTGCAGATTAACATCTGGAGATAAAACATCAGTAGGCTGCCAGTCTACTGGGGGTTCATGGTGGGCTGTCTAACTTCCAGACATCATAATAACACCAGTCACAGCACTGCCATTAGGTGCCCAGTAGCAGAGGTTTCTGTGTGAATTGCATTTCGTACGCAGTGTATTGTTGAACTTGCTAGTTCTTGGGTTCACTGGCCTAAACTCCCATTGCTTCTGAACCCCAGTGTACATCAGCAGGGCTCTAGCCTTGACCTGCAGTTCCCCTTCTGTCAGATGCCAGCGACACCCACTGTCCTGACATCCTTTGACCCCTCTGATAGCTCATTATTTCATACACCATTTCCCCATCCAACTCCCACCACCTTCCCTCTCACCCCAGTGACCAGGAAACCAGTAACGTTCTCTCAGCACACAAAGAATTGGTGGAGGAGGACAGCAGGCCAGGTAGCATTCCCAGGTAGAAACAGGTGGACCCTTTCTCAAGTCTAAATACTAGTCCTTCAGCCAATAATATGGTGCCAAGCTATGCAATCCTACTCTGTAACATAATCCTTCTCTACTGAACATACTTTGCTTCCCACCCCCTGCCCCCCTCCAATCATCTCTCCCTCCACCTGTTTCTCTACCCCTCACACCTATCCCAGCACCTCAGGGCCCCTCTTCACCTTCTTTCCCCTCTTTATTTTAACATATTAGCAACCAGCTCCCTCTAGTCTTGATAAAGGGTCCTGACCTGAAACGTTGACCGACCATTTCCCCCCTTTGAATGCTGTCGGACCTGCTGAGTGCCTCCAGCAGTTCTTTGCACAAGATTCCAATATCCACAGCATTAGTCTTTGTCAAACTCTCTTAGACTCACTGGTACTGCTCAAATCCTTAGTGAGCCCTTGTGTCTGATCCCTTGTGAAGCTGTTATTAACATTTTGTGTGTTATTGCGAGTTATACTTGTGCAAAATTGACATCTACACATTGTGCATTAGCAACAATGAAGATGAAATTATCCCCTTGTGTGGCACATGTCTGAAATTAACCCTTGTCTATGGTGGACATTTAAAGACAAAATTAACCCCTTATGTGGAGTATTGTGTGAGCATGGTGGCTTGTATTTGAAGATGACGGCAAGTGGTTTCAAGATCATTGCGACTGGCTGTTGTTTCTCTCCACGAAACTTGGGGTTTGACTATTGTAGCCACTCCCACGCAGAGTCCTTCTTCCGCAGGCTGACTGTGGGATCTCTTTCTCTTCCAGTTACGAGCGTCACACTGTTTGAGGTGGGAGTACTGGCATGGGGAGCATCGCTCCTGCTGCTCAGTCGGGGGGTCTTCATCATCATCAGCGTCTATTACTATCACCAAGTGGGTCTCAAGCCGAAGAAGGTGTGAGCGGTGTGGGAGCTGGCTGGACGGGCGGGAAGAGCAGTGGATTCCGAACCCTGCAACAGAAGACTTACTTTGTCATTCTAACGTCATGTTCTGCTTCTCTCGCTTAGACTTGTGCCTTCCTAGTACTATTGTATTAAAATTGTGTGCGTGTGTGTGTTCATTCAGTGTGTGTTCTTGTACCTGTGTGTATGTCTGTTCATTCGGAGTATGTGTGCCTGTGTCTGTGTTTCTTAATGTCTGTCAGTATGGATGTTTGCCTGTTTTGTATGCATATGTCTGTGTGTGTCTGTGTGTGTGTGTGTGTGTGTGTGTGTGTGTCTGTGTGTGTCTGTGAGTGTGTGTGTGAGTGTGTGTGTGTGTGTGTGTGTGTGTGTGTGAGAGTGTGAGTGTGTGTGAGTGTGTGTGTGTGTGTGTGTGTGTGAGTGAGACTGTGTGGGGTGTGTGTGTGTGTGTGTGTGTGAGTGAGACTGTGTGGGGTGTGTGTGTGGGTGTGTGAGTGAGACTGTGTGTGTGTGTGTGTGTGAGTGAGACTGTGTGGGAGGTGTGTGTGTGTGTGAGTGAGACTGTGTGGGGTGTGTGTGTGTGTGTGAGTGAGACTGTGTGGGTGTGTGTGTGTGAGTGAGACTGTGTGGGGTGTGTGTGTGTGTGAGTGAGACTGTGGGTGTGTGTGTGTGTGTGTGAGAGAGAGACTGTGTGTGTGTGTGTGTGTGAGTGAGACTGTGTGGGGGGTGGGTGTGTGTGTGTGAGACTGTGGGGTGGGTGTGTGTGTGTGTGAGTGAGACTGTGGGGGGTGGGGGTGTGTGTGTGTGAGGGAGACTGTGTGTGTGCGTGTGTGTGTGAGTGAGACTGTGTGGGGGGTGGGTGTGTGTGTGTGAGTGAGACTGTGTGGGGGGTGTGTGTGTGTGCGTGTGTGTGTGTGAGTGAGACTGTGTGGGGGGTGGGTGTGAGTGAGACTGTGTGGGGGGTGGGTGTGAGTGAGACTGTGTGGGGGGTGGGTGGGTGTGAGACTGTGTGGGGGGTGGGTGTGAGTGAGACTGTGTGGGGGGTGGGTGTGAGTGAGACTGTGTGGGGGGTGGGTGTGAGTGAGACTGTGTGGGGGGTGGGTGGGTGTGAGACTGTGTGGGGGGTGGGTGGGTGTGAGACTGTGAGGGGGGTGGGTGTGAGTGAGACTGTGTGGGGGGTGGGTGTGAGTGAGACTGTGTGGGGGGTGGGGGGTGTGTATTCTACCCCTGTGTCTGTGCAGCAGCAGTTGAATTCCTTACCTCAAGAATGATCAATAAATATGATGTGACCTGGAGGATGGTTTGATCAGTGAGACCTTTTGTTCAGGAGTGCTAGCACCACACCTTCATCCTCCTGCAGGGGCCTCCAACCTTCCAGCATTGTCCCCAGCTGCCAGGAGCTAAAACCTCATCTATTAGGAGAACATACCATTGATTGGGTGGTAGGAGCAAGGAGTTTGGTCTGGTGTGCGAGTCAGTCTTGATGAAAGGGGCTGTGAGCGCAGGGAGATGAGACATCAGCCGTACCTTGGGAGGGTCACCTGCGGAGATGTGCCTAGGTCACTGGACCCTCTGCTGCAAGAAGGATGTCGTAAAGTTCGTGAGGAAGTCACAGGGACTCGAGGGCTTGGATTGTGAGGGGAGGCTGAGGCTTTTCTTCCTGGAGCATAGGGAGTGAATGGGGGACCTCTAAGACTGTGAGGAGCCTGGATAAGGTGAAGAGCAACAGTCTTTTCCGCAGGGGAGGGGAGTCTAAAACCAGAGGGTGTGAATTGTCAAATGACCACGAATAACCTGATGGTGACAGAGATGGGTCAAAGTCGATGAACATTTCCAGCTCAGGGTAAGAGTGGGACAGCAGCCATGGAGCCAGTCAGGTTTGGGCTGTTAAATCAGCGCTCAACATACTAGGCAGTATTGTGGAACCCAGACGAGCAACAGAGTATATAGATATGTTTTTGGGAGATAAATTGGGAAAGGTTTTTTAGAGTAGGTCACATACAAAGACTTTAAAACAGATCTTATTTGAAATACTGGAGCTCTGCTAATGCTAGACATATCGGCCCCACAGCCTTTGCAAGAGCTTTAGAGAGTGCCCAAGAGACTTCACTAATAGATTATCGTTTACAAAAAGGTAACAGATGAAAGAGCTTGTCGGAACCACCTTCTGTCTGGAAGGGAACTTGCTGTTCGAAGAGTATCATGTGGTTTTGCAAGTAGAGAGAGTCAAACAGGCTTTCTCTCAGAGAGAGACACACACACACACACACACACTCACTCACTCACTCACTCACTCACTCACTCACTCACTCACTCACTCACTCACTCACTCACTCACTCACTCACTCACTCACTCACTCACACACACACACACACACAAAGAGATCAGTTCTACAGTGTTACAGCCAGTAACAGCAGCTGGAACTGGAACTGGACAAGCTGGCAAGTTTGTGGAAAGCCCTATTTGGAAGATGGGTTGTGAGTTCTTAATATGGTCAAAGCCCTTGTGGTTCATGCAAGAAGAGAGGACTGGCTGTCTAATGCTTCACTTGAAATCAGAGAAACAAGAAGGAATTCTGTGGTGACCTGTAAGAAAGAGGTCATCATCTAGAGAACCCTGATGGGGCAAGGTTCGTCAGCAAGACACTAAAGTGACTGATGGAAGTACATCAGTTGTGGATGTCCTGGAACAACAAATATCTCTATGAAAACCAACAAGATGTTGTATATTTGGATTTCCAGAAAGCGTTTGATAAGGTGCCGCACAAGAGACTTATCAGGAAGTTACAGGAAAGTGGAGTCCAGGGAAGTATATTGGCCTGGATTGAAAATTGGTTGTCTGACAGGAGGCAGAGAGTCGGGATAAATGGGAGTTTTTCAGGTTGGCAGAGAGTGGTAAGTGGGGTGCCACAGGGGTCAGTGTTAGGCCCACAAGTGTTCATCATTTACATTGATGACTTGGAGGAGGGGACAAAATGTGGTGTAGCCAAGTTTGCGGATGACACCAAATTGAGTGGAAGAGCAAATTGTAATGAGGATGTGGAGAGTGCAGAGGGATATAGTTAAGCTGGATGAGTAGGCAAAGGTCTGGCAGATGGAGTACAGTGTTAGTAAGTGTGACGTTATCCACTTTGGCAAGAAAAATAAAAGCTGAATATTATTTAAAGGGTGAAAAACTACAGCATGCTGTTGTGCAGAGGGACTTGGGAGTGCTTGTGCATGATGCAGCAGGTTATTAAGAAGGCAAATGGAATGTTGGCCTTCATTGCTAGAGGAATTGAATTCAGGAGTAGGGAGGTACTGTTGCAACTGTATAAGGTACTGGTGAGACCGCACCTGGAGTACTGTGTCCAGTTCTGGTCTCCATATTTGAGGAAGGATATACTGGCTTTGGAGATGGTCCAGAGGAGGTTTACTAGGTTGATCCCTGGGATGAAGGGGTTGACTTATGATGAAAGATTAAATCGTCTAGGATTGTATTCGCTCGAGTTCAGAAGAATGAGAGGAGATCTTATAGAAACATATAGGATTATGAAGGGTATGGATAGGATAGATGTAGGAAGGTTTTTTGAGCTGGCTGGGGAAACTAAAATGAGAGGACACAGTCTCAAGATTAGGGGGAGTAGATTTAGGACAGAGATGAGGAAAAATAGTTTTTCCCAGAGAGTAGTGAATGTTTGGAATTCTCTCACCAGGGAAGTGGTTGAGGCTGCTTCATTAAACGTATTTAAAATTTGGTTAGATAAATTTTTACATGATAGAGGAATTAGGGGATATGGGGAGAAGGCAGGTAGGTGGCGTTAGGTCATAAATTAGATCAGTCATGATCGTATTGAATGGCAGAGCAGGCTCGATGGGCTATTTTTGGCCTACTCCTGTTCCTACTTCCTATGTTCCTATGTTCCTAAGAACCTTCCTGAGTGGTAACCACTTACCTTTCAAGCACCAAAGCCTGGTGAACTTTATAAATGTTAAATTCTGTGCACAGTATAAGAATTGCCTGCAACCAGTGAACTTGGAAGAATGAGAAATGAGATTGGACTGTGAACCAAAGAACTTTTCTGAACTTACATACACATTACATACACGTGCATTTAGAAGTAGGTTAAGTTAGGTTAGTTAAGTCAATAGTGATAAGTTAAAATTTGATTCTGTTTTCATGTTTAAAGATAATTAAAAGTAACTTGTTTAAGTAACCATTTGTCTTAGTGAATATCGCTGCTGGGTTTTGGGGTCCTCTGGGCTTGTAACACTGGGCAGTGTTGTGGAACAGAGAGATCCCCGGGTGCAGGCGCATAAATCTACATACACTGGAGTTTAGAAGAATGAAGGGTGATCTTCCAGAGATATCTATGGCTCTGATGGGGTCAGGACAGGGCAGAAGGTGAGACAGGGCGGGTGGCACAGTTAGCATAGCAGTCCAGTGACCCAGATTCAAACACGGCGCTGTCTGTAAGCAGTTTGTATGTTCTCTCCATATCTGCATAGATGAGGGAATTGAGAGCTGCAGAGAACCAGGCTTGGGGGAGATCATATTGAATGATGAGGCAGGTTTCAGGAGCCGTAGAGTTCTCTTGCCCCCATAATCTTGGCTTTTAAGATCTAACATTCCAGTTCTGGCCAGTTTACTTCTGAATAAAGTTTTAATTGCAAACATTTCACAAGGCAATCAGACAAGGACAACACTAAGAGCAGGTGAACACTTCCACTTTGAAATACATGTTGTCGGCACAGGATCGAGTCCATTGGCATGGACCACAGCTTCTGACTGTGACAACTTTCACTCCATATATTGAGATATGTCTCATATATATATATATATATATATATATATATATAAATAAAACACAGCTCCAGACTCAGAGATTACAGACACATTACAATACAATAAACAACTCAGCAATTGTCACAGATGAGACTGTGCTCAACAAAACCTCACAGCTCCCCAGAATTTCTAGTGTATGTGTGTGAGTGTGAGAGAGTGTGTGTGTTTGTGTGTTAGAGTGTGAGTGTGTGTGAGAGAGAGTATGTGGGTGTGTGTGAGTTTGTGTGTCAGTGTGTGTGTGAGAGTGTGTTTGTGTGTGAGAGAGTGTGTGTGTTAGAGTGTGAGTGTGTGAGAGAGTATGTGTGTATGTGGGTGTGTGTGAGAGAGTGTTTGTGTGTGTGTGAATGTTTGTGTGTGAATGTTTGTGTGTGAGAGAGTGTGTGTGTGTGTGTGTGTGTGAGAGAGAGTGTGTGTGTATGTGTGTGTGTGTGTGTGTGTGAGAGAGAGTGTGTGTGTGTGTGTGTGTGTGTGTGTGTGTGTGAGAGAGACCCTACAACACTTATTTCTCATTCTGTACCCATGACACTCCCTCTGAATGTTCTGCCCTCTACTCTCCCCACACAAATCCCAGCCTCACCATCAAACCGCTGACAAAGGGTGGTGCTGTTGTTGTCTGGTGCACTGACCTCTATCTTGCCCAGGCCACAGACCTCCTCTTATCCCCACCAAAGAAATTCAAGCCAGCTTCGCACATACCATCTCTAAATTCATCACTTCTGGCTACCTCCCTCCCAAGCCATCCAACCTCATTGCTTCTCATTCCTGCACTGCCTGGTTCAACTTCCTACCCAAGGTACACAAACCCAATTAAGCAGGTTGACCCATTGTTTCTGCCTGCTCCTGCCCCACCCAATTAGTATCGACTCTATTTTTCTCCCCTCATCCATTCATCCCTACCTACATCTGTGATACCTCGCATGCCCTCCATCTCTTCATTAATTTTTGAGGGTGGGTGCTCCTCTGCATCTGGTCTTCCCATTGTGGCCTCCTCTTCATCAGAGAGACTGGGCATAGACTGGGAGATCGCATCGCTGAGCACCTTCACTCTGTCACCATTTCCCAATGGCCAACCATTTCAATCCTGTGCCCGACTCCTGCATTGACCCACGTCCATGGCCTTCTGAACCATCCACACCCATAAACAAGGAGGAGGAGCAGCTCCTTAAATTCTGTCCAGGCCCTCTCCAACTGGATGGCATTGACATCAAGTTCTCCGGTTTCTGCTGGAGCACTCCGATTCTCCCTCTCTTTCTCCTCCCTCTGTCTCCTTTCCCCCAGCTCTCCACTCCATTATGTCACCAATCACAGAGCCACCCCCCTCCCCCGTTTGCTGCTGTGCCCTCCCTGACTATTCACCTAATACCTCCTGTCTGTGGGACCTTGCTCCTCCCCACACTTCCAATTCCCCCCCCCCACCACCACTTTATTCAGGCGCCTGCCTACATTTTGTTCATACAATGATGAAGGGCTCATGCCCAAAACGTCGGTTCTGTATCTTTATCTTTGCTCTGTAAAGGACACTGTTTGAGTTTCTCCAGCATTTTATGTTTTTACTTCAATCCCGGGGTCTGCAAATTTTCATGTTTTATATCAGCTATTATACTTGGTCTTCCAGTCCCCCCACTTCACAGCCACCTGCAGTCCCCTCACCCACACACAGCCCCCCTCACCCAGCTACAGCCCCTCATCCACCTACATTTTGCCCTCACCTACCTACAACACCCCCACCCACCCACAGCCCCCTCACCCACACACAGCCCCCCTCATCCATCTACAGCCCGCCGCACCCACCTACAGAACCCTAACCAACCTACAGCTCCCCTCACCCTACAACCCCCTGCACCCACCTAGACTCCTCATACACCCACAGCTCCTCTCATCCACCCACAGCCCCCTCATCCACCCACATTCCCCCTCACCCACCTGAAGCCCCCCGCATGCACCTACAAATCCCCCACCCACCCACAGCCCCCTCACCCACTACAGACCTCACCCACGCACAGCCCCCTCATCCATCTACATTCCCCCCTCACCTTCCTACAATCCCCATCCACCTACAGCCCCCTCACCCACTCACAGCTCCCCTCACCCACCTATTGCCACCTCACCCACCTACAGCTCTCCTTAGCTACTTACAACCCTCCCACCCACCTATAGCCCACCCTCACCCATCTACAACCCTCTCACTCACCTAGAGCCCACTCTCACCCACCTACAACCCCCTCACTCACCTACAGCCCACCTTCAGCCACCTATAACCCCCTCACTCACCTACAGCCCCCTAGCCCTAACCCACAACCCCTCTCACCCACCTAGAAACCATCTCACCCACCCACAGCCCCCTCACCCATCTACAGCCCACCTAACCCTAACCCACAACCCCCTCACCTACCAACAACCTACCTCACCCACCGAGACCACACCCACCTACAGCCCCCTCACCCACCTACAGCCCCCCTCACCCACCTACAGCCCTCTCACCCACCTATTGCCATCTCACCCACCTACAATTCCCCTCAGCTACCTACAACCCTCCCGCCCACCTATAGCCCACCCTCACCCACCTACAACCCCCTCACTCACCTACAGCCCACTCTCACCCACCTACAACCCCCTCACTCACCTACAGCCCACTCTCACCCACCTACAACCCCCTCACTCACCTACAGCCCCCAGCCCACCTAACCCTAACCCACATCCCTCACCTACCTACAACCCCCTCACCCTCCTAGAGACCACCTCACCCACCCACAGCCACTCGCCCACCTACAGCCCACCCAACCCTAACCCACAACCCCCTCACCTACCTACAACCCCCTTGCCCACCTACAGCCCCTCACCCACCCTCAGCCCCCTCACCCACCTACAGCCTCCCTCACCCACCTACAGCCTCCCTCACCCACCTACAGCCCACCTTCACCCACTTATAACCCCCTCACTCACCTACTACTCACCTAACCCTAATCCACAACCCACCTCACCCACCTAAGGCTCCCTCACCCACCTAAAGCTCTCTCACACCTAGAGAACCCCTCTCACCCACACACTCCCACCTTCAACATTCAATCCTAATTCACCCACCCCAACCACCACCCCCATCCAAACCTCCACACCCCACCCCTACCTAAACCCCACCCTAGCCTACAGCACCCAACCCTCAAATCCCCACCCCCCATCCCAGCCTACAGAACTGAACTCTCACCCCCATATATCCACCTCATGTCTCACAGGAAGCATTGGCTGATTGGAAGTTAATGTCAATGCCGTCTGGTTGGGGAGTCCCCCAGATGGAATATTCCGCTGGCCCATATACCTCATTGCCCAATGGTATGAAACACAAATTCTCCTAATTCAGGCCACCCACTTACCTCAAGGTCCTTCCCCTCTCCTACCTGTTCATCTAGGTAGGCCTTCCTGTTTTTCACCTGCCAATAACTCACACCTGCTACTCTAGAGTTCTTCTCCCCCAGCCTACCTTCCCTATCTGCCCATCATCCCTCCATACCATCGACTATGCGCGCGTGTGTGTGTGTGTGTGTGTGTGTGTTTGTGTGTGTATGTGTATATATGTGTGTGTGTGTGTGTGTGTGTGTGTTTGTGTGTGTGGTTGAGTGAGCCATGTGTGTGTGTGTGTGTGTGTGTGTGTGTGTGTGTGTGTGTGTGTGTGTGTGTGTGTGTGCACGCGCTTGAGTGAGTCATGTGTGTGTTAGATTCTTGAAGGAGTTGAGGGGAAGATGGGGTGAAAAACAGGGGAAAATTGATAGTGGACTGGGATTACATTGGGAGCTGGCAGAGATTCGGTGGACTGAAATGCCTCCGTTGCCTTACAGAATGATAGTGGCATTGTTGCATCAGGCCAGTGATTTCCTCAATCACATCTCACGTGGAAGTGTGACCTTCATTGTCGCCTCAGGTGTAGATCTCCCCCAGGCATCATTTCAGTGCCACTGTGGTACCCAGAGCTCAGTTTGGGAGTCTCCCACAGTCAATCGGATGCTGATGGAAGTACGGACTGGTACACATCTGCAAGCTGGTCCCATAGGATTTGTCCATGGCTGTCCATTGACCTGTTTTCTCTTCAATCCCAGTAATCCCCAGGATTAGCACACTGCCAACACCAAAGTGATGGGCAAATGCAGTCCATATGGCCCTGGATTGTGAGGGAGACAAGATCAATGACAAATGCTGGTCTCCTGGCTTGAGAGAACATGCCTCTATAAAATCTCCGGTCCTTTGCAGCAGCCTCCGATGCCATCATGAGATGCAAGCTCTTGTCTCATGGGCCCAGTTGCCTTGTAATCCATGAAGAGTACCTACCCCTTCCACTTCCTAATCCTTATGGCCAGCTAACCCTAGCCCCATCCCTCTCTGCAAACTGATGCAACAGGAGCATCTTTCGAGATCACCAAGCACTTGTAGAACTAATGGCAATGTCAGGACAAATCAACGTACTGCTGGAGGCAATGGTGAGTGCACCTGCTGGAATTCGGAGCAATACACAGCGCCTCCTATTCCACTGGCCCATATACTTCAATGCCCATTGGTATGAAACGCGAATTCCCCTAATTCAGGTCACCCACTTACCCTGAGGTCCTTCCCCACTCCTACCTGTTCATCTAGGTAGGCCTTCCTGTTGTTCACCTACCAATCACTCACACCTGCTACTCTAGAGTTCTTCTCCGCCCCCCGGCCTATCCTCCCCATCTGCCCATCATCGCTCCACACCATGGACCACTCATCACCTTCCAGCCTCTATAGCTACCTTACACCCTTCCCCTTCCCCCAACCTGGCTCCATCTAATGCTTTTTCCTTATCTGTTTCCACCTGTCACTCACAGCCTCTACCTGCAATATATGGGAATGATTTGGATGTAAGTGGAGTCACATGGTGTGGAAACAGGCCCTTCAGCACAGCAACTATGCTGACCAAAATATTCCACTTGCACCAGTCCCACTTGCCTGCATTTGGCCCATATTCCTCTAAACCTATCCTAACCATGTATTTGTCCAATTTTTTTCTTAAACATTGCAAAAGGCATAATCAATAAGTTTGCAGATTGGAGAATTTGTGGTGGATAGTTTTAGGTTGTGGATAGTTCTAGGTTGTGGATATCGATGTGTTGGAGAAGTAAGTGGGCTGAGAAATGGATGGAGTTCAATCCAGATAAATGTGCAATGGACAATTTTGCACAAACTAATAATGAGGGTCAGATATACAATGAAAGCTGGGGTTGTGATGAATGGAGGGGCCTGGGATTGCAAGTCCAGAAACCCCAGAAGGTGGCAGCACAGGTAGATAATGTTGTCAAGAAGACTTGTGGGATTCTGGGTTTCATTTTTCAGAGTAATGAATAGAATAGAAGGGAGGTTATACTCCAACTTTAAATCTTGGGTCAGACCTCAGATGGAGTACTGTGTGCAGTTCTGGTCATCACACTGTCGGAAGGATGGTGCAGAGGAGTTTCAACAGGATATGGCCTGGGACAGAACGTTTCAGTTCCGAGGAGAAACTGGAGAGGTGAGGTCCATTCTCAGTGGAGGTTATGAGGGGACCTGATTGAAGGGCACAAATAGGGTAGACTGCAGAAAAAGAACCTAAGGAGTAAGCAATGTAGTGGTTACAAAGTGTTTTATGCTCGTCACTTGTCTTTTGTGGGGTTTTTTTGTTTAATATATTTCTATACTGTCTCCTAGCAACATCTTTGCTCCAGGGTTATAACCAGTTTTCTCTGCTTGCTTGTTAGATAAGGGTTTTAGGTTTGATTCTGCAAAATGGATGGTAAGAGAATCTTCCGACATTTTCTATTGACCCTTAACAACTTATAACAATGTTTAACAACCTTTAATGAACGTTGTGATAATCTTTGGGAACTTATCGTAGTGAAAATTTACCAATGTATTATAACAATATTTATGACCTACATCAATCATTGATATTTGTGTGTTTGAATAAAACTTTGGAAAACCCAATTTAACTTTAGTATGTACTAACTGAACAAGTCATAGACAACAACATCCTCTTAACATCCAAACGACTATAATGGAAAGTAGTCGATACAGGCAGAACAAGAGGACATAGGTTCAGGGTAAGGGGGAAGAGATTTAATAAGGTTACCCCAGAGAATGGTGAGTACCTGAAATGTTCTCCTCATAAGAGTGGTGTAAATGGAGTCACTGTTAGCATCTGAGAAGACTCCAGGTGAGAACTTGAATCACGTGGGGAATGAAAGGTAGGCGGGAAATGGGATTAGTGTGGCTGAGTGTCCATTGGTTGGCATGGACATATATAGGACCAAAATATGACCAAAATAGTGGAAATGGTGAATAGCTCATGGCAATTAACATCACACTGTGCCAATTTGGCTGATATGTGATTGGCAGTCAGATTAGTCTCTGACTGGCTCTGAATCTTTAGAGACCACCAAGCAAGAATGGCCCCCTCCCCCATGGATCTTACAGCCCAGGGAGTTTGTTGTCGCACTGGTTATAGGTTTGCAGATCATGACAGGATCATTGTTTGGCACAGACGAGATAGGCCAATGTTTCTGTGCTGCATTGTTCTATGGTTTCAGTTTCCAAAGACTAACGAGAGGTTGCAGCCTCCAGGAAGCAGCAGACCGGCACAGGGTACCAGAAATGGGGAGAACACCCTTGGTTGAGAAGAATGGCGGGGGAACCAGCGAGCGGCTCAGTGGCTGAGGGACCCATGTCGGCTGCGGGTGACTTGAGGTCGGGAAACCCGCACAGGCAGTGGCCTGCTGGACGCTGGTTCATGTGTCAGAACAGGAATTCGAGAGGATACCAAGGGCAAGAAGGGCTCCTGAAGGGCCTCGGGCGCTGAGGGCTTTCTGATCACGTCGGAGGTTCAGATCTGGAGCTCGGGTGGCCAATGGATCGAACAGGAGTCTGTGCGGCTGCAGAGGTTGCAGGAGGCGAATCCACGGATACTCGGTGACTCTGACGGGACTCTCTTTTGTTTCTCTCGTACTGTAAGGGGCGCCAGGCAATACTCATGGCCATGGCAGGTTTCTGTCTGCCTTATGGCTCAAAAGATAAAGTATATCATGTATTTTACATTTTTAATGCATCATGTGAACCAGGTATCAGAAATGGAATTCAAGAGCTGCTGAAGGCAAGAAAGGCTACCAAAGGGCTTTGGGCATTGAAGGTTTCCTGACTGTGTTGGGCAATGACAATAAAAGTAACCTTGAAGAGAAAAGGGAGAGATTTTCCAGATAACATTATCTGCTGATAAGACTGACCATATGTGATAGTACAGACCTATCACCAGTGTATATAGTTACAGTATCTAGAGTGTAATGACTGTGCTTACAGCGATTGGCTGAGAGCTTAGCCACCCCTACTATCTGGGCCTTAAAGGGTTGTGTCCCTAGCCAGGTCGGATCATTCCGGACTGGTCGGCCACCTGTGAAGAGCTCCTGTCTTTTGCTAATAAAAGCCTTGGTTTGGATCAACAAGTCTTTGGTTCTTTCGACAAGCTCGACAACCATATACTGCCTGCCCTCTTGATCTGTCCCCCAGACCAAACACTCTAACCCCCCGTTTTGGCCCATAGACCAAGTTCCACCAGGTGGATGACAGATCTCCATATCTGCCCCTGACCACGGATCCCTGTTTCTTCCTCAGATCAAGGAGTCCTGTTCAGTTAGTCAGACAATAGATCCTCTGTCTTCCTGTCTTCCTCTCAACTTCGCCAGACCAAGGCCACGCAGTCTGCTCCCACAGAGCAGGGGACCCCGCCTTCTCCACTCTCGAAAACATCCAATTACCCCCCCCCCCCCCACCATCTCCTCCTTCCCATTCCATTAGATCTTCTTCAGTCTGTTCTGCCGGCAGTGACAGTGGCCTGCATGCTCCTGACGGACCCACAAGCCCTGACAGAGGGCTCCCTCGTACAACAGGAACACACTGCAAGTACCTTGTGTCATCAGCTTGCCAAACCCCACCCCGTCCAATCTCTACTCCGATGAAACCGTTTGCTCATCATCCACCCAACCAAATGGGAATCTGTTTAATCCCTCACCCCTGGCCCTAAATGCCCTCCCACCTCGAGACTCTGCTCCACCTCCCAGACCAAGAGGAGACACATTCGTCTCATTATCACCAGTAAAATAATGCTGCCTTTGCTAACTGATCCCATTCTGTAACCCACCTCTCTGTGTTTTTAACTGCTGTACTAAGTACGGACCAGCTGGATCTCAGTACATGAGACCTTGGGGTAACTGTCTCTCCTTGGTGTGGTCATGGGGTAGTGTTGCAGTTTCTCCCTCTCTTCTGAAGATGTTCCAGCAGACCCCATCTGTGCAAACATCACTTCACATCGATGCGTCAAATGATAAATTATTCACATAATTACAAAAAAGCCACAAAATTATAAAGCAAATCACAGAAATTCAAGAATTGATACTGTGAGAAGGATTAGATATGTACATTAAGCCAGATTCAATATTGTGAGTGCATTAGGCCACCTACACATCTCTGCTCAATGAACACCCCCCCCCCCCCATACTCTTTCTCAGTGGTCCCATCAGGAAAAGCTGCCCACTGCCTCCTGTGAACTTGCCAGTCCAGCCTTTGCTGACAAGTAATGATCTCACAATTAGGTGGTTGAAGTGCCTGTTCCGTTGAAGTGTGACATCCCAGGGATCCAGTCCCTGAGATGGGAGCAAGCTGGTGTCTGTATCCATCAATGTCAAACGCATAACATACTCCAGGGTCTCACTCAGCACAGCTGGGCCAGGTAAACTCATCTATGCCCGTTGGAACAACCAGATTGCAAAGATCATCACACATATCTGAAAACAGAGGAAACAGATGATTTTTCTTTATTTTCGAGACACAACGTGATAACAGGCCCTTCCAACCCACAAGCCTACACTACACAAATATACCCATGTAACTAATTAACCTGCTCACCCTGTATGTCTTTGGAACATGGAAGGACACCGGAGCAGTCAGATAAAAACCTCACATGAGTCAAGGGGAGAACATACAAACGACGGCAGATTTGAACCCAGGTTGCTGGCACAGTAGAGTCAGCGTTGACTTTCTGCTTAGGTCTCCTGAGAGTCATCAGATTTTAACAACAAGCAAACAGGCTCTTCAGCCTCACATGTTGGTGTTAGCCCCATCCAGCAGTCCTTTGTGTCTCCAAAGCAAATAGGATGTTCTTCTTTAGGGGTAGATCTTAAATGTTACATTTAATTTATACAGAGTGTAACTGGAGTTGATTAGACTGCTGGTCTCCTTATTTAAGAAAGGATCTTGGTAATTCACTAGATTGATAGCAGGAAAAGGTGATAGTGTTATGGGGAATAGTTGGACAGGATGGAATTGTACCCTTTGGAATTTAGAAGCCTAAAAGTGGCACCACTGTTTAAAAACCAGGGATCACCTTTAGTAATTGCTATGAGGTGCAATCTCAGAGTGCAGAAGTCATTTGAACTCATGAAAAGGTGGTGGAAGCAGAATCTTTTTAAATATTTATATGGTAGAGGGTCAGCAGGTAGGTGAAAGGTGACTACATGCAGAAGTAAATGTGGAATTGACGATACAGTGAGATTCCCCATTGAAACAGAAGTCAACAAGGATTATACAGGATGTATGGGAATGTGTCTGTAAAGGGCGAATTATACAGGATATACAGTAGTGTATCTGTACAGGGCGGATTATACAAGATATATAGGTGTGTGTGTGTACAGGGTGGATTATACAGGATATACGGGTGTGTGTTTGTACAGGTGAATTATACAGGATGCATGGGAGTATGTCTGTACAGGGTGGATTATACAGGATATATGGGAGTGTGTTTGTACAGGTGGATTATACAGGATTAATGGGAGTGTGTCTGTGCAGGGTGAATTATACAGGATAGATGGGAATGTGTCTGTATAGGGTGGATTATACAGGATAGATGGGAATGTGTCTGTATGTGAGTGTGGGATGATCACAGCTCAATATTGCTCAGGCTGAGGAGGATTATAGTCGAATATAGGAAGCCAGAATATGAGGAGTGTGACAATTGGTCACAGATGATGGTTTGGACCAATGCTTGTGGGTTTCTAGGGTCCTCAGCATAACATGAGTGGTGTTAGTACCGAAGTAAGAGATGGGTCACAACAAACTCAGCCTTCATGGAGGGAAAGGGAATGTCGACGGTTCAGGTAGTGATGGGGGATGGGGGGAGTGAAGTGTTCCTTGCCTCTGGACATTTTAATTGGCTGAGCTACAATTTCTTTGCATATATACAAAATTATGATGGGTATAGATGGAATAAACGCAAGTAGTTTGGGTTGGACAAGAACTGGAGGAGATGGGTTAAAGGTGAAAGATACATTGAATGTAAGAGGAATCTTAAGAGAGGAATTAGGAAAGCTAAAAGAAGGTACGAGAAAACTATGGCAAGCAGGGTGAAAACTAATCCAAAAGAGTTCTACAAATATGTTAATGGTAAGAGGAAAGCTAGAGACAAAATTGGTCCCTTAGAGAATCAGAGCGGAAAACTGTGTGTGGAGCCTAGAGAAATGGGGGAGGTATTGAACAGTTTCTTTTCTTTGGTATTCACTAAGGAGAAGGATATTGGGAGATGTGAGATAAAAAAAGCAAATTGGGTAAATATGGGGAATATAGAGATTACAAAAGGTGTAGTTTTAAGGCTTTTGAAGAATATAAAGGTGGATAAGTCTCCGGGACCAGACGGGATCTTCCCCAGGACATTGAGAGAAGTGAAGAAGGAAATAGCAGAGGCTCTGGCGGTAATTTTCCAAATGTCATTAGATATGGGGATAGTGCCGGAGGATTGGCACATTGCGCATGTGGTTCCGTTATTTAAAAAGGGTTCAAGGAGGAAGCCTGGCAACTATCGGCCTGTAAGTTTGACGTCTGTGGTAGGTAAATTAATGGAGAAAATTCTTAGAGATAGTACTTATAAACATCTGGATAGACAGGGTCTGATCAGGAGCACTCAACATGGATTTGTGGGAGGAAGGTCATGTTTGACCAATCTGATTAAATTTTTTGAAGAGGTGACTAGGAATGTGGATGAGGGTAGCGCAGTGGATGTTGTCTATATGGACTTCAGTAAGGCCTTCGATAAGGTACCACATGGAAGGTTAGTTAGGAAGGTGCAGTCTTTAGGTATAAATTTTAAGATAATCAAATGGATTGAACATTGGCTGAAAGGGAGAGGCCAGAGAGTGGTAGTGGATAATTGTCTATCAGGTTGGAGGCCGGTGACCAGTGGTGTGCCTCAAGGATCTGTATTGGGCCCATTGTTGTTCGTTATATACATTAATGATCTAGATGATGGGGTGGTGAATTTGATTAGTAAATATGCAGACGATACTAAGATAGGTGGAATAGTGGATAATGAAGAAGGTTTTCAAGGATTGCAGAGGGATTTGGGCTGCTTAGAAAAGTGGGCTGAAAAATGGCAGATGGAATTTAATGCTGATAAGTGTGAGGTGCTTCATTTTGGTAAGAAGAATCAGATTAGGACATACGTGGTAAATGGGAGAGCATTGAGGAATACAGAAGAGCAGAAAGATTTAGGAGTAACGGTACATCGTTCCCTGAAGGTAGAAACTCACGTGAATAGGGTGGTGAAGAAGGCTTTTAGTATGCTGGCCTTTATCAATCATTGCATGGAATATAGGAGTTGGGAGGTGATGTTGAGATTGTATAAGACGTTGGTGCGGCCTAATTTGGAGTTCTGTGTGCAGTTCTGGTCGCCTAATTATAGGAAGGATATAAACAGAGTGGAGAGAGTGCAGAGAAGGTTTACCAGAATGTTACCTGGGTTTAAGCATCTAGAGTATAGGGAGAGATTGGACAGATTAGGTCTTTATTCTTTGGAGCGTAGAAGGTTGAGAGGGGATTTGATAGAAGTATTTAAGATTATGAAAGGGATAGACAGAGTGGATGTGGATAGACTATTTCCGTTAAGAGGAGGAAAGATTAAAACAAAAGGACATGAGTTAAGAATTAAGGGGCAGAGGTTTAGAGGTAACATGAGGGGGAACTTCTTTACTCAGAGAGTGGTAGCCGTGTGGAATGATCTTCCGGGAGAAATAGTGGCGGCGGAGTCAATTGTATTATTTAAGAAAAGGTTGGACAGGTATATGGATGAGAAGAAGATGGAGGGTTATGGGCATTGTGCAGGGAGGTGGGACTAGAAAGGGGTGTTTGGTTCGGTGCGGACTAGAAGGGCCTAATGGCCTGTTTCCGTGCTGTAATTGTTATGTTATGTTATGTGATGTTTACAGGGAACATTAGGGGAACCATGCAGAGGGAGTTGGGAGTGTGGAATGAGCTGCCAGCTGAAGTGGTGAATATGGGCTCAATTTTAACAGTTAAGAGGAATTTGGACAGGTGTATGGATGGGAGAGGTATGGAGGGAATATGGCTCGGGCGCAGGTCAGCAGGACAAGGCACAGTAATAGTTTGGCATGGAGGGTGGCGGTAGAACAAAATGGTCAGTTCCTCCAGATATTTGGGTCCATTTCATGCATCAACAGGTGTGCTGACAAGGATTACCTCAATTATTAAGATCCAGATTGACAGTCCTCCTGTCAGGTAAAGTATCAGCTCAAATCTGGGCCCAAGGAGATCAAAGCAGCCCTGAGGGAAAGAAAGGAGTGTTTAGACTTTAATGGTGCCATATGGGGAACACACTGCATTTCAGACTTGTTCCTACCGTTATTGTATACCTCGGTGCAGAATAAACATTCTCCTTGGTAGGAGGGTGCTGGGGTGGATTTATCACAGGAAATAACCCAGCAAGTTTTGGACACACTCCCCCTCAAGCCAACTGAATAGTGCCAAGTCTCTTCCCACAACACTGGTATCCCTCTGTCACTCTGCTTTTTAACTGCCGTACTGTGTACGGATTGAATAGCTGGGCTGCTCACAAAACAAAGATTCCCTCTGCATCTCAGTGCCCGTGTCAATAATCTTGGACTTGAAAAGCTTACTGAATGAGGCTGCCACCCCTCCTTCCAGTATAAATGTGATCCTGGAACTGGATGTAGTTCAGACCAGCCCTATACAATGCACAGGCATTTTGATGAACTTCCACTCTTTTGAATAAAAGGTGCTGCCATGGTTCCTTCCATACCTCCTTGGTCACAGAGTACACAGCATCGCCCTTGTATGTGCCACCTACCGCCAGCTCCTGCTAAACCTTCCCTATTCTCGCACCTGTCCAAACGCCTTTTAAATGTTGTAACAGCCTGCCCCTCCCACTTGCCCTAACAGCTCATTCGGCGTCCACTACCCTCTCTCCATAGAGTCTCTTCTTGTCTTTATTCCTCTCACCTTAACCCTATGCCCTCTGGTTTTATATCCCTCTTCCTTGGGACCACTGGGCATTGGGCTGAGCTTGCCATAGTAAGTAGTTGTGCAATTTGAGTATTTTTGTTCATGCCCTTCTCAGGGCCCATTTTTCACCCAACTACATTGCTGCCTGCCTCGCTCTTACCCTGAGCTGGGAACCTTCATTCACTTTGACCCCAGTATGACCCTTCCCTTCTCTCTGTCACCATCAGGCATCAACAATTGTCACAGAGCATTTCTAAGTCAAAGCAGAGGACAACCACATGGCTGGTGAGTAGCTCAGAAATCTCCTCAATGTGATTCACCAAGAATGAGACCAGGAATACAATATTTAGAAAAAATATATAAATTCAAATTTATTGTCATTTGAGAAAGTTTTTTTTTGACCAAACCTGCTTGTCAACCCCTCAAGGATACAGCAGCAAAAAAACACAGTACATGGGGAACCGTTACCAAGCGAGAGCCAGTTAAAACAGAGCAAAGGCATCAGGATCTTATTCAAGTGAGAAGCAAGTCCAATAACAGTGGGTGCCAATCATGAAAGAAGATTTAAAAAGAGCATTGTTTGTCACAAGATCACAAGTAAAAAGAACAGAAGTAGGCCATTCGGCCCATCGAGTCTTCTCTGCAAATCCAACCTGAACTAAACTGTTTTCACATCTAGTTCCAAGTTCTGGCCTTTTCCCCATATCCTTTGATACCTGACTAATAGATCCCTACCAATTTCCTTCTTCAACTCCCCAAATGATCTGGCCTCCACAGCTGTAGATGACAACAAATTCCACAAATCCACAACCTTTTGGCTAAAGAAATTTCTCCTCATCTCTGTTTTAAATGGGCACCTTCTAATTCTACGACTATGCTCTCTTGTCCTCGATTCACTCACCAAGGGAAACATCAGATTCACATCTACTCTGCCCAATCCTTTCAGCATTCAAAATGTTTCTATGAGATTCTCTCCCATTCTTTTCTACTCCAATGAATAGAGTCCAGGAGCTACTAAATGCTCCTCATATGTTCGCCCTCGCTTTCCAGAATCATCCTGGTAAATCTTCTCTGGACTCTCTCCATCAGTATTACATCCCTTCTAAAATTTCACATAGTTACTCCAAATGAGGTCTCACCAGTGCCCCATAGAATCTCATCAACACCTCTTTACTCTTATACACTATTCCCCTTGAAATTCATTTTCTTCACTGCTGATCCAACCTGGTGGTTAATCTTTAGGATATCTGGCACAAGGACCCCCAAGACCCTTTGCACTTCCGAATTTTGAATTTTCTCCCCATACAAATAATAACCTGCCTGTTTATTTCCTCTTCCACAATGTCCAACCATACATTTCTCAACATTGTACCTCACCTGCCATTTCTTTGCCCACTCTCCTAAACTGTCCAAGTCCTTTCGGTTTCTTCAACACTTCCAACTCCACCACCTACCTTGGAGTCACCTGCTAACTTCTCCACAACTCCATAATCTAAATCATCGATATACATTGTAAAAAGAAACGGCCCCAACACCGACCCCTGTGGAACACCACGAGTAACCAGCCACCCACCTTTATTCCCTTTATTCCCAGCCTTTGGTTTCTGCCTATCAGCCAATGCTCCACCCAATCTAATATCTTTCCTGTAATTCCATGGGCTTTCGTCTTATTAAACAGCCTCTTATGCGGCACCTTATCAAAGGCCTTTTGAAAATCCAAATCCACAACCTCTCCCTTGTCCACCCTTTTTGAGATTTCCTCAAAAAATTCCAATAGGTTGGTCAGGCAGGATCTTCCCTTCATGAACCCATGCTGACTTGGACCTATCATGTCATGCACCTTGAGGTATTTCATAACCTCGTCCTCGAGGATCAACTCCAATAACTTTCCAACTACCAAAGTCAGACTAATAGGCCTGTAATTTCCTTTTTTCTGCCTCCCTCCTTACTTAAACAGCAGAACTACATTTGCAACCTTCCAATCCATGGGATCCATGTCAGAGTCTATTGATTCCTGGAAAATAATTTCCAATGCCTCCACAATCTCCAAGGCCACCTCCTTCAGAACCCATAGATAAATCCCGGAGACTTAACCTATCTTTAGTCCATTCATCTTACGAAGTGATATCTCTCCAGTAATCCTGATTGTACTAATTCCCTGAGACCTCTGACTATCAGGTGTATTGCTGTTGTCTTCCTCAAGGACGCAAAATACTGATTTAGTTCCTCTGCCATCTCTTTGTTACTCATTATAATTTCTCCAGCATCATTTTTAATTGACCCTAATATCTACCCGTGACTTTTACTCTTTATATTTTTTTTTCTTTGGCTTGGCTTCGCGGACGAAGATTTATGGAGGGGGTAAAAAGTCCACGTCAGCTGTAGGCTCGTTTGTGGCTGACCAGTCCGATGCGGGACAGGCAGACACGATTGCAGCGGTTGCAAGGGAAAATTGGTTGGTTGGGGTTGGGTGTTGGGTTTTTCCTCCTTTGCCTTTTGTCAGTGAGGTGGGCTCTGCGGTCTTCTTCAAAGGAGGCTGCTGCCCGCCAAACTGTGAGGCGCCAAGATGCACGGTTTGAGGCGTTATCAGCCCACTGGCGGTGGTCAATGTGGCAGGCACCAAGAGATTTCTTTAGGCAGTCCTTGTACCTTTTCTTTGGTGCACCTCTGTCACGGTGGCCAGTGGAGAGCTCGCCATATAATACGATCTTGGGAAGGCGATGGTCCTCCATTCTGGAGACGTGACCCATCCAGCGCAGCTGGATCTTCAGCAGCGTGGACTCGATGCTGTCGACCTCTGCCATCTCGAGTACCTCGACGTTAGGGGTGTGAGCGCTCCAATGGATGTTGAGGATGGAGCGGAGACAACGCTGGTGGAAGCGTTCTAGGAGCCGTAGGTGGTGCCGGTAGAGGACCCATGATTCGGAGCCGAACAGGAGTGTGGGTATGACAACGGCTCTGTATACGCTTATCTTTGTGAGGTTTTTCAGTTGGTTGTTTTTCCAGACTCTTTTGTGTAGTCTTCCAAAGGCGCTATTTGCCTTGGCGAGTCTGTTGTCTATCTCATTGTCGATCCTTGCATCTGATGAAATGGTGCAGCCGAGATAGGTAAACTGGTTGACCGTTTTGAGTTTTGTGTGCCCGATGGAGATGTGGGGGGGCTGGTAGTCATGGTGGGGAGCTGGCTGATGGAGGACCTCAGTTTTCTTCAGGCTGACTTCCAGGCCAAACATTTTGGCAGTTTCCGCAAAGCAGGACGTCAAGCGCTGAAGAGCTGGCTCTGAATGGGCAACTAAAGCGGCATCATCTGCAAAGAGTAGTTCACGGACAAGTTTCTCTTGTGTCTTGGTGTGAGCTTGCAGGCGCCTCAGATTGAAGAGACTGCCATCCGTGCGGTACCGGATGTAAACAGCGTCTTCATTGTTGGGGTCTTTTCCTCCTTATATATTTTTTAAAAAAACTCAGTATCCTTTTGTATGTTATTTGCTAACTTCCTTTCATAATTCATTTTTTATTTCCTAAGTTTTTCTTTCTGTAAGTTTTTATAAATTTCCCAGTTCTCTGTTTTTCCACTAATTTTTCCTTCCCTTTTGCTGTTATTTTAGCCTTAACTTCTCTTGTAGCCACATTTGTGCCATTTTTCCATTCATAATTTTCTTTTTGGAATATATCTATTCTGCACTTTCTTTATTTCTTGTAGAAATATCATCCAATTCTGCTCTGCCATCCCCCACCCAGCTTACTTTTCCAGTCAACTTGGGCCAGTTCCTCTCTCGAACCCTGTAATTCCCTTTGTTCCACTGAACACACCTGATATCAGCATTTCCTTTACAATTTTGAAACTGAACTTGATCATGTTATGATCACAACTGGCCAAGGGTTCCATTACCTTTAATTCCCTAATCACCTCAGGTTCATTACTCATCACCCCATTCAAAATCTCTGATCCCCTTATTAACAAGCTGCTCCAAAAAGCAGGGGGGGGGGGGGTTGTTGTGAGACCAGTGGGCCCATTCTATTCATATTATTTCCAATTTACTCCCTCCCCAGTATATCTGGGATCCACTTTTTCAGGAACTCCACCTTGTCTCTCTCCTCCTTACCTTCCTTCACCCCCACAATTTTAACCGTATTCCTCCTGATGATGTTTTCTAAGGTATCTATCTTCTTCCACATCCTTATCCTATTCCTTTCCCTATGCCTCCATTTCATTTTCCCTCTTATCCAATCTCTCTTCCACTCTCAATTCTCTCATCTGTTTCAGATACCCGTTCTGTGATTGCCACCTGCCCTGCCTCCAGTGTCTTCAAAGTTCTTTTTATTTGGCCAGTGGTCTCCAGTATCTCTCTGGCAAAGGGCATCAGGCCTTCCGCCCCCTTTATCTGTCTTTCACTTTCCTGTAATGTCCTTCATTTACTCCCTTGTTCTTCCTCTTCCTCTTCTTCCGCTTTCTGGGCCATCCTGCCACCCTATTTTCCTGCCAAATCCCCTCTGGCTGCATTGTTGCTGGAATCCTCCAGGTCCAACACCTTGAACGCCCTGCAACACCTTGGACCAGACCTCTTCGCACCCGCCGGTTGGAGTGACCTTACCAGATAAGTCCTTGTCTTCAACTTTCTCTTTCACCTCGTGGGGTCTTTCTCTCAGATTGGCACCCCCCGACCTCAGGTCCCTGACTCTCCCGCTCCCGACAGGGATCCCATCATTACCCACATCACCATCTGCTTCTCCTTGGTTTGGATCCCCCATCTCGGGTCCCCAAACCGTCCATGCCCACAGCTCTCCCATCACCGCCCGCATCATGTCAGCTCCTCCTCGGTTCGGTTTCCCTGACCTCTCCTGCACACAACAGTACTCTCAACGCCGCCCACGTCACCGTTGATTTGGCCTCAGCTGTGCCCCTGTGACCTCAGGCCTCTGCCTCTCCCATGCTCGACACTGCTCTTGTCACCGCCCACATCGCTGTCAGCTCCTCCTCGGTTCGGTTCCCCTGATCTTGGGTCCCCACCCACATTACCATCAACCCCGCCTTGACTTGGCCCCCATGATCTCATTCTCGCCACTTCAGTCGCATCCTTCCCCCGGGCCCCTCAAGATCCAACCTCATCCTCCATCGTTCCAAGGAAAAAAGGCTAAGTATAGTCAAGATCTGGTCACCCCAGGACCTGGTGGGGTAGTGAAACCAAGTAGGTGTGGATGATAGGAATAGAGAGAGGGCGAGTGGATTATCGGAAGGTGGAAAATTCAGTATTCATGTCCCTGGGCTGTAGATTACCCATCTTGGGAATGGTGATGGGCAAAGATAGACAGGCCAGTGTGGGAATAAGGGAGCAAGGTAAAGTGGAAGGAATTAGAATCTCAAGAGGACTTTGTAGATGCCAGGCAAGTATTTGGCAAAGTGGTCAGACCGTTACTGCTTGGTCTAGCCAGTGTGGAGGAGGCCTCACCGGGAGCAGTGAATGCCATAAGTTGGAAGAAAGGGTTGTCTAGCTGCCTGGAAGGTGGAAAGGGTGGGGGTTGTAGGAATAGGTGATGCATCCCTGCGGTTTGCATGGGGATGGGGAGGAATGGGCGGGGAGCAAAGGCGACGAGAATTCATTGACCTGAAAGACTCTTTCTCCATAGATGTTGCTTGACCTGTTGAGTATTTCCAACATTTTCTGCATTTACTTTGTATTCCCAGTCAATGGAATTTGCAAATCCACGGGAGGTGTGGCAGTGTCTGCTATCAGGTGTATTCCGTTGGGGCAGGTGAATTGAAGCAGTTGAACAATTCATATCTGGCCTTCGCTTACAGAGATTTCCCTGCTCACCTTTGGAGTGATTGGGAAATGATACATGTAATAGACATGAAGTCTCTATGTGACCATGCATGGTTCTATTGTTAGACCATAAGCTCACTGCAATTATCATTCCTGGAAGGCTGACATGGTCACATATAAAATATTGTAAAACATTTTATAATAGTATTTATGTATTCATTTAGAATCATAGAAAGCACAGAAACAGGCCCTTCAGCCCATCTAATCAGTGCTGAAATATTATCCTGCCTAATCCCATTGACCTGCACCCAAACCATAGCCGTCCATGCAGCTCCCATCCACATACCTACCCAAATTTTTCTTAAATGTCAAAACTGAGCCCACATTCACCCCTTCACTTGAGTCGAACTGTGTTTTATGTTTATTATATGAAGTATTACATAAACATTAGGCTATTTTGCCTAACTACTTGGCATTAAGCATATTTCCAAGTTGATGTTAACTAGTTTTTCAGGAAGTTAAGTCTTCACAAGCAGGGGAGTTAACATATTGCAAATGTGGTCGGTGCTGGTTTAAGTTGGGACAGACCTGAAAGAGCGTGTTCTGTACCTGAGTGTTAATGAACTTCCTTTCACTCGAGATGCACTTCATGACATCGAGTATGTCTCCGTCCTTTGTGGCCGTGCGCCTTTTGCAGCAAGCCTCTGGCACATCGTGGGTCGGGTTGAATAAGACGAAGTTTATTATGTGAAGGAAATCATCTGGCCCGTTGATTCCACAGCATTCAAACTAAATAAAACAAATGTTAGATAGTTGTACATGTGCTTAAGGAAGTTATAATTCAAGTAAACATTTAAAATGGTAGCTCAATGAATTATATTCCAACTGTATGCATTCCTGGAAATTTCACCACAGCCACACTCAGTCTAATAACGTCAGCTTGAATATTTTTAGGAGTAATAAACAATATCACAGAAAGGAGATACTCCCAGGGGGCTGGGGGATGGAATGTTTGTTACATGGACCTCACTTACGGTGTTAGTGCTAGTGTCAAACAGTTCACACTACTTACACACCAGTCCATGCTGATCACACTACTGCATACAATGCTCCAGAAACAATGTCCCACCAGCACCACTAATTACCCACTGGCTCACTGCTGGTTGATTTCTCATAGGCCCAGGCCTTTTAACCCACAAAGTCTCTGCTACACATCTGGCTCACCCATCCTACGCTAATCCCATTTTATAGGGATACAGAGGGCGCAGAACATAGCCGTGTCCATCACAGTTCCTTACGATGCCAGCCAACATCATCAAGGATCCTCCTCACCCTGGTCACACTTTCTTCTTGCTGCTATCTTTGGGCAGAAGGTACAGAAGCCTGAAGACCAGGTTTCAGATTTATTGTCAGAGTACATACAAGACACCACATATAGCCCTGAGATTCTTTTCCTGTCAGCAAGGCAGAATTACCACTAATTGGTAGTTCCAAAATAAAACTGTACACAGAGTTCACATGTAAACAAATAACTGTAAAAAAATAACGAAGATACAGAGAGAATGAAATAATCCATATATTGCACAAAAGTCCTTAAATGAATCTGATTGAGTTTGTTATTGAGGAGTCTGATGGTGTGGCACGTACCCCTGGTAGCAGAGCATGTGCTGGGTGGTGTGGAACTTTGATGATCGCTGCTGACCAGCACCACCAGGTTCAACAACAGCTGTCAGGGTCTTGAACCTGACCTCCCCACCCTCGCCCCCCCCACCCCTCATGTTACACCAATCAGGGACTGTTCAAGAAAGACTGTCTGTTCTATTCTCATCCCACTATTTTTCTTGCATGTAACTGTGAATATTTATTTTCTATCTATATTTTGTGCTGTGATCTTTTTAAAATGTAATTTAATGTATGCTGTTATGTTTTTTTCCCCTGAAGTACCTGTCTGGCTGCAGCCAGTAAGAATGCCAGTGCATGGTACTTTGTATATGACAATAAACTCATTATCATGTTCATTGACTTTCTCATCAATTTCCCCACTGCTGCAGAAATCAATGTTTAACTTCAAGTTCATTATCATCTAGTCTGTAACAGTCTTCTCTTCACCACCATATACACACACACCCACCTCACACACACCCACCTCACACACACACCCACCTCACACACACACACACCTCACACACACACACCCACCTCACACACACACACCTCACACACACCCACCTCACACACACCCACCTCACACACACCCACCTCACACACACACCCACCTCACACACACACACACCTCACACACACCCACCTCACACACACATGCACACATACACTCACACACACACACACATACCCACCTCACACACACGCACACCCACCTCACACACACACACACCTCACACACACCCACCTCACACACACATGCACACATACACTCACACACACACACACACACATACCCACCTCACACACACGCACACCCACCTCACACACACCCACCTCACACGCACACACATACACACACACACATGCACACACACACCCACCTCACACACACCAACATACTCACACACACACACACCCACCTCACACATATACACACCCATCTCACACACACCCACCTCACACACACACACATACACTCACACACACACTCACATACACACACACATGCACCTCACACACACACCTCACACACACCCACACACATACACTCACACACACATACACACACACCCACCTCACTCACACACACATACATTCACACACACACGCACACATACACTCATACACACACACATGCATACACACCCACCTCACACACACACCCACCTCACATACACACACCTCACACGCACACACATACACTCACACATATACACACCCACCTCACACACACCCACCTCACACACACACACATACACTCACACACACACACACACACACCCACCTCACACACGCACATACACTTACACACACACACACATACCCACACACACACGCACACACACACCCACCTCACACCCACACACTCACACACACTCAAACATGCACACACACAAGCACACGCGTACTCACACACACACGCAGACACACACACACACACACACACACACACACACACACACACTCACACACCCACACACATTCATGCACTCACGTACACACTCACGCACTCACACACACAATACCCAGCACATAGTAATCACCTATATCCAGAGAGAAATAATTTAAAATATTTTTTTTTCTTTTCTTGTTTGGGATTTTCTATTTTTTAATTTTGAAAATATAATAGATAACTGTTTTGTTCAACTGTGAATCATGTAAACATTGATAAAATTATAGAAGGAGAAGGAAAGAAAATTGTTAACTTTTTTTAAGTAAAAAGAAATTTTAGCCATTTCTTGAAAATAATTTATAATTTCATCTTTTCTTTCTTTGCTTTTTTTCTCCTTTGGGTTAGGTTTTTATAAGTTACACTTCGATGTACAATGGACCAATGTTCTTTGGATTTTTGAATTGTGTTCGTTGGAATTTTTTCCTTATATTTTAAATATCTTGCACATTGTACAATTGTATTACTCAATTATTTATACTTTAAATATTAATAAAATATTTTTAAAAGAAAATAAATAGATATAAATATTTTGAAATGATTTACTCAGTTACAGCAACTTCTCAGCCTGTGGGAAGAAGCTATTTCCCAGCCTGGCAGTCCTGATTTAGATTCTCCTGAACCTCCTTCCTGATGGTAGGAGGTCAAAGATCCTGTGGGATGGATGGAAAGTTTCTCAATAATTGTTTAAGCCCTTTTTAAACAACCCTCCCGGCGAATGTTGTCAATAGAGGAAAGGGATCTTCTCGGCCGTTTTGATGATCCTCTGTATTTATTTTCAGTCCGTTGCTTTGCAGCTACCATCCCACACAATGATGCAGCCAGACAGGGCACTCTCAACTGCGCTCCTGTCAAATGTTGTTGAGGTGGGGGTCAGCAGACTTGCCCTCCTCACCCTCCGAATGAAGTGTAGGGGCTGCTGTGCCTTCCTGACTAATGAGGAGGTGTTGCGGGTCTAGAATTGGTGGTCTATTATGTGCACACCAAGGAACTTTGCGCTCTCCACTCTCTCCAGGAAGGAGCCATTGATGTGTGGTGGAGAATGGTCGACTTTCATCCTCCCTGAAGTCCTGTCAACCTGCATATTTCTGAGTCATTGGGGGAAACTGTAGCAGGCAGTTATCCCACGTGGTCACAGGAAGAATTCACAAAATCCTGACAGTGGTGGCGGTCGGGATCGAACCCTACACTGAAATCCACAACCTGGTTTACTGCACTACCACTCCTTGCTGTGGCTCTGACTCTCCAAGAGTTTGGTGGTTTTCTCTGTCGTTTCAAGCTGCAGACAGTTAGGGGGACTGGTGTGGCAGGAACTGATTTCAAGGCTTGGTATCATCTTGCTGTTAAGAGGTCTGGTGAGGTCAAGGGAGATGAGGGAAAGTGGAAAAGATGAACAGAGAGCTGCTGGAGCAGGTGACATGGAGGAGGAAGAGGTGAAGCCACTGTATTCAGGAAAATCAAAGAGGTAACCAACATTTCAGAAATCAAGCAAAACAGGTAGACCCCTGAATGTGCCTGAACGTTGGTTCACTTTTACTTCCTATGCGTGCAACGTGACCTGCTGAGTTTCCCCAGCACTTTCGTGCATTGCAGTCGATGTGTTCGGCAGCGTATACCCCCTCAACAGAGACCAACAGCAGATGAGATACTGAGTCACTGGTTCAGCAAATAGTAGCACTTTAATCTATTCTGTGATATGCTTTTGGAAGCATAATTAATATTTTAGATTAAAGCTAAAGGAACATTGATGAAATTGTCCATCTCTTCTCTCACTAAAATTATCCCGTGAGGGAAAAGGTCTCCTGCTCTGCACCTACAGCCACCTGCAGTGCTCGACGCAAGTTGTATTTGTTGCAATTCAAATTGGTCTTAGATGTGAAAAATTTTCCAGCACAGGGAACAATATCTCTGAGCTGGCAAAATGCAAATGCAACCTACACTGACCAATTCCTCCGACCTTTCTCATGGGCGTTCATATAGTTCCATGTTCAATACTCGCCTAAGATCTGTCAGAACCAACTCCCTTCCAGAGATATTCTTGCCAGGCCATTCACCGTGGAACCTCTCCTCAGTTCTCCCTTTATGTGTTCAATGATCATCTCCATTCTCTTTAACCTGTTGTTGAAAGTTGCAAAAAAGTTTCCTTCCATTTAACCTAAGAGCTTCTGCACCAACTCCAAAGATGTACGTGGGTTCATAGGTTAATTCATCACTTGCATATATTTGGGTGGCATGGGTTCGTGGGCCAAAAAGGTCTCTTTTCATGCAGTGCCTTCTGAACTGACCCTCAAGCAACCCACAACTGATGGTCATTCCAAGCCTTGGATAAAGTGTGGACTACAATTAATCCCTCTAATGTGTGAAAGTAAAACAATGCTACTATCCAAAGCAAAATGCTTCCAAATCAGATTTATTCAGTGTGCCAGAATGAAAAAAAATGTTTTGTCAAGGAAGAGAAAGGATATTGTTCTTTTGTTCCTGCTGAATTAGCAGGTCTGCACTATTGCAAAATCATGTTTTTTTTGTGCTGGGATAACTGAATATTTCTTGTCTATCTACATTTTACCTCTTAATTCGATTAAGTATGCTATTGCAGGTATAACAACTACAGGACGGAAAGAGACCATCTCGCCCCCTCGAGTCCACACCAATTTAAGTGATCTCCTTTAGTCCTATATACCTGCACCCTCTCCATAACCCTCCAACCCCCTCACATCCATATACTCATCCAACCTTCTCTTAAATGACAAAATTAACCCTGCTGCCAGAGGGTCATTCCACTCAGCCACCACTCTCTGAGTGAAGAAGCTTCCTCGTATGTTACTTCTAAAGTTTTGCCCCCTAACCCTTAACTTATGACCCCTCATTCCAATCTCACCTACACTCAAGGGGAAGAGCCTATTCACATCTACTCTATCTATCCTCTCATAACCTCTATCAAATTCCCCCCTCAACCTTCTACGCTCCAATGAATAAAGGACCAGTCTAATCAATCTTTATTATACAAAACATTTGTTTGGCTGCAGCAAGTGAGAATTTCGGAGCATATGTACATTGTACAATAAGTTTGATAATAACTCTTTATCATTAAGGTTTGAGTTATACCAGGAGGGTTGTACACTCAGGTTCTGCACAGAACTAGGAGGAGAGGACAGATGAATGAGTGGCTGGCAAGGCAGTTTAGGGCATGGCCAAGGTGGGCACTGCCGTCCCCAAAATGAGTTATTGTGCCCCCCCCCCCCCCCCACAGCACTAATATCACTAGTGACACTAGACTCCACACAATATCAGCAGCGGGTTTGTCTGTTAGGTCAGAGGGAGAGGGAAATGGCGCACGGAGGAGGTTGAGGGCAGGTGGGCACCACCCCCCCTCCACCACCACGAGTGAGTTTTCAAACATTAGATTGTGCCTCTCCACCTCCACGGTGACCGTAATGCCTCCCTATTAGAATTGTTCCAATGTCGAGAGAACTTTGGGCATTGGACCTTGGGATCATTTTTGGGTCGGTGGGGCCAGTACCAGGAGATGGGTTGAAGGGGAGGGGAACCAATGACCTTGCCGGGAGGTTTACTCAGAAGGGTGGAAAGACATTGTGTGTGAGGAGATACTTGCATAAGATGAACTCACCTTGATCATGATGGAGTTGCTGCCTTTTGTGTAGGCATTTGTCCCATTGTCTCCTGTATAGTACTTCGTCAGGTTCTCCTCAAAATACTTTTTGGTTAACTAGAAAGCAAGACAGATTCAGGACTGAGAGAAGAAGGGTTGAAACATAACAAATTGAAAGAAAAGAGATGCAAGCATGCCATAGAATAGGAAATGTTTCACTGAACCATGGAGATTGTTCGGATTAATTTTGAATCGAATCTCAGGGTCACACAGCATGGAAATAGGCCCTTCAGCCCATCAACTTTGCAATGTCCAAAAAACCACTCACTTACATTAATCAAAAATTAATTCACCTTTAAAAGAGACTCCCTGCATTCTCATTGTTGTTCCTTCCCTCCCCACCTCCCAACCACCCCTCCTCAGATTCCACTGCTCATCTACCAGCAGAGACAAATGTCAGTGCCCAGGTAAAAGCCTGCAAACTCCACACAGACAGCAGCCAAGGTTCAGGATCGAACCCAGGTCCCTGGCACTGTGCACTGCTTGTAAAAGTAGAATGCATGTCAAGAAGAAAAAGATCTTTTGAACACATCAAGGAGGCTGATAATTAGCGTGGACAGACTGCAGCCAAGCTAGCAGGGTATATGTACAATACATAGGACCATTCAGGCCACATCTGCAAAGTTCTGCCCAACATGAGCCAAAATGCTGTGTGATTACTCTGGCCATGATCCATAAGACACCTACAAGAATTTGGTGCTAAATCTAGGAAGGATTTCTCATGTAGATTGGGTGGTGAAGAAGGCTTTTAGTATGCTGGCCTTTATAAATCATAGGAGATGGGAAGTGATATTGAGACTGTTTAAGGCTTTAGTGAGGCCAGGTTTGGAATATTATGTGCATTTCTGGTCCCCAAATTATAGGAAGGATATAAATAAGGTAAAGAGGGTGCAGAGAAAATTTACTAAAATGTTGCCTGGATTGCAGTGTCTAGAATACAGAGAAAAATTGAGTAGACTGGGTCTTTATTCATTGAAGAGTAGAGAGGGGGGATTTGATAGAGGTATTTAAAATTATGAGAGGGATAGATAGAGTAGATGTGAATAGGCTCTTCCCCTTGAGGGTAGGTGAGATTGGAACGGGGGGGTCATGAGTTAAGGGTTAGGGGGCAGAACTTTAGAAGTAACATAAGAGGAAGCTTCTTCACTCAGAGAGTGGTGGCTGAGTGGAATGATCTTCTGGAAGAGGTGGTTGCAGCAGGGTCAACTTTGTCATTTAAGAGAAGGTTGGATGAGTACATGGATGTGAGGGGGTTGGAGGGTTATGGAGTGGTAGCAGGTAGGTGGGACTAGTGAAATTCACTTAAATCAGTGCAGACTAGAGGGGCCAAGATGGCCTGTTTCCATCCTATATAGTTATATAATTCCCAGTGCACAATGTAAGGATCAACCTTTAGTATAAAGTTGTTAAAATGTGCATGAACAATTTAGGGTTACCCCTGCGATAGCAGTTTTAAACCCTAATGTAGTTATGGATTGGAGAAAGAAGGAAAACAGAAAGGGGAGGGGTGGAGTGGGTGCTTCAGGTCATACAGCTGCCTCATAGCTCAAGTGGCCCAGATTCAGTCCTGACCTTCCCCACTGTCTTTGTGGAGTTTGCACATTCTCCCAGTAATCGCATGGGTTTCCCCTCACCAGGTGTTCCATTTTCTTCTCCCATTCTGAATATGTGCAGGTTGGTGGGTTATTGCATGCAGTTCTGGTCACCTCGTTACAGGAAGGATGTCAATGCTCTGGAGAGGGTCCAGAGATTTACCGGTACGTTGCCTGGTTGGATAACATGTCGTATGAAGCAAGGTTGACAGAGTGAAGGCTTTTCTCTTTAGTGCAACAAAGGGCAAGAGGCAACTGAATAAAGAAGTGTAAAATGATGAGGGGTCTAGAGAGGGGCAAACAGCCAATACCTTTCTCCATGGGCAACCATAGCAAATGCCAGAGAACATCTGCTGAAGGGGGTGGAGGGTCAGAGAGAGAGGTGGGTGTCTGTAATGCATTGCCAGGGGTGGTGATGGAGGCTGGTACAATGGTGACATTTAAAAGATAGACAGATGGATGTAAGAACAAAATAAAGGGTTAGAAGTGTGTGAGTGGCTGAGTAGGATTAGATTGTATGGAGTAGGTTTCCATAGGTTGTGGGCAGAAGGGCCTGTTGTGTGCTGTAATGTTTTATGTTGCTGTTCTAATTGGCCACTGTGAATAGTCCCTAGTGTCGGTGGTCACTGGGAGAATTGGGGAGTTAAGGAGCACAGAAAAGATTGCAAGAAAATGTGTGGAAGAGAGAGACTTGCTCTGAAAGGCTGGCATGGATTCGATGTGCTGAAAGGCCCATTCTTTGCTGAAAGGATATATGGAATATATGAAATAATAAATAGGTGAAAGAAGCAAATATTGCAAAAGGACATTACATAGTATTATCAGAACATTGGGATTACTTCTGTCAGGTATCACCAGAACTGCCTCATTGAAAAAACTATGCCAATAGTTTAATTACTATTATAAAAATAACATTAAACTGCTGACAAATACTGATTAACACCATAATGTTGCAATTGTTCCTTAATGTCTAGGAAGAAACCAGCATCTCCATGTTTGTGGCCACAGGAACCCTATTCACAGTGATGGACTTAGAACTGCAACAATCAATATGAAATCTCATGGAGACATGAAATTGCTTTTGAGCCATGTAACTAGTTCGCGGGTCCAAATTCAACTCTGGCACAGGATCAACAGTAAGATCACAACATATGCACTGTTTCGCCCAGAACAAAGCATGTTGAGGCCCTGGCTTTGACTATACAATCAGCTCTGATGGCCACTTACTTGATTTCTGTGGAGGAAAGCAGCAACCCCAGCAGCAAGTTCGACCATGCACATCAACAGAATAAGCAGGAAGCACTGAAACAAGAAAAGACATGTGGCATCTGTAACTGGGCAACATCAGGGATGTTAATGCTGACACCATTACTTCTCTTCTGAGGTGGAGTCCATCCATGGACAGTAGTATGCTTGCTCCATACTTGTCTGTACTGTTACGTTGCTTGGGCGTTCACTGATGACGACACAACATGCAGACTCCTCCACAAATAGCACATATCAGCATGCAGCAAGACTGAAGCAGCATTCAATGTGATAGTACAGATCTATCACCAATGTACATAGTGTATATAGTTACTGTATCTAGACTGTGTTTACAGCGATTGGCTGAGAGCTAAGCCACGCCTATTGTCTGGGCCTTAAAGGGTTGTGTCCCTAGCCAGGTCGGATCATTCCGGACTGGTCAGCCACCTGTGAAGAGCTCCTGTCTTTTGCTAATAAAAGCCTTGGTTTGGATCAACGTCTTTGGTTCTTTCGACGAGCTCTACATTCAGTATGGCTGGTGAGTGGCAAGTCAGATCTCCAGGTCAGATACTGCAGGTTTAGGCAAGGACTGTGTGCACAAGAGAGAACCTACCATCATCCTTCTTTTACAGTTGATGGCATTACTGTCATAAGGGCTACCAATTGACGAGAGGTTGGCCACTTTAACACTATGGCTATCGGAGCAGAACAGAGGCTGGGAATCCTGAGGTGAATGACTCATGTCTCGATACCCTACAAGTCATGATAGTGGCAACAACTCACCCCATTGAGGACAACATTGACACTCATCATCCATGCTGAATGATCATTCCCTCCATGACGGTGGCCATTTACACCAGCTACGAGATGTACTGAAGGAAGGCTACACTGACGACCCCTCCTGAACCCATGACTTCTACAAGGGATAAGTTCCCCTGTAAGTCACATACTGCCCAGTCCTTCATCATCACTGGCCCTCCCTCCTTAACAGCACTGTGGGAGCATCTTCACCAGAAGTACTGCAGTGGTCTAGGAAGTCAGCTCAAAGGCTGAATGCTGGAGACCTGTTGCTGATGCCTAGGGAGCTCAGTGGTTGACAGCAATACTGGTGAGGAGTTTGTACATCAGACACACAAGGTTTCACCAGACGAAAATTCCCTCCAAGTTGCATTCAAGGGTGTTTAATGTGACTTTGCTCCATCGTATCACTTTAATGAGGAATGGGGTGGGGGGGGGGGGGAGAGAGAGAGAGAGAGAGAGAGAGAGAGAGAGAGAGAGAGAGGTGTGTGTGTGTCTATGCGCGCATTTGTGTATTTGCATGCACATGCATGAGTGTTGGGTGTGTGTGTGAGTGTTGAGACTGTGTGCGGATTTGAGTGCACATATGCATGCATGTGTTGTTTGTGTGAAAGAGAATTGTGGGTATGAGTGTGTGTGTGCGCGCGTGTGTGTGTGTGTGAGACAGAGCATGTGGGTGTGTGTTCACATGTGACATTGTGTGCGTGAGAGTGTGATTGTTTTGGATGTGTGTGTGTGCACATGTGCATGTGTGTTTGTATGTGTGTGCGAGTCCATATGTGTGTGCATATGTGTGGTGTGAGACAGAGAGCATGTGGGTATGTGTTCACATTGTGTGTGTATGTGATAGTGTGTGATTGTTTTGGATGTGTGTGCGTGCACGCATGTGCCTGTATGTGTGTGCATATATGTGTATGCATGCGTGTGCGTGTGTGTATGTGTAGCTCATTTTTGTTCCAAAGAGAACCTGGAGAGACTCAAAAGGAACAAGCAGCATTCATGGTTAGTTTGGTTTCTTCAAATGGTAACAGTCCATTTCTGCCCATGGATTACAAATTGGTACCTTTCATTAAAATGGACAGCTGCACAATGATATTAATCCCTTCTGTGAAACAGAAGGGGAAAGCAGAAGCCTCCTACCCTCTGGGTAGGGTATAAGATTTGGAGAGATATGATGGTGGTGCAGTTCAGTTACCGGCAAAACAGCTCAACTCTGAATCCATTCTAATCTCATCCTGACATCGGGGTAAATTCTAGAGATTAAATCCAGAAATAGCATAATTTGAGTGATTATAACAAAACAAAAATTTGGAATTGTCTGTCAGGGAAGGAAGCCACCTATTCCTAACCAGCCTGGCCTGGGTGTGACCTCAGACTGACTGGCAAAGTTGACTCTCAGTTGACTGTGGTTCAGAGGTACCTTGGGATAAGGCAATAAACGCTGGCAATGCCAGCAAAGTCCACATATTATTTCAATTAATTTCTGACCTTTTTCTTTGACACTGTTGCCATAGCAACAGAGAAGCTGTGAAGCTGCAGCTCTGCAAGTTACTCCACTCTACGGCCTAGCTGCACTGAGGTGAAGCCCAGCCTTGCCCTGCGCCATCCTCTCTCTGGTTTTACTTGTGTTGTGACAACACTTCCATCATCCGGGCACCAGGATGCTCCTATTTCCAAGACTGAACCAAACCCTCCACAATGGCATCTCTATTGACCCACGTGTCAGAAGACCCCTCCCCTGGAGCCAGTACATCGAGGCAACCATGACGAAGGCATCTCCAAACAGTCTGAGGAAATGTGGCATGTTGATCAAACTTATCTTCTCTTTTTAAAGTATTTTTATTAATTTCAGTAACAGTAATTTTGTACAGTACAATTATGGAATGTGCCATGGGGAAAAATAAGATTAAAAAAACCCTGCAAGCATAATCATGTAAATGAATTCCAAGGCATAGCCAATAATAAAGAAAGGACATAATAAATTTAAATTAAGCCTTACAGTTATATTTAAAATATAGTCATCAACAAAAAAAAGAGAAAGAAAATCCTTTAATCAAAATCCCCTCCATTAACAAGGTTAGAAAAATAAACCTAGCATGTGGGTATCGAGTAACGACAACTCAGAAACCGACAACACAACATCGAGCTTTAGATCAATCTTAAAATTTTAAATTATGATAATTGTCCATCATTTTTCTTTAAAATTAGTATTTGGATCTTTAATGGCATATCTAATTTTTTTCTAATCTTAAACAGGACATAATATCTAGCTATTGTGTATGGGTAGGTGGGGTATTATCTTTCCATTTGATCAATATTGCACATCAGGCTATCAATGAAGTAAAAAATAAACTTTGGGTTTGAGATGGTGAATGAAATGTCATCAGATAATCCAAACAGAGGGGAGCATGGCAAGATGGCATAGAGGGAAGATGTGCAGTTCCACCTTTCCCCATTTAGACTTACAAATACCCAATTTTAAAAGTTTAAAAGTGGTTAAAAATAGTACTTACAGACTTTAGAATAGTGGAGGATTAAAATAGCTACAAACATGAAGAAATCAAAAACTCAGTTACAAAAGAAACTACCTTATAAAAGTCTTGAAAAATTGAGGCCTACCTACTAAATTGAAGCCACTGACTGGAACTTCCAAGCCTCAAAGGACCCCTGCTCAGCTGAGTATTACACCATTGCCGATCACGCATCCGCAAGATGCCGGCGGTTCTGTAATGAGCTCTGCCGGCCCTGACTTGTGAACCCAGGCACACAGGCAGATCGTCCAAGTGGGGACAGACGCACAAACCCTCAGTAGTGCCTGGTGGTCTAGGGACGCACAGTGTAGCGTCGGAGGACACACCTGCATGGTCAACGACTCTTCCAGGCATGCATGGTGCGTCGTGAGTTCGGGAATTGTTAGAGAAGGTGTGGGCTGTGGGGGAACCAGAAGGACGATGGGCTGGTGAGGTCAGCACACTGTCGACGGGTATCCAGACCTGCAGCAGCACTGGAAGAGGAATCATCATGTCAGAAGAGGAAGAGAGCCCAGCGCTATTGGAACCAACATAGGAAGACTATATGGGGGCTGGGACCAGAGAAGGTAGGCCTCAAGGGGAAGTGATGGAACCTGGACTGGATTCTGTGTTTACAGTATTGGAAGGGATTGCTCATCAAATGGAAAACATGTCAATGCAGATGTCTTCACAGATAAATCAAGGGTTTATGGAAGTGAAAACTAAAATGAACAGTATGTGTGAAGAGATGACTTCTATGAAGAAAGATATGACTGTAGTTAAAAGTGATGTTAGTAGATGTATAAAAACAGTGGTCACCGTACAGGATAATTAAAAAAAATGGAAGAAGCCTTTTTTGAATGTAAGAACCAAGTGGATCGTAATAGAGAAAAAATGGAAAAAGTGGAGGATTCTTTCGTGGATTGGGAGATTCAAAAGAAGGAATTATTGAAGAAGATTGATTCATTAGAGAATCAAGGTTGGAGAAATAATGTAAAAATAGTAGGTCTTCCAGAAGATATGGAAGGTTCAGATCCGGTAAAGTTTTTAAAGAAATGGATTCCTGAGGTACTGGGCAATGAATTTTTTTCCCGATGGTTTGGAGCTAGACTGGGCACATCGAGCACTGAAGAAAAAACTGTTTCCAGGTCAATCACCACGAGCAGTTTTGATTCATTGTTTGAAATATCAGGACAGAGAAATGATATTACGAGTTGCGGTGCAGAAGGTGCGGCAAAATCAGACTCCAATGATGGTTCAAAATAACAGAATGTTTTTCTATGCTGATCTGAGTCAAGAAATTATTAGAAGGCACCGAGAATTTAATTCAGCTAAAGACGTATTCTGGCGAAAAGGTTATAAATTTGCTTTTCATTACCCAGGTGTATTGAAAGTTTTTTATGGGAATATTCAATCTCAATTTTTTGAAAATGATCACGATGCATTAATATTTGCTAATTCATAGCCAGAATTGTGAGGAAGTGGACAGTCGCCATCATTGTCTCCTAAAAGGAGGTTAAATGGAAATGGGAATGGGAAGAGTGGGAAACATGGAAAGAATGGAAAGAAAGTTGAACTGATGCAAAGTCTTCTTGAATTTGAGGACCCGGAACAATCATTGAGACTGGAATCACTGGGTTGAATATATTTGATTAAGTACTTTGTGAAAGTCTGACTGGGGGGTGGGTGGATGACACTGAGACCTTTAATAGTCATTTGCCATTATTGGGTTTTACCACACCCAGACTTTTAGGGAGTTACTACTTCTTAGTAGTTTGTTGGGGTGGGGGGGGTAGTATATATATATTTTTCTATTTCTTTGACTTCTTGGAATTTTTATGTAAGGGAAGAGTTTAGAATATTAAGGGAATTTGAAAAGGGAGCCTTATTTGTGAGAAATGTATTATTAAATTGAAGAAATGTCTAATTTGAACTTTGCAACTTTTAATGTCCAGGGATTGAATAATCCAATTAAGTGTAAACGAGTATTGGCTTAAATAAAAAGAATGAAAGTTGATATTGCTTTTTTATTGCAAGAAATGAATTTGACCGAAAAAGAACATTTGAAATTGAAGAGATAGTGGGTTGGTCATGTGTTCTTCTTTTAATTCTAAGGTGAGGGGTGTAGCGATTTTAATTCATAAGAAATTACCGTTTGGATTGGAATCAGTTGAAGGAAATGCTGGGAGGGTTCTGATGGTGAATTGTAAATTTTTTGCTGAATCATGGACCTTGTTAAATATTTACGCACCTAATGTAGACGATGAATGGTTCATGTTGGAGGCTTTTTTTATTGTTAAATCAGGCCAATAATAATATTCTGGTTGGGGGAGACTTTAACTGTGTTTTAGATCCTTTATTGGATAGATCTCTGAAAAGTATAAGGAAATTAAAGATGGCAATACAAATAGGAGCTCTGATAAAAGATATGAATTTGGTTGATATTTGGAGGAGAGTAAATCCTACAGAGAAAGATTTTTCTTTTCATTCATTGAGACATGATTCATTTTCTAGAATAGATTTTGTTTGGTATCAGCACATTTGCAAGGTAGAGTACTACAGGCTGAATATAAAAGTCGGGTTATATCGGATCACTCTATATTGTTTTTCTCCTGTGTAAGTCTGGAAGTGGTGCAATCGTCTTATAGATGGAAGTTTAACACAATGTTACTGAGGAAACCAGAGTTTATTACTTTTGTTAAGGAACAGATTACTTTGTTCTTGGCTGAGAATATTAATTCAGTAAGTAGTAATTTTGTTATGTGCGACACTTTGAAAGCATATTTGCGTGGGCAAATTATTAGTTACACTACAAAAGTTAAAAACCAATATGTGGCAGAAAGTTTAACATTGGAGAAAAAAATTACTGAATTGGAAAAGGAATTTCAGAAAGATGTTTTGGAAGATAAAAAAGCTGCTTTAACGAAGTTGAAATTATATTATAATATATTACAAACTTATCAGTATGAGCGTTTAATTCACCGATCTAAGCAACGTTATTATGAATTAGGTGGGAGAGCTCACAAGGTATTAGCATGGCAATTAAAAATGTAATAGATGTCGCGAACTATTAATGCTGTTAAAAAGAATTCAACAGTTACCTATAAACCTCAGGAAATTAATTACCAGTTTTATTCATTTTATCAAAAATTATATACTTCTGAGGGAAAGCAGGATGTTGGTTCTATTGAATCTTATTTATCTAAATTAAAACTACCTGTTTTAGGGGAGGAGGAGGTTAAGGAATTGGAAGCTCCATTTACAGATTTTGAGATTAAAGCTATACAGGAGATGCCAAATGGAAAGTCGCCAGGGGATGATAGATTTTCAGTTGAATTTTATAAAGTATTTTATGAAGATTTAGCTTCAGTATTTGGAGAGGTACTGCAGAAAATAACTGAGGATCAGTTGCTACCGGAATCTTGCTTGAGTGCTATAATTACTGTGATTACAAAGAAAGACAGGGATCCGATGAAAGTATCTTTATGTAGACCTCTTCTTCTTCTTCTTTGGCTTGGCTTCGCGGACGAAGATTTATGGAGGGGGTAAAAGTCCACGTTAGCTGCAGGCTCGTTTGTGGCTGGCAAGTCCGATGCGGGACAGGCAGACACGGTTGCAGCGGCTGCAGGGGAAAATTGGTTGGTTGGGGTTGGGTGTTGGGTTTTTCCTCCTTTGCCTTTTGTCAGTGAGGTGGGCTCTGCGGTCTTCTTCAAAGGAGGTTGCTGCCCGCCAAACTGTGAGGCGCCAAGATGCACGGTTTGAGGCGATATCAGCCCACTGGTGGTGGTCAATGTGGCAGGCACCAAGAGATTTCTTTAGGCAGTCCTTGTACCTTTTCTTTGGTGCACCTCTGTCACAGTGGCCAGTGGAGAGCTCGCCATATAACACGATCTTGGGAAGGCAATGGTCCTCCATTCTGGAGACGTGACCCACCCAGCGTAGCTGGATCTTCAGCAGCGTGGACTCGATGCTGTCGACCTCTGCCATCTCGAGTACTTCGACGTTAGGGATGAAAGCGCTCCAATGGATGTTGAGTATTGAGCGGAGACAACGCTGGTGGAAGCGTTCTAGGAGCTGTAGGTGATGCCGGTAGAGGACCCATGATATGGAGCCGAACAGGAGTGTGGGTATGACAACGGCTCTGTATACGTTTATCTTTGTGAGGTTTTTCAGTTGGTTGTTTTTCCAGACTCTTTTGTGTAGTCTTCCAAAGGTGCTATTTGCCTTGGCGAGTCTGTTGTCTATCTCATTGTAGATCCTTGCATCTGATGAAATGGTGCAGCCGAGATAGGTAAACTGGTTGACCGTTTTGAGTTTTGTGTGCCCGATGGAGATGTGGGGGGGCTGGTAGTCATGGTGGGGAGCTGGCTGATGGAGGACCTCAGTTTTCTTCAGGCTGACTTCCAGGCCAAACATTTTGGCAGTTTCCGCAAAGCAGGACGTCAAGCGCTGAAGAGCTGGCTCTGAATGGGCAACTAAAGCGGCATCATCTGCAAAGAGTAGTTCACGGACAAGTTTCTCTTGTGTCTTGGTGTGAGCTTGCAGGCACCTCAGATTGAAGAGACTGCCATCCGTGCGGTACCGGATGTAAACAGCGTCTTCATTGTTGAGGTCTTTCATGGCTTGGTTCAGCATCATGCTGAAGAAGATTGAAAAGAGGGTTGGTGCGAGAACACAGCCTTGCTTCACGCCATTGTTAATGGAGAAGGGTTCAGAGAGCTCATTGCTGTATCTGACCCGACCTTGTTGGTTTTCATGCAGTTGGATAATCATGTTGAGGAACTTTGGGGGACATCCGATGCGCTCTAGTATTTCTTTATTAAATGTAGATTATAAAATTATAGCGAAAGTGTTAGCGAATAGCCTTGCTAAATATTTACCTCAGTTGATACATATAGATCAAACAGGTTTTATTAAGAATAGAAATGCATCTGACAATACCCTTAGATTGATTACACTGGTCAATGCATCGAGACAGTAACCCAACCACCCACTGCACTGGATGCAGAAAAAGCTTTTGATAGGGTTGAATGAAATTTTTTATTTAAGGTGTTAGAGAAGTTTAATTTTGGCCCTTATTTTATTGGTTGGATTAAGGCTTTATATAAAAATCCAATTGCTAGGGTGATGACAAATGGTCAAACTTCTTTACCATTTAAATTAACACGATCGACTCAGCAAGGTTGTCCATTATCACCTGCCTTGTTTGTATTGGCTATTGAACTGTTAGCTCAGAAAATACAACAGAATGATAAGATTAAATGGATGAGAATTGCAGATGTTGAATATAAGATTAATTTATTTGTGGATGATGTGTTGGTGTATTTGACAGACCGGGAGCAGTCTTTGAAATATTTACAAGATTATTTGTTGAAATTTGGGGAGTTATCTGTATACAAGGTAAACTGTGATAAGAGTGAAATATTGCCAGTTGGGGAAGGAGATTATTCAGAATGTAAAAATATTATAAAATTAAAATGATCAGATAGAATTAAATATCTAGGAGTAATAGTAAATGCAGATTATCAGTCTTTATATAAATTAAATTATGTTCCTTTATTAAAAAGGATTAAAATTGATTTAATTAAATGGAAAGATCTTCCATTAACATTAATTGGTCGAGTAAATTGTATTAAAATGAATGTTTTTCCTCGAATCCAATATCTATTTCAATCGATACCATGTTTACTTTCAAAGTGCTTTTTTCAGGATTTGAACAGGGCAGTTCGGGAATTTTTCTGGAAGGGAAAATTAGCACGAGTAGCTTTGCATAAGCTTACATGGAAATATGCATTAGGTGGACTTCAGTTACCTCATTTTCAAAATTATTATGAAGCTGCTCAGTTGAAATTTGTCAGTAGATTGATGGATATTGACCAACCCCTGAGTTGGGCGAAGGTGGAAATGGCTTTTATTTCTGAAGTTGATGTACACCAGTTTATATTTAAGTGGAATATGAACTTATTGCAGGAATGTAATATGCCAATATTAAAACACTTGTTAAAGATATGGGTTAAAATAAATATGGTTTTAGGATCAAAGGGTAAATCATCCCATTATATAACCCCATTATATCATAATCAGCGTATTTCTTTTTCAACGTTCAATAACCCAACACCCAACCCCAACCAACCAATTTTCCCCTGCAACCGCTGCAACCGTGTCTGCCTGTCCCGCATTGGACTTGTCAGCCACAAACGAGCCTGCAGCTGATGTGGACATTTTACCCCCTCCATAAATCTTCGTCCGCGAAGCCAAGCCAAAGAAGAAGATTCTCAGGGTATAATGATAGTTCAGGACTGTTTTGAAGAAAGTCAGTTTCTTTCTTTTAATCAATTGAGGGAGAAATTTGATATATTTGTAAATTCTTTATTTGTGTATTATGAACTCAGAGCTCTGATAAAAGATAATTATGGTAAAGAGATGAATTTACCTATGTTGATGAAATTTAAATCTTTGGTTTCCTCTATACCAAAGAAAGGTTATATTTCAGATATATATCAATTGTTACAAAAAAGTATGGATAAACCAGAATGGGAGAAATCTAGGACTAAATGGGAAAGTGATTTAACTTATATTATCCATCAAGAGAATTGGGAAGTTATGTGTCATGAAAATGTATCTAAATTGACGAATGTAAGGTATGGAATGGTTAATTACAATTTTTTACATCAGTTATATTTGACTCCAGAGAAGCTGAAAAAATATAGGTTTAGTAATTCGGACTCTTGTTTTAGATGTAGATTATGTAATGGAACATTTTTACATGCTATTTGGTCTTGTGTTAAAGTACAACCATTTTGGGAAGGAATTAGGTGGGTTTTGGAAAAATTATTAAAAATTAAATTACCATTAGACCCATTGATTTTTTTTGTTGGGCTATAGATGGTCTCTTTGAAGGGATTGGAGTTGGATAAGTTTCAAATTGCATTTGTACGCTTAGTGTTGACTGTAGCACGAAAATGTATAGCTAGCACTTGGAAAGATAATGTGGAGATTAATATAGCGTGTTGGCATAATGAATTGAGAACTTGTATTACTAAGGAAAAAATTACATGCAACTTGCATGATAATTATTCCTTTTTTGTTAAAATGTGGTCTTCCTATTTGGAATGTATGAATTTGGAAATACTTTGAAATATTGCACATATTCTATGTTTTATTTTTATATTTGGTTCCTCTTAAGGGGGCTGGCTGAAGGGGTGGGTGGGTGGGGAGGGTTATATATATAAATGGGTTTTTTTCTGTTATGTTTGATTGTAAGTTGTTTAAAAATCTTTTAAATAAAGTTTTTAAAAAAATATAATCCAAACAGTGGCAATTAAAGGGCAATATTCCAATTTAACCTTAAGAATCTCCAAAAGAGTTTGAAGAATATCTTTCCAAATTTTTTCTAGACTAGGGAAAAACCAGAACATGAGCCAAGAAGCCTCCGCAATTTTACATTTGTCACATAGAGGATTTATATCAGAATAAAAGTGAAGTAATTTAGCTTTAGATATGGGCCACTTTAAATTGCACTACACAATGCCATGCACAAAGGGAAGTAATATAAATCAAATTACAAATGGAATCCCAAACCTTGTCATAAAATGAAAGATTCAAATCCTGTATCCGATCACTCTTGATCTTAACTAACGAGGCTGATCTTAAATCAAGTAAATTATTATAAATAAGAAATATTAAACCTTTGTGAGAAAGTTGAAAATCCAAAAGTTAAGCAAGACGTGTGTTCCACCTTTCCCCAGCTGGATTATTAAATACCCGATTTTTAAAAATATAAAACTGGTTAAAAATAATATTTACAGTTTTTTGAATAGCAGTGATTCATCATGGCTACCAATGTGAAGAAATCTAAAACCCAACTTCATAAGAAATTACCATATAAAAGTATAGATGATCTGTGGCCTACCTGTACAGCTGAATCCATGGAGTCATTGTTGGGAGTCTCCAAACCTCAGAGGATGCCTGCCTGTTCAAGCTTAACCTCAGCGCCGATCCTGCAGTCGCAAGATGGCGCAGGCACTTTGGTGAGTTCAGTCATAGCTGACCTACGCGCATGTGAAGCCATGCGCGCAGGGCAGCCTGACCGACAAAGGGGTCCATGAGCCCGCAACATTGCTGGGTGACACGGGGGTGCGCAGTGTAGCGTCGGAGGAATCTCCTGTGCATCCGGTGGTTCTGCTGGGCATGCGAGGAGCATCCCGGGTCCATGATCTACTGGAAAAAGTGTGGGCTGTGGGAGAGACCGAGCGCCGATGCCCTGATGAAGTCGGGGTGCCGGCGTCGGTTGTCCAGACCTACAGCCGCACAGTCAAAGGACCTATGGTCACTGAAGGAGAAGAGGAACTTATCTTATTTGAATTTGCCCAGGAGGAGGAGGAGCCTGCAGTTCAAGAAGGTAAACCTCAAAAAGTGGCTATGGAATCTGGATTGGACTCAGTATTTACTGTTTTGGAAGGGATTGCTTTTCAAACAGATAATATGTCAAAACAAATGTCAACTCAAATGACCCAAGGATTTATGGAGGTGAAAACAAAAATAAATACTTAGTGTGAAGAAATGTCAACTATGAAACAAGAAATGACTGTAGTTAAGTGATATTGACAGATGCATAAAATCTGTTGATATTGTACAAGATAACATAAAAAAAAATTGAAACACCCTTTTCTGAATGTCAAAATCAGGTGGAATGCATTAAAGAAAAAGTGGAAAAATAGAATGTTCTTTTGTAGATTGGGGGATTCAAAGAAGGGATTTATTGATGAAGATTGATTCATTGGAAAATCAAAGCCGGAGAATTAACGTGAAAATAGTTGGTTTTCCAGAGGACTTTGAAGGTTCTGATCCAATAAAATTTTTTAAAGATTGGATCCCAGAGGTACTAGGTAAAGTGCTTTTTCCTGAAGGTTTGGAACTGGATCGGGCTCATAGAGCATTGAGGAAAAAACCACTTCCAGGACAAACATATCAGAAATGATTCTATGAATCGCGGTACAGAAAGCACAACAGAGTCAAACCCCGTTGATGATTCAAAATAATAGTTTTTTTAATGCCAATTTGAGTTAAGAGGTTATTAGAAGAAGGTGGGAATTTATTTCAGCTAAAGAATTTTTATGGTGAAAGGACTATAAGTTTGCTTTTCATTATCCTGCAATTTTGAAGGTTTTTTACGGAAACTTTCAATCTTAATTTTTTTAGTAGATCACGATGCCTTGGTTTTTGCTAATTCATTGCCAGAATTGCGAAGAAATGGGCGGTCTTCACCATCCTAAGAGGACGGTAAATGGAAATGGGAATGGGTATGGAAAGAATGGTAAAAATGGAAAGAAAGAAGAACTGGCATGAAGTCTTCTTGACATTGAAGATCTGGAACAATCATTGGGCGTGAAATCATTGGGTTGAATATATTTACTATATTTGATTGTTTTTAATTACATAATGAATGTATATCTAGCTGGGGGGGGAATGGTGGATGACACTAAAAGCTTTGACTGTCATCTGCCACTAGTGGGCTTACCACACCCAGATTTTTAGGGTGTTACTACTTTTGGGTGTATTTTTTGGGGGGGGTTTAAATTTTTTTTTAACTGAGGGCTGGGTTTTTTTGTGTTTTTGAAGGATTATAAAGAGGAGAATTATTTTATTGAGTGTAAATATATTCATAGTTAGTAAAAATGTCTACTTTGAATTTTGCAACTTTTAACGTTCAGGGATTAAATAATACAATTAAGCGAAAGTGGGTATTGGCTTATATTAAAAAATGAAAATTGACATGGCCTTTTTACAAGAAACACATTTGACTGAAAAGGAACATTTGAAATTGAAAAGTGATTGGGTTGGACGTGTGTTTTTTTCTTCTTTTAATTCTAAGGCAAGAGGAGTACCAATTTTGATTCATAAAAAATTATCATTTGAATTGGAATCTTCAGAGGGAAATCTAGGTAGAGTTTTATAGGTGAATTGCAAAATTTTTGCTGAATCTTGGACTTTGCGTAATCCTTATGCACCTAATATAGAAGATGAGTGGTTTATTTCAGAAGCTTTTTTTATTGTTTACTCAAGCTATTGAAAATATTTTAGTTGGTGGAGATTTTAATTGTGTTTTGGAACCTTTATTGGATAGAAATCTGAAGAGTATATGGAAATACATATTAAAGCATTGATGAAAGATTTAAATCTGGTCGATGTTTGGAGGAAGGTTAATCCTACAGAGAAAGATTTTTGTTTCATTCATCACGACATAGTTAGTTTTCTAGGATTAATTTTTTTTTGGTATCAGCACACCTACAGGGTAGAGCACTGCAAGTTGAATATAAAAGTAGAGTTCTATCAGACCATTCATTATTACTTTTTTCTTGTGAAAGTTCCGAAGTGGTACGTTCGTCGTATAGATGGAGGTTTAATGCAATTGTTACTTTTGACTGAGAATATTAATTTTGTAGTGAGGGATGTGTTAAAAGCTTATTTGAGGGGACAGGTTATTAGTTATTCTACGAAAGTTAAGAAACAACATATGGCAGAAAGTTTAAAGTTGGAAAACCAGATTGCTGAGTTAGAGAAAGATTTTTAGAAGGATGTGACCGAAGATAAAATAAAGCTGCATTAGCGAAATTGAAATTACGTTATAATACTTTACAAACTTATCAGTTCAAGTATTTAATTAATTGAACTAAACAATGCTATTATGAGTTGGGAGAAAGAGCTCATAAGGTTCTTGCTTGGCAAATGAAAGCTGAACAGACATCTCGGATTATTAATGCTGTTAAAAAGAATTCAATAATTACTTATAAGCCTCAGGAAATTAATGATCAGATTTATTCATTCTATCAAAAATAATATACTTATGAGGGGAAGCAGGATAATGGTTCTATTGGATCTTATTTATTTAAATTAACATTGCCGGTACTAGATAAGAAAGATATTCATGAATTGGAATCTCCATTTACAGATTTTGAAATTAAGGAAGCTATACAGGAAATGCCAAATGGAAAGTCCCCAGGGGATGATGGAATTCCTGCAGTATTTTATAAATTTTTTTATGATGATTTATCTAATGTATTTGGAGATGTGTTAAAACAAATTACTGAAAAACAGAAGTTGCTGGAATCTTGTTCAAATGCTTTAATAACTGTTATTCCAAAAAAAGATAGAGTTCCATTAAAAGTGTCTTCATATAGACCTATTTCTTTATTAAATGTAGATTATAAAATTATAGACAAGGTATTAGCTAATAGACTTGCTACATACTTACCTAAGTTGATACATACTGATCAAACAGGTTTTATTAAGAACAGAAATGCATCAGATAATATTCTTCGATTAATTACTTTGGTCAATGCATTCCGAAAGCAGCCTAACCAACCTTACACTAGATGCAGAAAAGACTTTTGATAGGGTTGAGTGAGATTTTTTATTTAAGGTATTATAAAAGTTTAAATTTGGCCCTTTTTTAATTGGTTGGGTTAAAGCTTTATATACGAACCCGATTGCTAGGATGGGGACAAATGTTCAGATTTCTTTACCTTTAAGTTGACTCATTCATCTTGGCAGGGCTGTCCATTGTCACCAGCCTTATATGCGTTGGCTATTGAACCATTAGCTCAGACTATTAGGCAAAATGATGAAATTAGAGGGATGAAGGCTATGAATGAAGAATATAAGATCAATTTATTGCAGATGATGTATTGATATATTTGACAGAACCGGAACGGTCGTTGAAGCAGTTACAAGAGTATTTGTCGAAATTTGGAGAACTGTCAGGATATAAAGTTAATTGGGATGAAAGTGAAATTTTACCAGTTGGAATAGGAGATTATTCAGAATTTAAAAATATTACAAAATTAAGATGGACAAATAAAATTAAATATTTAGGTGTGCTTGTAGATGTTAATTATCAGTCATTGTATCAGTTAAATTATGTGCCTATATTAAAATGGATTAAAGCAGATTTGATTAAGTTGAAAGATCTTCCATTGACTTTGATTGGTAGGGTCAATTAAAATGAATATTTTTCCCAAATTCAATATTTATTTCAGTCAATACCTTGTTTACTTTCAAAAGGTTTTTTTCAAGATTTAAATAAGGTAGTGCAGGAGTTTTTATGGAAAGGTAAATTAGCTCGAGTGGCATTGTATAAACTTACATGGAAATATGTGTTAGGTGGATTTCAGTTACCACATTTTCAAAATTATTATGAAGTGGCCCAGTTGAAGTATATTAGCAGGTTGATGGATCTAGATCAACCTCCTAGCTGGGCTAAGGTGGAAATGGCATGCATTTCTGAGGTTCAGGTACATGAATTTATATTTCATTGGAACTTGAATTTGTTACAGGAATATAATATGCCAGTATTGAAACATTTGTTAAAGATCTGGATTTTTAAAAAAGTAGGATTTTGGGATCAAAAGATAAATTATCAATTTTAACTCCATTGTATAATAACCAACTTATTTCTTTTTCAATGTTTAATAATTATTTAAAGAGTTGGGATTTTAAGGGTATAAAGGCAATACAGGGTTGTTTTGAAGAGGGACAACTTCTTTCTTTTAATCATTTGAGAGAGAGATTTAATATATCTGTAAATTCTTTGTTTGTGTATTACCAAATTAGAGCCTTGGTAAAGGATAATTATGGTAGAGAGGTGAATTTACCTACTTTGTTGAGATTTGAGTTGTTGATTTCCTCTGTACCAAAGAAGGGTTATATTTCAGTTATGTACAATTTGTTACAAGATAATATGGATAAACCGGATTGGGATAAATCTAAACTTAAATGGGAGAGTGATTTAGTGTTTATTTTTCCTGAAGATGATTGGGCGGATATGTGTCAGGACAATGTAATTAAATTGACTAATGTAAGATATGGAATGGTTAATTATAATTTTTTTACATCAATTATATTTGACTCCGGAGAAACTAAAAAATATGGATTTACTAATTCAGACTTATGTTTTAGATGTGATTCATGTATTGGAACTTTGCTGTTTGAACTTGTGTTAAAGTTCAAAGTGATTTTGGAAAAATTGTATAACTTTACATTACCATTAGACCCAACAATTTTCTTGCTGGGTAATTTGATTTTGTTGAGGGGATTAGGTTTGCATAAAATTCTAATTGCTTTTGTACATTTGGTGTTATCAGTAGGGCGTAAATGTGTTGTGAGTATTTGGAAAGACAATACAGAGATTAATATACACGTTGACATAATAAATTGAAAATTTGTATTGTTATGGAAAAAATTACCTATAATTTACATGATAATTATTCTTTTTTGTTAGCAAATGGTCTCCGTATTTGGAATATATGCATTTAAATATACTTTGAATTGTTCTTAACATTTATAATTTTTTTTGTATGTAATTTATATTTTTAGCTCCCCTTAAGGGAGCTGGCAGAAGAGGTGGCAGGATGGGTCTGGGTTTTTTTAATTTTATTTTTTTGTCTTTTTTGTCTTTTATATAGATTAGTAAAATAAATTTTTGATGATTATTGGACTGTATGTTATGTTTTTTCTATCTTTAAATAAAGTTTGAAAAAATATCTGCCTCAGGAATTTGCTGAAAAGCAGGAATCTGAGATTGAGCAAAATGTCCAACTTGTAAATATCTAAACAAATGTGTATCTGGTAAGTTAAATTTTGCCACAAATTGTTCAAAAGAAGCAAAAATATTATGACTAAAAAGGTCCTTGAAATGTTTAATACCAAATCTATGCCAATCATTAAAAACTGTGCTCTGCAAAGGAGGTTAAAAAAAGGTGATTAGATATAATGGGACTGGCAAGGGTAAAATTCTGAAATCCAAAACACCTTCTATATTGCATCCATATTCTCTAAGTATGTTTAATTATTGGATTATTAGTTATTTTATATAAAAGGAGGTTAACAGGACCCTAAAATTGCTAACAAATTAGTATTCCTTGTATTAGTATTCTTCAATTCCATTTCTATCCATGAAGGACAGTCAACCAAATCATCCAAATGTAACAAAAGAATTAACTTATGTGTAGGGACTACCCTATTGTATAATCTAAAATTGGGAAGATTGGGAATGTTTCCCCTGCCATATGTAAGAAGATATAAATGAATCAAGTGAGGTAAAAAAAATTAGGAATAAAAATGGATATAGATGAAAAAGGTACAAAAATTTAGGTAAGATGTTCATTTTAATAGAATTAATACTGTAACAATATTAATATTTGTGTAGAATTTATAAGATTTAGAGTAGGTCACATACATTCACACATTTTAAAACAGATCTTATTTGAAAGACTGAAGAATTCACATTGCAGGATCTCTGGAGAATGTAAGCACCTTTCACAAGTAGGTGTTAATTGAACTAACATCATAAAATACTTGACCATTGTCTTGCTGGAGTCATGCTGTCTATCAGTACCCTTTCTGCAAAGTGCTCATAGAAAGGTCACTCCTGGATTTTGTTTATCTAACAACAGATGGGAGCAGAAGAAAGAACTCCTGTTGTTTTGCTCAGGAAAGTGGGGTTTTGCAAGGCATGAGTCACATGCTCTCTTTGGCATTTCAGTTGGAAGAGAGAGAGTTAACAGCTCAGTCAGTGTGTGGGACACTGACAAGTAACTGAAAAGTGCAATCCACGGAAAACTGTTTGAAACTGATGAAAGCAAGTTCCAGAGCAGTAGATGGCTGTGTGAGAGATGGGAAAATTGACCTAAAATTATGAACATGGAAGAAACTAAAGTTCATCAGTAAAATGGCTGTAACCAGTTCAAACAGGATAAGCTTGGGGCTTAGGATGCAGGAAAGCAGAGTCAGCATGATTAACATAAGAATCTTCTAGTCTTTGTGACAAGACCATAGGACTAAGATAAGGAATGGTAAGGTACAATAGAATGTAGGAAGTTGAGGTAGTCTGGATCAGATAAGGGTCTCCTAGCCCTGGACAGAAGTACCAAGTCATACATTTCTAATTAGCTAACCATACACAGATTTATACATATGAAATTAGCCAACCCTAGATAGAATGAGTCAACTCTGCATATCAAGAGACTGTAGCCCCGAGAATCAGGAAGGTGTGAATAAGGACAATGACATGAAGGGACACCGACAGGATACCCCCCCGGTTCTCCAAGTATACTGAAATTGCACGTAGGCAGGCAGGATTGCCTAATGCCAAACCTCTCCAGCAGGAGGCAGAAGAATGTAAGGGGGAGGGTATTCCTACACTGAAATCAACTGTATAAAAGTTGGGTGAGCCCCAGTGTGTGTGTGTATTCCCAGGGTAAGGGGAAGCACCCAACTTTGCATTGTTGTAGTAATAAATGTTCTTTGTTCTCAATTTTTGTCTCGAGCAATTTCTTTAAAGGTACTTTAATTTCTAACAAATGGGGGCTCGTCCGGGATCACACTCCCTCCACTGACAGAGTACCCCGACGACGAGAGTAGGTGCACCCCGGCTGATTCAGCTGGACTCACGGGCGACGGGTGGCTGGTCAGTGGAAGAAGCGAGTGATATCCGAGAAGAGGCATTGAGAACAAACGGCGGAAGGACGCGCGCTAGAGCAGTACTGCCAGAACTCGGTAAGAGTATTTTACTTGTTCCTAAGCATGGGAATAGCGGGCAGTAGAGATGAGAGTCCTGACACAGGACGTGACCACCAGATAGCTACGTACAGCCCGCTTGGGTTGATGTTATCTGAGTGGGGCACAGGAAAGACCCGTGGTAAAGAGAAACTGACGACGGTCAGGTATTTTACTTGTTTCTAAGCATGGGAATAACGGGCAGTAAAGAAGAGAGTCCTGACACAGGACGTGACCACCAGATAGCTACGTACAGCCCGCTTGGGTTGATGTTATCTGAGTGGGGCACAGGAAAGACCCGTGGTAAAGACAAACTGACAATGGTCAGGTATTGTTGTATTGAATGGGTTAAATACCCGGTTAAAGGGAGCTCCGTGTACTGGCCAAAATTCGGATCCGAGGATGAATGGATGTGTAAAGCTTTGAACCTATGGCTCTATCAAAACCAGAAAGACAATGTTGAGAGCAGGGAATATGCAGCCTGCTGGCTCAAGGATCCATTGAACAGCTGGTTTTGAATGAGAAAGAATTCAGGGATAAGAGAGAGGAGGAACCTTTTGTCCCTGAATCACAGGGTTGGGATGTGTTACATTCCCTCCCTCCACCTTATGTTCCTCCTATGCCGGCTCCTATCTTTCCTTCCCCTCCTATGACCTACCCTTCTGCACCTTCCCCACCTCCCCCACCACTAGAGAAGAGAGAAGAGAGCAGGAGTGGTATGATAACTTGCTCACAAAGCACTCGATTACCACCTCTGTTGACAGGAGAGAGAGGTAACTTTAATTCAGAACAGCGTGAGACTCCTCAGGAAGAAAGGGCAGAACCCTTTGATTCATTTCCCAGGGAGCAGGAACCCAGACCTAATAAGCTAAGAAACCAATTGGATGAGACCACTGCGGGAAGTTCCCATGGGAGAGGGTCTCGGTTTCGTAAATGTGCCCCTGACCAGTACTGAAGTGTGTAACTTTAAGAAAGAACTGACCTCCCTGATAGAAGATCCCCAGGGATGTGCCGAACAGTTAGACCAATTTTTGGGACCAAATATATATACAATATGGGGGTCTCGACATAGAATCCCCAGCAGGGGAACAATTGGTACTAACAGGTTTTGTTACCAACTCAGCCCCAGACATTAGGAGAAAATTACAAAAGACAGAAAATTGGCATGAGCAGGGAATAACCCAGCTTCTACAGATCACACAAAAAGCATTTGTCCAGACATCTGAGGATAAGCAGAAAGCAAAGGCTAACATTTTGATGCAAGCAGTTAAAGTAATAGTAGATGAGTAACATGGAAAAAGGCAGGGACTGTGTGCCAGCTCCTGAATGTTGGGAGAAGTGCAGGGAGTGGGAGAGTAGAGACCAGAGATAATTTCATAAATCACGACTTCCCACTTCAGTCACTGACCATTATTGATTAAAATTCATGCTAAAATTTAAATGTCATAAAGGATCGTTTATCAATACTGTAGAATGAGCGAATTTAACTACCAGTTAATTCCAATTTATGAAATAAATTGTATTCAAATGTGATTTTGCACAGGGAGTACCTGAGAGTTGTGATGTTATAACATTTGCAGGGAGAAATGTTTGCGCAAATAGGGTGAGTTCTACACGTCTTATTTTAAGTGTATGTAAGATAAAGAAAGGATCTGATGTATAAAGTGGCTGGTTCAGCCAGTTGAAGCAGGAGTGTGCATGTCCCTTTAAGTGCACTGTGGCACTTGAAATTGAGGCTTCAGGCTCTTGTCTTGCAGTTAGAGGTATGGAGCCCTATCAACACATTTAATACATTTCTTCTACACATTCAGCAGTCAAGTTCCGTGAGTTTAAAGATCACCCACCTCTGGAGAATAAAGATACCTCTGGGGATTCCTATGGGGATTCCTATAAGTTTAATCATTTCTCTGGTGCATTTTCCTCTGGAGTGAAATTAATGCCTCAGCACAATTTCTCTGTATTGCCGCTGTTATTTAATTCATGATAACTTTCCCCATTCATCAGGTTTATATTTAAATCCGGTAGTGCGGAAGTTACATTGTAAATGATCACGGAGGTAAACCCTGCGCAAGTGGATTCAGCTTAATGGAGAAATAAACCTGCGAACTGGTCTATGGTGCTGTGTGAGTACTGCAATAGGTGGAATATGATTTAAATTGGTGGCATCGTTCAGAACAATTGGGTGCATAAGAATAATAATATCATTAAGAACTCACAGATCTTGTACCGGATGCTATTCAGTACATCTTGACTTAAGGACTGGAGAAATTGGCATGTTAGAATGAGATTGGCATGGCACCAATATTTCTTGATTCAATAATGACTCCACAAGCTCCAGGATTCATGCAGCAGAACTTTTAAGTGGAATATAATAGAAACTAGCCTGTACTTAAATTATTGTGTGTGCAATCTTCATAAGAACATCTTTTAACTTTTTTTGGTGCCTGTTTTACAGACTGTTTTAAATAAGGCCAGCTCCTGTGAGCTGTGGCACAAGGCATTTTACTTAAGGCAGAACTAAAGGTTGAATATGTTTCAAGTTCTCTTGCAGGGGCTCTTGTGCTGCAATGTCTGTTATGTACTCACTCTAACAAATTGGAGGGTTGTGCCCCATACAGACAAGCAGCTCCAACTGCATTTTAATAAGGTCTAACATATTCAAAACCCATGCAAATATGGTTTGTGTTTCATTTTACAATTTTTACACTAACACAAAGGAAAGTCAGATTGTTACAAAGTGCCGTAATTTAACATTTTTTTTCGTTTCTTTAATGGTTTATTCAGTTATTGTTGTATTTTATTGCTGTTTTCAATGAGCTTTACATTTATTGTGCTTTATTCAGTTATTGTTGTATTTTATTGCTGTTTTCAATGAGCTTTACATTTATTGTGGTTTATTCAGTTATTGTTGTATTTTATTGCTGTTTTCAATGAGCTTTACATTTTTTGTGGTTTATTCAGTTATTGTTGTATTTTATTGCTGTTTTCAATGAGCTTTACATTTATTGTTGTTTATTCAGTTATTGTTATATTTTATTGCTGCTTTCAATGGGTTTTACTTTCATTGTTGTTTTACTCATTTTTTGGAATATTGTTCGTTAATGTTTTAAGTCCCCCTGGAATAGGGGCAGCAGAGGTTACAATTGTGCTCCTTTAGAATGTAGACAGGGCATAGATTTAATGTATAGTCATAGTGGGATACAAGGGATTCCAATACGGACCAGGGGAACTGAACAGCTTTAGTGGAGTACATTTAATTTGTATCTTAGCCTACACAGGTATTAGAGACAAGAGTTTTGAGGCGATAGCACAAAGGACATGGTGGGACAAAGACAGACAGAATGGTAGTCAGGATTGTACATGTAGCAGAGAGAGAGAGAGTTGACACATATGCTAATGTACACAGACAGGCTGCAACTCACAAGTTCAATGATACATATGCTAATGTTAGCAGACAAGCTGCAACACACAGTTAAATCACAAGAAACAATCCCCTCCCCAGCTTGGTCACTTTTCATCACCCCGTGAAGGGGAGCACCAGTTACCAACAACGTGAGCTGCTTGACACTTTAATATCAGGCTCCAAACAGCCTTCGGAGATCGGTGGCCCTAGGGTTCGGGGCTGAAGAGGACATCAGATACTAGCCACAATTCAACAGAACCGCCTGACTACTGCTACTCGTTCGCTGCTGAAGGCAGCGCTTCTCACAGACTGCTACTCGTTCGCTGCTGAAGGCAGCGTCTCTCACAGACTTCGTCAGGACAACGCTTACAAAAGTCGGGTGGTTCAAAGACACTGCTTCAATGTTTCAACGTGTGGGCTGGACTAGACTCTTTACTGAGAACTGGAGCCTGACTCGCAACCCTAATAAGCAGCTGGACTCGCTACTCTGACCTTCATGGTGCTCCCCTACCTAAAGACTTTACACAGACATTACAATTCAGTTATTGACCAGCTGGGTAAAACTACACCTTACACTTGAAAGATCAGTATTACTGATCTAAAAGAAAAGTGAGGAGGGGGGGGGGGGATCAGTCACACTGACACTAGTAACCAAAGATCAGTAACACTGATCATGGTGAAAGATCAGTATTACTGATCTAAAAGAAAAGTGAGGATTGTGAGAGATGGGAAAATTGACCTAAAATTATGAACATGGAAGAAACTAAAGTTCATCAGTAAAATGGCTGTAACCAGTTCAAACAGGATAAGCTTGGGGCTTAGGATGCAGGAAAGCAGAGTCAGCATGATTAACATAAGAATCTTCTAGTCTTTGTGACAAGACCATAGGACTAAGATAAGGAATGGTAAGGTACAATAGAATGTAGGAAGTTGAGGTAGTCTGGATCAGATAAGGGTCTCCTAGCCCTGGACAGAAGTACCAAGTCATACATTTCTAATTAGCTAACCATACACAGATTTATACATATGAAATTAGCCAACCCTAGATAGAATGAGTCAACTCTGCATATCAAGAGACTGTAGCCCCGAGAATCAGGAAGGTGTGAATAAGGACAATGACATGAAGGGACACCGACAGGATACCCCCCCTGGTTCTCCAAGTATACTGAAATTGCACGTAGGCAGGCAGGATTGCCTAATGCCAAACCTCTCCAGCAGGAGGCAGAAGAATGTAAGGGGGAGGGTATTCCTACACTGAAATCAACTGTATAAAAGTTGGGTGAGCCCCAGTGTGTGTGTGTATTCCCAGGGTAAGGGGAAGCACCCAACTTTGCATTGTTGTAGTAATAAATGTTCTTTGTTCTCAATTTTTGTCTCGAGCAATTTCTTTAAAGGTACTTTAATTTCTAACAGCTGGAAGTGCTATCTGTCTGATGTTTCTCTTAAAATAGAGGAAGGAATGGAACTCTGTGGTAGCTTGAAGAAAGAGGTTACCATCTGGAAGACCCTGATGGGGCAAGTTTCATCAGCGAGACCCTGAGGTGACTAGTGATGGTACCTCAGTTGTGGAAATCCTTGAGCAACAAATATCTCTCTCTGAAAACCCTACAAGAACCTTCCTGAGCGGTAAACATTTACCTTTCAAGCACGAAGCCTGATGAAATTTATACATGTTAAATTCTGTGCACAGTATAAGAATTGTCTGTATCCAGAGAACTTGGAAGAAAGAGAAATGAGATTGAACTGTGAACCAAAGAACTTTTCTTAAATCCACACACACACACACACACAAACACACACAAACACACACACACACACACACACACCACACGCACACACACACACACACACACACACACACACACACACACACACACACACACACACACACACACACACACACACATTACATACACGTGCACTTAGAATTAGAAGGGGGTTAATTTGGGATAGTTAAGTGTAGAGTTAAGTTAATGTTTGATTCTATTTTCATGTTTGAAGTTGATTAAAAATAACTTTTGTTTTGAAAGCCACTTGTCTTGGTGAATGTCTATTGCTGCTGGGTTTTGGGGTCCTTTGAACTCGTAAAAATACAACCAACCATCAAGAGCCATCTCGATAAAGATAATTTAAGCTAAAAAAGATGTTTGTAGCTGCTAGTGATTGTAATACCAAAATAGGTAAATTGGCTTTCTACAATCTTAAAAGGAAAATTAACATAACTTGATATAGAACCATTCAAAGGTAAAAAAAAAGTTCACTTTTATATAGATTCAACTTATACCCAGAAAATTGACTAATATTAGAGAATAGAGCTAATATACAATACAACTCCAATTATCCAAAACGGTCGGGACCAGGCCCAATATATCCACCAGGACAAAATCTAAGAGTGAGAGAGAAACTTTCCAAAAAGTCTGGGGAAATATTTCTTGAACTTCTGAAACGTTGATTTCTCTGGTTTTTGGATGACGTAGCAGAAGCAAGGACATCGGGCTCCCAGCAGGAGCGGGGACCTTGGGCTCCCGGCAGGTGCAGGGAAGTTGGGCTCCCAGCAGGTGCAGAGAAGTTGGGCTCCCGGTAGGTGCAGGGAAGTTGGGCTCCCGGCAGGAGCAGGGACCTTGGGCTCCTGGCAGGTGCGTGGACCTCAGGCTCCCGGCAGGTACAGGGAATTTGGGCTCCCACCAGGATCAGGAAACTCAGGGTCCCAGCGAGTGCAGGGAGGTTGGGCTCCCAGCTGAAGTGGGGACCTCGGGCTCCCGAAAGTAGCAGGGATGTTCGGTCTCCCATCAGGAGTAGGGACCTCGGGCTCCCAGCTCCTGAGAGCAGCAGGGATGTTCGGTCTCCCAGCAGGAACAGGACCTCAGGATCCCAGCAGGAGCAGGGATTTCCATCAGAAAGCAAAATGTGACAGTGTCATTAAAGAACCTGTCACCCATACCTTGAAGTTCTTTTATCAAATGGGATTCTTTGTTGAGCTCGGGACTCAGGAGTTTGATATTGGGTGGGTGAGGTGAGAACAGTGGTGTTCCCCTTCAAATGCCCTGGCTGACATACCCTAGATACACCTATGATGTGAGGCACTGCCTCAAGAAGGCTGCCAACATCAGAAAGGACTCCCATCACCCTGCTCAGAACCTCTTCTCACTGCTAATTTTGGGAAGAAGGAACAGAAGTCTGAAGACCAGCACCTCTAATTCAAGAACAGTTTCTTTCCAACAGCTATCAGGCTCTTGAATCTCCCCTTGTTACACTAATCAGGAACGGCTCCAACTCCATAAAAGGACCATCTCCACCATTGCACAATCACTTTTATTTCTCAGAAAACTGTGAATATAATCTATCTCTCTCTCTTATATTTATTGTCTCTTTTTAATTCAAATTATGTATACTATTATCATCTTTTAGTGAAGTACCTGCTCGGCTGCAATAACTACAAATGTTGGTATGGCGCTACATTGTACAATGTATATGATAATAAAATTGTAATTGTTAATATTATCCTTCCACCCAGCTCCAAAGACAAAGGATTTAAAAAGGGTAACACCTCAGGAAGGATGCACTTACAAGCATGAGAAGACATCTGCTCTCCCGGAAGGCGGCGATGCCTCCGAGTATCCCAAGAACAAGTAGCACAGCAGACAAAGCTATGGCATAGATTGTCCCAATGAGGATCACGTTACTGATTGAGGTAAGGCCTCCTGGTCCTGTGGCGTAAAGCAACACTGAGCATGCTATGGCAACCAGGGCGCATCCACTCAGCTGCAACACAATAAAACACGTATGATCAGCCCAACCTGCAGTTCCAATGGACAAATTACTCGTTCAGTGAATGAATTGGAACTGTCTTAATTCTGAATCAAGTGGTTAATTTGCTGAGAGAGGGCAGTGATTCGACAGGGAACTGAAACTTTAACTTCATCTACAACATTTATTAAGTTGGCTCATAACAGTTTTGTCTTGAGGAAAGGGGGCAACATTTGAAATTTTCCAATTGCCAGGTATCATTCCTGTATCCATAGCTGCTTGGGAGATAAGGGCTAAGACCTCATAAAATTCCTTTCAATCTTCTCTCAACATCACAAGATGCCTTTCGTCTGGACCAGGAATATTGAATCACTTTTATGTCCAGCTCGCCTTTCCAGCCTTTCTGCGTCCTTTTATGTCCTCTTCAGTGTAAGGGCCCTTCCTACCTTCCAAGCTAAATGGTGTATTCTGCCTACTCATGTTCTATATCCTGCATCCCCTGCATGGCGACACGGACAATGGAGAGTATGAATCATGCCTGTTCGATGTTACTGAAATCTGGATGTTATTGGGGGAGGATTTAAACTCAGGGGAAATGGGAACCTGACTGGGGAAGCCAGAGGAGGAGGAACAAGTGAAAGGCAGGAACAAAAGAGAAGCAAAAGTGGAAGGAATTGAAGTCAAGGGTGAGAACTAAACAGGGCAGGGGATGGGATATCGTATAAGCTAATGCTACAGTAACTAAAGATATTAAAAAGTCAAGCTGGAGGCGTTGTTCTGCAGTGCGTGGAGAATTCACAATAAGGCCAAGAAAATAAACATGCAAATAGATGTAAATGCATGCACCATTCTGTGATTATAGAGACATAGCTGCAGGGTGGTCTGGAATGGGAACTGAGTGAGCAGAGGCATCCAATGTTTAGAGAAGAGGAAGGAGGTGGAGTGGTATTGTTAGAAAAGAGGAATCTCATGCAAAAGTAAGGGAGGCTGTCAGCTTCGGGGATCAGTATGGATGGAGTTAAGGAAGGAGTTAAAACACAGATGGGATGATATATAAAACCTCCAACAGTGGTGATTATTTATTAAATAGGATGTTACAGCACCCATGATAAAAGTGACTTTAAAAACAATACACACATATTGTTTTATAGATAGGTATATAGGGCTTAGCTGAAATGACCTCTCATTGTTCTGGAGTTGACCCTGCCAATGTGTGAGTGCTTCCTCCAACCAAAGTTCAGCTCCAACTCCTGCCCATTGAGATCTGGCTGTTCCACAGCACTAGCGGGGCTGCCTGAGTTTGGATATGGTATGGCTGGTGACCTTCGAAGAGTCCCCTTGTCTATAGGATCACTTGGCCTTGACTGGAGCAAACCACCTCCGCCGGAATCCTGTTCAGTTCCTGGGGAGTTATACTTACCTGGCACTGCACCTGAGATGATGTCCAACTCTCCCTAATGAACCAGACTGATGGTATTGGCTATCTGAGGGGCAGGCTACAGAATGAGTGCAAAGACAATGACTGTTGGTGAAACCACATACCACCTCAGCTTCATATTGCCAGCATTCATGTTAAGTGGTGCCATTCGTGGGGAGGCATGGTTGGCGTAGTGGTTAGCGCAGCGCCTTTACAATGCCAGCGATCGGGACCAGGGTTCGAATCCCGCACTGTCTGTATGGAGTTTGTACGTTCTCATCGTATCTGTGTGGGTTTTCCCTGGTCTCTCCAGTTTCCTCGAAACGTACCAAGGGAGTGGTTAATTGGGCAGCACTGACTCGTGGGCCGAAATGGCCTGTTACCGTGCTATATGTATAAATATAAATTTTAAATGTAAATGGTGCCATTCACCTTAAATGGCGACCATGGAAGATGGCCTCAATGCAAAGGCCAGACCCACTCCATGAGAACTCTTTGCAGTCATCCCTGCCCACACAGCCATGGGGAGTGATCACTCCTTCAGCTATGACCAAGCATGAGGTATGTGATGCAACCTCCTCCCGGTAGTTCTATCCTGCATGCCTTTCCCTGCTCCTCCTACTGCGATGGAAGATGAAGTCCCACCCCACGCCAAGCTTGCGTCACCTCTCCTTCAACAGTTGGAGTCTAACATGGGTGGCATGAGCGATGCCTGTGAGCCAGCATTCTGCCACCCTGAAGGGATTCCCTCTAAACAGAGCATCAGACATACACATAGACATAGAGCACAGTAACAGGCCTATCTGGCCCACAAGCTCATGCTGCCCAAATACCCCAATTAACCTACAACCTCTATATATTTTAAAAGGTGGGAGGAAACCAGAGCACCCAAAGGAAACCAATGGAGACACAAGGAGGACATACAGGCAGTGCTAGATTTAAAACCGTGTTGGTGGTGCTATAATAGAGTTGTGCTAACCAATGTGCTAATCTTGTTGCTGGGTCCACATCGTTCAGTCTTTGGTGAGCATGAGATATTGTTGCACCTGCGTTGGATGGAATGCAGCCAGGGAACACTAAAAGAGTGACAATTATATGATGCTCTGAGCTCTTATACTACAAGCTTTTGTTCAACAAATCTGTCCTTTAATGTTAACTAGACCAAGAGGCAGTGACTGGATGGGACTGGTAAATGGAGATTTTATTCTGACTCCGCAGTGCCCAGCCCCAGGACCTCCCTGAAACAAGGCATTTGCATTGCTTGTCCGTAAGGCAGATTTTCCCAGGAGTTCACTTACTGAAATCAGAACACTGAAGGTGATCGTTACATTCCTCATGCGTTCAAAGCGGCCCATCTTCACGGTCATTGGCTGCCGCCTTTAGTCACTGTGAATAACTTATAGACCTGTCAGAAAACCAAACAGAGAAATGATTAGCCAAGTATCACCCTCCATCCCCAGCCGTTGGTATACTTGTCCAAACCAACCTCCATCTCAACAACAAACACAAAAAGCTGGAACTTGGTCAGGTTGCATCTGGTGGAAGGGAAACAGTGAACCAACCATCCTGATGAAGGGTCTTATAATGACCTCCCACAGATGCAGGCTGACCTGCTGGGTGCTTCCAGTAGTTTTCTGTTTTTGCCTTCAGTTTTCAGCATCTGCAATTAGTTTGATTTTATCTTTGTCTGAACGCTGTCAACATAAAGCAGGCGATTTTCACTTTCTTGGCATAGCCTGGTTCAACTGCTCGCAGAGATGACCAGTGGCCGTTTGGAATGGTCTCCACCTTATAGACAAGCCACAGTGATGTAAAGGGGCAGGGGCTCTAGAAGGCAGGATCTGACCATGTGTGGCAGAGGTGGGGGGGCAGGGGGCTGTTGTTAGTGTTCCCTCTGAGCTGTACACGTGCACAAACCCTCCATGTACACGCACACACATGCACAAATGGGCGTACAGCGGATTCCTTTCTGCATGCGCACAGCTTAGAGGGAATGGTGCTGGCACAGTGGTCAATGTGCCAACACCCCCCATTGACCACAGGAAGGAGGCACTGCTCACCTTCACTCTTAAAACAAATGAACTCATGGGCCAGTAAATCATGGGAAGAATTTCTGGAGAAATGTAGCAGATCAGACAGCATCCATGGTAGAAATAGACAGTCAACATTTCAGGCCTAACCCTTCATCTAGATAAATTGAAACATTTTTAGTGTGAACCCTTCATCATGATTAATATAGAATAAGAAAATTTACACATTTAAACTATAAACTCCAATCTATTTGATTCCTGACATTCCTGCATCATCTACAAAGTGCACTGCAGTTACTTATCTGGATAAAAGATAAAGGTTCCTGACCCAACATGTTGACTGACCATTCCTACCCATGGATGCTGTCTGACCTGTTGAGGTCCTCTTGCAATTCTTTGCATGCTCAGGATTTCCAGCGTCTGCGTTTCTCGATGGATCTTGGGAATGCTGTCTGATTCCTGAGTCAAGGATCCTCCAAAGCACCCCTTCACATCCCACCCTTTACACAACCTGTGAACCACACACGGAAGCAGAAGCATAACTATTACAGGACTAGTGTGTAGACGCCTGGGGGATTAACATGACCAGAGCAGAGGATAGCAGATGGGGTATTTAACTTTGAGTGATCAATTAAATTTGGATTACAAATGCAATGGTGGTCATAAAGCCAGCAAATTGCCACAGAAACCCAGCTGGTTCACCAACAGGCTCAGGGGAGGAAATCTGTACTTTGTACTCCATCTGATACAAATAGTTCAGCAAGAGGCAGTTAAGGATAGACAATGAATCCTATAACCTGATGTTCACATTAAAAGTGAAGGCTGGTGATACAGTGGTTAAGTCACTAGACAAGTCATCCATTGTGGTTGTAGTTTAGTTAATGATCTGGACTTTGGTGAAAGACCGCAGCTGGTCTTTTTAAAATGATCCATCTGGTTAACTAACGTCCTTTGGCAAATGTCTAGGTCATATGAGGGTGAATCTAAAGTACCTCAACAAGTCTCTTCAGAGTACTACGCACCAGGTTAAGAAGGTCACTTATCAGCACTTTCTCAAGGGCAATTAGGGTTTGGTAACAGGAATGGCTATGACCTTGGACAATAATCCCAGCTCCTAGACATCACCATCAGCTGCTCCATCACATCGTGGCAGAGGTGAGATGTTCATTGATGATTGCATAATGTTTAGTTCTCAGCTCATCAGAAAATGAAATAGTCCACACGTACATTCAATGGAACATACAAACAAACAAACAAACACACACACACATTGGGAGGGAAAGGTTCCACCATTCAGTAAGGTCATGGTTAATCTGACTCAACTCCCATCTACCCCAGTAATCTTTAGTAAATCTGTAGACACCATGGTTGAAGTAGGAACACAGTGCTGGAGAAACTCAACAGGTCAAACAGTCTACTTTAGATAGAAAAGGTAAAAATACAGAACCAACGTTTCGGGCTTGAGCCTTGGCCTGCTGAGTTTCTCCAGCATTGTGCTTTTTCCCCAATAATCTTTTCCTCCCCTTGCTCATGAAGAATCCATTTACCTTTGCCTTAAATATATTCAAAGGTTCTGCATCTGCTGTCCTTTGTGGAAGAGTTGCAAAGCTCATGCCCTCAAAAGAAAATAATCTCTTCTATGTCTTAAATGCGCAACCCTTTCTTTTCAAACAAGGATTCTTTTTTACTGGATTTCCGCATGAGGAAACATCCTCTCCATATCTGCACCATCAAGACCTAGAAAGGAATTTCCGTGTTTCGGTCAAGTCCCATCTCAGCTCCAGTAAGTGCAAACCTGCCCTGTTAGACCTTTCATCAGACCACCCATTTATTCCAAAGTGTCAGTCTTTGTAATCCCATCTTCAGAAACATCTTCCCCTCCTCTGCCCTGCTTTCCACGATCACTCCCTCCAGGACTATCTCGTCCACTAATTCCTTCCCACCATTCTTCCCTCTGGCACTTTCCCATGTACCCACACCTCCTCCCTCACCACCAGTCAGGGCCCACTTCACTTGCGAATCTGTAGGATTCTACCGGATCCGGAGCTCCTAATGCTGCCTCCTCTACATCAGGGGGACTGGATGCAGACCTGGAGATTGTTTTGTTGAGCACCTCGGCTCTGTCTGCTGCTACGGCAAGGATCTCCAACCATTTTAATTCCACTCTCCATTGCCACACCAACCTCTCTGTCCATGGCCTCATGTACTGCCACGTTGAGGCCACATGTAAATTGAAGGAACACATTATAATCCAACTCGCATTCTCCAATCAAACGGCACCAATATCAGCGTCAATTCCCATTAAGCCCCACCCCTGTCTGTCTCCCTCCAACCCACTGACTCCCTTCCTTCAGCTCTCTCTCCCCTTCCCTTCTTTCAGAACATGTCTCAGCCTCATACCCCATCACCTCTCAGCTCCTTTCTTGTCTTCTCCCTCCAGCCCATATCCACCTATTAGCTGCCAGCTTGTTCTCCTCCCCCCAACCCCACCCTGCCCCCCACATTTATATTCGGCACACCTGAAGAAGGGCTCAGGCCTGAAATGCCTTTTGCTCTCCACAGATGCCAAGTTTTTCCAGCACTTTTGTGTAGTGTACTAGTCCCCAGCTTCTGCAGACGTCTTGTTTACCTGTCAGTTTACTAAACCTGAGAAGGACCAAGACACAAGGTGCAGGAAAACACCACCAGCTATAAGTTCACCTTCCATCTGTAACCTGCCTTGACTGGGAAATACGTCACAGGGTCTAAATCCTGGAACTTGCATGCCCTTCCAATGAATCCAGCAAACCTCAGCAAAGTGCTCCTCTCTTCTCCCCTGTCCAGCAGCCACACCGACTGGGATGAGAGTGCTCTGAACGCTGTGCTGTGGCAATGTGGGCCAGTGAGATAGAAGAAGGGTCGCTCATGCAGGGAGTGGAAGTGCAGATGGGCAGACAGAATCAGAACGGTCTCTGCAACTAGTCAATGCCTCGAGCTCCTCGTCAGATCCATTTACAGTGGGTTGGAGTGCAGCGAGACATACGGTCAGCAAGCAGAGGTCTGGCGCCCTGCAGCCACACACTGGGGAGCATGCTCACCTGGGTGGATAGCAGCAGTGCACCCTCCTGGCTGCACCACCAGCAGTGTGAGCCCCTGGCCACCAGCATCCCCTTCATTTGGCAGAGAATGGGAGAAGCTATTCATTAAAGGCTGTGCTCCCTTCTCCTGAAATGACAGAGCTCACTTATGCTGGAATGTTTCACTGACGGTTTCAACTGTGAATTGCTGGGGTTTCATATTGAATGCATGGAGTGATGACAAGTTAATGACATGGAGGGCCTGTAATATGGCACTTTCAAGGATCTTACAACAGCAACACAAGCAATGGATTCCCGACCACACAGTGGAATTACGACACTAAATCTGTTTACCTAACCTGTGGCTGGAGCAGAGGCTCTGCATCCTCAACCTGCTTTGCTCTGAACCAATTCAGTTGCTCCACATAAATGGGAATTATCATCCAGAGCACTGCCCACTGAAGAGGCAGCTCGAAAGCCTATTCAATTTTTACTCCTTCTGGAGTTTAAATTAACAAGCCGGTGAAGAAGGATTGAAGGGCATGTGATAGTACAGATTCTATCACCAATGTGTATATGTACAGATGGTAGTGTAGGATGACTGTGATTGGCTGGGAGTGTAGTCACACCTACTGGCAGGTCTTAAAGGATTGCTCCTAGCTAGACCAGGTCATTCTGGACTGGTCGACCTACTTGTGATATGCTCTAGTCTTCTAGTTAATAAAAGCCTTGGTTTGGATCAACAAGTCTTTGGTTCTTTCGACGCGCTCTACAGGGTGGCCAATTAGAACAGAGATGCGGGGGAATTTCTTGAACCAGAGGGTGGTAAATCTGTGGAATTTGTTGCCACAGGCGGTAGTGGAAGTCGGGTCATGGAGGATATTTAAGGTTGAGTTCTTGATTAGCCAGGGCATCAAAAGTTATGGGCGATGGAGCTGAGTGGGAAAATGGTGGGGTAAACTCAATGGGCTGAACAGCCTGTTTCTGATCCTATGTCTTGTGGTCCTTATGAATTATTATCTTTCTTAGCTAGGGCATTAAAATGTCAGACCAGGAAGGAAGTTGGTCAAGCTACTCTGAGCACCACACTAGAGGGAGGAGTGGTAGCACTGGAGTGAGACCAGGTGAAAGTTGCCTGGTACGAAGCGTTTCAGCAATGAGGAGAGGTGAGACAGGCTGGGTCTGGAATGGGCCGAATAGATAGGACGTGGAGAGGATGTTTCCAGTTGTGGTAGAGTCTCGGACCAACGGGAACAGCCTCAGAATAAAAAGAGATGAGAGATTTCTTAAGCCAGAGAGTAATGAATCAGTGGAATTCATCCTCATGGACAGCAATGGAGGCCAAGTCAGGGGGTAATTTACAGTGGTAACTGATTGGTTCTTGATTAGTAAGGGTGTCAAAGGTTACAGGGAGAAGGGAGGAGAAATACATCAGCCATGGTGGAACAGAGTCAACAGGCCAAAGGACCTATTCTGCTCCTACATCCTATGGAATAGAGGAGGCTGAAGGGAACCTCACAGAGGCATTTGAAATTATGGGGGACACTGTTGGAGGAATTGTGGCCTCCCTGCCTGTCTGGAATATGTGTATTGTGGATTGTCACGTGTCCTCCCTGTCTGAAACTTATTTGGAAGTCACATCACCTGTCAATCAATGCTGGATTCTAGCCACCCATTGGTTCACATCTTGCCATTAGCTAATTTAAATCTCCTGGGTTCATTATTGGCTAGCAGCACAGATTAACGCCAACACTTATCACATTCATTCGCAGGTAAGGTGTGCACTACTGTGAACCTGAGTCGTATTATTGCGGTAGATCAATTCTTGCAGAGAGCCGCTCCTCCATTGGTAAGGGAACTGGGTGTGTGTCAGAGTACCTGTATCAAGTGTGCGAGCTTGTCGAATATAGATTCACTATTGTTGGAGTCCAACTTCAGTCCAAGGTGAATGTCTTTATCATTGTTTATATGAAATAGTAATCGATTACCGTTTAACATTCTCCCCTGTTGATTAAAGTTACGTGTGACTGCCACACTTGTGACCAGACTCATCTCTCTGTGAACCCACTGAGCCTGATACTCTTCCGAGCATGACAGACACATATAAGGTGGATGGTGGGAAGCTTATTCTTACAACCAAAGCTTTATGAAAGCTATAGTTCAACAATAAGGAATAGGATGTAGAGGGGAACTATGGTTGGGATCTTTTTTATTCTGGATTTTGCGATGCACAGTTCTGACAGGGTGGTGGCAGCAGGTACTTTCCCAACATTTAACAAGTATATGGACAAACCAAAGCAGACAAGGCAACCAGCTAAGAGCTAGTAATTGGACTGAGTTAGAAGGGGTTCTCAAAGGGCTGCATAGACATAGTGGGCCAAAGAGCATGACTTAATGACTATGAGTCTAAATATATATTTATATATATATATATATATATATATATATATATATCTATATATATTTATAGTTTACCTTATTGTCTACAAACAGCTATCACGTGCATCCATCTTGCTATGGCTGTTACGTTGTTCATTTGGGGATTATCTATAGCACTTAAAAGAATGCAAAATGATTAGTAGCTGGTGAACACTCTCACAATAATACTGATGGTTAGATTTTAAGGTAAGATTCAATGTGCTGCCCTATTTGGCTACACGATGCCCAGGGTTCTATAATTTGGAATTTTTCCAATGAAAGGTAAGTGGTGACCGATCCCACTGCATTGAGTTTGCACTTGGCTTATCAGAATAACTTGGATTTAATTATTTCTACTTGTCTTTGAGTGTGTTGTACAGCAATAGTTGTCCCCTGAGTTGAGATAACAAGGGATAAGGAAAGTAAACAAGTCGCCTTCCACCTTCCCCCTCCAAACTCCACAAGGTCCCACCTTGTACAACAAGGGTCCAATGATCACTTCAAATGTTTAAAACTCAGTTCCTGTGGGTTAAACAGATCATCAGACCATTAGAATAGTTGCAGGCTTCTGTTTGTTTTAGTGAGTTACTTTGGGGGTTGGAACAGGGTGTGAACATGCACAGATTTCATAGTAACATTTTGAGCCTCCTCAATCCAAGCTGTAAACAGAGTTAATGCTCTCAACTAAAGACTATAGCAATGGATTATTTACCTAAGGAAAAGACATCTGGTGAGGAGAAGTTATATGTTTATGACTCATGATTTGGGGAAATTGAAACTGAAATCAGTATGGATCAAGCAAGTCAAGTGATTGACACACTTGAAGAAGCAGCATTCAGTATCTGAAAAGTCAGGAAGTAACTTTGTGTGGGATGGACACTGCTATTGTTTTCTCCTTGTCGGGCGAAATAGTGATCAAATAGTGACATTCCAGTATTTGGATCATGATTATTCTCATGGTCATTTCATTTAACCCTTGCTTGGGTTCATGGAAACATTGTGGAAGTCACAAGTTTTGTTTCCCCTACACAAGGAAAAGGGGAGTTGTGACAATCATTCGTATGAAAGAACATTTCTCTGGAAGCAACTCGATAAGGATTCATGAGTTTTGAGAAGTATGATGACTCAGTGTCCTACTTTATAATGACTTCTGAACATCAGTGGAAAGGTTTTGAGTTTCAATGCAGGATTACAAAGACTGAACTTTGAATCAACTTTTCAGAATTGTGCCAAAGCTGTAATGGTTTGTGTAATCCACACACACACACACATTTGCGCATATTTGGGGTTAAGGTTAGATTTAAGTTAAGTTGTTATATTATTAATTGTTATTAATAAATATCGAGTTTTAAAAATAATACTGTCTTGATGAATTTGTTTTGTTGCTGGTCTACGACGTAATGGTATTTACACTATCCTGAGGGCTGTGAATTCAGCCCAACACTACAGCACATGAAATTAATCAGTTAAGATGCAGAGGACCCAACATCATCATGGTTATCAAAGATTTTAGATCATCTGCTGAACAATTTAATCATTAAACTGCTAATTGATATTTCCAGGAAAATACCCATGTCTTTCAGGAGGTACGTTAATTCATGGTCCTATCTGCTTTACCGCTAGGTGTGAACTATTACGCACCACTAGCTGTCGAAGAGCAGGGACGAATTCCCAGTGTCCTGACAAATATACATTTCTTGTCTAAAATGATCATATGAATTGCCCTTGGGGGGCGTCACCTTGGTCCTGAGATATTGATTGATCTTCTTTCCAAATGTGGCTGCCTGACCCTGCTAAATATCACCAAGGTTCTAGAGTTCAAGTAATAATATAGAAAAATGTATAACATACTTCAACTTCTGTCAGCCATAAGGCAAACAAAGAGTCGTCATGAGCTTTGCTCGGCGCCCATAACAATCAGAGAAAGACAGTTCAGTGCTCCTGCAGCAGCTGTACAAACTCCTGTTAAAACCATCGGTCGCCCGAGGTCCAGGTTCAAACCTGGATGATCACAAAGCATTTTGCATCTTTGGGAGCCCCTCTTGCCTTCAGCACCCTCTCGAATCTCAGTTAGACACCTGGTTCCCATGAGCCTGTCTCCAGCAGCCCACAGCCAGCGTGAGTTCTGAGGCTACAAGTCACCAACAACCTGTATATGTGTTGTTCAGCTGCTGAGCCCCTTCCTGGTCCTCTGCCATGGACACCATCCCTGTGGGGTCATCTTCCATGCTTCTCCTTCTGCACTAGGGTGCTCTCCCAGAGTCTGCAACCCCAGAGCACGCTGACTAACACAATGTCTTGGGCATAGACCTCTGTGCTTGCAGGATTTAAGAAAAACACAGTTGGCACCTTTAACGGGCAGTTTAAAGCCCGTACGGAGCCATCGACATCAGCTCTGTGCCTCCGCTCCACCCTCTACCAGGTCCAGACCAGTGGCAGAGCTACTGTGACAACAGCTCAGGCAGTGCTGCTGTTTTTTCTATCTTCAGCGTATTCTGCTTCTCCTTCAGATTGCCAGTACTTCCAGTTTCTCGCTTTTCATTCCCTACGGTGGAACCTGACTTGTGTACAAACTGGTAGCATCCTCGCCTTCAACACCACAACGGACACACAGCACAGAAGTCTGATGTTAGTTGAAAAGCTTTTGAGAAAGACTGCCAGTGGTATTTTTCTAGTACACACATGTCAAACTCAGGCCCGCGGGCCAAATTTGGCCCGTGATATAATTATATTTGGCTCCCAAGATCATATCAAATATGTATTAGAGCTGGCCCGCTGGCCGCCGCGCCAGTATAGCGCATGCACAGCTAATACTACAGATCCCAGAATGCTTTGCAAATGCGTTGGCGCCGGCCCGTCAGCCTGCTAAGCGCCCCCACCTCCTCTCTTAACATCTGCGACCTGTCGCCTAATTCACATGTAATAAACCCCTTACGAAAAATGGCCATACGAAAGACAGAAAACAGGACCTTTCAAGACAGGTGGGAGGCAGACTATATGTTCATCATTTTAAAAGACAAACCTGTTTGTCATTGAAGCAAGTTGTTATTTTTTTGACTTGTTGGCTTGTGAAAAAAAATACATTTAAAAGGAGCTTAAAGGCTATAGACAAATATTATTTATTGAATATTTTATTTCTCATTTGTTAATGCTTCTTCTGGAAAGAGTTTAACCAAAATTATTATTAAACATTTATTTTAATAAGAAAAAGTTTAACATTACATATGTTGAAAGAAGAGAAAACATGCAGATGTTGTTGAAAAATTTCAATAAATATTTAGTTTGGCCCACGACTTAGTCCAAGTTTTTAATTTTGGCCCTCTGTGAATTTGAGTTTGACACCCTTGTTTTAGTGCCTTGGAATGCCTGCTGTAGATGGTCCAAGTCTCGGTGGGCAAGTATTTAAAGTCCCTTGATCTTTAGTTACGCTTTGCCTCAATTCACCAAGACCTGTGCTTGGCACACTGAAGACAGCAGGTGAACTAATTCATTTAGACCCTGAGTTTATTGTCATACACATTGAACAACGTACAAAATTCTTAAATGCTGCAGCAAATAAAGCTCAGTTATAAAAGTTTCTGACGTGAAAATGGGTTCTGAAAGTCATGGAGTTGTGAAGGACGATATAAAAATGCAGAAGTTATTCTATCCTGGGGACAGAAAACTGACAGATTTTTAATTTATTCATTGGACATTTCCTACACCCGGCAATGACAAGTTTTACAGTATTTTAAATGATAAGATCAAGCTCTCATTTGTTAAGGCAGCTGGAATTAATGAAAAGCAAATGCCCCCTTTGTACATTTAAATTAATTTCATCACTTGTGATCATGGATAACCTTTTAACTGGGTTTGAAAAACAGTGAAGTCTAGAGAGTTCTGTGCCCAAATGAAGGAGAATTTGGGTGAAAAATGATGTGTGCGTGTACCTGTCTCTCACTGCCATTCCTGAGTCTTGTGTGAATGAGTCACCTCCTCATCGTTCTTAACCTTCTGCATATTACTGCATTAAGACTCCACAGAAGGTGCAGACATTGTGACACATTTCCTTTCAAGGTCACCATCATTGATATCCGCGGAAAAGATAAATCAGCCAACCTAACTGACCCACCCTGGTTCACTCTGAATGGCACTGAAACTTTCTCCTCGTTTGGAACCAGCAATTTGTCAGACCCTGCAAAATCACCTTCCACCAGCGATAAAAATCATAAACTGTATTGCCACTGCTTCTGAGTCCAACTGTTAAAGGTTTCCTCGTGCTTTATTCATCCACTCCCATCAGCAGATTTCACATCAACTTTGATCAGGTGTATTTCCCTCAAAATTAAAACACTCTTCCCAAAATTAAACAGAACAAATTGCTGAATTTTAATACTCATATATTAAATATGCAGCCATTCTTTGAAATAGGCATAGAATTCTTATTGTGCAAGCCACACAGTCTGGTTACTTTAATCAATCACAACAAGGGAAACCTGTCAAACCCAGTTGGTCTGTTTTCTGAGCTTAAAGTTTTGCTGCTCAATAAAATTCTGGGCATGTTCGAACCCATACAGGGGAACTTTGATGAACATTTTAGGACTGCAGTATGCACAAGAGGTGAAGAAACTGGTTGCATTTGGAGAGCTTATGGGAGCCGACTGCCTCTCAACTGGGATATATCGGTGTACAAAGAGAAGCTGGAGGGACTCAATGGGTCAGGCAACGTTCTAAGGATTTAAAGGTTATTGCTTAATGCTTCTAGTTCTCAGCTCCCAGCTTGAGATTCAAAACAGTTTATTTCCAACAGCCATAAAGCTCTTGAACTTTCCTTTGTTCTAAAAATAAGTTTTATTCACAATAAATTAGTTACAGAAAAGAAAACCATTCAAACTTGATTCACATCCTCAGTGTCACGTCCATACATTTTCATTGTTACATACGTTCTCTAATTTCACCATTGCCTCCACTGTCACACCTTGTCATTACTCCCCTCTGTCATTTGAGGATCTTCCCCTCGCTCTCAGCCCCTCAATGCCCATCAGCATCTGCAGCCATTTTGAGTCTGTTTTGGGTGCCAGGGTAAACCAAAGGAAGAGCAAGGCAATGGTCTTCGTTAACTGGCCTGACTGGTTCCACCATCCCCTTCACAGTCAGATCTGACTACCTGAAGGTGCTGGGGATCTGGTTTGGAGGAGCTGAGGTGTGCAACAAGAATCAGTTGGAGCAGATTGCAAAGGTCCACCAGAAATTGGGTCTGTGGGCGTGGTGCTCCCTCTCAATAACAGGGAGAACCTGGTCATCAGGCACGAGGTACTCTGGTTATTGTTGTACATAATGCAGGTGTAGTCTATCCCCCGCACCTCCACCCTGGTGGTCACCAGAGTAAGCTTCTGGTTCATATGGGGATCCAAGATGGAGAGGGTCTGAAAGGTCATCATGTACAAGTCGCCAGGCAACAGAGGCAAGGGCGTACCCAGCGTGGCCCTTATCCTGATGACCACCTTTGTGTGTGGCTGCAACAGGCTGTGCGAGGAACCAATGTACAAGGGCACCATCTGTCCCAGGTGCCTGGCCCCATTGCCGCACAATGACCCAGTCAGCTAAACTTTGCCACACCACCTATCCTGCGTGGAAAAATGATTCCTGACAAACACCCTTGACCACAAGACCATCAGTCAGTGGTCAGTATAGAATGTCCTGCAGACTCTGAGAGATGAGAACTCAGTGGACCCAGTGGGTAATTCTCAAGTGGCTTCATTGACCCACATGTATTGGTCCTGTCCGGTTCTAGAAATATATTGGAAAGATATCTTTGGTACTTTTTCAACAATCCTTGCAATTGATTTACAACCAAATCACTTAACTGCTCTTTGTGGAGTGTTAGGAGCGTTTCCTGGCTTCTGCTCATTGGATGATAGCTTTTATCACCCTATGGGCTAGGAAAGCAATTCTTCTTAAATGGAAGGACTCCACTCTGCTTACGATGGTTCAATGGTTTTCTCAAACCACGGCCCGTTGTAGAGAATATTAGAAGTGCTACATTTGATCCCTCTGTTAAATTTGAAGAAACCTGGTGCCCATTCATACAATATTTTTGCGTGATATAATTTCTAACATTTTTGTTGATTTATTGTCCCTTCCTGATACCATTAAGTTTCTCTTTTGGGTGAGGACCAGGCTTCTTAAGAGTGATGGATGCTGATCCATGGCGATCCAGTTTTTTTTCTTCTCTTCTTCATTAGATTACTATAATGTAAATTTATTTTCTTTGCTTTTTTCTTCTTTAAAAATATTTTATAAAAATTTCCATGCATTAATATCCACATACAGAAAATATCCCTGATATGTGTCAAATCAGAGATACATGGTATTATATACCCCGCCAACCCCTCCCATCCTGTTCCCCCAAATAATAATAACCCCCCAAAAAAACATAAAGAACAAAAAGGAGTAAGAGAAAAGAGAGAACAATTAGAGAAAAAAAAGAAAAAGAAAGAAACACATCTGGTCACTAAAATTTCAATACATTCTGTCAAGTTTAAAGATATACAGGTACCCGATCCTTGGGGACAGTGTGTTCTGAACTTCAGATTTTTATGGATTTCGCAAAGCCAGATTTAAGCACACACCAAATTATGCTGACGTATCCACCCCCACCCCCTTCCAGTCACCCTGCCCTCTCGCCCACTGACTCGCGCTGCCAGTCTCCCTACCCCCTTGTCCACCCAACTCATGCTGCTGGTCTCTCGCCCGCCCAACTTGTGCTGCCGGTCTCCCCCTCACCCGCCCGACTCATGCTGCCAGTCTCCCCACCCCCTTGTCCGTCCGACTCATGCTGCCAGCCTCTCTCCCGCCCGACTCGCGCTGCCAGTCTCCGTCCCTCGCCTGCCTGACTCGCACTGCCTCCTCTCTCCCCACTTGCCGGATTTTGATGTCCAGATAAAGGATACTAATTCCAAGGAGTTGATAAGGTTCTCTGTGTTTTCGAAGATCACTTTCAATATGTAAATACGGGCACCAAATTTTTTTTTAAAGTATCATATTTATTTCTTAATTTATATGTAATTTTCTCAAGAGGTATATAACTATGGATTTCAATATGCCAACCACCCATTCCCAAATGTGAATCTGATTTCCACGTCACTGCTATACATTTTGTTGTGACTACAAATCCATTTTCCATGAATTCCCTTTGAAACATACAAGTTTCAGTTTTGGCCTTGTCCCAGATATATTATCTAATAAGAAAAGCATCAGATCTTGAGGAAATTTAACTTTAGTGATCCATTCTAAAAATGATCCCAATTCCGACCAAAAGGGTTTCAATTTTGGACATGACCAAGTGGAGTGTAAAAAGTATCTGTCTCTTCATTACACCTGAAACATTGATCTGATACACTTGATTTCAGTCAATTTAATTTCTGTGGGGTAAAATTAAATTACATTGAACCAATCTCTATCTATTTTCTATCATGACAAATTCAAACCAATTTTTCTCCCCTTTCTAATACTTAAATCAGTTTTCCATCTCTGTCCTGATCTATGGATTCCTTGTTTTGAATTCCCTTTTCCAATAGTGTAGACATAACTGAAATAAACTTCTTAATAGATTTATTGCAAATCAAACTTTCTACTTCACTCCTTTCAGGCATTGTTGGACCCAATTTTTCCCATAAATAAGCCTTTATATGATAATAACAAAAATTTGTATTATTTTGTATCCTATATTTATTTTTCAATTGATCAAATGACATTGAACTTCTCTCTTCAAAACAATCCACTATTCTCCTAATTCCTTTGCTCGACCAAGTATTAAAAAGTCAGTTGTTCATTGTGAATGGAATAAATAGTATTTTAGGTATCTCATAATTCCTCATTCCCATTTCAACATTTTCCTTGTACCACATATTCAATGTTTCAACAGTGGAGTATCCCTCTCACCAGTTATTCATCTCGTATCCCATTTATATATAAAATCTTCAGACATAAACTCACCTATTTTATCCATCTCTATCTTAATACACGGTGGTTTCTCTCCCTGTTCAAAGAAGGAAGAAAAAAATCTCACTTGTGCTGCTTTATAATAATCTTTAAAATTTGAAAGTTGTAAACCTCCCAATTCAAATTTCCAAGTTAATTTTTCTAACGAGACTCTCAACATATTTCACTTCCAAATAAACTTTCTTACATATTTATTCAATTCCTGAAAAAAATTCTGCAGAATAAATATAGGCAATGTTTGAAAAAGATATTGTAACCTAGGAAAAATATTTTTTTTGCTCTTTTCTCTTTGATTGAGTATGGGGAGATGAAGAGACTACTATTATGCACTGATTGTTTTATATTGTAATCTTTTTAATTATGTATTCTTATTCTCTCCACCCATAGTTTATTGTAAACTAAAATCCATAAAAAGATTGAAAAAGAAAGACGACCCTGTGGGTGGTTTCTCCGAACAGTCTATCCAGGTCTTCTGGCGGAACGTCACTTTGCCAAGGCTCAAAAATAGGCACCAGGTCTTGGCCTGGCTGGCAGTGAGAGGAGTCCTCCCAGTCCGATCCTTCCAAAACAACCAGAGCATCACTCAAACACACATTGCCTGCGAAATGTCTGCACAGGAATGGAGACAGTCGCCCACCTCTTTGCTGAATGCAGATTTGCTAAGAGCGTGTGGAGAAGGATGCAAGGGTCCTTGTCATGGTCCATCCCCAACAACAGTGTGACTGAGAACTCTGATCTACGGGCTACTCCCAGAGTCAGGCATCCAGATCTGCTGGAAGACCATCAGCTCGGTGAAAGAGTCTGCCCGAAACCTGTTCGGCTTTCTACACAAGGAGATGTCAATATGGGAATGCTGCCGATTGGCACATTTCAGGCTGCAGGAGTATGTGCTGAGGGACGCACCGAGACTTGGGGCAGCCACTGTGTGAGGAAGGACCACAGACTAGAGTCTAGAGAATGCTTTAGGAGGTTGGTCATGGCCAGAATTAATTTGCACCTAAGTAAAAGATCTGGACCCACTGCAATTCACCCACCGTCACAATCATTCCACAGCAGATGCAAAATCACTGGCTCTCCATTTAGCCCTGGACCATCTAGAAAACAGCAACACATACATCAGGCTACTTTGACCACAGTTCAGCTTTCAACACCATCATACACTCAATGCTGGTCAACAAGTTCCAAAATCTGACCTTCTGCTCTCCTCCCACCCCTCCCACCCCCACCACCCACACCCTCTGCAACTGGATCCATATCTTCTTCATCGGAAGACCACAGCCAGTATGGATTGGAAACAATATTACATCCTTACTGACAATCAATATTGGTGCACATCGAGGATGTTCTACTCACTGCCCACCCACAACTATGTGGCCAGGCACAATTCAAGTGCCATCTACAAATTTGCCGATGACACCACGGTCATCAGCAGAATCACAGGCGACAACGAGGAAGAGTATAGGATGAAGATCGATCAGTTCATTGACTAGGGCCACAACAGCAACCTTGCACTCAACGTGAGCAAAACCAATGAGTTTATTGTGGACTTCAGGAAGGGGAAATTAGCAGAACAAGAGCCAGTCTTCATCAAGGGGTCATACATTCCAAACAAGATCAATGCTATGGAAAACCACACTGTTCAAAGCATTATTATAATGTACTTTAATGTAAAACATTCCAATCCTATAATTATTTATTCTTTTGCCTTGAACTCTTAAACAAACATGTATAAAACTGAAAAATGACAGAGATCTTCATTGGCGATAAGCGAACATTGATTATATAAGAAAATATTTGTCTAATGTAGTTTGCATTTCTTTACTTCAAACTCCCTTTAACTGTCTCCAGCAAACTCAGCCCACGACGCTCACCGTGCACAATCTGTCAGGTGAGGGGTGGGGGGAGATGAAGGCAGAAACGCAGAGCCAGGTGATCGTCGGACACCTGCCCTCAGCTTTGTTTGAAATGACGGTTGCCTGAAGTTTCGAGATGACCACCCAGGATGGTGCCTGCCTGGGACGGTGACTGCCTGGGACAATGACAACCTGGGACAGTGACCACCTGGATCGGTAACTGCTCGGGATGGCAATGGCCAGGGATAGTGACTGGCGACTGGCGGGATGTGACTGCTCAAGACAGGACTGCTCAGCACAGGACTACTCAGGACAATGACCACCCAGGATGGTGACCACTGGGCCAGTGGCCACTCAGGACAGCAACCACTGAGGATGGCAACCTCTCATGACTGTGTCTACTTGGGAAGGTGACCAACCACCTGGGATAATGACTGCCGGGGATAGTGACTGGTGACTGACTGGGACAGTGACCACTCAGGACAGTGACCACTCGGCCGGCGACCAATTGCCCAAGATGGTGACTGCCTGCTCGGGACAGTGACTGGGGAAAACTGGGATGGGGAACAACCACTTGGGTCTGGAACCAACTGCTCAGGGTGGGGACCGACTGCATTATATCAAAACTCACGCTGTTCAAAATTGTGTTATACAAGATACCTGGGTGTCAATGTCTCTGAACATCTGTCCTGGGGCCTCGACATCAATGCAATCATGAAAAAAGCTTGCCACTGGCTATAGTTCAAGAGGAATTTGAAGAGATTTGCTATGTCACCAAAGACTTGCAAATTTCTATAGGTGTATCATGGAGAGCCTGGAGGTGCTAATGCACAAGACAAGAAAAATCTACAGAGGTTTGTGAACTCGGCCAGCGCCATCACGGGCATCAGTCTTAAGAAAGCAGCCTCTGTGTTCAAAGCCCCCTACCACCCAAGCCATGCCCTCTTGACACTGCTACCAGGAAGGAGGTAGAGGAACCTGAAGACGAGCATCCAAAGGTCAGCTTCTTCCCCGCTGCCATCTTACTGCACTAATAAACTACTCTAATAGCACACAAAAAAAAGTCTATCTGCACCTTTGCAATACCACTTGCACTATGGTAACTGCGAGTATTTATTATCCATCTATCTTTTTTATTTATTATCTTTTTTTAATTAAATTTTTTAATGAAGTACCTGTTTGGCTGCAGCAATAAGAATTTTGGCACATATGCACATTGTACAGTTCATATGACAATAAACACTTTATTATTGTCATGCAGGGTCTTTGATCTGAGATGGTAAATGTTTCCTTCTCCACAGGGACAACCCAGCCTTCTAAGTTTGCAAGTATTTTCTGCTTTATTTTGTATTTCCGACATGTACAGATTTGATTTCGTTTTCATTCACATGTTCAATGTTGGTGCTCTCATCTCTTAGCGGAGACTGTTTCTTGGCTCTTTCCTGTCCTTGAGGGCAGTAGACTCCAGCTCCCCTACAACCGGACCAAAACAAGGCATCACAACCTCTTGTGAGAGTGTCCCAGGGAAATTTTGAATGCTGGCATATTTTGACTATCACTCCAATCTTGCTTCCTACTTCGTACCAGTTACTTTGTCAAATCAATGACAGATCAAATGTCATTGATGTGCTCAAATCAGAAACTGCCTGCTTATCCCCAGAAACCAGCTGCACCAGCCAGTTTGTGAAGGCGGCACATCTTCAAATAACATCACAGCAGGCAAAACCCCACCAGGACACACTTCAGTGATATTTTAACATTTAAAAGTCTATCTTTCAGCAGCTTATTCTATAGAACTTCTGTGTGGGACAAACACTAAACAAGGATGTCAGTAACAATAAGTCCTGAAATCTATCAACTAAAAATTGTGATCAGCCAGTATTCCTCTAAACCTTTCCTGTCCATGTCCCTGCCTATTGAAGTATTGCAATTGCCCCTGCCTCTACTACTTTCACTAGCAGCTCGTTCCTCACACGCGCACACACACCCAACCTTTGTGGGAAAACTTGCCCCTCAGGTTTCCCCTCAATTTAAAATGAACTGAAATCGAGTCTCCTACACTCCAGGGAGAAAATTTCCAGCCCATCCAATCTAGCCCAGCGGTCCCAGTAACATTCTTGTGAATCTTTTTTGCTCATGGCAACTAATTTATACTGTAATGTATAGAATGGGGAACAGTACAGCACAGAAGCAAGCCCTCAGCCCATGATGTCTTTATTAGCTATTATGCTAATTTAAACTAATCCAATCTGCATAATACAAGTTAATTTGAGGAATAAATATTGACCTAGCTGTTGGAGATACTCAGCAAGTCAGGTAGCATCAGTAGAGAGCGAAACAGACAGTATTTCAGGCCAGAGACCCAGTGAGCATAGCGGTTAGCGCCATGATGTTATAGTGCCAGCGACCAGGGCTCGAATCTTACACTGTCTGTGTCTGTGTGGGTTTCCGCCAGGTCTCTGGTTGATTGGAAGGTGAAGAACGTCATGATACTATTCAAAGAAGGATTTCGGCAAAAGGCAGGGAACTATAGGCCAGTTAGTTTAATATCTGTCGTTGGGAAAATGCTTGAAGCCGTCATTAAAGAAGAAATATCGAGGCATCTGGAGTGAAGTGGATCCATCAGGTAGATGCAGCATGGATTCAGCAAAGCCATGTCCTGTTTGACAAACTTACTGGAGTTCTTTGAGAATATAATGAATGTGGTAGAAAGTGGGAAGCAGATGGGTTTTTTTATACCTGGATTTCCAGAAGGCATTCGATAAGGTCCCACATAAAAAACTTAAACATAAGATAAATTGGCATGGAGTTGGGGGTGATGTATTAGCATGGATAGAGGATTGGTTAACCAATAAAAAGCAGAGAGTTAGGGCACAGGAATGTTTTTCTGGTTGGCCATCAGTGGTGAGCGGGGTGCCACAGGGATCGGTGCTGGGCCCACAACTGTTCATGATGTACATTAATGATCTGGAAGAGGGGGCAGAGTGTATTGTATCTAAGTTTGTTGATGACACTAAATTGAGTGGAAAAGCAAATTGTGTAAAAGATACAGAGAGTGTGCAGTGGGCAAGGGTCTGGCAGATGGAGTACAATGCTGGTAAATATGAGGATACCACTTTGGAATGAAAAATGGAAGATCAGAATATTATTTTGTATTATAATATTATATTATGGTGCCATTTAGAAGGACTTGGGAGTGCTTGTACATGAATCACAAAAGGTCGGTTTGCAGGTGCAGCAGGTTATCAAGAAGGCAAATGGAATGTTGGTCTTCATTGTTAGAGGGATTGAATTTAAGAACAGGGAGGTTATGCTGCAACTGTACTGGGTACTGGAGCATTGAGTGCAGGTCTGCTCTCCTTACCTGAAGAAAAATGTACTGGCTTTGGAGGTGGTGCAGAGGAGGTTCACCAGGCTGATTCCAGGGAATAAGGAGTTAACCTATGAGGAGTGATTGAATCATCTGGGACTGTACTCAGTGGAATTTAGAAGAATGAGAGGGGATCTTATAGAAACATATAAAATTAAGAAAGGTTAGATAAGATAGAGGTAGATAAATTGTTTACATTGGTAGAGACCAGAACTAGGATGCATAGCCTCAAGATCCAGGATAATAGATTTAGAACTGAGATGAGGAGGAACTGCTTTTCCCAGAGGGTGGTGAATCTGTGGAATTCGCTGCCTATTGACCTCAGGAAATATATTTAAAACATGGTTGGATAGATTTCTACATAGTAAGGGGATTAAGGGATATGCAGAAAAGGCAGGGAGGTGGAGATGAGCCTATCATCAGATCAGCCATGATCTCAATGAATGGCGGAGCAGGGCTCGATGGGCCGGATGGCCGACTCCTGCTCCTATTTCATATGCTCTTATGAAAGGAGCCACAGGCTGATACGTAGCAAGGAAAACACCTGGAAGGAACTACCACTGCTATTGGTGTCTTATCCATCCAAGGCTGAGGTGTAATAGTCATTTAACAAGAAAGCAGTAAAAGCAACGAATACCTCCATGTTAAATGCATTTTTAAAAAATGTCAAGATGCAGCACAAAAACAAGGATCCTTCAACCCATGAACCAAATACATCAATTACTCTGCAATCCTGTATGTTTTTAGATGCTGGGAGGAAACCAGAACATCCAAACATGCAGATATAGAGATCAGATCAGACACCGCTTGTGGTCATGTAATCGCCTTCCCAAGATCGTGTTATATGGCGAGCTCTCCACTGGCCACCGTGACAGAGGTGCACCAAAGAAAAGGTACAAGGACTGCCTAAAGAAATCTCTTGGTGCCTGCCACATTGACCACCGCCAGTGGGCTGATATCGCCTCAAACTGTGCACCTTGGCGCCTCACAGTTCAGCGGGCAGCAACCTCCTTTGAAGAAGACCGCAGAGCCCACCTCACTGACAAAAGACAAAGGAGGAAAAACCCAACACCCAACCCCAACCAACTAATTTTCCCCTGCAACCGTGTCTGCCTGTCCCGCATCGGACTTGTCAGCCACAAATGAGCCTGCAGCTGACGTGGACTTTTACCCCCTCCATAAATCTTCTTCCGCGAAGCCAAGCCAAAGAAATAATAGAGAAATGTAATATAACACAAAAATGCCTTTAGTCTGCCATAGGGCAGACGAAGATTAGTCATTGGGCATTAGCATTGCCCCTTACGGTCAGAGAAAGAGAAGCAAAAGAGAGTCCCCCAGAGTCACTGAGTGTCTGTGCATTCACCTCCAGTGCCCCAGCTGCCCCACAAACCATCAGCAACCCAAACTCAGATCCCAATGTCTGACACAATAAGGAAGCCTTCAGCCCCCCCCAGGGCCTTTCAGAAGCTCTCCTTGCTCTCAGCATCATCTTGATTCCGGTTCCGATACCTGGTTCTCATGAGCTAGTCTCCAGCATTCCCCAGCCTGGTGTGAGTCCTTTGACTTCAAGTCACCATCAGCTGGGGGGCATGGCCTGAGGGCGTAGGTTGGAGACGAAAATATGCATCTCCCGGCAGAATTAATCAAAAACAGACTAGAAGTAACATTTTTCTTAAAATCTTTGGGATTTATTCATAAATCAATATACAAGAAAGGAAAGAAAAGTTTCAAATGACTAAGAAAACAGTTGCTGAAGAGGTAAGTACAGCTGAAGAAGTTGGACCTACCATAACGATGAAGCCTCAGGCTCAAGTTCCTCCTCATCCAAGAGCAACTCGCTGCGATTGTACACACACACACACACACACACACACACACACACACACACACACACACACACACACACACACACACACACACACACACACACACACACACACACACACCTGCATGTATTTTTTTCTTGTTGCTGTATACATGTATGTGGTTTAAAAATCTTTAATGAAATATTTTTAAAAACGTCGCCTGTGTGGGTTCATCAGGCAGCAAGTCGCCAACAGCTGGCCATCTGTGTGTGTCTTTCAGCTGCAGAGCCCCTCGCTGATCTGCCACCACAGTCACCATCCTTAGCATCACCTCCTCTGCTTCTCCTCTGGGGATGTTTTCCCCGCACTAGTGTCCTGTGCCAGTCCGTTGCTTCCCTGGAGACGGCAAACCCCTTGAGACAGCTGCCATCTTGGACCCAGATCCCACAGTTGCAGAATTTAAAATGAAACTCTGTCGGCTCCTTTAACTGGCCACTTTAAGCTTGTATGGAGCAATCAGCAGCGGAACTAGGTGGTAGGATCCTTCGGGGGAGCGCTGTGTCTCCACTTCCTGCTTTCCCTGGATCCCCACCAGAAGCAACATCGACAGTGGCACCATATATTTTTACAAACGAACCAATTCCGTACAGACAGCGGCAGGTCGCTGATACATTGCACTAACTGCTACATTGACCATACTGCCCCTAATGTTGTTGAATAATGGGGGATCACCCAGTAACGCTCCCACATGACACAGCTTCAGGTTCAAGTTTATTTTCCTCTGTACATATACAACCAGATGAAACAGCATTTCTCCAGACCATCTGCTCACACAATACACTGTACATATTTTGGAATGATTTCCTCTTGATTTATGTGACCCAGGGTCACAGGATACTGTTCATCAATCTCGACTTCTTGGGCTGGCCACCTGATTTTGATGCTCCTGTGGCTCCTTCCTAATGGTGCTGGGTGAAAGATGGAGGGAAAGTGCCTCAGCCATAGAGTTACCTTGCAAAGAGATCATAACACCAAGGTTAAGCTTCTCTCTCTTGGAGTGATCTGCATGAGTGGTCATTGAAGAGGCAATGGCCAGAGTCAATCAATCACAAAGGGGTTAGTCACGAGAGGCTGATCTGTAACTAGTGCAGGAATGACTTCCCGACAGCAGTCGGGAACGGGGGAGCGGCCAACTCCAGGTCTCATCTCTTTCCCTTGAGCTGGGGACCTGCTGGGCCTCTCACAACCCCACACCTGAACTCACATATTCCTACTTTCTGACGGGTCTCTTAGAGTCTAAGACAGACCCTACCCATGATCTAGATCCCATCTGCACTGCTGAAATGCTGCACTCGTTTTTCCACTAGCTGTACAGTAAATATTTATTATCGGTTTTTACATTTATTATTTCTTTCCGTGCTGTATAATATTGTAGTTTTATTTGATAACAAGTACCTGTGTGCGTGCAGCAAGTGAGAATTGTGGCGCATCTTCACACTGTACTGCTATGTATAACAATGAACTATCTAGGATGCTGGCAGAAGCATCAAGGCATATCAGGTGATCTTTTTATACACAGAGCACGGCAACAGGCCCTTCTGCCTCACGTGCCCATGCTCTCCAAATGAACCTATAATCCCCATAGGGTTTGAAAGGTGGGAGGAAACCAGAGCCCCTGGAGGAAACCCACCCAGACACGGGAAGAATGTACAAACTCCCTACAGACAGCACCAGATTCAGACTCAGGTTGTTTGCGCTGTAATAGTATTGACTATGACTGTGCCATCCCTCAGCTGTGATTATTTGCCAGACTCTCTTTGGGGGCCCTTTGGTTTCCAGCATGCATTATGTTTAAGTTGGCTCAGGCTTTGTTCCTTCAGTTACTCGACCTCTCAGTGGAGATCCTGGCAACAGGCTGATGGTGTCCAGGAGACATGGATTAAGGGGGAGGGATGTGGAGTTGGTAGTTAGTATACTGTGCATCCTAGTGATCTGAACCAATAGCCACAACAATACTTCCCCTGCCCTCTTTTTCTGGTAGCTTGATAATAGCAGTCAAACAAACACACATCCATCACCTTATAAATAGCACTTTGTCAGCTAGACCAAGAAGCTGGTTAGGAAGAGGGGCGGAGCTCACTCCCCATTCTGGATCAACAGTGCTGAGGTGGAGAGAGTAGTTGGCTTTAAGTTCCCAGGGATTAACATCTCCAGTGACTTATCCTACTCCACCTCTGTTGACGCGATGGCCCGGAAACTGCCCCAGGGCCTCTATTTCCCCTGAAGACTTGGCATCTCACCTGCATCCCTAAATAACTTGTAGCGATGCACCACTGAAAGCATCCTGACAGGGTGCATTTCCGCGTGGGACGGCCACGACTGTAAGAAACTGCAGAGGGCTGCGAATGCGGCTCAGGCCATCGCGCACACTCCCCTCCCCTCTGTCAACTTTAGCTACACTTCCTGCTGCCTTGGAAAAGCAGCCAGCACACTAAAGGTGAAACAATAAAGTCTGCAGATGCTGTAATTGTAGTAAAATATATGAAAGTGCAGAAGAAACTCAGCAGGCTCCCCAGCGTCCATAGGAGGCAAAGACACAGAATATAACCAACGTTTCAAGCCTGAGCCCTTCGACAAGGTACAATCATGTATATTGTGTAATTGCCAAAATACTTGTTGCAAACTAGTTTTTGTAAACAAAAAGCTGTAATAATGAACCAATTGTATTATTTTTTTAAAAAATACATAAATAATATAGATAATAAATATTCACAGTAATCCTAGTGCAAAAAAGCCCCTTGGGGTGTTGGAGCAGTCCCTAATTAATGTATCATGGGGAAGTTCAAGAGTCTGATAGCACTTGGAATTAATTTGAACTTTATGTTAACCTGTAAAGATGTCCTGGTCTGTCGTTCCTTAGAGTTTGGCAGAGAACGTGAGGAGAATTGCTGCTTCAGTGTCATTACAATCAGAATTTATTGTCATGAGATTCGTTGTTTTGTGGCAGCCTATCACAGCGCAAACTTTTTTTATAAAACCATATTTCAAAATGAATAAAATAGTGCAAGATAAAGCACAAAGATAAAGTGAGGTAGTACTTGTGCTTCTTCACACAGAGAGAGGTGGAATGTGCTGCGGTAGAGGCAGGTGCATTAGAGAGGTAGCTGGAACTGAGAAAAATAGAGGGTGATGCAGAAGGGAAATTCTAGGAAGGTTATTAGGCCGGCACAACTCTGTGGGCCGAAGGGTCTGCACTGTGCTGTAGATTTATATATTTCACATAGTCTCAACATAACCACGTATCTCTCTGAATGTGCAGAGGCAATCTCCGAGCCACATAATCCAACCCCTCTTGAAGAGGGATAATTGGCAGAGCGCTGTGGGGTAGTGGGAGCTGTCAGCGGGAGCCATGCTCAGAACACCCATATAATCCCCTAGGCAGCTGGAACTGTTCTGGGAACCACAGAGCGGTTCCCAGAACCGCTACCTGGGGGATTATGGGTATGGAAGACAGCCATTGCTCTGCCATGTATTGATAACGGGTGGCGCTACGGCACCAGACTCCCCGCCTTCGTCAGATCCGGAGGGCGCTACAAGGCGCCTCTGGATATGAATGAGATGCTGGAGCAGCCTTTTAGGGCTGCTGTCTGAAGGATGTTAGTTTTCCATCCACTCCTGTCGCCGGCCTCAAGGCAGAGGCCTGACATGAAATGACCTATTAATGAATAGAAGAACAGGCTTGAAAGACATCGCTAATCATAGTTTGTGTAGTCAGTAATAATTGGCCTGGTGACAACCTTATTATCTCATTTTCTAAAATCCACATTCTTTGAAAGATCTGATGGCCAAACTCCTGCTCCTGGTTTAAACAACCCTTCCACATGTTAATGACATCACAGACCTTTAAGACCTTTAAGGCATCCTGGGAACCTGAATCTGGAGCATCCGTTCCTCACTTTGGCTTTCAGAGTACAGCAGATGGCAGGGATAACGCCTGGGTGACCTTTCTAAAGGTTCTTCTCCATGGGGGAAGGAGCGTGGGGGTCAAGGAAGCAAGGCACAAGCATATGGCTCATTGCCTTTAAAAAAAATAATTTCTAGTGTTATTCAGTAAATCAGATATAAATAATGCAATGTGACATCATCAGCTTCAGTGACAAGAGGCAACATAAATGCTCCAGCTTTTGAGGTAAGTGCGTTACCTGGCAACAGACCAGCATAGGGGTGGGGTGGGTAGTTGATGCTGGGAGTGTGAGCAAGTGGGTTGAATGGAAATCTATTTTCTCCAGTCAAAAATAATTGAAAGAAGCATAATTTAATCGGGCAGCTGCTCAGGTTAGAATGCTTGCATTCTGGAAGTTACACCAACCTTGAGGCGTAGGTTGTTTGGAAAACAAATGGAATTTGTAGTTAATTAGATGAAAGTGTTCACATTTATGAAATAACAATATGAATATCGATGATCAACATGGACCAGGGCTTGTGTATCTGTGCTTTATGTCTCTCAGACAAGGGCACTTTCATTATGGAGAACCAGTTCCAGAGAAAGGCAATTGACCTTCAAGTGACAGGCTTCGAAGGAAGGTTTGGGTCAGAAAACAAGGTCGGAGTGTTTTACCAGGACGTAACAAACAGCAACACTTGAGAGAGCAGGTAGCTGTGAAGGAAGAGGTTTGTTCCGATTCACTTGGTTCCAGAGGGCTTGGGTGAGTGGAGGCTTTAAGGGCAGCCGTGTGGCAAGGCTATTTGAGCTGTTCCAGTGTCCCAGGTTTGATTCTGGTCTCAGGTGCTGTCTCCCTGTCCACAGTGTGGGTTCCACCCAGATTCCCCAAAGATGGGCTGCCCTACATGGATGGGTGATGGAATCTCGGGAAGAATAAAGCACAGGAAAAATTAGTGGGGAGGATGAGGTTGCTCTGACAACTAGTACAGGTTCAATGAGCTGAATGGTCTCTTGTAACATAAATAATGGAAAATATGAAAAATACATGAAATCAGCTATGGAACAGGTAGTTTGGAACTTGATCATGGATTGAACAATAACAAATAGCTGCTCAATAAAATTTCAAAAGACACCATGCATGACCCTTGAGTTGTAGGAGAGGCTCTTTAGGCTGAGACATGTCCCTGGAGTCTAGGAGATTGACTGTGTGACAGAGTATATAGATATGTTTTTGGGAGATAAATTGGGAAAGGATTTTTAGAGTACGTCACATACAAACACTTTAAAACAGATCTTATTTGAAATACTGGAGCTCCACTAATGCCAGACATATTGGCCCCACAGCTTTTGCAAGAATTTTGAAGAGTGCTCAAAAGACTTCACTCATGGATTGTTGTTTATAAAAGGCAACAGATGAAAGAGCATGTCGGAACCGCCTCTGTCTGGAAGAGTGCATGCTGTTCGAAGAGAGTCATGTGGTTTTACAAGCAGAGAGAATCAAACAAGCTTTCAGAGAGAGAGACACACACACATACAGAGATCACTTGTACAGTGTTACAGCCAGCAGAAGCAGATTGGACTGGAACAGGACAAGCTGGCAAGCTTGTGGAGAGCCCATTTGGAAGAAAGCCTGGTCAAAGCCCTTGTGGATCATGCAAGAGGAGAGGACTGGCTGTCTATGTTTCACTTGGAATAAGAGAAACAAAAAAGAAATCTGTGGTGACCTGAAAGAAAGAGGTTATCATCAGGCAAACCCTGAAGGGGCAAGTTTTTTCGGCAAGACACTGAAGTGGCTGATGGAAGTAAAGGTACAACATAACTCTCTCTGAAAACCGACAAGAACCTTCCTGAGCAGTAACCGTTTACCTTTCAAGCACCAAAGCCTGGTGAACTTTATAAATGTTAAATTCTGAGCACAGTATAAAAATTGCCTACAACCAGTGAACTTGGAGGGATGAGAAGTGAGATTGGCCTGTCAATCAAATAACTTTTCTAAACTTACACACACACTGCATACATGTGCGCTTAGAATTAGAAGATGGTTAAATTAGGTTAGGTAAGTCAACAGTGATAAGTTAATGTTTGATTCTATTTTTATGTTTAATGATAATCAAAAGCAATTTTTGTTTAAGTAACCATTTGTCTTGGTTATTGCTGCTGGGTTTTGGGGTCCTCTGGGGTCGTAACAACTGTAACCTTATTAATGTTGTTAAATCACAAGAATCGCAGATACGTTGAATGGTCAATCTTTTCCCCAGGGTGGGGAAGTTTAAAACTAGAGGGCATAGGTTTGAGGTTAGAGGGGACCTAAGGGACACCTTTCTTCACACAGAGGATGATGGGAATATGAAACAAGCTGCCAGGAAAAACGGTGGAGGTGAGGACAATTGCAATGTTTAGAATATCTAAGTCAGTACATATATAGGAAAATGTTTAATGGGGAATGGGACCTTGATTGGCATGGACAGGTTGGACCAAAGCCGGGCCTGTTTCCTTGCTGCAAGCACCATGACTATGGCAAAGGTGACACTGAAGCAAATTGAGGCAGATTACCTGAGAGATAGATTTTAAGGAACCTCCAAAAGGAGATGGAGTCTGGGGCAATTCCCTCCATTATAAAGAGTTTAATGTCCCTGTGTTGCTGTTTGCAGAGGGAGTAAGCCCAGTTTTATGGAAATGGAATGCTAGTACAAGGCTGCTGTGTGAAAAGGAAATAGTTGGAGCATGGGCACAGGCAGTAGAGTTTTGAATGGTTTCCAGCGTGCAGAGATGAGAATGAGGGGCAATCATTTGGAATAGTCAGATCTAGTGGGAACAAAGAAGTAGCAGGTAAGCAAGGTGGATGACATGGTTACAGAGGGGAAGTAGTCTGACAGTGTCTTCGTCTAACCCAAGCACCACACCGAGCTTTGTTCAGTTTCCACTGGTACCATGGTAAGTAATGGAGTTAGTCTGCAGATACTGGGATCGTGTGCAATACACAAACATGCTGGAGAAACTCAGCAGATCACACAGCATCCATAGGAAGCAAAGGGCCCAGGCCCAAAATGATGGTTACCTTTGCTTTCTAAGGATGCCGCGTGACCTGCTGAGTTTCTCCAGCATGTTTGTGCATTGTGTGGAAGATAATGGAGTTGGTGATCAGGCAACAGAGAGGTAATGGCAAGCAATGCAAAGGTTGGACCTTACTACATGTTTCTCAAACTATGGCAGGAAAAGAAGGGGGCCGAGTGACAGAGGTTCTGGCCAGCTGAACAATGGCAGAGAAGGTCAAAGGGACAAAAAAAACAACGATCAACCACGTCACCACGTCAAAGTCAGAGAAGCTTAGTGAAGGATAATTACCTTTGCTATAGCCCGTAACATGTTATTTGGGACTTCAGTGTTATGCAGACTGGAAGCAGACCAATTTGTCCATGCAGGTCAAGTTACCTTGAGATGGCCCCATTTGCCTGCAGTTGGCCTGTGTGTCTCTAAATGTTTCCAATCCAAATGTCTTTTAAATGTTATAAATTTTCCCACCTCTACTACTTTCACTGGCAGCTCGTTCCACACACTCTCTGTGTGGAAAGATTGCCACTCCAGTTTCTTTAAAATATTTCCCTGCTCACCTTCAATTCAAGTTTATGACCATCTGACTGTACATAAACTATCTTTCTTTTCTTTGGCTTGGCTTCGCGGACGAAGATTTAAGGAGGGGGTAAAAGTCCACGTCAGCTGCAGGCTCGTTTGTGGCTGACAAGTCCGATGCGGGACAGGCAGACACGGTTGCAGCGGTTGCAGGGAAAAATTGGTTGGTTGGGGTTGGGTGTTGGGTTTTTCCTCCTTTGCCTTTTGTCAGTGAGGTGGGCTCTGCGGTCTTCTTCAAAGGAGGTTGCTGCCCGCCAAACTGTGAGGCGCGAAGATGCACGGTTTGAGGCGATATCAGCCCACTGGCGGTGGTCAATGTGGCAGGCACCAAGAGATTTCTTTAGGCAGTCCTTGTACCTTTTCTTTGGTGCACCTCTGTCACGGTGGCCAGTGGAGAGCTCGCCATATAACACGATCTTGGGAATGCGATGGTCCTCCATTCTGGAGACGTGACCCATCCAGCGCAGCTAGATCTTCAGCAGCGTGGACTCGATGCTGACGACCTCTGCCATCTCGAGTACTTCGACGTTAGGGATGAAAGCGCTCCAATGGATGTTGAGTATGGAGCGGAGACAACGCTGGTGGAAGCGTTCTAGGAGCCGTAGGTGATGCCGGTAGAGGACCCATGATTCGGAGCCAAACAGGAGTGTGGGTATGACAACGGCTCTGTATACGCTTATCTTTGTGAGGTTTTTCAGTTGGTTGTTTTTCCAGACTCTTTTGTGTAGTCTTCCAAAGGCGCTATTTGCCTTGGCAAATACACCCAGACAAAACAGCATTCTCAGGACCATGGCTCACACACATACACACACAATACATAGCACATAATAATCACATATATTCATAAAAATATAGTATAAAATAAATACTTTGGAAAAATCTACTCATTTCATTTATAAAACAGAATATTACAGCACAGTACAGGCCCGTCAGCCCACAATGTACCAACGTATGTAAACCACAACAATCTCAATTTTCCCTGTCACACCCATAACCTTTATTTCTCTTACATCCATTTGCCGATCTAAGAGTCCTTTGAATGTCCCCATTGTTCCAGCCCCACCACCTCCCCGGCAATACATTCCAGGCACCCACCTCTCTCTGAACTTCATTTTTTAATTTTTTTGATATGACTATGAGTCATATCAATAACAACATCCACAAATGATGATCATCAATAGTAACATTTCTTCTTTCCCCCCTTTCCTCCCTCTCTCCTTCCCCACCCTCTTCAAAATTCAATAAATAATAAAACACTTAAAACAAAGAAATAACAAAAAAGAAAAAAGTCGTATCATCCACTTTCACATATTTAAATCTTATTGTGTTCATAATTATGTTCTTTTACAAGATGAAGGTTTGTGGTTGACATTCTCCAACATATCTTATGTATGGTTCCCAGATATGTTCAAATAATGTACATTTGTCTTTCAGATTGTACGTAATTTTTTCTAATGGAATACACTTGTTTATTTTGTCTGGATACCACTGTTGTATTTTAAGGTTTGTTTCCATTTTCCAGGGTGTCATAATACATTTTTTTGCTACTGCTAGTCCCATTATCATAAATTTTATTTGGGTTCTGTCTAATTTTAGTCCTAATTTTTTGTCTCTTATATTATTTAACAGAAAAATTTTTTGATCTTTTGGTATATTATTTTTTGTGATTTTGATTAATTTTAGGTTTAGATCTTTCCAGAAAGTTTTTAACTTTTGAACATGTCCAAATTGCATGTAATATTGATCCAGTCTCTTATTTACATTGAAAACATCTATCCGTACCTCTGACATCTCCCCGAAGCCCACCTTCAATCGATGTCCTCCAAGACACCCAAGGTCACAGGGTACCATTCATCAATCATCAACCTTAAACCTATGCCCCCCTGGGAAAAAGTTTATCTATATCCTCTCACAATTTTATAAACCTCTGTAAGGTCACCCTTTAGCCTCTTCTGCTCTAGAAGAAATAACAGCTTCAGACTTTAATAAAAAAACTTCCCAAAACATGAGAAAGATGGGCATGGATTTGGCAAAGTGGGGAATGTCATGGGTGAATGTACAGCACATTCGAAGCCAAACACTGGACATGGGACCAAGGTTTTAAAGGTAGAGGGATCAAGGTGCACTTTTTAAAGAGAGAGACAATTTAATGAAGAAAGGAAGGCAATAGCTGAGGACAGGGAAATGTTAACATCAGTTACACTGAACCAGGAAAGGAAGGTCAATCGGCAGCAGTTGATTGAGAGGAAGCAGGAGATTGTTTTCACAGTCTAGTAGAGCAAGAGGAATGGTAGGAAATAGATCAGAGAAAGGGCCACGCTCGGGGCAGGGGATATACCTTCCATAAAGGGAACACAATGATAGTTAACCAGTGAGATTCTTAGGTTGATGGAATGGGTTGGTGGAAATGGAGGTTGATTCTATGAAGAAGGGGAGGTGATCTAATTGGATCATCCAGAATTCTGCTGGGTTAAACAGACTGGATTCAGGGAGTGTCCTTCCCTGCCTGGAAAATCTCAAAACAGGAGTCACACTCTCAGAAGGTGGTGAATCTGTAGAATTCATGACCACAGAGGGCCAAGTGATTAAATTATTCAAGTACGTTTCCGATTAACTGAAAACTGATCAACCAAAATTCTGAATATCCAAAAGTTTTTTCAGGTGAGACAATGTCACAATTTGAAAAAAACAAATTGAAAAAAACATTTACCAACCATGCTCAAGTGGGGCTACAGGGAATTAGTTTTACGAAGAAGACATTTGTCCACAAGTTAGACATTGAAGGAAAGGATAGAATTGATTCTTTATTTATAAATTGTAATTTCTTCATCACGAGTTACTGCAACTTTGTGATAAATTGCATTGTGATATTCTCAGAATTTGATTTGAATACTGCGCTGTGCTCCTTCCCCACTCACCTGCACAAGTTGCACTCTCTCCCCACTCGCCTGTTTGAGCCACACTCTCTCCCCACTCGACCGCCCGAGCTGCTCTTTCTCGTTTATATATATATATATAATATACACACACACACACACACACACACACACACACACACATATGTATATATATAGAGCACACATATATATAGGCAGCGTCTTCATTGTTGGGGTCTTTCATGGCTTGGTTCAGCATCATGCTGAAGAAGATTGAAAAGAGGGTTGGTGCGAGAACACAGCCTTGCTTCACGCCATTGTTAATGGAGAAGGGTTCAGAGAGCTCATTGCTGTATCTGACCCGTCCTTGTTGGTTTTCATGCAGTTGGATAATCATGTTGAGGAACTTTGGGGGACATCCGATGCGCTCTAGTATTTGCCAAAGCCCTTTCCTGCTCACGGTGTCGAAGGTTTACATCCGGTACCGCACGGATGGCAGTCTCTTCAATCTGAGGCGCCTGCAAGCTCACACCAAGACACAAGAGAAACTTGTCCGTGAACTACTCTTTGCAGATGATGCCGCTTTAGTTGCCCATTCAGAGCCAGCTCTTCAGCGCTTGACGTCCTGCTTTGCGGAAACTGCCAAAATGTTTGGCCTGGAAGTCAGCCTGAAGAAAACTGAGGTCCTCCATCAGCCAGCTCCCCACCATGACTACCAGCCCCCCCACATCTCCATCGGGCACACAAAACTCAAAACGGTCAACCAGTTTACCTATCTCGGCTGCACCATTTCATCAGATGCAAGGATGGACAATGAGATAGACAACAGACTCGCCAAGGCAAATAGCGCCTTTGGAAGACTACACAAAAGAGTCTGGAAAAACAACCAACTGAAAAACCTCACAAAGATAAGCGTATACAGAGCCGTTGTCATACCCACACTCCTGTTCGGCTCCGAATCATGGGTCCTCTACCGGCACCACCTACGGCTCCTAGAACGCTTCCACCAGCGTTGTCTCCGCTCCATCCTCAACATCCATTGGAGCGCTCACACCCCTAACGTCGAGGTACTCGAGATGGCAGAGGTCGACAGCATCGAGTCCACGCTGCTGAAGATCCAGCTGCGCTGGATGGGTCACGTCTCCAGAATGGAGGACCATCGCCTTCCCAAGATCGTATTATATGGCGAGCTCTCCACTGGCCACCGTGACAGAGGTGCACCAAAGAAAAGGTACAAGGACTGCCTAAAGAAATCTCTTGGTGCCTGCCACATTGACCACCGCCAGTGGGCTGATAACGCCTCAAACCGTGCATCTTGGCGCCTCACAGTTTGGCGGGCAGCAGCCTCCTTTGAAGAAGACCGCAGAGCCCACCTCACTGACAAAAGGCAAAGGAGGAAAAACCCAACACCCAACCCCAACCAACCAATTTTCCCTTGCAACCGCTGCAATCGTGTCTGCCTGTCCCGCATCGGACTGGTCAGCCACAAACGAGCCTGCAGCTGACGTGGACTTTTTACCCCCTCCATAAATCTTCGTCCGCGAAGCCAAGCCAAAGAAAGATATATAGGCACACACATATATACGCATACACCCACACACTCATATACATATATACATACACACCCACCCACTATTTATTTATTTATTTGGTTAGTTTGTTTTTTTTTATTATTTAAACAAAAAAGGCATAATTGGATATGGGGAATCAAGAATATGGCATTGCAATGGAAGATCGTTAAATGCTGCAACAGGCTTGTGAAGGGATGAATGGACTCCTCCCCTACGGTTCCATGGTGGGCTAAGTGAGGGAACTTGTCCGATGTAAACAACAAGAAACTGAGGGGGCTCAGTGGGTCAGACAGCATCTGTAGAGAGGAATGTTGCCTGACCTGTGAGCCACTCCCCTTAGGTTCTCCTTGTTTACTCAACAGTCCAGTGTCAGCAGTTCTGTGTTTGTCTAGCAGTTAATAATGCATCTTATCTGAATTGGATTGGACCCTAACCAAATCTCTCATGAGTCGGTCCAGGAATGAGATTTTGATGTTCTTTGCTATTCAGCAGAGAGGAGAACCCATTGAGAAAATTGTTTCTGGTTCTGACTCGGGCAACAGGGAATGATAGACAACACAAGCAACCAGCTGCAGGCCACATCACAGCTTGTGTGCCAGTATGTGAACTCCAATGCGAGGTGACGTCAAGACAACATGTGACAGATGGTGGCACCAAGGAATCTGGTCATTGGGAATCATCCAAAGATGGGATTTGATTGGAGGTGAGATATTCAAAAGAGGAGTGGATGGCCTGTCCAAGGCTCCTGTACCTCTTTCCTGATGGTAGCAGTGAGAAAAGGGCCATGCCATCAGGAAGGAGGTACAGGAGCCTGAAGACGTACACCCAATGCTATAAAAACAGCTTCTTCCCCCCCACCCCCTTTCACCACCATCAGACTTCTGAATGGACAACAAACCTATAGACATAACCTCAAATCTCTTTTTTGTAGTAATTATTACTGCAAAAAAACCAGCCATTTATAGCAATTTTGCACCTGTAATGAACAATACTGTTATAAAACAACAAATTTTGTAACACAAGTTCATGACAATAAACCTGATTCTGATTCGGGTTTGGTGATGTGTCCCATCATTAATCTGAAGATGGGACAAGTTGGAAGGATTTGTACACCCTGCTATTCACACACGGGTCTTTAAATAAGGCATTAGACCTCACACCAGAAAGAAGGACATTTCTCCCATCATACCTGCCCCATAACACTGCTCCCTCATCAGCTCCTGCTGCCCTGTCCTTTTCCACGCATGCTTTGTGTTAGTCAGATTCCTTCTTCATTGCCTTGTTGTCACACTGCCAATCACAGTTGCTTGACAACGGCCCCAAAATATCCCAGACACTTATCATCTCTCACTCAAGCTTTTATGCAGTGGAAAACTATAAGCTGCTTTGATATATATCACTTTGAAAAGCAAGTACACGCTCCGTGTACACATTGCACTGTTTGTCATTCTTTTTGATCATAAATCCCTCTCTGAACATTTCCCAGATGCTAACATTGCAGTTGCTGTCTGAATATTGCAGTTAAATCTATCCATCTGCTTGCCCATCTGAAGCTTGTGTCAGTCAAGTGATGGTTCAGCTCTTATATTTGTAGAACAGCATGAAAATCTTACAGTGGGAAAATAAATCAAACCCCTTTCATCTTCTAGGATCATATTCTTCACAGCTAACAGTGAAACTATTAAAGATCCAGTCTCATATTTGCCCCTTCCATCCCCATATTTCTGTCCAACCCCAATCAACCATAACCTACTTCTTGTCAGGGTATGGTCTTGCCCATTCTCAGCTCAATTCTCACATACTTTATTGCGCTCTGACACTCGATGACAATGCCAGGGGGAATCTCACAGTCTGAAACTCTCTGAGCAATATCTGGAGGATTCAATATTTCTGAGGACAGGGAGGATTTCATTGCAAAAAAGGGAAATGAGTTTGAAAGGGTCTGATAGAGCTTCTTTGGCTTGGCTTCGCGGACGAAGATTTATGGAGGGGGTAAAAGTCCACGTCAGCTAAATAGGTATAAAATGTTATCAGTATCCAAGACTTGAAGGGAAGAGCCAGCATCAGGTAGTGGGCAGGGTGGTACAGATAAACCCTGCTTTACGAATACTCAAATTACAAAAATATGCTTATTCTAAGAAACCCATGTTCGCTTTTACAAAGAAATTATAATTGGTTTTGGTTTTTACGAAAATTGCCTCCAGTGGGTCTTCGCTTTACGAATTTTCGGTTTATGAATGGTTTCTCAGGAACGCTCCTCCTTTGTAAAGCAGGGTATCCTGTATTAGACTGAGGTCTTGAATACTTCTGCTGTGTTTCCTGTGAAGATTGTGGTCGAGAATTATTCTGGCAGGCAAAAGGGATTTGATTTATTTGCCAAGTGTAAGATTTTTATGCTGCTGTACATATAACACAAAATAAATAATAAAAGTTATAAATCTAATTTCCAAACCAGTCTCGATAAAGGTCCCGACCCAATACATTGACTACTTCTACCCATGGATGCTGCCTAATCTGTTGAGCTTCTCCAGCAGCTCATTGTTGGCTCAAGATTCCAGCATCTGCCATCTTTGTGTTTCTATAAAATTAATCCAGTTGCAAATAGGGATAAAGTTATGTATTCCAAAAAAAATATGAAACGGTTATCGTAAAACATCATTAATTATTTTAGGGAAATTATTCACATGGCGTGAATGTCATGTAAATACATATGCAAAGTTTATTTCTATATATCGATTGAGCATTCTTTGACTTGAATATCTTTTGTGTGAGTGATGCAAGGGACGTCTAGAATAAACAATGCACTATCCCTTTTAAAAACCCGAACCCCATTTAAAGGGATGTTTACTGCAAACACAGCAACACGACGATTAAAAGGAGCCATTTGAGGATTGTCACTTTCACAGATGCTGAGGGAAGAAAGCATTAGGAGGTGGGAGGTGGTGGGGGGGGGAAGTGGGGTGGGGAGCAGATGTGAAATTAACAGTCCAAGTCCGTGTGCTTGAAGCTGATGGCAGGAAGATGTGAAAGGCTTGGAGACTCCAATCAATTTTGCACACTGGGGAGAATGGAAAGCTCCAAGAAAGAGCATCAAGACTGCAAGTGACAGAAAAAACCTCAGGGGATTAAGATGTGGGAGCATAGTTACAAATAGCAGAAGCCTGGCAGGAGGATACAAGTGGGAACACAACTGCCAATTGAAGGATGGTTGTTAAAGGAATGCGAACACAAGGAAATAGTTGCGGGCAGTTGCTCAGCCCCTCAGGCGTGCCCTGCTATTCATTCTGGCCCTAGTGAAACACAAAAGTCTGCAGATGCTGTGATTCTATATAGTAAAAACACAAAGAAATGCTGGAGGAACTCAGTCGCCCACAGGAGGTAAAGATATATTACCGATGTTTCGGGTCTGAGCCCTTACCTCCAGAGTATTTTTAATTTAGTTTGGCCCTGGCTTACCTGCCCCAGGTTTCATCACCCTCCATTTCCCAATCTTTCTCAAATGGATCTACATCCTCTTTAAACATCTCCAGTGACCCCGGGCTCCACAGGTGCATAGTGGCACAGTGCGCTGCACCAATCCTGGCAGAGTGGACTGACCATAGATGACCAGAGAAATAAAAGATCGCATTACCGCTGAGGACAAAGCTGAAATGGTGACCAGAAAACCTGGGAGTCTGAGGAATGGCGGCATTTTGGAATGAGCCAGAGAATGTGGGAGAGTGTGACCTACTCTGACATGTATTCTCTGTGAGTTTACGATGCATGATTCTAGAAATTGCTAAAATAAATGAAAATAGAATGTGAGTGAAGCAGTGAGAAAGATTAAAAAAACAACCAAACTCCTGCCTCCACAGGTTTGTGAAAAGAAAAATACCAGTGAGGGCAAATGTATACCCCAAAGGGCAGAGAAGGGGCAGCACCATTGGGGTAGTGGTTAGTGCAATGCTGTTACAGCGCCAGCATTGAATCCCACGCTATGTGTAAGGAGTTTGCACATTTTCCCTGTGTCTGCATGGGTTTTACCCGGGGGCTCCGGTTTCCTCCCACCATTCGAAACGTACCAGGTGTTGTACATTAATTGGGTGGCACGGTCTTGTGAGCCGAAAGGGTCTGTTATCATGCTGTATGTTTAAATTTAAAAAATTAAGGAAGGAATCATAATGGAGAATAATAAGGAAATGGCTGAGGAATTGAACTCTTTACGCCAGTCGTCATGGAAAAAAGCACCCAGAAATATCGGAGAGCAAAAGGACAAGTGTAGACAGGGAATTTAAGGGAATTAGCATCACACAAGAAGTTTTACAAACAAAATTAATGGGCTAAAAAACTAATAAATCTCAAAGACCTGATGATGGACATGCCAGCGTTTTGGAAGAGGTGGCTCCAGAGGTAATAGATTCCCCAGTTATCACCTTCCAAAATTCCATGAATTCCGGACAAGTTCCTGTAGACTGGTAGCAGAAAGAAGAGAGAGAGAGAAAATGAAGCAGCATCGTTTCAGCCTGATAGAGGCAGTTGGGAAAGTGATGGAATTTAGGATTAAGTATGTTGTATGGGGAAGGGTCGTGGCTGTCACATAACAGCACTGCCTCCTACCTTGTCAGAGGACACACCAGCTGCCAATCAAGGTTTGGTTCCGCCCCGCCCATCAGTGCACACCTTGCCGTTGGTACCATGTAAATGACCTGGTCTAGCCTCTCCAGCCCGCCTGGACTTGGCCTTGGGTCATTGGCTGTTGTAAATGGATTTACCCTCCTGGCACTGAGCCATTTTACCCTGCTAATGACCTGGGATGGACCCTCCAGCACTATAAAGGTGCAGTGTGTTCTTTGTTCTCCTTCCTTGCCAGCTTGTGGCCACCCCGCTTCATTCCAGGCCTAGAAAAGTGGAAGGGTGCTGGAGAAACTGTTGGTAGGATGTGCACTGTTAAAAGGGTTGGGAACGTTCCATTAGTGTCCCTTGTAGCATAGAGCCATGTCTGCACTGTTTCAAGGGGTGGTGGGGCATCATAGTGATTTTTCCTTGATCATTGTGTGCACCAGTTCATTGTGTGTGTGTGTGTGTGTGTGTGTGTGTGTGTGTGTGTGTGTGTGTGTGTGTGTGTGTTTGTCGCATGAGTTACCATTTCCCACACTTACCTTCTGTAAATAAAATCCTTCCCCATCAAAATTGTGTTCTTGCCTCTGAGACATACCTAACCTGTTTCCTCACTCACAACAATGGATGTGAATTCCAGATGCACAAAAAAGTCACAGAGAGATACCACACAGAAACAGGCCCCTTAGCCAAGGGTGTTCATGCTTTCAACCACCTGCTGAAACTGACCCAACATCATTCATTAACCCTCATTCCCCCAATCTTTCACCTCCATGCAAGGAACAACTTACAATGGCCAATTAATCTCAGGAGCTGCATACCTTTGGTATGCATACCTTTGGTATGATCAGAGTTCAGATTTCAGATTTATGTCAGAGTACATGCATGACATCACGGACAATCTTGAGATTCTTTCTCTTGCAGGCAAAGCAGAATTACCACTGAGGTAGTGCAAATAAAAACTGTTCACAGTGTTCACATGTAAACAAATAAAGAACTGTAAACAGATAACAAATATAAACAAACTGACTGTGCAACACAGAGAGAATAAAAGTGCACAAGTAAGAGTCCTTAAATGAGTCCCTGATTGAGTCTGATGGTGGAGGGGTAGCAGCTGTTCCTGAACCTTGTGGTGTGAGTCTTGTAGCACTGATACCTCTTTCCTGATGCAACAGTAAGAATGGAGCAAGTGCTGGGTGGTGTGGAACCTCGATCATCGCTGCTGCTCTCAGATGACAGTGTTCCCTGTAGATCTTCTTGATAGTGGGGAGAGTTCTGCTTGTGATGTCCCAGGCTGTGTCCACTACCTTTTGGAGGGCTTTAAACTCAGGGGTATTGGCATCCCCATACCAAACCATGATGCAGTCGGTCAGCTGTAGAAATTTGCCAGGGTTTCTGGTGTCATACCAAACCTCTGCAAACTCCTGAGGAAGTAGAGGCACTGACGTGCTCTCTTCACGACACCATTGGTGTGTTGGGTCCAGGAAAGATCTTCCAAGATGGTGACTCCCAAGAATTAAGTTTGCTCACCCTCTCCACCTCTCATCCCCCAATGATCACTGGATCGTACACCTCTGGTTTTCCTTTCCTGGTCAACAATCAGCTCCTCAGTTTTGGTGACATTGAGTGAAAGGTTGTTGTATGACATGGTGTAATTAGGTTTTCAGAAAGCATATTTGTACTCCTATTTCCTACATTATGTCCTTAAGTTCTTGCATTTTACTACTGTTTGAGGCTAACTATAAATGTGGAGTCCAACATTGAAGAATGTGGACCGGACACCGGCATCAGATAAAGGCCAAGGTGGCAGTGTTTGCTTCATCGATAGCTCATCGTGGTCCACAAACATAACAGTTATGGCTCAGTTCTGCTTCCCCAACCTGGAACACCTGGTGATCTGTTCTATCTACCTAAGGAGATTTATGCTATCATCCAGGTTGCAATGTACAGGCTGACATCAGGCTGACACTGGAGGGGCAGAGCACTATAATCAGCAGGCCATAAGGCAGCACACCCTGGTGCCTTCCCAATCATCGGAGGGGGACTTTAACCAAACCGGTTTGAAGAGGTCTCTGACAAATTACCATCAACATATCACTTGTTCAGCCAGGGGAGCTAACACACTCGACCAGTGGTCGAGTGCTTACTGTGCCACCCCGTGCCTACACTTTTTCAAGTCTGATCACCTGGCTGTACCTCTACTCCTGGCATATAAGCAGAGACTGAGGGCCTCTGCACCAGTGGTGAAGATGGTTAAGGTATGGTCGAGGGAGGCAGAGGAGCTCCTGTAGGATTGCTTTGAATCTACAGACATTTAGGGAGTCAGATTTGATGAATAGGCCACAGTTAAAAGTGTGTGCCCAAACGTACATACCATAAGTACCCCAACCAAAAGCCATGGATGAACCAAAGGATTTGTGGCCTGCTAAGGGACAGATCTATGGTGATCCAGAACACTATTGGAAGATCCACAGAAGGCTGTCATAACAACTAAGAAGCAATTCCAAGAGAAATGAGAAACAGAATCAGATATGGCAGGGCTTGCAGACCATTACATCCAACAAAGTGAAACCCAACATCATAAATGGCTATGATGCTTCACTCCCTGATGAGCTGAACACCTTTAATACTCACTTTGAAAAGAAGAATCCCTGCAGAAGCTGGCATTCCTGTGATATCTGTCTCTGAAGCCAATGCCAGAACATCTTTCAAGAGAGTGAGCCCTCACCTGGCAGGGTATTGAAAATCTGTGCTAACCAACTAGCTGAAGTGTTCACACATTTTCAGTCTCTCACTGCTGCAGTCAAAGGTTCCCATCTGCTTCAAAAGGGCATCACTCAAGAAGAGTGGGTGAGATGCCTCAATGACTTTCGCCCAGTAGGACTCACATCTACTGTAATGAAATGCTTTGAGAGGTTAGTCAAGGACAGAATTAACTCACACTTAAACAAATACCTGAACCCACTTTAATTAGCCAACCGCTACAATCGTTCCACAGCAGTTGCAATCTCACTGGCTCTCCACTCAGCCTTCCGTACTGGTTAGCAAGCTTCAAACCTCGAGCCTCAGTACCTCCCTCTGCAACTGGATCCTTGACTTCTTCATTAAAAGACCACAGACAGTACGCATTGTTAACAACATCTCCTCTTCTGATCTCCAATCAGCACAGCTCTACTCTCCCTACACCCATGACTGTGTGTCTAGGCACAATCCAAATGCCATGTACAAATTCTTGAAGACACCCTGGTTGTCGGCAGAATCATGGAGGGCAATGAGGAAGCATACAGGAGTGAGATAGATCAGCTCGTTGAGTGATGTCACAACAACCTTGCGCTCAACATCAGTAAAACAAAGGAATTGATTGTGAAGTTCAGGAAGTGGAAGCCAGGAGACCTCAAATCAGTCCTCACCGAGGGGTCAGCAGTGGAAAGGGTAAAAAAACCTCAGATTCCTGACTGTCAACATCTCTGTTAACCTATCCTGGAACCATCATGTTGATGTAATAATGAAGACCGCATGTTAGCAACTATATTTAAGAATTTGAGGAGATTTGAAATGTCACCAAAGATTCTTGTAAATTTCTACAGGTGCACAATGGAGAGCATTCCGACGGGTAGCATCACTGTCGGGTATGGAGGTTCAAATGCACAGGACAGAGGGTTGTAAACTCAGCCAGTGGCACGATGGGCATTAGCATTCACTCCATTAAGGACATCTTTAGGAAAGCAGCTTCTATCCTCAAAGACCCTCACCATCCAGGCCATGCCCTCTTCACACTGCTACCATCAGGAGAGGAGATACAGGAGTCTGAAAACGCACACTCAGTGTTACAAAGACAGCTTCTTCCATCAGCTTTCTGAATGGAAAATGAACCCATGGACATTACCTCATCCTTTTTCTCTTTTTTTAACTAATTTATTTTTAAAAATCTTTTATTTACATAATTATAATCTTACAGCAATCTTTGCACTTTGCAAAACAACACATTTCATGAGAATGAACCTGATTCTGCTTCTGCCTTTGGATGAAACACATCAGTCCCAAACAGTCAGAGTAGGTGTGAAACTTTGCACATGTATCTCTCCAGGAGCAGTGGGTCCTTGCCCTGTCATCACAACACAAAGCTTATCTCTCTATTTGTGGGCTATTATGACCAGCAAATTCTATGAGGCTTTTGCACTTCAAAGGAGATTCATTGGTTGCCTTAAGCCATGCAAACAACATAATTATATGTGATGTAATTGCAAGATTGTAAATTATCTACATCTTTCAGGAATTCATGCTCTTAGTCTCCCTGCCAAGAATTCATTATTTCTGCCAGAGATTTACCACCCTCCATAACATCCAGAACTTATGGGAGACCATCAGTGCAGTGAAAAGAAGCCCTTTGGTCTGCCCAAAACCTGTTGCTCTTTCACTATATATGGAGATGCCGGGTGAGGGAATGCTGTCGATTGGCACATTGCGGGCTGCAGGAGTATGTGCTGAGGGACAGACTGAGGCTTGGCCACCGTAGGGAAGGAGCCCAGTCTAGAGCTCTCCCGTCACTGGGCAGTGAGGGGCTAAAACCAAGGGGAAGCCCCTCAAAGAGCGGGGGGGGGGGGGGGGGAGGGGTGGAGTAACGACAAGGTGCCAATATCATCCACTCCCTCACTCTCTGCCTGCTCTTACTCACTATTCATTATTTCATTCCATTCATCTTTCAGTTCATCTGCCAAGTTATTTGTCACTGTATTTTCCATCTCATTTCATTGAACGTTTCAGTTAACTTCCCGCATAGTTCACAGTCCACTGCACAAGAGATTGGGATATTGTTGAGTAAAACACGCAAGTCGGCAGACTCTATGCTTGAAGTAAAAATGCAAAGCTGGAGAGACTCAGCAGGTCAAATAGTGTCCTTTATGTAAAGATAAAGATACAGAACCCACGTTTCAGGCTGCAGGTATGAGCAAAATGTTGGCAGGTACTCAAATGAAATGGTGGGGGAAGAAGGACAGGTGGAGGAGCACAGTTCCACAGGTGGATGAGGGAGGGCACACCATCAATCAAGGGAAGGGGGAAGGCTTGGTGAATAGAGAAGGAAGAGGGTGGAGAGCTAGAGGAAAGAAGACAGAGGGATGGAGAAGAGAGGGAGTTTGTGGAGGTCACCTTGTCAGTAACCAGCAAGTGTATAGCAATCATGTGGAAGTCCGACTCCCAACTAAATATTACACGATGGAATATGGAAATGCAGAGTTTTATCCCCCTGGAGAAAATCACGTACAATTTTCCTATCTTCAGCACATTGCAATGCAGATGCAATTATACCCCCTTTAGATGAAGTGAATACAACTGTTCCTGTAGTGGAACGTTTGAGATCAGTGAAGGGAGTGAAGGGGGTCGTCGCGCAGCGGATGAGCTCTTGTATTTTGTTCCTTATCCTATTAGTTCAGTTTCTTTGGGCCCTTCTTGGCTTTAACGATATTTTGTTCCTTTTATTGGTTTAGTTTATGTAACCTTTTATTTGTATTATATTAGAGTATGGGAGGGAGGGGAGAGGGGTTGTGTGATAAACACTAATGTTGGAAAAGAATGTGTTGTTTAATTGGATTTGTATGAGTCATTGAAAATCAAAAATAGAATATTCAAAAAAAAGAGGGAGAACTGGGAGTAGACTAGCAGAAACCGGAGAATTCACTGTTAATGCCATCCGGTGGGAGAGTGCCCAGGCCCCTCCAATTTACAGATGGTTTTGGTTTGACAATGGGAGTGGGGCGCAGAATTGAAATGGCTGCTGGGTGATCACTATCACTGATGCAAGAGGAAGTGAAGGTGCTTGGGAAAGTGATCTCCCATTCTGCACCCAGTCTTTCTTTGTCGTAGAGAAGGCCACAACGGGAGCATCGGATGCAGTAGATCACTCCCGTGGATTCACAGGTGAAGTCTTGCTTCACTTGGAAGAATTGTTTGCGCCCTTGAATTGTGGTGAGGGATGGGGTATGGGTGTAAGTTTGGCATGACCACAGGGGAAGGTGCCAAGGGGGCAATGAACGGGAAGGGATGAGGGATGAGAGCAATTCCTACAGAAGATGTGTCTGGTGGTGGGATCATGTTGTATGTGATGGAAATTAATGCATTGGAGGTGAAGGCTGGTGGGTGGAAGGTAAAAACTAGAGGAATCCTGTTAATGTTGCATCTGAGGGTAGAGGGGCCAGGGCAGATGAGTGGGAAATGAAGGAGATGCAGCTAAAGGCTGAGTCAATGGTAGGGGAGGAGAAGCCACGTTTTTTGAGAAATGAGGTCGTTTCAGATGATCTGGACTGGAAGACATCATCTTGGGAACTGATACGATGGAGGCAGAGGAATTGAGAGAAAGGAATTGAATTCTTGCAGTGGGCCAGAGTGTGAAGAAGTGTAGTCGAAATAGTTGTGGGAGTTGGTAGGTTTGTAAAAAATGCGAGTAGGAAGCTTGTTGAGATGGAGACAAAGAGATCGAGAAAGGGGAGAGTGTTGCCAGAGGTTGACCAAGTGAATTTGAGGTCAGGGTGAAAGTTAGCAACAAAGTGAATAAAGTTGATGAGCTCAAATGGGTGCATGAGGCAACAGCAAAATGGGCATCAATTTAGCAGAGGAAGAGTTGGGGAGCTTTGCCTGTGCAGGCTTGCAGGATGGATTGCTCTACAATGCCCACAAACAGGCAGGGGGAGCAGGGACCCGTGCGGGGATCCATGATTACTCCTTTGAATTGCAGGAAGTGGAATGAGTCAAAGCTGAAAATATTAAGAGTGAGAACAAGTTCTGCAGGTGGAGGAGGGTGGTGGTGGAGGGTAACTGGTTAGGTCTCTTGTCAAGAAAGAAGCAAAGGGCTTTGAGACCTGTATGGGGATGGAGATGCAAAGTGATTGGAAGTTCATGGTTAAAATGAGGGGATCAAGTTCAGGGAATCTGAAGTCATTGAGGGACAGCAGAAATGAGAGGGGTGGGATGATGGGGCTGTGTCGGTGAAAGAACTGGAAGGACAGGAAAAGGGGAGGGGGAGGAAAAGGCAAGTAGGTACCACCTGCAGATTGGAGGAACACCACCTTAATTTCCGTCTGGGCACTCTCTAGCCAGATGGCAAGAACATTAACTTCACTGCTTTACATTAAACCTGCTTACCTTTTCTTCCCCTCTCCCATTACCTGTCCTTCCAGTTCTTTCACCCACACAGCCCTACCATCCCCCCTCCCTTCATTGCCGCTGTCCCCTCCCTCCTGTTCCCTATCATTTCCTGCCTTGCCAACCCTCCTTACCCCCTCCTACTCTTTTGTTCGGACACCTGCCGACATTTTCTCACACCTTGATGGCGGGATGAACCCCAAAACGCGGGTTCTGTATCTTTCCTTTCGCTGCATGAATGACACTGTTTGACCTGCTGAGTTTCTCCAGCATTTTGTGTTTTTACTTCAACCACGGTGTCTACAGAATTTCATGATTTATTTCTTAGTTGAGACGGCTGATGTCTTGGCAGAAATTGGAAATACAAAGATCCAGAGTAGGCAGCTGGCCAGGACGAGGCTTCCAAGGGGAGGAAAAATACTTAAAGCGGGAGATGGGGTTTTCAGTGGGGGGTGGAGTATCCTGGTTGTCGAAGAGGGTATGGAGACAGAGGCGACGGAAGAAGAGATGGGCATCGTGGGGTGCACGGAACTCATTAAAGTGTGGGCCAAGGGACCGAAGGTGAGGCCTCTACTGAGGTCAGTGCGGTTTGCATCTGAGAGCGGAGGGTCAGGGGGATGGAAAAGACCAAGATATTGTTACTCACCACTCGAGGAGGTGAATTCTAGTTAGTGCACACTCGGAAGGGATTAACATGTCATTATTTAACATGTAGAAGTCAATGAGCGACATCATTTAGACTAGTGATTCCCAAAGTGGCCACTGCCACCCCTCTGTTGACAGTGGAAAGATCCAAAGGGGGTGGCGAGGGAAAAGGGAGTGGCCCAAACCATCAGTCTTGTTATTATTCAGTTTGCTGAAAGTTTAATGCAGAAGTCAGTGCAGTAATTTTCTGGCCAGACCCGGGGTGGCAGTAGTGAGCAAAATAAACAGCACAAGGTGTTCGCACAAGAGCTGGTCTCAGAGGCCGCCATGTTGCACTGCGTCACTTTCCCCCACCTCAGCACCGTCACTACCTCCCTCTCAACGCCACCACCAACCTCCCCTCAGCACTGCCACTATCCCCTCTCAGCATGGTCACTACCCCCCAGCACTGCCACTACCCCCCCAGCACTGCCACTACCCCCGCAGCACTGCCACTACCCCTCCAACACTGCCACTACCCCCCCAGCACTGCCACTACCCCCCCTGCACTGCCACTACCCCCCCTGCACTGCCACTACCCCCCCAGCACTGCCACTACCCCCCCAGCACTGCCACTACCCCTCCAACACTGCCACTACCCCCCCAGCACTGCCACTACCCCCCCAGCACTGCCACTACCCCCCCAGCACTGCCACTACCCCCCCCAGCACTGCCACTACCCCCCCAGCACTGCCACTACCCCCCCAGCACTGCCACTACCCCTCCAACACTGCCACTACCCCCCCCAGCACTGCCACTACCCCATCCAACACTGCCACTACCCCTTCCAACACTGCCACTACCCCCCCAGCACTGCCACTACCCCCCCAGCACTGCCACTACCCCCCCAGCACTGCCACTACCCCTCCAACACTGCCACTACTCCCCCAGCACTGCCACTACCCCCCCAGCACTGCCACTACCCCCCCCAGCACTGCCACTACCCCCCCAGCACTGCCACTACCCCCCCCCAGCACTGTCACTACCCCCACCCCCCCGGCTGAAGGTTTCCAGCATTTTCTGCTTTGTAGTCAGCTAAGGGTCCTGTTCCCGATCACCACCAATTGTCCCTGGGAGATAATAGCTGCTTTACCTCACCACGAGGTGACCGAGTTCCAATGCCTTGTTGCTGCTTAATATGTACATCAGTAGAATGAGAGATTCATTGAGGAATAAGCTTGCAGCTGAATTCATGAAATCTGCTGGCCTCTCTCAGATAGAACAAGTTGTTTTCCTAGTGTGCTTCTAAATATCTTAATCATCAATGAAGCATGATTTATCTCGCCATGAACACCGTTTCTCTTATAGCCATGTGAATCGGAACTACTCAAGCCGGGGAAGCTAAACGCTCCCTACAAAGGGACCCTGTCATCTTACCTAGTGGGATGTCAATGAGGTCTCGTCTGCTGTACTAAATCTCTGAGAGAATAATAAATGGTTCCACCAGGAGCTTATACATCAATAAAGTCGACATGTATTGCTGCCCAGTGGGAGTGTGTCCAGTCCTGGCAGCGTGCTCAAAAATATAACCAGGGAGGAATGTCAGGCAAAGAGGTTGCTTTGTAAAGTTTTTTAGGGGCATTAATTAAGCAAGGATGGAAAACAAATGAATGTCTGTGTGATCCAATTCATGCCCTTATTGACTGCTGACCAATTTAAGAGCTACATGGGGCCAGGAATAGCTTGTTCACAGGAAATAGTTAATGGCGCAGGAAACGAACAAAGAAAGGGAAAATAGCGTATAAAATTGGACAAAGAACAGCAACAAATGTCGAATTAAAAACAGGTGGCCCTTGACCATTTTGTTTTGAAGATGGGACAGGAGTGTTTAAAAGCCCTTGAGACAAACACATGAATACGCAAGAAAGATTGAGGTACAGGTCATGTTCGTCAAATGCGAAAGGTATGGATCATGGGCAGGCAGCAGTGGTTCCGTTTAATTTGGCATTGGGCTCCATGCAGATAGTGTGGGCTGAAGGGCCGATCAGTTGCTGTATTGGTCTATGTTGGTTAATGTAAGTAATAGTAGCCTCTCCATTAACCAACTCTACTCATCAAGCCTAACAAGTTCAATACCTTCATCATTCCATTACATCTTGACGATTACAAATTATTTGGGTGCATTTATTCGAATGCAAGAATTTAAATTTGACCAACTCTGGAGGGGGGAGTAGTGGGGGGAGGAGAGTTCAATATTCAGATTCAGTAGATATGCATGAAACATTTGCCTACCCAGTGAGATCTGGGAAGGCCTGTTCCCGCACTGTTTAAATCGTAAATGGACGAGATTTCAGATTTATTGTCAGAGAACATACATGACATCACATACAACTCTGAGATGTTTCTCCCCTGTGGGCAAAGAAAAATACTTTTTCTGTGAAAGATCTACATGCTTGCTGCCTTCACGTGTGGCCCCACCAAACAAAATTCAGTATGGCATTTGAGGTCTTAAAAAGAATTTTTAAATCTGGAACAGCCTCGTCATCATCGCGTTGTGACTTGTACAATGTTGTCACAAGCAAGTGTCAGGTGAAGATTGTAGATAATGGCTGATATTATAGAAAGATCAGAAAACTTCTGATCCTACTTATGCTAGTCTGTTAAGACTGCTGCTAAAGTCTTTGAAGTCAGAGGCAGCTCTGTTAATTGTGTTTCAGTGGTTTGTTCTAACTTCATTGTAGAGGGGACACAGCTCTGTTCACATTTTACAGTCTTATGGTAAAAGGCAAATGCAACAGAATTCTGCATCGACATTCAGAATGGGAAAAAAAAGAAATTGCTCATTAAAAATTCAATGAATCCTGTTCATTATATTTGAGTGCATCCATTCCTCAATTTACAAAAGGAATGATCTTCCAAAAGAGATAGTTCTGGCAGGGTCCCTTCTGTCATTTCAGAGAAGGTTGGTTGTGTACATGGATGTGAGGGGTTGGAGGGTTATGGGGGGAAGCTAGTGGAGTTGTTCAGATGAACCAGTGTGGACTTGAAGGACCGACATGGCCTGTTTCCACGCCGTAAACAGTTATATGGTTTGCATTCCTGGAAAATGTTTAGCAAATAGAGTTTCTGCAGGTCATAAGGGCTGGGTCAAATGTGTTGGCGTGATTTGGTACAGTGTATTCCATTGAGTGTCAAGAAGCCAGATAAAGGTTAAGACGTACTCAAAGAATTAATGGGCTATGGCAAAAATTTGTAAATCAAGCATATGTTAATCAGGATTTCCTGATAACTGTGCAAACAATGACTGTAAATCCCAGGTATAAACTTGAATCTGCCTTTGTTTTCATTATTCTCCATCAGCTTAAAATGTGTAAGAATCTGGTAGTGAATTTTAACATCGCTGAAGCCTTTAGCTCACCTTTTCAGACTGAAGATGCTGCTCATCCCTGCTCTCTACTTCCATGGAGGAATTCACAGCAGATCTCTTCAAGGCAGGTGGGACAGAAAATCCACCATTCTTCCACTGGGAATTAGGAGTGGCCCTTAATGATGCATGTGAAATGGATGGTGTGGACGCCCTCCTCTTAATGCCCCTTTTATAGAGACAAACCTGCTTTTTGTTGTTGAGTTGCATTCTGCAGGAGCGGTGACAGCTGTTTAAGATGACAGGCAGTCTGCAGGCACATTAGAAGTGTTAAAGCAGCTGGTGCTGTCAATAGCGAGGTTAGTTCGTGATGATGCCCCCCTGAGGGAGAGCCATGTGTCTACCATCTGCCTTCGACAAATCATATTACATCGCAACAGATCCTTCAGCACAATGCAAGGGCTCCACCACACATGGACAAGCCAAATTCCATTAACTCCTCAAAGAGCCGCCAGTGACAAATCCACACAAGGCCAGGCACAGAGTTCAAAAGGTACATCAACTAATCAAGAGGACCTTTGGGGCTGGCATGAGACTTTGGAGATTTTCACCACCCGATTTATGATCTTTCCTCAAGGACGTACAGACTCACGGTAGATAATTTATTGACGGGGAGGGGGACTTTCAGCTCCCTAAGTCACTGAAAGCAGACACTGGGTGCAGAGTGTCATCCAGGGTCTTGTTACGCTGAGGGTTGGGTGAGATAAAAACTAGGGGACATGGATTAGGATTAGGAGGAACTTCTTCATTCAGAGAGTGGTGAGAGTGTGGGACGAGTGCCACCTGAAGTGGCGAATGTTGGCTCGATTTTAACATTTGAGAAGAATTTGGACAGGCTGAAAGAGAGCACCTCAGGGTACAAACACAATTTGTTTCCAACAGCTCTCAAAGTTTTGAACCTCTCATTGGTGCACAAAAGGACTATCTGCATTAACACAGGTCACTTTATTTCACGAGGATCAGTGTGAATATCTATTATCTTATGTATTTATTGTCTCTTCTAATTCAATTCAGTTTGTTTACTAATATGCTTTTTTTTACAAGTACCTGTTTGACGACAGCAAGTAAGAATTCTGGTGCGTACGTACATGACAACAGGGTCATCGTCTTATCAAGAGTTGTCAGAATCCAGCATTGATTGCGATCTGGTTGATTTCAATTTCAAGTTTTTGTAAGGAGTACTCCCCGTGTCTGCGTGGGTTTTCCCTAGGACCTCTGGTTTCCTCCCACTGTTCAGGTCAATTGGGTGTAATTGGGCAGCATGGCCTCATGGGCCAAAAGGGCCAGTTACTGTGCTGTTTGTCTAAAATATTTAAATTTATCATAATCGGATACAGCAGACAAAACAAACATGTACATAAAAATTTAACAAAATAAATATGTAGGGGTGGTACTGTTAATGTAGCGGTTAGTGCAATGCCTTTACAGTGCCAGTGATCGGGACCGGACCAGAGTTCGAATCCCATGCTGTCTGTAAGGAGTTTGTACGTTCTCCCCTTGTCTGTGAGGGTTTTCCCCGGGGGCTCCGGTTTCCTTCCACCATTCAAAACATACCCAGGGTGTAGGTTAATGGGGTGTAAATTAGGCGGCACAGATTTGTGGGCCAAAATGGCCTGTTTAAATTTTAAAAAAATATTTATAATTTACTCATTTCATTTATAAGAGACCCAAGATTACAGGACACTATTCATCAATCTCACAGCCTGTGGGAAGAAGCTATTTCCCAGCCTGGCCGTCCTGTACCTACTTCCTGTAGGGATCCTCAGTAACTCTTTGAGGTCTATTTTAGCAACATAAGATGAAGGTGAAAGCTGCCAACAAGGTCCCAGTCCAGAAAGCAAGCAAAGCAAAGGCTGTGATGCTGATTTGAGGAAATGCATTTTCTGTGTTGGATCCAAGGAGACTGGAAAGGTTGACCTGCATACTTTTCAGTCGTGCCACCCTCAGTCCATGCTGGAAAGTTTACCGCTAAATATGGAATTGTGAAGCTTTTTTTTACTAAATGTACTAACATTAAGCAAAGTATAAGGGCACTTGCTTGTGGTGCTACCTGCGGGACACACAGGGTGAGTTTTGGGTAGGCAAACGGAGAAGCCACAGGCACTGGGGACATAAAACAGAAACAGGCTCTTCGACCCATTTAGTCTGTGCCAAACTATTATTCTGCCTAATCCCACTGGCCTTCAGCCGGACCACAGTCCTCCATACCCCTCCCTTCCACGACCTTTCCAAATGTTTCTTAAATGTCAAAGTCGATCCCGCATTCACCACTTTAGTTGGCAGTTCATCCCACACTCCCACCACTCTCTGTGTGAAGAAATTCCCCTCATGTTCCCTCCAAAATTCTCCCCTTTTACTCCTAACCCATGTCCTCTGGTTTTTATCTCACCAAACCTCAATGGAAAAAGTCTGCTTGCATTTACTCCATCGATACCCCTCATAATTTTAAATGCTTCAGTAAAATCTCCCCTCATTCTCCAATGCTGCTTGCAGTAATGTCCTAACATCTTGAGCTGTAATTCAGTCCCTCCAGTCCCAGCAACATCCTTGTAAATCTTCTCTGCTTTCTTTCAATTTTACTGATAACTTTCCTGTAATTAAGTGACCAAAATGGCACACTTTACTCCAAATGTGGCCTGTCTTGAACAACATCACTATAATATCCCAACTCATATACTCAACTTTGATTGTTAAATATGCCAAAAGCTCTCTTTGTAACCAGTACGGTCTGTGTCACCTCTTTCAGGGAATTATGTTTCTGATTTCTCTCTTCTACTGCACTGTGTCCTACGAATTAACTTGCCCCACACACCTCCTTAAACCCTCCACCCCCACCATAAATACATGTCCTTTTGTATATGACATACAATAGCTATTTCCCCCCTCCCCAACATGTCCTCTTGTATGTGACATGTAATAGCTATTACATACTGTAATAGCTAACCACTGAGTTATTGGAGGTAAGGGAAGAAGGTAATATTTCTGGTGGCTGGCAGGAAACTGCAGAACATTGCTTATGTGGTTCAGTCCATCATGTACACCTCCCTCCCCTCCATCGACTCCATCTCTCATCATCCCTGTCTCAGTAAAACAGCCCACATATAAAAGCCTCATCGCATCCCGGCCACACTTTCTTCTGCTGTCAGGCAGAAGATTCATGAACGTTTGATCCCGCTCCACCAGATTCAAGGACAGCTTCTTTCCTGCAGTTGTCAGTCTCCTGAGTAAACACTACAATAGTCAAATGGTGCTGCCATTGCTCCAACCGCACTTTTGTCCTCTTTCTTGTACTATGTATGAGATGGCTACAGGTCTGCTCACAAAACAAATTCTTTCACAGCTTTTTATATCCAGTTTACAATAACTTGATTAGAATAGGGAAGATTCCAACAAAACACTTTGGAGTTTCAAAGCCCTTTGAAAGTGAAAACCAATTTTGAAGATCAAATTGGAACCACGCCTGTTATTTGCTTTATTTGGTTTTTGACAATAGGAGGACACATTATTAACTTCAACTCAAAAGCGAATTTTAGCTTTTACCTCCTTGATAGCTAATCGAGCAATTTTGATGAAACGGAAAGACAACACTTTACTCATATTCAATGGTTACGTGATATCATGTCTTACCTAAGTATAGAAAAAAATCAGATATTGTGGCAGTCAGGCCACTGCCAGCGAAAGAAACGCTGAGGCGAGCGGAGTTTCCGTTCAACTGATTTACTAATTCGAAATCGTGCGCTTCCCAGCAACCCTGCAGGGCGGAACTGACATCAGCTTCTGGGCGAGGCTTTGCCCTGTGAATGCCGCTGACTGCGGACCTGCCCACGACCGCTGGAGCTGGTTCGCTTGCCACATGGGTGAGCTGCCACAATGTAACATTGAAAATGCAAAGTTTAATTTCCTTGAGATGTGGGGTCCATTCATGTATTACTATCTCAATTGAAATAATTAAGGTGTTTGGGTGGTCCAGAGATGCCCCGTCTGGTGTCTAGGGGTTGAGATTCAATTCGTATGTTTATTATTTATATCCGTTACCCTTGTTAAGAGGGAGGTGCTTAATTATATGGGTTTTTTTCATTTTCTTATTTTACTTTTTAAGAAATTAGATAAAGAATTGTAAACATAGATCATATTAAGCAAGAAAATTTTTTTTCTAAGTATAAATTCCTTTTTTTTAAATAAGGGAATTTTATTTATAACTTACTTTAAAAGAAAGTTATTTTTGTCTCAAGTTTTCAATATTACCTTTAGATATGCTATGAAGAATGAATAAATTGTTAATTTAAGCTGGTCATAGATTCAATGCTATAAGATTAAGTTAGGAAAAAAAATTATAGATATGTTTTTGATCTGAATTCTACATATTTTATGTAAAAAGATATGGTTTATATCATTTATATAACCATATAACCATATAACAGTTTATGGCATGGAAACAAGCCATCTCGGCCCTACAAGTCCATGCTGGTTCACTCAAACTACTCTGCTAGCTCCCCCTGCCTATTCTCTGCCCATAACCCTCTAACCCCCTCTTATTCATGAATATATCCAGCCTCCTCTTAAACTAAAGAATTGACTCTGCCTCAACTATTTCCTCCAGAAGATTATTCCATTCAGCCACCACTGAAAAAGCATCCTCTAATGTTTCTCCTAAAATTTTGCCCCCTTTCCCTTAACTTGTGTCCTCTTGTTTCAACCTCCCCTACTCTCAGGGGGAAGAATCTACTTGCATCTAGTCTATATATTCCCTTCATAATTTTAAACACCTCTATCAAATCCCTTCTCAACCGTCTATGTTCCAATGAATAAAGCCCTAACCTCTTCAATCTTTCTCTGTACTCTAGGTATTTTAAGGCAGGCAACATTCTTGTAAATCTTTTCTGCACCCTCTCCACCTTATCTATATCCTACCTATAATTTGGAGACCAGAACTGAACACAATACTCCAAACCTGGCCTCACCAACACCTTAAACAGTCGCAGCATCACTTCCCAGCTCCTATACTCTATGCTATGTTTTATGAAGGCTAGCATACCAAATGCTTTCTTAACCACCCTGTCAAGATGGGAATCCACCTTCAAGGAATGCTACACCATAACTCCAAGATCTCTTTGCTCTTCTGCATTCCCCAATGTCCTCCCTTTTACCACATATGTCCAATTTTGATTATTTTTACCGAAATGAAACACCTCACGCTTCTCTACATTAAACTCCATCTGCCATCTTCCAGCCCAACTCTCCAGACAAACCAAATCCCTCTGTAATCCCTGAAAATCTTTCTCACTATCACCACTCCCCCTATTTTCATATCATCTGCATATTTACTTACTCAATTAACCACCCCATCATCCAAATCATTAATATAAATTATGAACAACAAGGGATCTAGCACCGATCCTTGAGGTACTCCGCTCATCACAGGCTTCCATCCTGACAGACGGTTGTCCACCATGACCCTCTACTGTCTCTCCTACAGCCACCTCTGAATCCACCTTACTATTTCTCTATTAATCCCTAGTAACTGAACCTTCCTTACTAACCTTTCATGTGGAACTTTATCAAAAGCTTTGCTAAAATCCAGATAGACTACATCAACTCCCCTACCTTCATCCACCTTTCTCGTCATTTCTTCAAAAAACTCAACAAGGTTTGTCAAACATGACTTCCCCTTCACAAACCCATGCTGGGTGCTCCTGATCAATCCCTGCTTATCTAGATATTTATACACACCATCTCTAAGAATACCCTCCATAATTTTCCCTACCACCGAAGTCAAGCTTACAGGCCTATAATTACTTGGCCGACACCTCGTGCCTTTTTTAAACAATGGAACTACATTAGCAGCCCTCCAATCCCATGGCACCACACCCTCCTCCAGTGATCATTGAAAAATCACTGACAGTGCCTCCGCTATTTGTTCCCTGACCTCCTTTAATGTCCTGGTGATAATCCCATTAGGACCAGGAGACTTAACCAATTTATTAGATGATTTTGCATATCTTCTTTGGCTTGGCTTCGCGGACGAAGATTTACGGAGGGGGTAAATGTTCACGTCAGCTGCAGGCTCGTTTGTGGCTGACAAGTCCGATGCGGGACAGGCAGACACAGTTGCAGTGGCTGCAGGGGAAAAATGGTTGGTTGGGGTTGGGTGTTAGGTTTTTCCTCCTTTGCCTTTTGTCAGTGAGGTGGGCTCTGCGGTCTTCTTCAAAGGAGGTTGCTGCCCGCCGAACTGTGAGGCGCCAAGATGCACAGTTTGAGGCGATATCAGCCCATTGGCGGTGGTCAATGTGGCAGGCACCAAGAGATTTCTTTAGGCAGTCCTTGTACCTTTTCTTTGGTGCACCTCTGTCACGGTGGCCAGTGGAGAGCTCGCCATATAACACGATCTTGGGAAGGCAATGGTCCTCCATTCTGGAGACGTGACCCACCCAGCGCAGCTGGATCTTCAGCAGCGTGGATTCGATGCTGTCGACCTCTGCCATCTCGAGTACTTCGACGTTAGGGATGAAAGCGCTCCAATGAATGTTGAGGATGGAGCGGAGACAACGCTGGTGGAATACGGTCTTTATTAAACTTAATAAATAATATTTTAAAAAGAAAAGAAAGTGAAGGCCAGTCTTTTCATGGGTGGGGTACTCATGACGAATTTGACATGACCTGCTCTTTTTTTGGCTGGGTTTGGAGAAGGAGACTTGCTCTTTCCTGGATTGTTGGAGACAAGGGCCAGGTCACGAGACTAAGATCAGACGGCACGGTTAGTATAACACTATTACAGCACTCGTGACTCAGGTTCAAATCCGGCCCTGTCGGTAAGGAGTTCTCCCCATGTCTGCGTGGGCTTCCTCTGGGTACTCCTGTTTCATAAACATACATGGATTGCAGGTTAATTGGGGTAGTGGGGGCATAGGCTCCTGGGTAGGAAGGACCTTGGTATATGTCTAAATTTACATTTAAATTTAGGACCTCCAGTTTTGTGATACACTGTTCATTTTATGGGTCCTTTTATGTTTCAATGCAAACCTCCTATGAATATACATCAAATTTATATTTATGGTTGGGCTGGTTTACTGTGAAATTGCAAGGTAACTGTTATGATAATTGCAGAGAGCAGTGGTAGTGATATAACATGAAAGACAAAAAGTTCCAGTGCATATTTGATGGTTTGTCACAGATGTTGTCCTGTCAGACTTGAGGGTACATGATAATGATCATGAGTTTATTGACATACACATTGTGCAATGTACATACGCACCAGAATTCTTACTGGCTGCAGCAGAACAGGTGCATGGTTAACAAAAAACACAAAAACAATGACATACTAAATACTTAATTGAAATAAAAATAAAAATGTACACAACATAGAGATAGATAATAAATGGTCAGTTATCCTAGTGTAAAAAAATGACTCGGCAGTAGTGCAGACATGTAGAATTACATCACTGATCTAATCGTGCTAATACTTTTCAGTAATGTTCAAACATCATAACAACACCTTAGGTTAACGAACAGGGGACCTGGGCATTTTTGGTGAAGCTAATGTTTGCTGCCCATTCCTAATTTCTCTCAAGAAGCCGGTGGTGATCTGCCTTCTTCATTCTTTGAAGTGCTTGTGGTGAAAGTACACCCACAGTGTTGCCATGCAAGTGTTTCCAGGATTACTGAGGGAACAGTGATAGATGCAGCTTGAAAGGGAACTTTAGATTTTCCCATCCTTCTTGTTCAAAGGTGTCGAGATTGTAGGCCCTGACAAGTTGCCACAGTGCTCTCTGACAATAGTACGTAGTGATGCTCCGGCAATGGAGACACTGGATAATTAGACAGGAACATGAGGCGCCAAGCAAGTGAGTTACTCTGCCTGGGAAGTCACTCTGCATCCGACCCACACCTGAAATTACAGTACTGGCTACTCCAGTAAAAATCATGTTCAATTATAATGCTGAGTTCCCAGCCTAACCCACCTCCAGATGTTAATGCTGGGAGACTTGGTAATGCCCTTGACAATGGAGAAGTTCATTGTCCTGCACCACACATTGTCGCCTGCCTAAGCTGTTTTCCTTCTTTGGTGATCAGGATGGTGAATGGCTTGCTTCTACTAATTTCTGCACATTCTGGGCTGCCCGATGTCACCAGACTGGGCAGGTGGTGCAGGAGGTAGACAGATGGATGGGAGTGCTGAGCTGCTTCCACATCCCCAGTGAAGGAATCCAAGGTTCTGAACACCAGCCTAAATATTCCATCTCTATTCTGATCAGTCTGAGGACTGTTGTCCATTGCAAACATCGATGTGAGGTGCTGTCTCAAGGCAGCCAACATCATAAAGGATTCCTGTCACTTTGGTCACAATCTCTTCTTATTGTTACCTTTGGCCAAAAGGTAGAGCAGCCTGAGGGCCAGCACTTCTAGGTTCAAGAACAGTTTATTTCCAACAGCTCTTGAACCTCCCCTTGCTACACTGATCAGGTATGGCTCCAACACCATAAAAGGACACAGTCACATTTTTTGCCCTAGGATTACTGTGAATATTTATCACCTATCTTATGAATTTATTGTCACTTTTAATTAATTTACTATCATAGTTTTTCTTTACAAGTACCCGTTTGGATGCAGTAAGAATTTCAGTCCCTATGTTAATTGTACAAACTCATCATTATAATCAATTATCAGAAGCAGGCAGGAATATCACCTTTTTTTCAGCGAGGGTTTGAAAAGTAATATCCGTATCATCGTCTTGGTGGGATGTGCCCAGTTTCTTGAGGTGCATATTGTTTTCCTTTTCTATCTCTCTCTCTTTCTCCCACTTTCTCTCTCCCTTCCCCCATCCCTCTCCCCTTGCCCTCTCTCCTCCTCAATCTCAATTTCCCTTTCTCTCTCTCTCGCTCTCCCTTGGTATCCCTCTCCTTTTCTCTGTCTCTCTCTCGCCCCCTCACACTCTCTCTGTCCCTTTCTTTCTCTCCCCCTCACTCTCTCTCTTTCTCCCTTTGCTCTCTCTCTCTTTCTCCACCATTACATCACTTTTCTGCACTTGGATAACTGTGTTTTATTTTTAGTATGTAGTTCTTTTTTAGTTACGTAGATTTTTTTAAACAAAGTACCTATTCATCTATCGCAAATAAGCATGTCGGTGCGATGGTACATTGTGTGATGTGTATGACAATAAACTCATCGTCGTTATCATTCAGTGTTACCAACACAGATTGGTGAGCATTATTAGACTGCAGTAAGCCCTGCGTTGCAACAGTCCTTCATTTGCAGCAAATCATTTTGGAACACCCTGTGGAGAGGAAAGGAACTGTGTGACTACTAACCTTTCTTTCACACCAATTCCAGATTGTGCTAAGTACACAGGAACTGAATGTGGATCAAAGAAGGAAATGCACGGTAATTAGGCCATCTGCCTGATTTTTCACGTTCATAGGAGGCCTTAGGCCTGCAACATTGACTGCCTTGAACTTCTTATGGATGCTGTGTGACCTGCTGAGTTTCTCCAGCACTGTTAGGTACTCCCCTAAAACATTGCTTCCCTTTGCACAGATTCTACCTGACCTGCACCGTGTTTGCAGAGATTATAGTTCAGGTTTCCAGCATTTATACGTTTGTTTTTTTATTTACCATGCATTTAAATAAGCAATATTTTGTGTATTTTTCAGAGTATATTGTTGAGTGATGCCACAGGATTATCCTTTGCCATAAGCCTTCAGGCAAGAATTTACAAAACTGAAGAATTTATAATTGCTGGAATGGCAAGAAATTGCTTACTGCACAGGTTCAGAAAGAGTCAATTGCAGAAAGCTGCTAAATTTAGTAAATCCTTTTGAAAAGATTCCGACAGAATTTGATGGGGATCAGCTGGGTTTATGATTCAAAGTTCTGCTTCAGTCTAAGAATGAAGAGGGAAAAAAATTGAGCAGCAAAATGAACACGAGAGAAAGCAAAAGATTAATGTGTTTATATAACAGAGTGGAGAAACTGTCCAGAACAGAATTTTATTTAAATGAGATTTTCAAGCCGTCTAAAAATATAATTCCCAGGATCAATGAGGGAGTGTTAGACATATGTTTGAACAAGAAGACTCCAAATAGATGAAAGAACATTACATGCCAAGCTCTACCCATACAGCATAAAATAATAATTTGCTGCATTATTCCAGTCAAATTCTACCAAATTCCCACCCATGCTCTCCACTCTTAATTATCCTCACTCCAAGTGGAAATGAACAGCTGGATACCTATGGAAAAAAAAATCACATATAACTTCAAGAATAAATATGACATTTATGTAAAGGTCTGGCAGCCATACCTGGACCACATAGGGGCCCAGATACAGGAATATAAAGGAACAATAAAAGGGTATAAAAGTAAATATATATACAAAAAAATAGTTTCCCCAATTGTACTCTAAATATTTAAAATATATGTAAGCTCTGACGGTGAATGGAACTGTATATATGGAAGGAGTGGGGAGGGGTGGGGGGAGGGACTGTTTAGTTTTTGTTTGTTGTGTTTGCGAGAACAAGTTTAATATATTGTATATTTAAAATGTCACTATGTATAATTTTTGAAAAAAAATTAAAAAAAGTATTTCATGTACGTTACATTCTAAAAGTAGCATTACTTGGCAATAATAGAACCTTTACTTTTACCTTTCCACTCCCCCCACCTCAACCCCAGCCCAGCCCAGCCCAACTCTTTTAATGGACTTTGTTTTGTGCTTAAAATGACAGGCTGTTTCTGAGTGATACTCCCAACCCCAACTCCAATTCAATGCTGTGAATAAACACTCAGGGTTATTGTCTTGGACAGAGTACCGTCCTTCCACTCCTGCACGTATTCCTCTCCTGCCATGTTTCGAGCCCTGCTTATGTTTCCCCATCCTGGAATTCTCCAACAGCAGGAGCAGATCCTATTAACTTCACTCAAAAACCGGATTCAAATCACCCTTTGAGCTCATAATTTAGGCTGAGGTTGTTGAAGGGCCACAATGATACAACATAAATATTTATTTTTCTCTCCTTTTATATTTATTATCCCTTTCTCTGCAGCAAAGTAAGAATCTTGATGCATCAGTACATTCTACTTATGTACATGACAATAAACTGATCATTACCACTGGTTTACAAAAAAGTTATCGTGGCACAGTGCGCTCAGCGGTTAGTGCAACGCTGTTACAGCGCCAGCGACTGAGATGAGGGTTCGAATTTCACGCTGTCTTTCAGGAATTTGAATGTTCTCCCTGTGTCTGTGTGGGTTTCCTCTGGGGTCTCCGGTTTCCTCTCACCCTTCCAAATGTACCAGGGCTTGTAGGTCAACTGGGTGAAAATGAGCAGCACAGGTTCATGGACCAAAGGGGCCTGTAATCACGCTGTATGTCTACATTAAAAAAAAATGCATTTAAAAATTTCTTTACTGGGTGGTTGGTCATTGATAACATCTTTCCACTTGGGTTTCATGCTGGAATTATGGTGCAGTGATAAGCAAAGTCCCACAGTACAAATCCTCCAAGGTGTCCATTAGTAGAGGCAGATATAAGGGAAGTGGAGATTATTCCCTAGTTATTCTGGACAACAAATCTCCAATCAACTAACATACTGTGAGTCACAATTGGTGGCTCTGTAACATTATTAGCCCTTAATATTTCCCAACCTCACTACAGCCTGAGGTATGGTCAGCATCATCCTTCCTTACAATTGATCACCCCAAAACAATGGCCTATCTTCCCCCCATTCCCCCACCCTGCATCATAACCTTCAGATGTCTTGAAAGATCCACCTTTTTGAAGTTTGAAGAAGACAGTTCTGAGCCTGTTTTTCCCTCATACCCCCACCTCTGCCTACCTCCGGCATGTCTTCCCTCTTCTGTTGTTAAAACATTGACTCTTCTGTTTCCATCTTGGTTGGCACCTAGTCCTCCCAGACTGTTCTCGAATTGAATCCTGCACTGTTTATCCATATTTATCCATTTCTCCTTGACCTTATTAGCTGCCTGTACCTTAAACTTAACCTCTCATGTTTAAATCCCTTCACATGTTCCTGTCCACCCTGTCTCATTTTTTTTTTTACTCTGCTTCAGCATCGTCCTGTTCTGGCCTCTTCCCATCTTCATCCATCTCCACCTCCACCTATCTAAATCCTATCTCTTTGACGGTCACCAAACCTCTCAAGCTCCCTTTTAATATCCACTTATACCCCACGCCCGGCCGAACATTTAGTCTCCACTCCATCAGCTGTCAGTAAATCACTGTAAATGTCACAGATGCTGTGGCGAGAGTGGCTTGTCATCAATTTTACTCCATTGTGAGGAGATTTGCATATGACATCATTAACATCATTCGCAGCAATGCCCACCCCATAAACATTGCCTTATTTGAATAAAGTCTTACCAAACTATTGGAGCAGGGCCACTTGCCTTATCACCACTTCATCAACTCTATTGCAGAGAAATCAATGATGAGAGTCTTTCATAATGAAGACATAAAGGTTTATAAATGCAGGATAATGTGTTAATTCTTCCCCAAGGTTTAATTTGTAATCCAATATGCTTCATTCATAAGAGCATAAATAGTCATTCTCCTGATTTACAAAATTGCATTTCCTTTAAAATGAATATGATGGACCTGTGCAACAGATTGGTCCATCGGTCACATTCTGTCCTCACCCCAAGAGGTTGGTTTCCCTCAATAGGCTTCCCAATTCGCTTCTCACTGATAGATGGTTTCCAATATCTGTCACCAAAACATCTGATGGAAGTATTGAAGGGATGAGAGTGCTGGCCTGAAGTATTAACCACCACTCTCTACCTGACCTATTGAGTTCTGGCCTGAACTATTAACCACCACTCTCTACCTGACCTATTGAGTTCTGGCCTGAATCATTAACCACACTCTCTGCCTGACCTATTGAGGAATGGCTCGGACTATTAACCACACTCTCTGCCTGACCTACTGAGTTCTGGCGTGAAGTATTAACTATACTCTCTGCCCAACCTATTGAGTTCTGGCCTGAACTATTAACAACCACTCTCTACCTGATCTATTGAGTTCTGGCGTGAACTGTTAACCACATTCTCTGCCTGATTTATTGAATTCTGGCCTGAACTATTAACTACACTCTTTGCCTGACCTATTGAGTTCTAGCGTGAACTATTAACCACACTCTCTGCCTGGCCTATTGAGGAATGGCTCAGACTATTAATCACCCTCTCTGCCTGATCTATTGAGTACTTTCTGTTTGACAAGAGTTTGCTTTTGATTTGAGGATGCGAATGACCATTTGGCGAGCTGTGCCCCATGAAGACATTTTAAGGGTGCAAGGTTAGAAAACTTTAAACTTTAGACATGCAACATGGTGACAGGCCTTTTCGGCCCACTACCCCTTGCCCCCAATACACCAATTAACCAATAATGCCCATACATTTTTGAAGGGTGGGAGGAGTCTAGAGCATCCAGAGGAATCCCACATGGACACGGGGAGAAGATACATGCTCCATACAGAGAGCGCCGGATTTGAAACAAGTTTACTGGCACTGCATTGCGCTTACCTCTACACTAATCGTGCCACCCACATCTTGAAAACGTCGCTTATATCACAATTGGATTGGACATCATCCCATGCATTGCATTTCATAAAAGGTAACATGCAGGGTACAGGCCATTTGTAATCTATTCCAAAGCATTCTGAGAGCCAGGCCACTGTGCGACTTATGCTTCAGCTGGGAGTGGGGAGAGTGAAAACTACAATTGACCCCATAACCACTGGGTTTCTATCAGGTCAGAACGTGGCACACCAGTTACCAGCCAGCAATTAAGAGCAATGAGCTTCACTCCGAAAACTGGAGTGTTCCATTTTTAAATCAATAAAGACTTTATAAAAAGCAGTTAAAAATAGTTGATTGCTCATTGATCATCTAATTAGCATTGCAAAGGAATATTTCAAATGTCCAATGTAAATAATCTATTTTAGGATTAAAAGAACTAAGACAAGCAACTGCATTTAATGCGATATAAGTATCAATAAAATCAGTTTGAACATACAGATATAGATCCAAATGAAACTATAAACTACATTGCAAACTTATGTGAGCTGTTGCTTTTGAATTTAAATGCACAGCTCCATTTATGTAGGTTTACATTACTTCGAAGCATAGAACCAAAGAACACTACAGAACAGAAACAGGACCTTTGGCCCATCTAGTGTGTGCTGAACAATTATTCTGCCTCGTCCCATTGACCTGCACCCTGGACACCCTCGATACCCCTCCCATTCAAATGGATCCTAAATGTCAAAATTGAGCCCACATTCACCTGTTCAGCTGGCAGCTTGTTCCACAGTTTCACCACTCCCTGTGTGAAGAAGTTTCCCCTAAAGTTCCCCTCAAAAATTTCATCTTTCACCCTTAACCTCGAGTTCTTATCTCACCCAGCTTCAGTGGAAAAACCCTGCTTGCATTTACTCTGTCTAGACCCCCTCATAATTTTGTTTGCCTTTATCTAATCTCGTCACATTCAAGTTCAGGTTCACTGAATCTGAATCAGAATTCATTGTCGTGAACGTCTCACACAATTCATTGTTTTGCAGCAGGTATCACATTTCAAAACTAAATTAATGGTGCAAAAAAATAGGAGAAAGTGAGGCAGCGTCTGTGGTTCATTGATGGCAGTGGGGAAGAAACAGTCCTTGCCACTGGGTGCTCGTCTTCAGGTTCCTGATGGTAGCAGTGTTAAAAGGGCCTGGCCAAGGTGATGAGGGTCCTTGAGGATAGAGGCTGCTTTTTTAAGATGTCGCCTCTTGTAGACATCCTCGATGGAGTGAAAACTGGTTCCCATCACGCCACTGGCCAAGTTAATAACACTCTGGAGTTTTTCCTGGCCTATCCATTGGCAGCTCTCTACCAGACATTGATGCAACCCGACAGAATGCTCTCCATGGTACACCTGTAGAAAACTTTGAGATTTCCCATTCCAGAAGTCCACAATCTGCTCCTTGGATTTGCTAACATCAAATGCAAGGTTATTGTTGTGGTATCGCTCAATTAGCTGATCTCTCTTCCTTCTGCAAACTCTCTCGTTGCCGTCTGTGACCTGCCGATGACCCTGGTGTCATTGGAAATTTGTAGGTGGCATTGGAATTGTACCTGGCCACATTCTCCAGTGCTCCAGGGAATAAACTAATTTAACCTTTCCCTGTAACTCAGCTACTGAACAAATTGAGACATTGTCCAAGATGTGCATATACACTATAATAAAGTCACAACATGTCGAAATGCTCTCGGACGTTATACCTTGTAGCTGTCTGGCAGGACACTGTCTTCTATTCGATTACAGCTCTTATGAATCTCTTGTTTGATGCAGCTTGATGTATTTTCATAAATGCACCAATTATCCAGGAAAACCATTCAGAAGAGGGAATTTGGGAATGCATTAATTAGTAATAATATATATTATTTATCATATTATCTCAGTAATTATGTGTGCACATATCCATGACTTGCTGGTTTGAAATAGAGGAACTAATAGAGAGATCATCACCAAGAGGGACAGGGTGGGTGGATCAATTAGCCTCTGTAAATTGTCTCTAGTTCTCAGGAGAGTGGTAGAATCTGGGGCACTCGATAATAATATACAAAGAATAGAATGGAATTAATGGATTAAAATAAATGTGTGCTTAATGGTGGGCACGAACTCAATGGGCTGAAGGGTCTGTTTCTGTGTGTATTGCTCTCTGATGATGATGAAGGGAAGGCTGGCTCCTCCATTTTGCATGAAACACAATTGTATGAATAAACTCCAGGTTCTCTCTCTCTCTCACACACACACACACACACACACACACACACACACACACACACACACACACACTCACACACACACACACACAACACACACACACACACACACACACACACACACACACACACACACACACACACACCTAACTAAGAAGAAAATTGTCAAATGTCAGGGAGACACTGATTTCTCTAATCCCCCTTGATCCATGCTTAATTTGCCAAGAGAGATGATCCTTTCCTGGAGAACTGCTCCACCTAACATCTGAGCCAGGAGAGACGGATGGTTGTAGCGCTGCTGAAGATCCAACTGTGCTGGGTAGGTCTCGTTTCCAGAATGGAGGACCATTGCCTTCCCAAGATCGTGTTATATGGCGAGCTCTCCACTGGCCACCGTGACAGAGGTGCACGAAAGAAGAGGTACAAGGACTGCCTAAAGAAATCTCTTGGTGCCTGCCACATTGACCACCGCCAGTGGGCTGATATCGCCTCAAACTGTGCATCTTGGCGCCTCACAGTTCGGCGGGCAGCAGCCTCCTTTGAAGAAGACCGCAGAGCCCACCTCACTGACAAAAGACAAAGGAGGAAAACCCAACACCCAACCCCAACCAACCAATTTTCCCCTGTAACCGCTGCAACCGTGTCTGCCTGTCCCGCATCAGACTTGTCAGCCACAAATGAGCTTGCAGCTGATGTGGACAGTTACCCCTCCATAAACCTTCATCCACGAAGCCAAGCCAAAGAAGAAGAAAGAAGAATTACAAGTACTGAAACTCCTCCTACTGAATCCCAATCCACTGAACACAATCAGATTTTTTTTAAAAATCTATCCTCAAAATCAAGCAGGCTTCAGAAACTGGTCAGGTGGTTAAAAAGGGGTTTAAAATTCTACAAAACAGTAACACCCCAAAGGTTCAGAAACTAATCTGGAATCACCTTCTGAATGAACGGTAAAGCAGAGAACATGGTAAGTTTTATCTGTTCCGTAGACAGCCAAGTCATTTTGAATTTGCAAACCCATTCTTGAGAGTATAGTTTGCTTAGCAGAGGTCCACCTTACTTCAAATAGCACCTGCTCAACTTTAAAACAATCTAGTTTCCACAGCCCCCTCCCAGTTAAACGCTTATAGTTAATAAGTAGTCCGAAATTGGTTTTAACCGACATATCCATGATTTCTCTCCAGTTTCATGCAACTAATTTCAAAGATCTCATTACACATACTTACCGCTAATGACAATACATTTTCTGCTGCTGTTAAACCCTCCACTACTTCTGTTTACATTGAAATCCTCTAACTTCTGTTGACTTGCCTGAATCAACCTTACATCTGGTTTACATTCTCCTCACTAACAGAAAGCTAAAGTAATTACAACTGAAAATCTCTCAAAGGAAACTTGATGCTTGTATTTTCATTGGTCCGTTGAGGTTTTTTCCCGACACATCGGATTTCTTGACTTGGACAAATGTTGATGGTGGGAGGGTGGTCCAGAGAGCCAATGGGCTTTTGTGGTCTTCAGCTGGGGATTGTCATAACTGTGAGCCATCCATTACAACACGTCCTTTGCAGCACTTTAATAAGTTAATCCAGAAAGGGAAAGGACATTAAAAAAAATAATGGGGACAGTGCTGTGTTTGAGCTCTGGGGGATATGGAGAATACTAGTCTTGTTGGTGGACCAAATTTTCAGCTAAAGCTCAGGGAGATAACTAGTCGAGATAACTATGAGTCTATTTCAAAGTCGTGAAAAATGATCTGCTATCATAAATGTCATTCATGCTACTCGTTAGGGTAGGGATCCCTGTCTGGGATGAATGCATGTTGATGACCAATTTGGTTGGCCCGAGACGACCATCTAGTTAGTCAGGCAGTAGGGCGGAGAGTAAAGGACAATAGATGCTAACCTTGCATGTAAAAGAAAAGCAAAAGGTAAGTATTGCCCCTGTGACATGACAACCCCCTTGCTATCAGCACTATTGCCTGTATGTACACAGAAGGGTTGGTGAGATAAGTGTAGGGATGGCCCCACGCCTCTGACAGCCCAGGTTCGATCCTGACCTTTGGTGCTTCGTGCGCCTTCACCTTTTGGCCGCATGGGTTTTCTCCCATGTTACAAAGGCATAAGAGTTGGTAAGTTAATTGGCGATCAGTAATGATCTCCTACCATAGGCAACGGACAAAAGAACTAAAAGGGAACTGAGATGAGATGAGATGAGAGTTTATTGTCATAAACGTACATAAGTACAATAAGTACCAAGATCCTAACTTCTTGCAGCCAAACAGGTACCATATATACATGTAATAGTCGATACCATGTAAAAGTTGACCTCCCTATTTTTGGCCCCGACCGCCCACCCATGGGATTTCCCGATGCCCTGATCATGGAGTCTTCCCTAGGCCTTGGTCGGCTGCCAGCTGGAGCTCCTGACGCCTTGACCGTGGACTCTTGCCTAGGCCCCGGCTGCCCGCCCATTCGAGTTCCCGATGCCTGTCAAATTGTTGACCCACTAAATTTTACCCGAAAAATTTGTCCACAAAATTCATCTATTACACACATGCATACAGTATATAAATTAACTTATCACAATATGCAAAAAGACAGATGAAGAGGTAATAGAGAAATGGAAAGGAAATGAAAGTTGTAGTAGCTCAGGGCAAGTAAGGAGACTGGGACTGATGAAAGGACTCTGCAGGGAGCTTGCAGGACCTGATTGGATGAATGGCTCAATCTTCATTATAATAATTACATCACTGTCATAAGGCTAAAATACTTCATGCCCTCTCATTAGAGATAAAAGAACCCTTGAAAGAGAGCGTTTCCCCTCAAATCCCAGTTAATATTAACCAACGGCCCTGAAACAGGTGATCAAATGATTGTTTCCTTACTGCTTGTGGGGTCCTGCTGTGCATTGGAACAGTAACTGCACCAAAAAATACTCATAGTGCTTGGGAACTGACCTGAGACTGTGGAAGGTGCTGTATAAGTCTTTTCTTTCCTTCCAGTGATAATTCAAGGAGGATTAATGATTCTGACATATATTAGATGGAAATTTCGACAGTCTAATAGAATTGAAAGGATTTATGACCATTTCCCTAGACTTGAATGCAAAGCCACTGAACTTTATAAAATAATCTGTCAGTCAAAAGTAATATACAGAAGCTACCACCCATAATTTGTGGTGGAGTGGATTTGAATGCAATATCTTCAGCAATAAAATGCTGCAAAAAGTCACAGTCATCGAGCTGAACAATATGGAAACAGCCCTTTGGCCCAATTCGTTTATGCCAAACAAGTTGAATCAAGTCCTAGACCACCACCCCCCCCCCCCACCCCCTCCCCTGGCCCATGTCCTTCAAACTTATTCTGATCCAATTACCAGTCTAAATGTCTCATAAATGTCATAGTAATTCCCGAATCTACCTCTTCCTCAGGCAGCTTGTTCCCAATCACACCACCCTGCAGGTCTTAAATTGTTCCTCCCCCTCCCCCTCACCTTAAACTTCTCATTTTAGACCCTGGGGAGAAGTCTGTGACTTACCTCCATACACCCCTCCACTCTCCCAGGAAGTTTTTGGGCACTTGAATAAAGTTATATAAGGCAAAAGTGAGACCAAATTTGGAGTACAGCGTCCAATTCTGTTCACCTACCTGCAGGAAAGATAGCAATAAGATTGAAAGAGTGCAGAGAAGACTTACTAGGATGTTGCCAGGATTTGAAGAACTGAGTTGGATGGAAAGGTTAAACAGGTTAGGACTTTATTCCCTGGAGCGTCGAAGAATGAGGGGAGATATGATGTACAAAATTATGAGGGGTACAGATAGAACAAATGTAAGAAGGCTTTTTTTTCCACTAGGGAAGGTGAGATACAAACCAGAAGACGTGGGTTAAGGGTGAAAGGGGAGAGGTTTAGAGGAAACGTGAGGGGGAACTTCTTCACACAGAGAATGGTGGGAGTGTGGAACGAGCTGCCACCTGAAGTGGTGAGAGTGGGCTCATTTTAAAATTTGAGAAAGATTTGGACAAGTACATGGATGGGAGGGGAAGGGAGAGATATGGACTGGATGCAGGTCTGTGGCACTAGGCAAAATAATAATTTGGCACAGACTAGAAGGGCTGAAGGACCTGTTTCTGTGCTGTAATGTTCTAAGGTTTTATGGTTCTAAACCAGGCTGTGATACCTTCAGAGGGTTGATAGAGTTATTCAACAACACACTAAATCACCTTAAACAATAGAGGCATTGGGATGCCTTCTTCATGAAGGCCTTGATGTGCTGGCTCCAGGAGAGTGGACTCCCAGGAACCTGATTATAATTAACCATCTCCGTCTCTGACCCACCAAAGCGGACAGAAGACCTGCTCCCTTGGTCTCTCCTTCCTGAAGCCCACAATAAGCTCCTTAGTCTTGGAGATGTAGAGAGCAGGATTCCTGTTCTAGCACCACCCAGCCAGGTTCTTAATCTCCATTCTGTTTTCTGGCTCAATAGTTTCTGTATTTTTGCCAATAATAATAATGTCAATCATAAATTTATGGATTGAATTCAAGCCGAATCTGGCTATGCAGTCATGGGGGTACAGGGAATAAAGTGGGGAATTCAGCACGCAGCCCCGAGGTGCCTTTGTGTCGAGGGTCAGAGAGGAGGAGGTGATGTTTGGTGTCTGTCAATGTGGAAATTTAGGATCCAGATACAGAAGGCCAGAGAAAGTCCCAGGTCTTTTTTGCTTAGTATGGGTTTTGTTGGTAGGATGGTGCTATAGCCTATGAACAACAGCCTAGTAAGGTGTTCCTGTGGTCTCGGTCATCTAACACAGAGCGGAGGGCCAACGAGATGTTGTTGACCTGTTGTGATGAAAATCCGACTGATGTGTGTCCAGATCCTTCTTCAGGCAGTAGTTAATTTACTCCAGAATTAATAATTATGTTACAGAGTGACAAACTGACGAGCTGTGAGGTATTATGGGATTTGACAGCATTCCTTCAAATTTACAAGCAGTCGACAGGACCCCTGCTGTTTGTCCAAAGCTGGGATCACAAAGGTACTGAGACCATTTTCAAGATAGACAGGATATCCAGTATACATCTGGTGACTGCACAATGCATTGTTGCACTGACATGTTACACACCTTATGAGGTTGCATATGCATGTAATATAAGTAATAAATTGTTAGCATTACTGGGCCATGACAGGACAAAAATAGACTGGGTTGACAGCACAGAAATCTTCACTCCAGATGGCCGGTACTCTCTGGAATTCTCTATCCTGAAGCGTTAGGGATCAAACATTCAGAAATTCAGAGGTGCAATGTTGAGAACCACTCCTGGAGTACTGCTCTCAGTGATGGAACCACTCCCGGACTATTGCGCTCAGTGGTGAGACCACTCCAGGAGTACTGTGATCAGTGGTGAGACCACTCCTGGTGTACTATGATCAGTGGTGAGACTACTGTGATCAGTGGTGAGACCTCTCCCGGAGTACTGTGATCAGTGGTGAGACCACTCCTGGAGTACTGTGATCAGTGACGAGACCACTCCCGGAGTACTGTGATCAGTAGTGAGACCACTCCTGGTGTACTGTGATCAGTAGTGAGACCACTCCTGGTGTACTGTGATCAGTGAAGGAACCACTCCTGGAGTATGGCGCTCAGTGGTGAGACCACTCCTGGTGTACTGTGATCAGTGACGAGACCACTCCTGGTGTACTGTGATCAGTGACGAGACCACCCCTGGTGTACTGTGATCAGTGACGAGACCACTCCTGGTGTACTGTGATCAGTGACGAGACCACTTCTGGTGTACTGTGATCAGTGACGAGACCACTCCTGGAGTACTGTGATCAGTGGTGAGACCACCCCTGGTGTACTGTGATCAGTGACGAGACCACTCCTGGTGTACTGTGATCAGTGACGAGACCACCCTGGTGTACTGTGATCAGTGACGAGACCACTCCTGGTGTACTGTGATCAGTGACGAGACCACTCCTGGTGTACTGTGATCAGTGACGAGACCACTCCTGGATTACTGTGATCAGTGGTGAGACCACCCCTGGTGTACTGTGATCAGTGACGAGACCACTTCTGGTGTACTGTGATCAGTAACGAGACCATCCCTGGTGTACTGTGATCAGTGACGAGACCACTCCTGGTGTACTGTGATCAGTGATGAGACCACTCCTGGTGTACTGTGATCAGTGACGAGACCACTCCTGGAGTACTGTGATCAGTGACGAGACCACTCCTGGTGTACTGTGATCAGTGACGAGACCACCCCTGGGGTACTGTGATCAGTGGTGAGACCACCCCTGGGGTACTGTGATCAGTGGTGAGACCACCCCTGGTGTACTGTGATCAGTGGTGAGACCACCCCTGGTGTACTGTGATCAGTGACGAGACCACTCCTGGTGTACTGTGATCAGTGACGAGACCACCCCTGGTGTACTGTGATCAGTGACGAGACCACTCCTGGTGTACTGTGATCAGTGACGAGACCACTCTTGGTGTACTGTGATCAGTGACGAGACCACTCCTGGAGTACTGTGATCAGTGACGAGACCACTCCTGGTGTACTGTGATCAGTGACGAGACCACCCCTGGTGTACTGTGATCAGTGACGAGACCACTCCTGGTGTACTGTGATCAGTGACGAGACCACCCCTGGTGTACTGTGATCAGTGGTGAGACCACCCCTGGTGTACTGTGATCAGTGACGAGACCACTCCTGGTGTACTGTGATCAGTGGTGAGACCACCCCTGGTGTACTGTGATCAGTGACGAGACCACTCCTGGTGTACTGTGATCAGTGACGAGACCACTCCTGGTGTACTGTGATCAGTGACAAGACCACCCCTGGTGTACTGTGATCAGTGACGAGACCACTCCTGGTGTACTGTGATCGGTGACGAGACCACTCCTGGTGTACTGTGATCAGTGACGAGACCACTCCTGGAGTACTGTGATCAGTGACGAGACCACTCCTGGTGTACTGTGATCAGTGACGAGACCACCCCTGGTGTACTGTGATCAGTGACGAGACCACTCCTGGTGTACTGTGATCAGTGACGAGACCACTCCTGGTGTACTGTGATCAGTGGTGAGACCACCCCTGGTGTACTGTGATCAGTGACAAGACCATTCCTGGTGTACTGTGATCAGTGACGAGACCACCCCTGATGTACTGTGATCAGTGATGAGACCACTCCTGGTGTACTGTGATCAGTGACGAGACCACTCCTGGTGTACTGTGATCAGTGGTGAGACCACCCCTGGTGTACTGTGATCAGTGGTGAGACCACCCCTGGTGTACTGTGATCAGTGACGAGACCACTCCTGGTGTACTGTGATCAGTGACGAGACCACTCCTGGTGTACTGTGATCAGTGGTGAGACCACCCCTGGTGTACTGTGATCAGTGGTGAGACCACCCCTGGTGTACTGTGATCAGTGATGAGACCACTCCTGGTGTACTGTGATCAGTGACGAGACCACTCCTGGTGTACTGTGATCAGTGGTGAGACCACCCCTGGTGTACTGTGATCAGTGGTGAGACCACCCCTGGTGTACTGTGATCAGTGATGAGACCACTCCTGGTGTACTGTGATCAGTGACGAGACCACTCCTGGTGTACTGTGATCAGTGACGAGACCACTCCTGGTGTACTGTGATCAGTGGTGAGACCACCCCTGGTGTACTGTGATCAGTGGTTAGACCACCCCTGGTGTACTGTGATCAGTGGTGAGACCACCCCTGGTGTACTGTGATCAGTGACGAGACCACTCCTGGTGTACTGTGATCAGTGGTGAGACCACCCCTGGTGTACTGTGATCAGTGGTGAGACCACCCCTGGTGTACTGTGATCAGTGATGAGACCACTCCTGGTGTACTGTGATCAATGACGAGACCACTCCTGGTGTACTGTGATCAGTGGTGAGACCACCCCTGGTGTACTGTGATCAGTGGTGAGACCACCCCTGGTGTACTGTGATCAGTGGTGAGACCACTCCTGGTGTACTGTGATCAGTGACGAGACCACTCCTGGTGTACTGTGATCAGTGACGAGACCACCCCTGATGTACTGTGATCAGTGATGAGACCACTCCTGGTGTACTGTGATCAGTGACGAGACCACCCCTGGTGTACTGTGATCAGTGGTGAGACCACCCCTGGTGTACTGTGATCAGTGGTGAGACCACTCCTGGTGTACTGTGATCAGTGACGAGACCACCCCTGGTGTACTGTGATCAGTGACGAGACCACTCCTGGTGTACTGTGATCAGTGCGAGACCACTCCTGGTGTACTGTGATCAGTGACGAGACCACTCCTGGTGTACTGTGATCAGTGGTGAGACCACCCCTGGTGTACTGTGATCAGTGGTGAGACCACTCCTGGTGTACTGTGATCAGTGACAAGACCACTCCTGGTGTACTGTGATGAAGGTCCCAGGGCTAAAATATTGGTTCCCCTTTACTTCCTATGGAATGCTCTGTTACCTGCTGAATATCTCCACACCTTTGTGTGTTGCAATTGACTTCAGCATCATCAGACATTCTTGTTGAACTCTGTACTTTATATATTAAAGTGTTGCTCCTTTCCAATGGATTCAATGAGATAGCTTCTCTTCCCCCCCACCCCACCCCACAGAGCTGCAGAGTCAGAGTCAGTGGCCAAGGACGTATGTAGATATCTAAATCAAGGTCTGTGCGGCTGGCTAGAAACATGGTGCCAAGTGCAAAACTGGATTGGCCATGACCTTACTGAATTTTCAGAACATGCTATGGGTCCAAATGGCTAATAACCGCCTCTGTCTAGCTTGTTCTTGGGTAAGCCATACTGGCTTTAGTGCTGGATGGTAGCCTTGAGGTTACAGCTCAGCCATGATCTCTGCGAAAGGTTGAGCAGTTATGCATGGCCTGCTCCTCTTCTTTTTTGCTCTTATGAACAAACAGCAGGAAGGAATACAGGAAATCTAACCACAAAGGCAACAATATATGAGGTGGTAAAATGCCCCAAGGGATGTCATGGAAGAGGCTTCACACAAGTTCTAACACTCAGCTCTGTTGGGGAATCTCAGGACAGCTGGCCACACTGTCAGGCACTGGTGTTGGGGTTAAAGTTAGAGTTACTCTAACCCTAACCCTATTTTATGAATACTTGCTCTATTAAAATCCGTTTTAGGAAGAAACCTGTGTTCGTTATCCGAAAGAAATTTGAATGGGTTTTTGCTTTTACAAAAATAGCCTTCAATGGTAGTGAAGGTGTCTTCGTTTTATGCCATTTTGGCTTACAAAAGGTTTCATAGAAACGCTCTAGTTTCATAAAGCGAGGTACACTTGTACACACAGGATAAGCTAGAAGGAAGGCAATGTTGTATGGTAGAAGCAGCTTCTGACCACTTAAATCCGCGCCTCACAGTGACACCCAATAAATCTACCAACGCATATGTTTTTGGAGGGAGGGTGGAAATTGGAAAGCCCACGCAGGTCACGGGGAGAAAAAGGCACAAATTCCTGAGAGGTAGTGGCAGATTCGAGTTGGGTTGCTGGCACGGTAATAGCCTTGTGCTAACTCTAGTGTTTGAGCTGGGCGCACGGACAGGTAAGGAGTCAAGTTGTGGACGGACGTGAACATAGGGACGAGGATTTGAAAATGAATGCTTGCCAGATGCGAACCAACCTGAGTCTGCAACATAAAAATGACAGAAAGCAGAATGACAGGAGGCACTAAACGCAAAGAGGTCCAAAGACCCAGGGAGTTCCAAGAGGGATTGGTTATTTAAGGGAAAATTTTTGAGTGGTGGAAAGGCCTGGTCAAAGTATGAAAATAAAAGTTAATAACAGTGTTTCTTCTGAGAAATACAGAGGCATTGAAATTCTTTAAATGTAATTCATGCCAATAACTTTTCTCTTTTACTTTCTGTGCTGTGACTTGATTATGTTTGGTGCATGTAGTACAATATGTGAGACTCTGATCATGGGAGTTTGATTACTGTCTGTTCTGTGACCAGCCACTAATTGTTTTCCAACAATAATGTCCAGCTGTGGTGAAATGCCAGATTTCTGAGCTGGTTTCACAAGGCTCTTGCAATGGAAAAAACAGAATCAGGAGTAATTTTTTTTATTTCTATTTTTAGAGAGCTTTCCAAGCATTTGCCAAACTTTAAAGCTTGAGATTTTATTTTGTTTACTTTTGGTATTTTTAGAAATGGAAAAGTACTCTTGGTGTTGTGGTGAAACCACTTGTGTATATAAATGCCATGACCTTATATGTTTGACCCTGCTCTCACTGGCCAGCTCATGACTCCTCTCCTTTATTCCCCATAAAGGTTGTCATGTCACAACCCTGCTCCCAGTTCAAGTCCGGGTCAGTGTGAGCCAGCAACTCAAGGGATGCTGTCCATCTCTCGTTAATAAAAGCCTTCAGTTCCAATAACTTCAGCTCTTTTGGTTAATTGATCGTGCTTCAGGTGTTAAACAAGAAAGTCTGCAGGTTCTGGGGTCAAGTGCAATGCATGAATGCGCAAGAGAACCTCAGCAGGTCACGCAACATCCAGAGGAAGTAAAGGGTGAGCAATGTTTCGGGCCTGGGCCCTTCCTTTGGTTTAAGCGACAACAGGTAGGTGCCTGAATAAGAAGGTGAGGAGTGGGAGAGGAGGAGTGGTGAAGAGAGGAGGGAGGAAGGGATGGTGGGAGGAGCACGAGCTAAGAGGTCATTGCAAGGTACAGGTGAGAGCATAAGAGGAAAAGCCGAGGTAATGGAGAGGGTAGATTTGTGATTATAGAGGGAAGGGGGAGGTGTGGAGCAAAGGAGACAGAGGTTATAGGGAAAGATTTGGAGGAAGGGGTTAACGGAAATTGGAGAAGCCGTCTGCACTGTCTGTCTAAGTTCTATGCTTATGCTCAGTCTATTACAGTTCAACACCAGAGGAAAGTATACTCCAACTCCAATTTGCGCTGCTTCACCCAAGTATTCAACTGGTAATCCATTTCCCTTACACTAACAAGCTCTCAGCATCAATCTCTTCAGCATCGACGTCCGATTGGACCAATTGAAGGCTTCATCATTGACTTGGTCCTCTAATCAGCTCCTCGCTGACATTTCAATTTACAGCTACAGAGGTGTATGCTTGGAGTGGCAGACATTTAATTTCCATCAGGAAATGTATTTATTGATGGTGCAACCCCTTTTCCTCCACACACACTCATAGCCACGGGGACATTCTCAATTCCCTTGTTCTAGCTCTTTGAGCTACAGCTGCTTGTCAGAAAGGTTTCCATAGCAACCACATCCCCAGGGTGTCGATTGCCATGACACTTTGGATCACCGTGAGAGGCTCTGGCAGGATGGAGGCTGAAGTAAGGATTATTAGATAACACCCCGCTCCGTGCTTGGTCCTGGCAGATAAGAGGAGGCCTCATTTTCATTCTTCACAGGGTGAGGTTATTTCATGGAAAGAGACAAACAAGCTTTTCTCCCACAGATTTCCAGGCAGCAAATGTTCAGGTTGAGCCATGCATGAGAGCAGCAGCGACTTTTAACATAGAGCTCTCCAGTACAGCACAGGCCTCTCCACCCATGATGTGGTGTTGACTATTGTAAACGTACTCCAACATCAATCTTAGACCTTCCCACCTCACAGCTCTCTATATTTCTTACACTCATGACAAGGGGAACTAATAGCCAGAGGGATGAGCCTCTCCCTCCATCTCCTTCTGGGAGTGCAGCTAAAGGAGTGGTATTGAGAGCAGAAAATCCTTGAAACAGTCCACACATCCTGCAGCATCTACATTAATGTCCTCAGGCCCAAGGAATGATTGTGGAACCATTGAACTCTACAGCACAGAAATAGGCTCTTTGCTGCATCTAGTCCATGCCAAACTATTATTCTGGCTCGTTCTGTGATCCTACCACCAGAAATGATCCTTCCGTACCCCTCCCAAATGTGGATCTATCCAAACTATTCTGAAATGTCAAAATGCCTACATTTATCAATTTAGCTGGCAGCTTATTCCACACTCACTGTTCTTTGTGTGAAGACGTTCCCCCTAATATTGCTTCAAACATCTCACCTTACACCATGAACCCTCTAGTTCTTGTCTCACCCCACCTCATGAGGACTGAGAAAGAGGAATGGCAAGATGGGCAAGTCGTCCAGCTCCAACACCATTCTTTATCCTCAGACGTGCTGGGATTTAATATTTATATATATATTTTAAATTTAGAGATACAGCACAGTAACAGACCCTTCTGGCCCACAACCCGTGCTGCCCAAATACACCAGTTTACTAACAAATCCTGAATGTTTTTTGAGAGTGAGAAGAAACAGGAGGACCTGGAGGAAACCCCCATGGACACAGGGAGAATGTACAAACTTCTTACAGCGAGTGGCGGATTCGAACCGGTCTTGCTGAAGCTCTAATATTATAACTCCTACGCTGACCGTGCTGCCTAGTCCACAGGTTATCCCTTCTCCAAGGAGTGATGGGCCAAATGATCTCACTTTTTGTTGAATGTAGGTATAGACGAGCAAAGCCCCCTCTTCCTTCTATTCATTCTTTCACCTCGAACTGGGTTTTAACCCTTGGGGTTTGACAAACACCAACATTTCAGCTCCATGATGTTATCCAATTTTTCCACTACCGTAGCAACAAACCCTGCCTTGCCCTCTTAAAGATGCGGAAAGTGATGGGTGCCTGCCTGACCCTTACCCAGAAAAACTACCCCTGCCCCAGAGGGATACAGAATGGGAGACCCATTCCTAGTCATCACTTCAAAGAATACAAATGGAAATGCTATGATCCCAGAAGACCCCAAAACCCAGCAGCAATAGACATTCACCAAGACAAATGGTTATTTAAACAAAAGTTGCTTTTAAGTATGCCATCATCATCACCCTGTACAAAAACAAAGGTGAGAAATCAGACTGCTCAAACTACAGGGGAATCACGCTGCTCTCCATTGCAGGCAAAATCTTCGCTAGGATTCTCCTAAATAGAATAATACCTAGTGTCGCCGAGAATGTTCTCCCAGAATCACAGTGCGGCTTTCGCGCAAACAGAGGAACTACTGACATGGTCTTTGCCCTCAGACAGCTCCAAGAAAAGTGCAGAGAACAAAACAAAGGACTCTACATCACCTTTGTTGACCTCACCAAAGCCTTCGACACCGTGAGCAGGAAATACTAGAGCGCATTGGATGCCCCCCAAAGTTCCTCAACATGGTTATCCAACAGCATGAAAACCAACAAGGTCGGGTCAGATACAGAAATGAGCTCTCTGAACCCTTCTCCATTAACAATGGCGTGAAGCAAGGCTGCGTTGTCGCACCAACCCTCTTTTCAATCTTCTTCAGCATGATGCTGAACCAAGCCATGAAAACCTCAACAATGAAGACGCTGTTTATATCCGGCACCGCACGGATGGCAGTCTCTTCAATCTGAGGTGCCTGAAAGCTCACACCAAGACACAAGAGCAACTTGTCCGTGAACTACTCTTTGCAGACAATGCCACTTTAGTTGCCCATTCAGAACCAGCTCTTCAGCGCTTGACGTCCTGCTTTGCGGAAACTGCCAAAATGTTTGGCCTGGAAGTCAGCCTGAAGAAAACTGAGGTCCTCCATCAGCCAGCTCCCCACCATGACTACCAGCCCCCCCACATCTCCATCGGGCACACAAAACTCAAAACGGTCAACCAGTTTACCTATCTCGGCTGCACCATTTCATCGGATGCAAGGATCGACAACGAGATAGACAACAGACTTGCCAAGGCAAATAGCGCCTTTGGAAGACTACACAAAAGAGTGGAAAAACAACCAACTGAAAAACCTCACAAAGATTAGCATATACAGAGCCGTTGTCATACCCACACTCCTGTTCGGTTCCGAATCATGGGTCCTCTACCGGCATCACCTACGGCTCCTAGAACGCTTCCACCAGCGTTATCTCCGCTCCATCCTCAACATTCATTGCAGCGACTTCATCCCTAACATCGAAGTACTCGAGATGGCAGAGGCCGACAGCATTGAATCCATGCTGCTGAAGATCCAACTGTGCTGGGTAGGTCATGTCTCCAGAATGGAGGACCATCGCCTTCCCAAGATCATGTTATATGGCGAGCTCTCCACTGGCCACCGTGACAGAGGTGCACCAAAGAAGAGGTATAAGGACTGCCTAAAGAAATCTCTTGATGCCTGCCACATTGACCACCGCCAATGGGCAGATATCGCCTCAAGCCGTGCATCTTGGCGCCTCACAATTTGGCGGGCAGCAACCTCCTTTGAAGAAGACTGCAGAGCCCACCTCACTGACAAAAGACAAAGGAGGAAAAATCCAACACCCAACCCCAACCAACCAATTTTCCCTTGCAACCGCTGCAACTGTGTCTGCCTGTCCCGCATCGGACTTGTCAGCCACAAACGAGCCTGCAGCTGACATGGACATTACCCCTCCATAAATCTTCATCCGCGAGCCAAGCCAAAGAAGAAACATGGAAACAGAAGCACACTTTAACTTATCACTATTGAATTAACTAACCTAACTTAATACCCTTCTAATTCTAAGCGAAACGTGTGTGTGTGTGTAAGTTCAGAAAAGTTCTTTGATTCACAGTCCATTCTCACTTTTCATTCCTCCAAGTTCACTGGTTGCAGGCAATTCTTATACTGTTCACAGAATTTAACATTTATAAAGTTCACAAGGCTTTGGTGCTTGAAAGTTACTGCTTAGTAAGGTTCTTGTTGGTTTTCAGAGAAAGAGATTTGTTGTTCCAGGGCATCCACAACTGATTCCTTTTTAATCAGCCACTCCAGTGTCTTACTGATGAAACTTTCCCCCTTAGGGTTTTCCAGATATAACCTCTTTCTTTCAGGCCACCACAGCAGTTATAAAAGGATGACTATGTTGGCAACCTATTTGACTTATTTCCATTAATTATAGAGGAAAGAGAAGACTACTTCGTGACCAAAAGAGTGAAGGTCACTTTTGTTTGGCTGACCCACAAAAAGGGTTCTACTTGCAGAAGAAATGCTGCGCTTGGATGGTGACCAGAGTGAGAGTCGCTTGAGTTCAGTTGATCCCCGAAAAGGGTTCTGGAAACTTTGTGAGCATCATTTGCTTCATGTCCCCTATGCCAAAGAAGAGGGGAGTTTTGGTTGGCATTCGTCTAAAAAGGGCATTTCATTGGAAGTACCTCAACAAGGGTTTTGAGTTACAAACATTCTGTCACCCCTGATTTCTTTCACCCACTTCATGAACTGCTAATTTCATCTAAGGGTTGGGTGTTTAATTTCACTGAAAACCTGTGTGTCTCATCTACTGGAAAACCTACATGTCGCAACAATTTCAAGCCTATGTGTCATCACTCAATTTCTGAAACTGAACTTTGAACTGCGTTTTGAGAATGGTGTCTACACGCACATGCACACACACGCACACACACACACACACACACACACACACACGCACACACACACGCACACACACACGCACACACACACACACACACACACACACACACACACACACACACACACACACACACACACACACACACACACACACACACACACACACACACACCTATCAGTAGATAAGCTTAGATAAGTTAGTTAAATTAGGTAGTATTATATTTTTGTTTTTTAATAATTAAAAATATTATTTTAAATATATTTCTATCTGGGCTCATTTTTATCATTGCTGTCTGATATGTAAAAACAAAAAAAGTGATGTTTAGGTATTTTAGAACTTAAATTTAGACTTACAGCACGGTAACAGGCCATTTTGGCCCACGAGTCCGTGCCGCCCAATTTACACACAATTAACCGACACTCCCCCCCGGTATGTTTTGAACAGTGGGAGGAAACCAGAAACCCTGGGGAAAACCCACGCAGACACAGGGAGAACATACAAACTCCTTAAAGACAGCATGGGATTCGAACCCAAATCCTGATCGTTGGCGCTGTAACGACATTGCACTAACCGCTACGCCAATCATGCCGTGTCATAAGTGTGGTAGAAATGTGAATGTGAAGGTGACAATGGAATTGATGTGGGTACAGGAGGGAGAATGATGACGAGTGAGAGATACTGATAATGACATGAAGAAGCGTCTGATGGAGATGATGTAATCAAACAATTCATGTGATTAAAGTGCTCATTCCAGATTTTATTCAATGTTATTTGTATATGTTTTGGTTTGAATATGTAGAATTACAGCAATTTTTATACATTTTTCCCCCATTTCAGGGCACCATGATGTTTGGGACATTTAGCTTCACAGGTGTTTGTGAGTACTCAGGTCTGTTTAATTGCTTCATTGGTGCAGCTAGGCTTGCTTCAAAGCTTTTGATCATCTTTGGAGTCAACATGAGGATCAGAGTTGTGCCAATGGAAGTCAAAGAAGCCATTATAAGAATGAAAAACAAAAATAAAACAGTAAGAGATGTCACCCAAACCTTAGGATTCACAAAATCACAAGAAACAGGCCATTCAGCCCAATGAATCTGCTCTGCCTCTCCATCATGAACTAAAACATTTTCACATCTAGTTCCACTTTCTGGCCTTTTCCCCATATCTTTTGATACCCTGACTAATTACCTATCAATTTCCTCCTTAAACTCCTTAAATGATTTGTAGGTGGCAACAAATTCCACAAATCCACGACCCACTGGCTAAAAAAAATTCTCCTCATCTCTGTTTTAAATGGATACCTTCTCATTCTAAGACTATGCCCTTTTGTCCAACCCTTTCACCATTCAAAATATTGCTATGAGATCCCATCTCATTCTTTTCTACTCCAATGAATACAGTCCAGGAGCTACTAAATGCTCCTCATATGTTCGCCCTTGCATTCCACGAATCATCCTGGTAAATTTTCTCTGGACTCTCTCCATCAGTATTGCATCCCTTCCTAGATAAAGGGACCAAAAACTGCACACAGTTCTTCAGATGAAGTCTCACCAGTGCCTCATAGAGCCTCATCAACACCTCTTTATGCTTTTTTCACTATTCCCCTTGAAATTAATGCCAACATAGCATTCACTTTCTTCACTGCCAATCCCACTTGGTGGTTCACCTTTAGGCTTTCCTGCACGATGACCCCTAAGCCCCTTTGCACTTCTAAATTTTGAATTTTCTCCCCATACAAATAATAATCTGCCTGTTTACTTCCTCTTCCAAAATGACCAACCATACATTTTTCAGCATTGCACCTCATCTGCCATTTCTTTGCCCACTCTCCTAAACTGTCCAAGTCCTTTCGGTTTCTTCAACACTTCCTACTCCATCACCTATCTTGGTGTCATCTGAAAACTTTGCCACAAAACCATTCAATCTATAATCTAAATCATCGATATACATTGTAAAAAGCAACGGCCCCAATACCAACCCCTGTGGAACACCACGAGTAACTGCGACCCACCTTTATTCCCTTTATTCCCACCCTTTGCTTTCTACCTATCAGCCAATGCTTCACCCAATCTAATATCTTTACTGTAATTCCATGGGCTCTCATCTTATTAGACAGCCTCTTATGCGGCACCTTATCGAAGGCCTTTCGAAAATCCAAATCCACAACCTCCACAGCCTCCCCCTTGTCCACCCTACCTGAGATTTCCTCAAAAAATTCCAATAGGTTGGTCAGGCAGGATCATCCCTTCCTGAACCGATGCTGGCTTGGACCTATCATGCCACGCACCTCGAGGTATTTCATAACCTCGTCCTTGAGGATCGACTCTAATAACTTTAATAAGCTATAATTTCCTTTTTTCTGCCTCCCTCCTTTCTTAAGCAGCGGAACTACATTGGCGACATTCCAATCCTCGGGATCCATGCCAGAGTCTATTGATTCCTGGAAAATCATTTCCAATGCCTCCATAATCTCCAAGGCCTTCACAACCCATGGGTCACCTCATCTGGTCCCAGAGACTTGTCTATCTTTAGTCCATTCATCTTACAAAGTGATATCTCTCTAGTAATCCTGACTGTACTTAATTCTATTCCCCGAGACCTCTGACTATCAGGTGTACTGCTTTTGTCTTCCTCAGTGACACAAAATTCTCGTTTAGTTCCTCTACCATCTCTGTGTTACCCATTATAATTTCTCCAGCACCATTTTCAATCGGCCCAATATCTAACCGTGACTCTCTTTTACTCTTCATATATTTAAAATAACTCAGTATCCTTTTGTATGTTATTTGCCAACTTCCTTTCATAATTCATCTTTTCTTTCCTAATGACTTTCTTTGTCTCTTTCTGTAAATTGTTGTTTCCCCATCCTGTTTTCTCATTAATTTTTGTTCCCTTGTCTGCCCTTCATTTTGCTTTTATTTTAACCTTTACCTCATGTAGCCACACTTGTGCCATTTTTCCATTCATAATTTTCTTTTTTCTTGGAATATATCTATCCTGCACTTTCCTTTTTTCTTGTAGAAATATCCTCCAATTCTGCTCTGCAGAATTACCAAAATCAACCAACTGATGAGCTCAGTAATCGCAAAGGGTCTGATGTTCCAAGCAAGACCCTCCAATGCTGATGACAGCAGAACTCTCATAAGAAAAATTCCCACACACAGTTCAGAAACACCCTTCAGCAGGCAGGTGGGGATGTGTCAATCACCTCTGTCTGCAGAAGGAAAAACACATCCTTGTCCCAAACATTACAAGGGCACTGTATTTATATTCCCAATCAGTTCCCCACCAATTCATCTTGATTTAAATATCAGTCTCCTTCACATTCCCAGAAATGCTGGAGGAACGAAGCTGGTCAAGCAGCATCAAGAGGAGACGTTTCTGGGAGTTTCCTACAATCACAGCTTCTGCGGGCTTCCGTGTTTAAATCCTACACAAACATCATCAATAGCAATGTGATTACAATAACATTACACATATTTCAGTTCGAAGAACAGACACTCTCATAGATTTCCATTCCAATGCTGAACATGCTCGCAAACATCTCCACCCTTCTCCCCCTCTGCCTCCCAGTTCTGTCGGTTTCTCTTTCATGCATCATTCCTCAGTCCCTCTCTCAGCCCGTGATTGGTCCTTCACAACCTGTATTAGTCACACTTTCATAAAATTCTCTCAGCCTCACCCTCAGACTGTTAATGCGATCCTTTGCGTGTCGCGTGTTGATGCCTCTCATCCTCAACCATCTCCCAGTCTCACTCCATAAGCTGCTTGTGCCAATCTCACTTCTTTCTGCAAAAACAGTCGATCTCTCTCTAACCTGAAACCATTAGTCTCACTATTCCGGCTGTGTGTCCCTGTCCCACTTCCCGGTCATGTTTCCATCCCACTTCCTGGTCATGTGTCCGTCCCACTTCCCGATCATGTGTCTGTCCCACTTCCCGGCCGTGTGTCCATCCCACTTCCTGTGCGTGGGTCCCCATCCCACTTTCCAGCCGTGTGTCCCCATCCCACTTCCCAGTCATGTGTCTGTCCCACTTCCTGGCCATGTGTCCATCCCACTTCTCGGTCATGTGTCCATCCCACTTCCCGGCCGTGTGTCCTTCTCACTTCTCGGCCTTGTGTCCATCCCACTTCCTGGTAATATTCCTGTCTCACTTCCTGACCGTGTGTCTATCCCACTCTTACATTGTGTCTGTCAAAGTCTCCCATGCTCATCACATCCTTCCAACAGCCTCCCTGTCCTGGCGGAGCCATCTACTTCTGCTTCCCATATGCCTGACAGCTTAGCTTTCCTGTCCCCATCCACCACTCTTACCTCCCCAGCAGCTTGTTGCCTTCACTCTCCCTTCATTGTCAACCTCGCTCTCACAGCTGTGTCTATCACTCACTCCCCCAGCTGTGCTTCCACCTTGTTCGTCCAGCTGTGGCCTTTGGTCACACTCTCCCAGTCTTGTCTATCAGCCCCCCTCTCCACAATGTCCACTATTCTCCCTTCGCAGCTGAATCTAATTCTTCCTCTCCCAGCAATCGCTCTCTCTCTCTCTCTCTCTCTCTCTCTCTCTCTCTCTCTCTCTCTCTTTCAGCTGTATCTATCACTGCCTTTTTCAACTCCAATGATCATTCCTTCTCAAATACACTTCTGCTCTTTTCTCCAAACCCTTTTAAGGGCCTGTGGGTTTATATTTTTCATGGAAAGAGACCACTGCAATCCTGTTGCTTGTAATCCATCACACTGCGGATGGTCTTTGTCAATCTGAGCTGTAAAACTGTACCTGGGTAATTCTGTCCCTAAGTGAGGCCTCACTCAGTAAACCATTCGGTTATGTGGCTCTGTTGAATGACATGGGACCTAGCATTCTCATTGAACAGTGTGCCCGTGATGGTCTGAGATACTGGGTGAAAGGTGGACTGCCTTTCAGAAGAAACTGGCCCCTCTCATCTCCCTTACTAAATGTGCCCCAACAAGGCAGGTCAGGATATTGTTGCGAGCCCAGAGGACTCCAAAACCCAGCAGCAATAGAAATTCACCAAGACAATGGTTATTTAAACAAAAGTCACTTTCAACTTTCTTTAAACATAATAACAAAATCAAACTTTATCTTGTTACTATCAATTTAACCCCCTTCTAATTCTAAGTGCACGTGTATGTAATATGTATATGTTTGGGAAAATTCTTTGCTTTAATAATCCAGTCTCACTTCTCCAAGTTAACCAATATCAGGCAATCCTCCTACTGTGCACAGAATTTAACATTTATGAATTTTCACCAGGCTCTGCTGCTTAAAAGTAAATGGTTACCACTCAGGAAGGTTCTTGTTGTTTTTCAGAGAGATATTTGTTGTTTTGGACACACACAAACTCATTTCCTCCAATCAGTCACTTCAATGTCTTGCTGGAGAAACTTGCCCTATCATGGGTTTTCCAAATGATAACCTCTTCTTCCAGGTCCCCACAGAGTTCCTCTTGTTTCCCTTATTTCAGGAGAAACACTCTAACCAGCCATTTCTTCTTGTAAGGACTACAAGGATTTTGAACAGACTGAACTCAGAACTCACAACCCATCTTCAAAATGGGGTTTTTCAACAAACCTGCTAGCTTGTCAGGTTACAGCCTCAACTGCTACTGTAGAACTGACTCCTCTCTCTCTCTCTCTCTCTCTCCTCTCTCTCTCTCTCTCTCTCTCTCTCTCTCTCTCTCTCTCTGAGAGAAGAATCTTGCCTGTTTTTTTTTCCCTCTCTGCTTGTTAAAAGCTAAAAACCTCTCCCAAGGCTCCAAACCCAATCTTTGAAAGATCTTATCAGTTCTTCTCAGCCTGGACTTTATTGCCCGTACACAATAGATCAGCATTCTTCATTGCTTCTGCAAAGCCAACCAGAGCTTGAATGCTTGGCTTCAGCAAAGCTCTTGCATTTTAAATGAGATATCTTTTGTGAAGTGTTACTCTGTTTGTGAAGTGACCTACACTAAACCCCCACAGTCTATCTCTTTTAAAGATATATTTATCCATAACCATGCTAATATAACCCATAACAATATCACCTTGACCTTAAGGATGAAACAATCCCAGCGTGTTACATCCAGATGGAGACTGGGATAACAGCTGGAACTGCAACAGGTGGAAAATTAAACCTTAAACAGCAACAAAAAAAGTGATAGAAACACAGAGGATGTGTGGAGAAATAAACAGCGTATTAAATCAACGAGCCTTTAGAGCTCACTGGCCTGAACAATGTTTCCCCCTTTGTAGATGCCACTTGAACTGCTGAGTTTTTCTTTTTGATTCAGACTTCTAGTGTCAATAGCATTGGGGCCTCAACCTACTGAGTTCCTCCAGCTGACTGTTTTGCCCCTTTGATACATTTTGCAATTGATCCTACACTTACACGGTAGCTACTTAACCTGCAGCATATCTTAGGCAGAATATACACCCACACATCATCCAGACCAAACTCAGCTCCTTGGAATTGCGACACAATATTATCTTCATTCCAGCAACTAAAGCTTGTTTGATGGACTCCCAACTGAATTTGGTCATACTTGTCGCCAAAGAACCCTCTACTCCAACCCACCACCCAATTGGCAGCTTCTCCTTCAGTGAACCCAGATTACAAAAAGTGGCCCAGTATAACTTCCTGCACCATTTGTACCCTACACCTCAGAAACTACCCAGATCAAAGTCGGAGATTTCAGAAATGTGTTTTAGATGTGGTGTGGAGGTGGGAACTTTTGTCCACCCTACCTGGCTGTGCTCAAAGGTTCCTTTCTGGAAAGACCTAAGGGATATTCTAAAAAAAAATTTACAAGAGAGGATTTTCCACAAGATTGTTCCTTTTGGGAATATTGGAGAAGTGCGATTTAGACTGACTAAATTCTAAATTTTGTTTGTGAAGGTTGCTTTGGCAAGAGCCAGGAGGTGTGTGGCGGTTTTGTGGAAGTCCGACTGCCAACTAAATACCACATGATGGAATATGGAAATGCAGAGTTGTATTCCCCTGGAGAAAATCACATATAACCTATGGAGGAAACATAACACATTCGGTAGAGTGTGGTAACCTTAGTTGTAATACATTGGTCCTCAGATAGATTGATCCCCCCTTTTAAATAGGGGTAAGGTTAAACTATCCCAGTATGGCCAGAGGTGTGGATACAGAAATAGGACTTGGTGCAGACAACACACCTGTCCTTTTCTTTTTCTTTTGAGTTCCTTTCTTTTTTTTTAGTGTTTTCTTTGAATGACATTGCCATGGTGATTTCTTTTCATTACAGGTTTTGCTAGGAATCATGCACCCCATGATGAGTGGGATCGAGATAAGTTTTTGGAATGTATTTGCTGTGGCGGGTGGGTGATTGGGACAAATATGGACTTTGGCTTTGTTTATTGAATTCTGTAAGTCTGTGAAAACTAAAATAAAATATTCAAAAAAAGTGGCCAACGCACAATTTTCCTATCAGTTGTACAGATGATGTAAAGGCTTGGTCAGGCCACAGTCACAGACTGCTAAGGAGCACTGGATTCCATCAGTAGGTGCTCACCCAGGTTGTAAGTTAATGATCTGCCATATTTAGCGGAGAAGTAAATAAGTACCGGGGGGGAAGAGATTATTTTTGCAGAAAGTCTACCAGCAATATTTAATTTTCTGCCAGAGAGGGGGAAATGGAATCTGGCAGGGAAAACTACCGGATTTACATAATGAGAGCATTACAGTATTAGCAATGAGGTCTGCAGGGAGTAGTGGAGATCAATCACTGCAACAATCTGAATCATTCTACCTCTGCACTAACAGCAAACACATGGTGAAATAAGAGACACAGCTGCAACCTCTCACAGGGGCACAGGGAATCTTCGTAATGGCAGACCAGGCCATCAGCATCTGGCTCAGACGTGAGGCTGCAACTCAGTTTTGTAAAACAACGAGGGGCCAAAGTAAAATCTTAGGCCACAAAGGCATGTCTTTCAACCAAGCTCGACGAAGTCTGCAAGGGCCCAGTAAAGTGCATTGACACTACCAGCAACAAACAGCCAATCCTTTCTGTTTTCCCTCTGGGACCCCCTCATCCACTTAAACCCTTCCCATGAATCACCTCCTTAGTACTTACCCCTGTGACTATAATAAGTGTGACACTTGCACCCACATCTCCTCCCTCCCCACTATTGGGGCCCCAAACAGTCCATCTAAGTGAAGGAACATTTCACTTGTAAATCTGTAGGGGTCATTTACTGGTGTGCCCTCCTCTACATCGGAGAGACTGGATGCAGACTGAGCCTTCGCTTCTGTCCTCTGCAAATGCAAGGACCTCCCAGCGACCAGTTATTTTACCCAACCCAATGCCACACCAATATGTCTGTCCATGGTCCCAAATTGGAGGAACAACACTGGACACTCTCCATCCAGACAGCAGTGACATCCAATTTTGTTAACCAACTCCCCCTTCTCTCTCTCTTTTCCTATCCCTCTTTAATCCAGCTCCCCACCCCATTCCCTTCCCTCTCTTTTCACAGAGCTACCCTCAGCCCTTTCTTGCTATCACTTTACAGCATTTTTTTTCTTTTACCCTCCACCTGTATTACCTTTTAGCCAGTGTTCCTTTCCCCTCCTCCCCCCAAAGTTTCTTATTCCTGACGAAAGCCCGAACTTTGGATACCCTTTACTTCCCATGGATGTTGCGTGACCTACTGAGTTTCTCTAGCATATTTATGTATTTACTTGACCCCAGCATATGCAGATGCTATTATTTAAATCCTTGAACACTCACTGCTATACACCCCAAGCTCGAGAGGCTTCGGCGAGCAGAGACTGAGGTCGAGCATATCTGAATTAAGGTAAGACTGAATATTGTCACATATTATATTTTTGTTTTTTTTCCCCTCTGTGTATGGAGAGGGGATGTGTGTGAGATCTTAGAACAGGCCCTTGGTACATCACAGGACAGGCCCTTTGGCCCAATGTGCCCATGCTGGCCAAGTTGGCATTCTGGGCGAGTTCCATTTTCCTACATTTTTCTAAAATCTTCCTGTCCATATATCTGTCCAAATGTCATGTGAACGTCATAATTGGGACACCCTTTCAGAGTTTCCTCTGGCATCTTAATCCAGGCACGGACCATCCTCTGAAAGAATTGTCCCTCAAGTCACTCTTAAATCTCCCCCTTTCATCTTAAACCGAGGCCAGTTGTACAGAGCAAAGCTTCACTCCCAGATAAACTCAATGCCTTCTATGTCAGATTTGACCACCAGAACAAGGAAGGGCCACACCGCACCCCCATGACCCTTGATGATCCTCTACTGTCAGTATCCGAGGAGGACATGCAGGCTGCCATCTGGTCTGGGCAAAATCTGTGCTGACCAACTTGCCAATATATTCTCACACATCTTCAACCTCTCGGGCAGTGTTCGGAGGAGGAGGAGGAGTGAGGTAAGAGTGAGGGGTTAATTGGTCAAGGGCCAATAAAAGGAGGGTAAGGCTAAGGAGGGCCAGGAAGGAGCAGCCCAGCTTGTGAGTGGAGCTTTGAGGTTTTAGCTCGAGAGGCTTCGGCGAGCAGAGACTGAGGTCGAGCATATCTGAATTAAGGTAAGACTGAATATTGTCACATATTATATTTTTGTTTTTTTTCCCCTCTGTGTATGGTGAGGGGGAGAGAGAGGGGATGTGTGTGAGAGCAATTTGCAGTTCTCAGTGCCAAATGTGGGAGGTCCTTGAGTCTTCTAGCCTGCTGGACATCCACGCCTGCACTAGGTGTGCTGAGCTGTAGCATCTCAGGGACCGAGTTAGGGAACTGGAGCTCCAGCTCGATGGTCAGGAAGAGGGAGGCTGTCATAGAGAGGAATATAGGGAGTTAGGTAGGGAGCTAAAAAGGACCCCAAAGGGGGTCATCTCTGGATTACCTCCTGTGCCACGCAATAGTGATGGCAAGAATAGTATCAGGTGGAGGATGAATACGTGGCTGAAGGGGAAGAGTAAGGGGCAGGGATTCGAGTTCTTGGATCACTGGGACCTTTTTTGGGGGAGGTGGACGGGTTGCTTCTGAATGCCAGAGGGACCAGGATCCTGGCGGGGGCATTTGCTAGGACTACTAAGGAGGCTTTAAACTAGTGAGGTTGGGGGAAAAGGTCCATATAAAGGAGAACAGCAAAGAGAAGGTTTGTCCGCAAATAGAGAAGGCTTGCAGACAAAGTTTGGTGGGTGGAAAGACAGGTGATCGAGAAGGAAAATGATCAGTACAGTGATGGAAGGTGGGGGGGGGGGAAATGATGGTAATAAATAATAGTTGTCCGCAAAGATGGGGACAAGCAGAAGGAAAGTTGTGGGAAATCTCTGACATGCATTTACTTTAATGTTAGATGCATTGTAAGGAAGGTGGTCGAGCTGGCAGTATGATGTGGTGGTGATTAGTGAGACGTGGTTGCAGGAGGGTTGTGACTGGCAGCTAAATATTCCGGGATTTCGCTGCTTTAGGTGTGATAGAATTGGAGGGGTAAGGAGGGTGGAGTGGTATTGCTTGTCAGGGAAAATATTACAGCGGTGCAGATACGAGATAGATTGGAGGGCTCGTCAAAGGAGGAAGTGTGGGTCGAATTAAAAAAGGGAAAAGGAGAAGTTACAATTATAGGGGTGTATTATAGACCATCTAGTGAGGAGCAAGAAATAGAGGAGCAAATGTGTAAGGAAAGAGCAAAGATTTGTAATAAGCACAGGGTTAGTGTTAGTGGGAGATTTTAATATAGATTGGGAAACACATTCTGTGAAGGGGGCTGGATGGATTAGAATTTGTAAAATGTATGCAGGATAGATTTTTGCAGCAATATGTTGAGGTACCCACTAGAGAAGGGGGACTGTTGGATCTACTGTTGGGGAATGAGATAGGGCAGGTGACTGAGTTGTGTGTTGGGGAGCACTTCAGATCCAGTGATCATGGTACCATTAGTTTCAATATAATTATGGAAAGGGATAGGTCTGATCCAAAGATTAAGGTTTTTGAGTGGGGAAAGCCAGATTTGAAGAAATGAGAAGGGATTTGCAAGGAATGGTTTGGGCTGATTTGTTTTATGGGAAGGAGGTAGAGGAGAATTGGAGGACTTTTAAAGCTGAGATTTTGAGGGTGCAGAATCTTTATGTTCTTGCTAGGGTAAAAAGCAGAGCCAAAAGTTTGAGAGAGCCATGGTTTTCAAGGGAGATTAGAAAGTTGGTTCGAAATAAAAGGGAGGCCAACATTAAATAAAAGAAACAAGAAATAGACGAGATGTTTGGAAAATACATAGATTGTAAAAAGAAGCTTAAGAACGAAATTAGGTAAGTGAAAAGAAGGTACGAGGTGGCTATAGCGAACAGGGTGAAAGTAAATCCAAAGGGGTTTTTACAAATATGTAAGTAGGAAAAGGAGAGTGAAGGGTAAAATTGGTGCCTTAGAGAATCAGAGTGGACAATTGTGTGCGAAGCCAAATGAGATGGGGGAGATATTGAACAAGTTATTCTCTTCAGTATTCACTTAGGAAAAGGATATGGAATCGTGTAGGATAAGAGAAGTAAAGGGGGTGATTATGGAAAATGTAGGGATTAGGAAAGAGGGGCTGTTGGAACTTTTGAGGCATATAAAGGTGGATAAGTCTCCGGGTCCTGACAGGATTTTCCCCAGGACCTTGAGGGAAGTCAGGAAGAAAATAGCGGAGGCTCTGACAGTGATTTTTCAAAAGTTAATAGAGGGGGGCGTAGTGCTGCAGGATTGGCATATCACAAACGTGGTTCCTCTGTTTAAAAAGGGCTCCAGGTGTAGGCCCAGCAATTGTAGGCCAGTAAGTTTGACATTGGTGGTTGGCAAAGTAATGGAAAATATTCTTAGAGATAATATGTATAAGTATCTAGAGAGGCAGGGCCTGATCATGAACACCCAACATGGGTTTGTGTGGGGAAAGTCATGTTTGATAAATCTTGTTGAATTTTTTGAGGAGGTGACTAGGAAGATTGATGAGTGTAGAGTAGTAGATGTTGTCTATATGGATTTCAGTAAGGTCTTTGATAAGGTTCCACATGGAAGGTTGGTAAGGAAGGTTCAGGTGCTAGGTATTAATGTTGAGATAGTCAGATGGGTTCAATGGTGGCTAGAAGGTAGATACCAGAGAGTCATTGTGGATAACTGTCTGTTAGGATGGAGGCTAGTGATGACCGGTGTGCCTCAGGGATTGGTATTGGGTCCCTTGTTATTTGTCATTTACATTAATGATTTGGATGATGGAGTGGTAAATTGGGTTAGTAAATATGCAGATGATACAAAAATAGGGGGAGTTGTGGATAATGAAGATGGTTTTCAGAGACTGCAGAAGGATTTGGACGTTTAGAAGAGTGGGCTGAAAGATGGAAGATGGAGTTTAATGTAGATAAGTGTGAAGTGCTTCATTTTGGGAAGAATAATCCAAACAGGACATGGGCAGTGAAGGGGAGGGTATTGAGGAATGCAGAGAAACAGAGAGATCTTGGAATAACAGTTAATATTCTCTGAGAGTGGAATCTCATGTGGATAGAGTGGTAAACAAGGCTTTTGGTATGCTGGCATTTATAAATCAAAGCATAGAATATAGGAGCTGGGAGGTGATATTGAGACCATTCAAGGCATTGGTGAGGCCAAATTTGGAATACTGTGTGCAGTTCTGGTCACCAAATTATAGGAAGGATATAAATATGGTCGAGAGGGTGCAGAGAAGATTTACTAAAATGTTGCCTGGATTGCAGTATCTAGAATACAAAGAAAGATTGATTAGACTGGGTCTTTATTCATTGGAGCATAGAAGGTTGAGGGAGGATTTGATAGAGGTATTTAAAATTATGAGGGGGATAGATAGAGCAGATGTGAATAGGCTCTTCCCCATGAGGGTAGGAGAGATTGGAATGAGGGGTCATAAGTTAAGGGTTAGGGAGTAAAATTTAGAAGTAACATTAGAGGGAGCTTCTTCACTCAGAGAGTGGTGGCTGAGTGGATTGACCTTCCAGGAGAGGTTGTTGCAGCAGGGTCAATTTTGTCATTTAAGAAAAGAGTTGGATAAGTGCATGGATTGAGTGGATTGGAGGGTTATGGGCAGAGTGCAGGTAAGTGGGACTAGAGGAGATCACTTATCAGTACAGACTAGGGGGGCCGAGATGGCCTGTTTCCGTACTGTAATTGTTATACGGTTATATCTCACCACCCGGATGTGGTACCCACCTCTTTCAAACAGGCTTCAATCATACCTGTGACCAAGAAGAGTGTGGTAACCTGCCTAAATAACTACCAACCAGTGGTACTCACATCCACAGTGATGAAGTGTTTTGTGAGGTTGGTGTGGAAACATATCAGTTCCTGCCTGAGCAGCAACATGGATCTGTTCCAATTTCCCTACCACAGCAACTGGTCTATGGCAAATAACATCTCACTGGCTCTACACAAAACTCTGAATCACCTGAACAGCAAAGACACATACATCAAGATTGTCTTTATCATCTACAGTTTGGCATTTAAGTCCATCATCCCCTCTGATCAGCAAATTTAAATTCCTGGAAGTCAGTATCTTGCAGGACCATTCCTGGACCCATAGTCAAACCTCAATGTGAAATAAGCACGTTTGCACCTCTACTTTCTCAGGAGTTTGCGGAGGTTTGGAATGACATCAAAAACCGTGGCAAATTTCTACAGATGTGTAGTGGAAAGTGTGGTGACAGGGGTGCATCACAGCCTGGTATGAGGGAAAAAATACCTCTGAGTGGGAATCCCTGCAAAAGGTGGTGGACACAGTCCAGGATGTCACGGGCAAATCTCTCCCCACCATTGATAAAATCAACATGGAACATTGCCATCGGAGAGCAGCAACAATCATCCATGATCCACACCACTCGGAACACACTCTGTTCTCGCTGCTGCTATCAGGAAAGAGGTATCAAAGCCACAAGACTCGCGCCACCAGGTTCAGGAGCAGATTGTACCCCTCCACCATCAGACTCCTCCACTACCAACTCAATCAGGGACTTAGTAACCATTCTTACTTTGCACATTATTGATTATTGAATATTTATTTTCTGTATTGTTCAGTTTGTTTTCACTTCCTTTTTGTTTACATTCCTCTCTTTTCTTTACGTACCTTTTCTTGAGTAATTTTTTTTGCACTACTGATAAGCAGAAATTCTGTCCAGCCTGCAGGTAAAAGAATCTCAGGGTTGTATGTGACATCATGATTTGTATGTATTCTGATCATAAATCCAAATTGTGACTTCTGATTATTTTTGTTTTAAACTTAAGGTTCCAGAGTGCAAATTACAACCTCCACAAGTACACCAATGAGTTTATCACCAGATCCGTCTCATTCTGTGTAATATGTTAAAGGTTCAATGATACTTCACTGAAACAAGCCCTAAAACCCACCTGGTATATGCTGACCATCGAATACACTTCCAGACAAACTTTGTTTACCAGCACTTGATCCTCTCTTACCTTGATGAGTCAAGTATCCTTTCATTGCACTCTCACTGTGAATGTCCCCACTGTCTCCACTCTCAGTATGAACATCCGCACTATCCCCACTCTCAGTGTGAACGTCCCCACTGTCCCCACTCTCAGTGTGAACGTCCCCACTGTCACCACTCTCACTGTGAACGTCCCCACTGTCCCCACTCTCACTGTGAATGTCCCCACTGTCTCCACTCTCAGTGTGAACGTCCCCACTGTCCCCACTCTCACTGTGAACGTCCCCACTGACCCCACTCTCAGAATGAACATCCACACTGTCCCCACTCTCACTGTGAATGTCCCCACTGTCCCCACTCTCACTGTGAATGTCCCCACTGTCTCCTCTCTCAGTGTGAACGTCCCCACTGTCCCCACTCTCACTGTGAACGTCCCCACTGTCCCCACTCTCACTGTGAACGTCCCCACTGTCCCCACTCTCAGTGTGAACGTCCCCACTGTCCCCACTCTCACTGTGAATGTCCCCACTGTCTCCACTCTCAGTGTGAACGTCCCCACTGTCCCCACTCTCACTGTGAATGTCCCCACTGTCCCCACTCTCAGTGTGAACGTCCCCACTGTCCCCACTCTCACTGTGAATGTCCCCACTGTCCCCACTCTCAGTGTGAACGTCCCCACTGACCCCACTCTCAGTATGAACATCCACACTGTCCCCACTCTCACTGTGAATGTCCCCACTGTCCCCACTCTCACTGTGAATGTCCCCACTGTCCTCACTCTCAGTGGGTTTTGAGGTCCTCTGGGGGGGCTCATAACAGTACAATCTCCCTGTGACTGCTCCAGTTTCTTCCCACCCTTCAAAATGCACCGGGGATTGTAGGTCAGTTGGGTGTAATTGGACAGCATGAGCTCGAGGTCCGAAAGGGCCTGTTACTGTGCTGTATGCCTAAATTTAAATTTTAAGTTACTGATTCAATGGAAGATTTATTCACTTCAGCTTCCTACATTGTCTCAACACATTATAACAACAGAGAGAAAAAAAAGAAGATAAAAGGAATCAAAAGAGAAAATAAACAATAAATAAATAGTCATGATTGCTCTTAGTGAAAAATAAGTTCTGTTTCAGCAATGCAGTGGTGAGACGGATCTGTGGTGGTCTTGAAATAGTGGTCGAGTCCAAGCTACTCCATATCCACCCTCAACCTGTTTTCTACTTCCTTTGGTTTTTGCCTTTGGTTCACTAATGAACTCTTTCCATTTCACCCAAAATGCCAGGAAGAGAAAGTGGCAGGAGGGGAGCAGCAAAGTGATGTTGACGTAAAGAACCAACCATCCATCCCACTCCACCCATGGTAGCATGCTGTCTGCTCGTCTGGATACAAGCCCAGCAGGGAGAACATGAATCGTCGGCAGTTCTTTCACCAGTGTTTGGGCTCATCTGAAATAAATTAGCTATCCATACAGTGGACAAAGAGAGTCCATCGGAGCCAAGGAGTTACTGGCCCAGGGAGTTTCAAAGGAAGGAAGTTACTGAAGTTGGAGCTGTTGAACTCAATTGTGGTCGTAGTGAGCTGTGAACACGATAGCCTAGCACTTAGAATGACTGATCTCACAGTCAATTTCTAAAATAGATCCTCAAGGTGAACTGGAAATCAGCTCTTGCCATGTCAGTGGCCAAACTGAAATGCAACACTGGCAAGCAGTAGAGATGGACATCTCAAACAGGGCACAATCCGGAAGGGCAGTTACAGAGAGAGATCAGTTCAAACAGAGCAAAGGCAGCAGAATTCTCCGATTTTACAATTCAGTGAGAAGTCTGATAACAGCAGGAAAGAAGCTGTTCTTGAACCTGGTGGTGAGTGATATAAAACTTTGGATGGCACTCATTTCAGATTCTGGTTTGATAATTCACACCTCCAGAACCTTTGTACAATTTTCCGGAGTTCCCCTTTACTATTATTCCCCCCCTCCCCCCACCAGATCCTACTTGAATCAGATGATAAAACCATAAGACAATCAGACATAGGAGCAGAAAAGGCTATTCAGCCCATCGAGTCTTCCCTGCCATATTAATCATGAGGTGATCCATTTTCCCACTCAGCCCCACTGCCCCAGCCTTCTCCCCATAACCTTCGATGCTCCGCATAATCCAGGACCTCTCAATCTCTGCCTTAAATGCATCCAATGACCTGGATTCCACAACTATCTGTGGCAACAAATTAACAAATTATGCATGGTGGAAATGTTCTCAGGTGCTTCTAGTTCAATGCAAGGTTTATTGTAGAAAAGGCAGGAAAGCTTACAGTGTAGATTGGCACGTGGAATTATGACATTGTGGCCTTTAGTAAAACTTGGTTGCAGGAGGGGCAGGACTGGCAACTCAATGTTCTGGGCATCCGTTGCTTTAGACACAATAGAACAGGGAGAATGAAAGGGGGAGGAGTGGCATTGCTCATCAGCGAAAATATCACAACTGTGCTCAGGCAGGACAGACCAGAGGGCTCATCTACTGAGACTATATGGGTGGAATGGGAAATTTATGACCACATTAATGGGATTGTATTATAGGCCGCCCAATAGTAAGGAGTTTGAACATTCTCCCTGTGTCTGCGTAGGTTTCCTTCAAGGGCTCTGATTTCCTTCCACCATTATAAATGTACCGGGGGTGGAGGTTAATTGGATGTAAATAGGGTGGTATGGGCTTGTGGGCTGAAATGGCCTGTTACTGTGTTGTAGGTCAAATTTTTTTTTTAATTAAAGAAGATTCACAGAGTCAGAGAGTCTTACAGCATAGAACCAGGCCCTTTGGCCCACAACAGCCATGCTGACCATCATGTCGCTCTATGCTTATCCCACGCCTGCACTAATTTCCCTCTTCCTTGCTCATCCAAGTTCCTTCAATTTGTCTGTATCTCTTCCTGCCTCCATCATCTCCACTGCCTGCTCATTCCAAACACCAACTATGAAACATTTACCCTTCATATCTCCTTTAAAACTTCTCCCTCTCACCTTAAACCCTCTCTTTTTAGACACTGACTCTCTATCCTATTTTACCTCGGTCAGAGGAACATAAGAACGTAAGAAATAGGTAGCTATCTGGCCCTGTTGAGTTCGCTCAACCATTCAATAAGATCACGGCTGACCTGGCTATGGATTCAACACCAACCTGTTCCCCATAATTATCCTAATATTCAAAAATCTATCTAACTGTATTTAAATACATTTAATGAGGCAGCCTCCATTGCTTCACTGGACAGAAAATTCCACAGATTTACTGCTCTCTGGGAAAAGCTGTTCTTCCTTATCTTTGCCTTAAAACGACTCCCACAAACCTACTTCCAGCGAGCTCTCATGTCATCTCTCAGCCTCCTTTACTTTCCAGGAGAAACAGACTCAGCCAATCCAGTTACTTCTAATACCTCCCTCCAACCCTATCAAGCCTCAAGAGAATGGTTAATGTTTTAATTATGAAAATCAAACTGCACGGTCTAGAGTACCCATGAGAAATACAGCAGGAGATAAAACATAATAATACAGATTTAAATTCCTTCTGTCTCTGCTCAATGTTTGTTAACTGGAAAACATGTTTTTCTCAAGGTAATTACAGCAAGTCAACTGATCAATGTAATTCAATTCTGTATTCAATATCTTTACGTTAAACTCAGGTCATTTTTCAGGAAGACAAATGGAGGTTTAATATCATGGGTTCTCAGAACAGGGCTGCAGAACCATCAAACTGAATGGACGTATATGAGAGCAGATGAGATCAATCAAAGCTGAGGCAGCGCAGGCTTGCTCCAAAGTGAGGAAACTATGGTTGGCATGACGCAATGCCATCCGGACACAGTGGCGGCAGACCTGAGAGGACAGATAATGTCATACTTCAAGGATTAAGAAAGGATTTTTAAGGTGCTTAATGAGTGTGTCTGGAAGTTTCTGTGGAATAGGAAAGTGGCTAGAATCTCCATGGAAAAGTTAACATGGGATTATAAATTGGAGGATTTAAAATTATCTGATTTAAAATTAACAAGTGAGATTCATCATCTTGCTCTTTGATGGAGAGGGGGGGCCAGCATGGACGCAGTTTGGGCTGCATTCATTAGGCGAAGAGATTGCCAAAGAATTTATTTATAAATGGGATGTAAAACTACTCTTAAAGAAACGGATGACCCCATCCTTTAAACTGTACTTCAGACGTAGGATCATAAGGTCCTCTCTTGGCAGTTGAAAGCAGAACAGATCCCAAGAACAATCAATGCAGTAAAAACAGATACAAACATGATTTCTTACAAACCACAAGAAATTAATGATGCTTTTAGACCATTTTATTCTAAATTATATCAATCAGAATCTCAAGGAGATATTAATAAAATTGAAGAGTTCCTGTCACAATTGGAACTTCCAAATTTAGATTTAAAAGAACAGGAAGGACTCAATGCCCCTTTCACTAAGATAGAGATAAGGGAGACATTGAGTTCATTGCAGGTCAACAAGTCTCTGGGAGGATGGCTTTCCCCCTGAATTTTATAAAGAATTTAAGAATCTATTGATACCTCTCGATATGGAGGTATTGGATGGAAGGTGGGGATATCCCCTAAAATGCCCCTGACAGAATAATTTAATACCCTTGAATCTGGGTAATAAGATCCTGGACACCTGGTGCCAGAGGGGGATCAGGTATATCGAGGATTGTTATGAAAGGGGAGCAGTTTATATCATTTTGAGCGATTGAGAAAGAGTATAAATTTGTCCTACAGAACATTCTTCTGCTATCTGCAAATAACGTATTTTTTGAGGGACAAATTGGGGCCAACAACGACCCTGCCTGAATGTAGTGACATGGAGATTCTAATTCAAAAGGGGAATGTGTGTAAATTTATGTCTAAGATGTATTACATACTCCAAAGTGAGAGCTTGAAACTGGGCCGACAAAAGTCAAGGGAGAGATGGGAGTCAGACTTAGATACAACAATTAATGAAGAATGGTGGCAGGACCTTGTCTGGACAGTGTGACGGGGGCCACCAAAGCCAGATACAGGATGGTGCCGTATAATTTCCTGCACCTCAGAAACTACCCAGCTCAAAATCGGAGATTTCAGAAATGTGTTTTAGATGTGGTGTGGAGATGGGAACTTTTGTCCACTCCACCTGGCTGTGCTCAAAGGTGAGACCTTTGAGACTTAGGGGATATTCTTTAAAAAAAAATTACAAAAATAGGTTTTTCCACAGGACCCGGAGCTGTTTCTCTTGGGGGATAATGGAGAAGAACAGTTTAGACTGACTAACTTCCAAATTTTGTTTGCGAAGGTTGCTTTGGCGATAGCCAGGTGGTATGTAGCAGTCTTGTGGAAGTCTGACTGCCAGCTAAATACCACACAATGGAATATGGAAATGCAGAGTTGTATTCCCCTGGGGAAATCACATATAACCTACAGAGGAAACCTACATAGAGTGTGGTAACCTTACTTGTAGTACATTGGTCCTCAGATAGATTGATTCCCCCCCTTTTAAATAGGAATAAGTTTAAACTATCCCAGTATGGCCAGAGGTGCGAATACTGAAATAGGACTTGGTGTGGACAACGCACCTGCCCTTTTCTTTTCAGGTCCTTGGTTTTCTTTTTCTTTCGAGTTCATTTTTAAAAATGTTTTCTTTGAATGACGTTGCCACGGTGATTTCTTTTCATTACAGGTTTCGATAGGGGTCGTGCGCCCCACAATGAGTGGGATCGAGATAATTTTTTAGAATGTATTCGCTGAGGCCGGTGGGGGATTGGGACAAATACAGTCTTTGGGTCTGCATACGTACACAAATGGCTTTGTTTACTGAATTTTGTAAGTCTGTGAAAACTAAAATAAAATATTCAAAACAAAATGATTAAGAAATAATACCCAAGGGAAGTGGAAGAATTAGAAAAAGAAATACTTTATTTGGAAAAGGAGCTTCAGCAAAGGGGTTCTAAAGAAAAACACATTAATAAAAAGCTCAAGCACAAAACATTACAAACCTACGAGACAGAAAAAGCAATATTAAGAACTAAAGAAAAGTACAATGAACTAGGAGAAAGAGATCATAAGGTCCTCTCTTGGCAGTTGAAAGCAGAACAGGTCTCAAGAACAATCAATGCAGTAAAAACAGATACAAACAGGATTTCTTACAAACCACAAGAAATTAATGATGCTTTTAGACCATTTTATTCTAAATTATATCAATCAGAATCTCAAGGAGATATTAATAAAATTGAAGAGTTCCTGTCACAATTGGAACTTCCAAATTTAGATTTAAAAGAACAGGAAGGACTCAATGCCCCTTTCACTAAGATGGAGATAAGGGAGGCATTGAGTTCATTGCAGGTCATCAAGTCTCTGGGAGGATGGCTTTCCCCCTGATTTTTATAAAGAATTTAAGAATCTATTGATACCTCTCTATATGGAGGTGTCAGATTAGGTGGTTGAGACACATACTCTCCCAGAATAATTTTCAACAGCAATTACAGTGATACGCAAAAAAGATAGGGACCCACTGAAACCGTCATATTACAGACCTATCTCATTATTAAATTCAAAATTAAAATTATTCCCAAAGCCTTAGAAAACAGAATGGCAACATTTTGCCGAAATTAATAAATATGGATCAAATAGGCTTTGTGTAAAAGGGACAGTCTGCTGAGAATGTAAGCAGGCTGCTTAGTATAAGTCATTTGGGCCAAATGAGAGGTGATTTGAGCATAGCTGTGGTCCTGGGTGCAGAAAAAGCTTTTGATAAATTGGAATGGGATTTCTTATTTAAAGTGCTGGAAAGATTTGGATTATGGCAATTTTTTATAAATTGGATTAGGGCATTATATGAAACTAAAGCCAAAGTTCTAACTAATGGACAAACTTCTCCAGCATACCCATTAACTAGATCCAGTAGACAAAGATGTCCACTATCTCCGGCTCTCTTTATTTTGGCTATAGAACTGCTAGCAGAAGCAATTCAACGAGATCCAGACCTTAAGGGATTTAGGGTTAACCATGAGGAATATAAGATTAATTTATTTGCAGATGATACATTTATAAATTTGACAGAACCAGCAACATCATTACAGAAATTGTACTCAAAAGTCTCAGGTTATAAAATAAATTGGGATAAAAGTGAAATTATGCTGCTTACTGGTGGGGACTATAGTCAATGTCAAAGAAATACTCAATTTAAATGGCCACTAAATGGGATAAAATATTTAGAGATTAAATAATTTATAGAATTTATACAAATTAAATTATCTCCCCTTGAAGAAGATTTGAACAGGTGGATGGCTCTGCCAATAATGTTAGTTGGTAGAGTCAATTGTGTAAAAATAAATATATTTCCAGGAGTACAATATCTCTTTCACACACTGCCTATTCTATTGCCTCAGAGGTTTTTTCAAGAACTAAATAAATGTGCTGGAAAATTTCTTTGCAAAGGTAAGATGACTAGAGTTGGCATAGAACAATTAACATGGAAATACGAGCTGGAAGGTTTACAACTCCCAAATTTTAAAACTTATTATTATTGGGCAGCCCATACTAAATTTCTTTCCTCCCTGTTCCAGGGTGAAAATAGAATTGCATAAAGTGGGAGAGAAGATAATGGAGGATTTTATATATGAATCGGATTCAAAATTAATATCTTGTGAGAAAGAGGCCCCCTTGATGAAACATACAATTAATATTTGTTGTAAAATAAACGACCAGATGGGGACTAACGGGAGGCTATCTCCAAAAACACCCCTGACTCAAACAATGGATGATAAGATTTTGGATTCCCGGTCCCGGAAAGGGATCAGGTTTATCGAGGATTGTTGTGAGCAGGGGACACTTATGTCATTTAAACAATTAAAAAACAAGTTTGGAAATGCAAATAATACAATATTTTGCTATTTTCATTTGTGCATATTAAGGAATAACGGGGCCCGACAATGATTCTATCAAAGTGCAGTGATGTGGAGACTCTGATTCGAAAGGGAAGCTCAAAGAAATTCACTTTGGCGAGGTATTTCTTACTTCAAACGGGAGCCCCTAAACAGGGGATTCATATGTCTAGACAGAGATGGAAATCAGACTTAGTAATGGTGATCAAAGCTGTTCCAATTTACGTCGGGACTGCATGACAAACATGATAAACGTAAGATACAGATTGGTGCCATATAATTTGTTTGTATCAGCTCTACTTCGTGCCGCAAAAAATAAATTAATTAAAATCAGACATTTCAGATCAATGGTTTAAATGTGGTGAGGAGATAGGAAGTATTTTTACATTCAACTCAGGCATGTTCCAAGGTAAGACCCCGTTGGGTAGATCTGGGGAAACTCTTAAAAAAAATTACAAGAATTCAATTTCCACCGAACCCAGGACTATTCTTATTGGAGAATAATGCTGGTGTAAGATTTAAAATGAGGTTGTTCCAACATCCAAAAATTGTTGTCCTGATTGCATTGGCCAGGAAGTGGTTACTTGGAAGTATGATTGCCATCTAGGCAGAGCCCGTTGGAATGCATAAATTCATGGTTGTGTTCCTCTTGGGAAGATCACCTAGAACAGTGGTGTCAAACTCAAATTCACGGAAGGCCAAAATTAAAAACTTGGACAAAGTCGAGGGCCGAACTAAATATTTATTGAAAATTTTCAACTACATCTGCATGTTTTCTCTTCTTTCAACATATGTAATGTTAAACTTTAGGATATAACTTTAGGAGGATAATGTTACAGGTCAGGAGTAGGTAGCTCAAGTTCACCCTTTGCTTGACCTGAGGGAAACATATTTGGTCCCTGTGGAGATGTAGTCAGCATTCACAGGCTGTGTCCATTTTGGCCTGCATCAGGACTCAGCATTTCCTGCTCACTCCTCAGGCTCTAGGCCTCTATTCACCCTCGACCCATCCTCAACCCACCATCCCTCTACCTGACCAGTCCTTTACCCAACCTCTACTCACCCCTCACTCCACTCGCTCTGCCTCTACCCACCCCATCCTATACACGCCCCTCTACTGCCTCTCCCCTCAACCTGTTTCTCCCTCTACCCATCTCTCACCCTCTAATCACCCCTCCCCTACTCGCCCTGCCCCTCCCCTTTTACCTCTTCCCTATCCACCCCTCCTTCTACTCATCCCTCCCTCTAACTGCCCCTTGCACCACCATAACTTACCCTGCCCATTACTCCTCACCTACACCCTCTGCCCACCCCTGTTTACCCACCCACTCAGGCCGATCAGCCTTTGCGGACAGCCACCATCTCTCTCTTCACGTGCAGGGCTGGACCAGCCGTCCCTGGGGTCCGCGCGGGTGCAAGCGCTGAAGGCTGTGGCGACCGGGAGAAGTGCGCTCGCGCTGTGGAAGGGCTGTCCGGTGCCAGTCGCGCAGGGTTCGCGCTGCCCGGGGGCCGTGCGCAGCCTGCCATGTCCGTCGTGCCGACAGGAAATCACAGGCGCTCGCCCATCCGCCGCACCGCTCGACAGGTGGGAGAAGTGACTGGTTGTGCGGGGAGCCTTCCAACTGGCTTGCCGGCTGACGACATCGACAGACTTCTCGTGTTACAATTTCTCGTGTTACAATGGGGAAGGATGTGCAATGAAGGGGGAGGATGGTGGGGGTGACAGCATCAGCTCTCGCTGCAGGGCGGGCCACCTCTAATACATTTTTGAAATGATCTTGCGGGCCATATATAATTATATCACGGGCCAAATTTGGCCCACGGGCCAGAGTTTGACATGTGTGACCTAGAACCTAAGAAATAACTGTGACATGTTCTTACCAATATTGCAGCCATATCTACATAATGGAGGTGCAAATCTTTAATTGTGCCCCATCTCACCCATGAAACCTGCGCTCACGTCCCCGCGAGAACCAGGTAAGTCATGAAAATGTGAAACTTGTGCGGCAGACAATGGATTCCCTGTACATTATCTGGGGGACTGTGGGGACTGTTTAGAGATGTCATAGAGTTCCAGAGAGATGCAGCATGGAATCAGGCCCATCTGGCACCCACTTACCCCACACTATCCCATGTTATTCTTCTCAGATTTTCATCGTTCCTCCTCTTTTTTACTTTCTTTCCTCTCTTTCTTCTTTTCTTCCTTTTCTTTGGGATTTTCTCCCTTTTATTAACTTTTCATGGGAGGGTGAGGGTGAGTGGAGTGGGGGATTACAGCCCTCATGTTATCATGGATCATTATTTTTACCCTGTATTCAATTGTTTTTCTTTGCTTTTGTTGATTGCACATTTGGCTTTAAAAATGTAAATAAAATATTCAAACAAAAATGACATGGTGGCGCAGTGGGTGGCGCAGCTGCTTCTTAGTTCCCAGCGACACGGGTTCAAACCTGACTTTGGGTGGGACCAGGTGGGAATCCCATTCCCACCCCCCACCCCCTGTCACTTCTGTCTCCTTCCACATCCCAAACGCCTGTGGGCTGGAAGGTTAGTTGGTTCCCAGTGTGTGGGTAAGTTATAGAATGGGTGGACCTGATGAGAATCTGAGAAGAATAACATGGGTTAGTGTGGGGTAAGTGGGCGCCAGATGGGCCTGATTCCATGCTGCATCTCTCTGGAACTCTATGACATCTCTGAACAGTCCCCACAGTCCCCCAGATATTGTACAGGGAGCTGCAGCACAGGATTGCACAAACACAAAGATAAATGGTGAGATAATATGCTTCAATTCTGAGTTTAATGGAGATTGTAGGATCCATGTGCTATCAATAACCCAAAAGCCTGGAGTTACAGAATAATAGGCTTTTATAGTCAATAAACTTGAAGGTCATCCTGTGCTGTGACCCAGACTTTCTGGGGAGGGGCTATGGTGTCGGAGCCTTTATATGGGGTCAAGAGGGAGGAGCCACGGGCACAGTCACAGAGCCCCAACTAAATGTCACCCCCATTCAATCCCTCAATGGTCTGTTACCTGTAGGGTCCTCTCCTCTGCATCTCAGGGTGTGCTCTTCCCATTTCTGGTGCCCTATCCCACTGCTGCTCCCTTGGAGTCTGCAACATCTGTCAGCCACTGCTGAGCACAGGCACCACCACCATTTTTTTATAGATAGCGCTGGCTGCCCGCTGATACTGTAAGAGCATTGTTTGCTGCTGAGTTACAGAATGAAGGGAGAATCCAGAGTTGTGTGACAACTTTAAAAACAACAAATGTAGCAGAGAAAGTACGAAGATCTGCAGAAGGGGAATAGGATACAAGGAATATCAAAACCAATTGTAAAGGCTCCTATTAAGCAATAACTACTAAATTAAACTTGTAAGTTGGAAAATGAGCCTGATGGACATTTCTGAGAAGTGCCCTGCTGTTGAAACGTTATCCGTGTTCCCTTTCCCTCAGATGCTGAAAGATCTGTGGATGGTTTCCAGCATGTCTGGCATTCATTTTGGATTTCCAGAGTGTTCAATTTGGATAAAAGAGGGATATACTCAAAATATCTTCCAGTTTCTTGCATCTATAATTGAGGTCCCAGCATAATGACAAAAAATACATTGTTAAAAAGGATGAAAGACTGGGGTCCCAGTGGAATCTAATGTTCACATTGAAATCTAGGTGGATCAAACTCCTATGGGAATGGCGTGAGAAGTGGTATCGTACTGGAGAGATTGAAAGGAGATCCATCGGGTCATTGTCTGGACTGGAGGGCCTTAGTTATGGGGAGAGTTTGGTTTGATTGGGTTTCTCTTCACTGATGTGAACGAGGTTGAGAGGAGGAGACCTGACAGGAATGTAAAATTATGAGGCACAGGTGGGGTAAATGTTATGAATGTTTTTTTCACATGCTGTGGAGTGGTGCCTAAAACTGGAAGACATTGTTTCAATATGAGAGGGAGAGGATATTTAGAGGGGATCAGAGGGCAAAATCTTTCACTCGGAGTTGACATCTGGAATGTGCTGCTAAACGTCCTTAGCCACAGGTGAGATACCAGAGGATTGAAGGTTAGCTCATATTTATTCAATTGTTTCAAAAAGGCTCCAAAAACAACCCAGGTAAGCCTGGTGAGCCTGACATCAGTGGTAGGTAAATTATTGGAAGATGTTGGACGTCACGTGATGCGAGGGGAGTAAGAGGAGGCAGAACCCAGATCAAACAACAAAAGAATGCCAGAAAAAAACAATAAAATAATAGCCAAATGATTCCTAGTGGCGTGGGAAGACACTAGGAATAAAAAAAATGACAAAGAAAAGCAAAGTGACATTGAAAAAAGGGCAAGGATTCAGTCTCAAAGTCAGGCAACTGTATCAAAATGCCTCGTGGAGGAAGATGTCACCCAGCCCGCACAGTCAATGGAACCCATCCAGGAGAACCAAGACCTGAGAGGCAATACCACTCTGGACCAGCAAACAGGTGGAAGGAGCTGCCAGGAAATGGCATGGGGAGAGGGGGAGACATGGGAACCCTTCCCACAGCAAGAGCACCAAGTCATGTGCTTCCATGCTGGACACGACGCTCACACGTGCTATAATTAATGAGAGGCCGGGAAGTGAGGGGGAGGACTCAAACTGCGGGGCAGTGAGCCCAAAGCGATCCAGTGCCAGGTCCAGGAATGATAGCAAGGAGAAGGAGGACCACAAGGGAGGTGGCAACAACAGCTAATGGCGGATGCCATGAGGCCAGGGGACTTAGTAAAGAAGACTCAGAGCCCTTCCAGAGAGAAGAGTTGGAGGGCGTGGGACATATGGAAAGCAGATTTTTTCAGCCTGTGGAAATGGTCATGGCTCAGAAATTAAATGTTATGCAAGGGACCCTCACAAGTTTAACAGGGAGAATCACGGAGATGGAAGATAGAGTGGGGGCCAAGCAGGGTGGAGGGTGATCTAGATGCCTGGTAAGGGAGAGAGAGAGTGAGTCTGGGGGAAGCTAGATGCCCTGGGGAATTGCAGTCGCAGGATCAATATTAAAGTTGTGGGGCTGTGGGAAGATGGTGAGGAGAGAAACCCAGTGGACTTCTTCCAGAAATGGATCCGCGAAGTACTGGGGAAAGATATATTGGGGAAAAAGGTAGAGGAGGAGAGGGTGAGTTGAACACCCCTTCCAAAGCCCGGCCCTGGACAGAAACTTCGTTGTCTTAATAAATTGGTGCACTACCAGGATAGGTAGAAAGTTTTGGGAGTTGCAGCAGCCAGAGCGAGGAAAAGAGGGGGGGGGGGGGGGGCGATGGAAATCATGGGGCGCAAGATGTTCTTCTACCCTGATAATAGTGTAGTGCTTTTAAAGTGAAGGAAAGAGTTTGAGCCAGTTAAGATTGGTAAAGCAAAAATGCTTCTTGAGATACGCTGCCACCCTGAATTACCAGGGGGGATAAAGAACATTTTTATCAGAGTTGGATAAGGTCAACAGTTTGACAAAGAACTGTCAGTATTTGGGGGAGAAAAGGAAAAGAAAAGCAAGAGTAAATAATTGTTGTAAATTTTTAAATATCTGGGCGCAAACATCATTTAAAAAAATGATACATGTGAAATGGGAATGGGAAAAGGGTGGGGGTAGCGGGAAAGAAAGTCACAGATCACAGGGGATGAGTGATGGAGGGACACGGCGGCGGCAAGAGAGAAGCAATCGCTGGGGAGGAGGAGGAGGAATAGGATAAGGAAAAACGGCAAAGGGTCGGGATTGTGATAATGCTAGGGTTTATTGCGGTTGTTTTCCCCTTTTTTCTTTTCTACCTGTCTTTTTTGGTTTGGTTGTCTTTGTTTAACATTTCCAGCTGGAGCAGAGGGCTGAAGGAAGAAGGTTGGACGAATTGCGAACATGGGGCATTGAAGGTTCAGTGGAGACACCAGTTTGGGAGTCCCTGGGGCAATGGGTAAAAGTATAAATTACATTAGGTTTAATGTTAATGGTTTGAACAAGGCATTGAAGAGGAAAAGAGTCTTGGCACATATTAAACACATCTAATGGAGCAGGAGAACCAAAAACTAAAGAGGGGATGGGTCAGCCAGGTAACAGCCTGCTCATTTGGCTCAAAGGTAAGAGGAGTGGTAATTCTGATAGGTAAGAGTGTTCTGGTGAAAGTGCAGCATGTGGCCACAGATAAAACAGGGAAATTTGTAATGGTACACTATCAGATATATTCAAAGACCTTAACCTTAGTAAATGTTTATGCCCCCAATTTTGATGACAAAAAATACAAGATACTTTCCTAAAATTGACAAAGGGAAAGGAGAACATTTTGGTTGGGGGGGGGGGGACATTAAGTTTTGTCTGGACCCTGTCTTAGATAAATTGACTAAGAAAATAACTAAAACAAAAGTGGCGAGGGCTACCATTGGCTGTATGAAGGAGCTGAATCTGAAATATGTATGGAGGCATAAGTATCGCAGGGAGAGGGACTACTCCTTCTATTCAAATGACATAACTCCAACTCTAGAATAGATTTTTTTCTGGCTTCAGCCCATATAGAGGGTAGGATCATGGAGGCTAAGTACACAGCGAGGCTCCTCTCAGACTATTTACCCTTATTATTAACAATAGAAATGCCAGACAAGCAGGATACAGAATACAGGTGGAGTCTTAATACATTACTGTTAAAGAAGTCAGAGTTTTTTAGTTTTACAAGAGCACAGTAGATATGTTCTATGAGACCAATTGTGCCTCTACTCCAGATAAATTTCTCTTATGGGACACTCTTAAGGCATACTTGAGAGGCCAGATAATTGGGTAAACTAAAATAGTTTAAAAAAGCATATATGAGGGAGGTAGATGAATTAGAACAGGAGATTACTCACCTAGAAAAGGACTTCCAAAAATCAGGTTCAGAGGACCATTACAGGGCTCTAACAAATAAAAAATTGAAGTACAATACATTACAAATGTATAGTATGGAAAAGGCCATTATGCAGTCAAAATAAAAGTTATGAATTGGGGGAGAGAGCCCACAAAGTCCTCTCTTGACATCTGAGGACAGAGCAGGCCTCAAGGATGATCAATACAATACAAACTGGGAGTGGCATAATCTCGTATAATCCAAATAAGATTAACGAAACCTTCAAAGAATTTTATGAAGGTCTATATAAATCAGAATTTACGGGAGGACCTGATAAAACAAGTGAGCTCCTGTCTAAATTAGAACTGGCAAGTTTAGACCCAGAAGAAAAAGAATGGTTAGATCATCCCTTTACAGAGAAAGAGATAGGTAAAGCATTGAATTCATTGCAAACTAACAAGTCTCCAGGGGAGGATGGGTTTCCACCTGAGTATAGTAAAGAGTTTAAATATTTACTGATGCCCCTTTACATAGAGATGATGGACCAGGCATGGAGATCCATGCCCTCCCAAAATCTTTTGCGACAACAATCATTACAACAATACTTTAAAAAAAAACAAGGATGGGCTAATTCCGTATTTTTATTTATTCATTTCTCTGTTAAACACAGATTACAAAATACTGGCCAAACCCCTGTCAAATAGATTGGTGAAACATTTGCCAATGCTAATAAATAAGGACCAAATGGGCTTTGTGCAGAAGAGACAGGTGGCGGATAATATTGGCAGATTGTTGAGTATCATGCATCTGCACAAAACAGGAATAAGAGGGGCTTAGCTGTAGCCCTGGAGGCAGAAAAGGCATTTGATGGGTTGGAGTGGGACTTTTTATTTAAAGTGCTGGGCAAATTGGAGCTAGGGCCAACCTTTATAAATTAGATAAGGGCACTTTACCAATATGTAGGAACCATATGACATCTCTAATCAGTTCCCAAAGGCACCCCTGTTCCTGGTTGCTTCAATAACAACTTCAGTATACCATTTTGGATACTGTTGGAGGGAACAAACTACCAACTCCTTGGTGATGGAGATGCCATGGTGATCAGATCTCTGGCACGGAGTCTGGTCCTATGGCTAAGAAGGGAAAAGAGATTCCAAGGTTAAGGGGACAGGTAAGAGGTTCTGAGGAAGTGATTGAGTATCCTAGGTGGTATATTGCCTCCCTGGTGCTAGGGTCTGAGATACCTCAGATTGAGTTCACGGCATTCTCAGGAGGGGAGGGTGAGCATCCAGATGATATGGTTAATGCAGGGACCAATGATGTGGATAGGAAGGGTGAGGAGGTCCTGCAAGGAGAGTTCAGGGAGTTAGGGTTAGGTTGAAGGACAGGACCTCCAGGGTAGTGATCTCAGGATTACTACCTGGGCCACATGCTAAAGACATGGTGCAGGAGGAAGGGTTTTAGGTTTCTAGATCATTAGGCTCTCTTCCAGGGAAGGTGGGACCTGTTCCAATGGGATGGTTTCCATCTGAACTGGAGGAGAACTAATGGGAAGGTTATGGGAAGGTTTGCTAGTGCTGCTCTAGTGGGTTTAAACTAGGTTTGAAGGGGGAGGGGAATCAAAGGGCCAGAGCAGATTGAAGAGTAGAGGAGGGAAAAGATTATGTGAAAATTGCATGCACCATTAGAAGTCAACAGGTTGTATGTGGTGGAAATGTTTTCAGGTGCATTTATTTCAATGCAAGGAGTATTGTATAAAGGCAGATGAGCTTAGAACGTGGATTGGCATGTGAAATTATGACATTGTAGCCATTAGTGAAACATGGTTGCAATAGGGGCAGGACTGGCAGCTCAATGTTCTGGGCTTCTGTTGTGTTAGACACGCTAGAATGGGGGGAGGGGAAATGAAAGGGAGAGAACCGACATTTCTCATCAGGGAAAATATCACAGCTGTGCTCAGGCAGGAAAGACCAGAGGGCTCGTCTACTGAGGCTATATGGGTGGAGCTGAGGAAAGGGAAATGTACGACCACACTTATAGGGTTGTATTGTAGAGCATCTAATAGTCAATGAGAATTGGAGGAGAAAATCTGTAGAGAGATAGCAGACAGCTGCAGGAAACATAAGGATCTTATAATAGGAGATTTAAATTTTCCACATATTGTCTGGAACTCCCATACTGTAAAATGGCTGGATGGTTTGGAGTTTGTCAAATATGTTCAGGAAAATTTTTAAAAAATTTTTAAAAAGTGCAATACTGGATCTCATATTGGGAAACAAGACAGGTCAGGTGACAGAAATGTGTGGAGGTGAACATTTTGGGTCCAGTGATCATAATGCCAGGAGTTTTGAGTTAGTTATGAAGAGGGATAGGTTGAGACTCAGTTGAGATTATAAATTGGAAACAGGCTAATTTTGAGCAAATGAGAAAGGATCTAGAGTGTGTGGATTGGGATGTTGTTTTCTGGCAAGGATGGGTTAGGTAAATGGAGGACCTTCAAAGGTGATATTTTTGAGAGTACAGAGTTTGTATGTTTCTGTCAGGATTAAAGGCCAGATTGCCTGCCACATTGACCACCGCCAGTGGGCTGATATCGCCTCAAACCGTGCATCTTGGCGCCTCACAGTTTGGCGGGCAGCAACCTGCTTTGAAGAAGACCGCAGAACCCACCTCACTGACAAAAGGCAAAGGAGGAAAAACCCAACACCCAACCCCAACCAACCATTTTTCCCCTGCAGCCGCTGCAACCGTGTCTGCCTGTCCCGCATCGGACTTGTCAGCCACAAACGAGCCTGCAGCTGACGTGGACTTTTACCCCCTCCATAAATCTTCGTCCGCGAAGCCAAGCCAAAGAAAAGAAAAGAAAAAGAAAGGCCAGATTAAAAGGCATAAGGAATCTTGGTTTTCAAGGAATATTGGGATCTGGTTCGGAAGAAGAGACAGATGTGTACATGTAGCAGCTATAGGTAACGAGGCAAATGATGTACTTGAGGAGTCTAAAAAATGCAAGAAAAACCTCAAGAAAGAAATGAGGAAGGAAAAAAGAAGAGATAAGGTTGCTTTGGTAGACAATGTGAAGGAAAATCTTAAGGATAGTAAGGGACAAAATTGGTCCCTTTGAAGGTCAGAGTCGTCGGCTTTGTAAGGAGATCTTAAAAGCTTTTTTTCCCCGCATTAATATTCACTCAGTAAATGGGCATAGAGTTGTGAGAAATAAGGAAAACAAGCAGTGAAGTCATTGACTTCATGAAGTCATGAAGTCACAGATTAAAGAGGAGGAAATGCTTGCTGTCTTAAGGCAAATAAGGTTGGATGAATCCCCAGGGCCTGACAAGATATTCCCTTGGACCTTTAGGGCAGCTAGTATAGAAATTACAGGGGCTATGACAGAAATATTTAAAATGTCCTTAGGCATGGGTGAGGGAGGTGCTCGAGTTTTTCTGTTGTTTAACAAAGGCTCCAAAAATAACTCTGGAAATTATAGGCCAGTGAGCCTGACATCAGTAGTAGGTAAATTATTGGGAAGTGCTCTAAAAGATCAGATATACAATTATTTTGATAGCTAGAATGAGGGATAGTGAACATAGCTTTTTGCATGTTTAATACTCTTATAGAGTTTTAATGAGGAGGTTACCAGGAAAGTTGACGAAGGAAAGGCTGTTGATATTGTCTACATGGACCTCTGTAAGGCCTTTGAGGTCCCACATAGGAGGTTAGTCAGGAAGGTTCAGACACTAGTTATTCATGGTGAAATAGTGAATTGGTTTCGACAATGGCTGGACGGGAGAAGACAGAGAGTAGAGGAGGAGGATTGCTTCTCAGACTGGAGGTCTGTAGTGGTGTGCCTCAGGGATTGGTGCTGGGCTATTGTTGATTGTCATCTGTGTCAATTGTCATCTGGATGATAATGTAGTAAATTGGATCAGCAAGTTTGCAGATGACACTAAGATTGGAGGTGTTGTGGACAGCGAAGAAGATTTTCAAAGCTTGAAAAATGGGCTGAAAAATGGCAGATGGAATTTAATGCAGACAAGTGTGAGGTGTTGCATTTTGGAAGGACAAACCAAGAAAGGACATACACAGTAAAATGGCGGGGCACTGAGGAGTGCAGTAGAACAGAGGGATCTGGGAATACAGATACATAATTCATAAAGAGATCTTTTTGCACATTTTCATAAATCAAAGTATTGATTATAGGAGTTTGGATGTTATGTTAAAGTTGTATAAGACATTGGTGAGGTCAAATTTGGGGTATTGAGTGTGCTTTTGGACACCTAACTACAGTAAAGATATCAATAAGATAGAAAGAATGCAGAGAAGTTTTACAAAGGTGTTGCTTGAACTTCAGGAACTGAATTACAGGAATGGTTAAACAAGTTAGGACTTTATTCCCTGGAGTCTAGAAGAATGAGGGGCGATTTGATAGGGGTATTTAAAATTATGGGGATAGACAGAGTAAATTCAGGTAGGGGTTTTGCACTGAAGATAGATGAGATACAAACCAGAGGACACGGGTTAAGGGTGAAAGTGGATAAATTTAGAGGAAACGTGAGGGGGATCTTCTTCACACAGAAAGTAGTGGGGGTGTTGAATGAGCTTCACTCTGAAGTGGTGAATGTGGGCTCAATTTTAATGTTTAAGAAACATTTTGACAAGTACGTGGACGGGAGAGGTATTGAGGAATATGGAATAGGATTAGGTCAGTGGAACTTGGCAAAATCAAATAGTTCAGCCAGACTAGAAGAGCCAAAGGATCAGTTTTCTGTGCTGTAATGCTCTATGGTCCTGGAGGTAGATACAATCCTACATTTTAGAGGGTTTTAGTCAGGGATTTGAATAGTCCAGGCAAAGAAGAATAAAGAGCTAATGGCAGGCAGATGGGATCATCATGTTGACAACAGTCAACATGGATATGGTGGGCCAAATGGCCCATTTCTGTGCTCTATAACTCTGACTTCTCGCAATCCAATTAACTTGCTGGAAGGAAAACTGGCATATTTTGTGCAAATATCTTCATTTATTTACTTGTCATTTGTGATTTAGGAGTTCCAGAAATTGTGTGGCTCCTGGGTTTTGTGCTGAGCCAGATTATTCTGCAACTCTGCAGCTCTTGGCCAATTTGGACACGATTCAGATCCCAACAAGGGAGAAGGAAGGAAGAGAAATGCAGTCATTAGACTGCCCAGCTGAGACAGCAAAACGAATAGAACATGGGAGTGGTGACAGTTTCCCATTGCCCCCGCAGCTTGTAAAGTAACAATGCAGGCAGTGGCTCTACTGGAAGATGGAGATTTATACCAATTGTAGGGAAACAGGTGAAGGAGGAAACGCAACATTATTTTGAGAATCTGTTTGTAACAGTTTACTGGAAGATATGGGAATACTAGCTTTTTGTGATGGGCAACAACAACTCGGTCAACACGCCCTAGAATCGTGGATGTATACAACACAGAAACAGGCCAAAAGACCTTACCTGAGCTTGTCATAGTTAGCCCCTATTGCTCGAAACCTTTCCTATAAATGCAGGTCCAAGTGGCCTTTAAATGCTCTTATCACCCTTGGGCCTCCTTCTCTTCCTGTGGCAGTTTGTTCCATATTCCCACCACCCCCTCTGTGAAGATGTTGCTCCTCAGGTCCCCTTTAAATGTTTTACCTTCGATCTATGACTCTAGTTTTCCATTTTCCAGATTTTATTAAAGATTCTTTGTATACATTTGGTTTGACCATGTAGAAATTATACATAGTCCCCTCATTTCAGAGCACCATAATATTTGGGACATAGCAGTGGTATGTAGATTAAAGTAGTCATATTGAGTACTTTGCTGCATACCCCTTTCCTGCAGTGACTGCTTGAAGTCTGTGATTCGTAGACATCACCAGGTGCTGAGCACCTTCTCTGGCGATGTTTTGCCAGGCCTCTCTACTGCATCCACCTTCAGCTCCGGCTGGTTTTGATGATTTTTGTCCCCTTAAGTTTTCTCTTCAGCATATAAAAGGCAGGCCATTCAAGGATTTTCCAGTTTTTAACTTTGAAAAACTCTTCTGTTGCTTTTGCAATATGTTTGGGATCATTGTCCTGCTGTTGGATGAAGTCCAATGAGTTTGGAGGCATTTGCTCGAACTTGAGCAGATCAGATGTTTCTATGCACCTCAGAATTCATTTACTACTGCTGTCAGCAGTTACATCATCAATGAAGATCAGTGCGCCAGTACCGGTGGCAGCCAAACATGCCCAGGCCATAAAAACCTCCACCACCATGTTTCACAGATGAGATGGTAAGCTTGGATCTTAGGCAGTCCCTTTACACCTCCACACTTTGCTCTTGCCATCACCAAGGTTAACCTTGGTCTCATCTGTCCACAAGACCTTTTTCCAGATCTCTGCAGATTCTTTTAAGTACTTCTTGGCAAACTGTAACGTGGTCATCCTTTCTGTGGCTAACTCGTGGTTTGCATCTTGCAGTGTAGCCTCTGAATTTCCGTTCATGAAGTTTTTTGCAGACGGTTGTCATTGAGACATCCACACCCGCCTTTTGAAGGGTGTTTCTGATCTGTCAGACAGGTGTTTGGGGATTTTTCTTCATTAGGATGAGAAATTTTCTGTCATCGGCAGTGGAGATCTTCCTTGGCCTACCAGTCGCTTTGCAATTACTGAGCTCACTAGTATGGTTTTTTTTTCTTAATAATGTTCCACATTGTTGATTTTGATAATCCTAATGTTTGGGTGATGTCTCTTACTGATTTAGTCTTGTTTCTCAGCCTCAGACTTTCATTGGCACAACTCTGGTCCTCATGTTGAAAAATAGCAACAAAAGACTCCAAGGGAGATCAAAAGCTTAGATGCAAGCCTAGCTCTTTTATACCACACTACTGAAGCAATTCAACATACTCAAGTACTCACTAACACCTATGAAGCCAAATGTCCCAAACATTATGGTGCCCTCAAATGGGGGAAACTATGTGTAAAAAGTGCTATAATTTCTACATGGTCAAACCAAAAGGTATACAAATAACTTTGAATAAAATCTGGAATGTGCATTTTAATCACGTGAATTGTTTGGTTGCAAATTTAAAACTGTGGAGCACAGGGACAGATAAAGGAAAGAAGTGTTTTTGTTCCAAACCTTGTGGAACATGACATACAATACAGAATCTAGCACTGATCCCTGGGGTACAGACCTCCCATTGGAAAAACAACCCTCCTTTACCATCTGAACATGGGCGCAGATTCAAACTGACGACTGAATGTTACATTACATGGATGCTGCAGGACCTGCTGGGTCTCTACACTTGCCTGCTGCAATAGATCCCAGCATCTGCAGATTTCTTGTTTACCTCCATGACCACTCCCTCATTCCCATCACCAAGCCAGTTTTAATTTTTTTTCCATATAGACTCACAACACAAAAAACAGGCCCTTCCCTTCCAGCCCATGAGCACGTTCCTCCCAATTACACCCAATTGACCTACAACCCTGGTATATTTTGAAGGGTGGGAGGAACTGTTGAGAGAAGACTGGAAGTTATCAAAATTATTATAACCTGGTCTGGCTGACAACGATTTCCATATCGACATCCTCATTTAATCAGGATGCAAACATGTGATTCAGATCAACAGATCTGTTGAGGCAGGAGGCAGGACATTCCATCAGTTAAGGGTCATCCAAGTTGTTGCTCCAATGTTTATAACCTATAAAAGAAAGAACTTTTTGGTTTTAAGTACTGGTGGGAGAACAGGGAGAGCATAAGAAGGTTGGAACTTATTAAATAGTAGGATTTAGATTAATACTGTGAAAAGCTGATGAAGTCCTTCCAAGGTGGACTATCTTCAAAGCAATGAGAAAGAATTTAACCAATGGAACCAAACCTTGAAACTTTTAAGGAGTACTAGTTCCAAGCACAGGCTGGGTACAGTTCCAGAGGGGGGAAGGAAAGAAGGAGCTGGTCCAGAGACCCATGGGGGAAGAAAGGGATAGAGAAGGTGAAGAAAGGAAAACAGAAGAACAAGGCTGAACAGTGAGCTGAGAAGGATGTGAAAGGAAAGAGAAAGTAGGCAAAAGAGAAGATAATGGCAATGAGCATAATTTAGGATCTAAAAGTTTTCGATGGACAAATAAAGCTGGAATGTGCCATTGGTCAGAAGGCATGCCAAAATCTCAGCCAAAATATACTCAAGACAATGGGTGGATATTGATGAGAAGAATGTGTTAGAAAAGCTCACTATGTTAGCATCCAGTCCATGTAGTCATGAACGCTGAGGGATGTAGGTGTGGAGGATGTGTGAGGGCTTGCAATCATCTTCTTGCCCTCCCAAGACACAAGGGAGGAGCCAAGAGGCAGGGAAGGGTGACCCCCTTGATCCAAAGGACGTGCAAAGACAGGCCAGGCAGCTTCAGGTCAGTCAATTTAACCACAGTTGCGTTGGTTTCGGTGACCAATATCAGGCTAGTGATATGAACGATGGACAAATGGTGGATGATCAACTTGATGGAATCCTTTGGTGATGCAGCAGAGATGCCATCTTCATGGATTCTTAGGAGCCTGATAAAGACCCACGCCAAAATCTTGATAAAGAGACTGAAATTATGGAGCAGAAAGGAAAGGGGAATGGAGATCTTTCATGGAGAAGGTAGACAACAATGTCTTTGAATGAGACATTACAAGACATTGTGGGTAATGCATGGGAGGTGTAGGAGATCCTAGAAGTAATAGAAGACATAGACAGGCTCAATGGGCAGACAAGTGGTAGATGAAATGTCATAGTGAATTGATATATTTTGGCAAAGAAGTAAGGAGAGACAGCAATCACCAAATGGCATAGACAGCAGTAAAGTGCATGCATCCTTAAAACTGGGAGCACGTATTGAGAGAGATTAGTAAAGCACAGGGGATATTTGGATCCAAAACTAAAATCATAGAGTGCAAATATGAGGAAGCTATGTCAAATGTTCGGCCAGTCCACTATTAGAATATGCTTGCCACACATGAGGGAGGCTGTGGAGATCCCAGAGAAGATGTGGAGCTGGTTTATCAGGATGATTTTAAGGACTGAGAGATTTCAGTAGCAAGGTCAGATTGCAAAACCTTGGGTTGTTCTCTGAGGAAAAACTGAAATTGAATGAAGGTTAATGTAAATATATCAAATCAGGACGGCTTCAAATATGGTAAATCATGGGAAGCTGCTCCTATTACCAAGTGATTTGAGAACTAGGGACATAGATTTCAAACACCAGACAAAAGGCACAGGGGAAATGTGAGGAAAACATCTTTTCTATGAGTGGCTTGGATCTAGAATCTGGGGCTTTAAAAAATCTGCTGGAGGAACCCAGTGGGACGAGCATCACCTGTGGGAGGTCTGTGTTGTCTCCTTGGGTCTGGAATCCACTGGTTGGAGGAATGATGAGAAACCAATCACACAGACTTTTCTGAGGGATGTGTGAATGATAGCTGACAGAGGAGGATATTCTGGGTCACAGGGAAAGTGCTGAGAAATGGACATGACAAGCTTCCTCTACTTTAACACCTTCTGTCCTGCAACACTCAATGGTTCTGAAATTTGATTAATTTAATAGCTCTTTCTGTCTTTTTCTGATTGTTGTTTGGGGTACTAAGCTGCCTATTGGTTCTGTTACAATCTCCCATCATCCATCTCCACCACTGCAAGAAACATGATAGGCTGCAGACGCTGTGATTGTAATACAAACATTGAAATGCTGGAGGAACTCAGTTGGTCTATTCAGCATCTATAGGGGACAGAGATATATTGCTGATGTTTCAGGCCTGAAAACGTCAAGAAAAAAATCAAAAAAAGCAGAGGTAGGATCTATCAGAAAGTCTCAGAATTCAAAAAATGGGGGAGGAATCCAGACCAACAAAAGGTGTTCATTAGATGTGATAAGGGACAAGGTAGAATTTCTCATGTCTGTGCAAAAGGAGATGGAAGGGAGAGGATGACGGGGAAGAAAGGGGGTGAGGGGGATTTTTAATGAAAGCCAGAGATGTCGATATTAATGCCACCCAGTTGGAGGTTGCCCAGTCAGAAAATGAGGTGTTGTTCCTCCCATTTATGGGTGGTCTCAGATCGGCAGTGCATGAGACCATGGACAGACGTGTTGGCAAGGGAATGAGATGAAGAATTGAAATGGGTGGTCACTGAAATGAGCTACTGCCAGTTGCAAATATTGAGCCACATTTACTCAAATAATGTTGTAATTACTCTCTCACTCTGTCTTCCCACAATGTCAAGCCATGTGACTATCAGAACCACTAGGCATCTAGAGTCACATAGCATGGAACAGGCCCTCTGGCCAAGTTCATCCATGCCATCGAAGGAGTTAATCAAGAACATTTGCTGATGCTGGGGTTGAGTACAATTTATAAAAGTGCTGAAAAAAAGTCAGGACATTTTAAACATCCATAAGAAGTATAAAGCAGTTAAAGTTCCTGATGAAGGAAGGGTCAGGCACGGTCGGCATAGCGGTTAGCACAACGCCTTTACAGTGCCAGCGATCGGGACTAGAGTTCAAATCCCCGTGCTGTCAAAGGAGATTGTATGTTCTCTCCGTGACCCCGTGGGCTTTTCCCGGGGGCTTCAGTTTCCTCCCACCATTCGAAATGTACCAGGGTGCAGGTTAATTGGGTGTAAATTAGGCAGCAAGGACTCGTGGACCGTTACGTTGCTTTAAATACTCACTGTATTAAAAAAAACCTAAAATGTTATATCCCTTTTATATCCCATGGATGCTGCCTGACCTGTTGAGTTTCTCTAGCACTTTTTGGTCTGCACTCCATTGCCTACCAAGTCGGCATTCTGGGGTAGTTCCATTTGCCTGCATTATATTCATATCCTTCTAAACCTGTCCAATCCAGGTTCTGGTCTTTTTTTTAAAGACATTGGACAGATATATGGATAGTTCTTTGTTTCTGATTGGTTCATACATGTTAAGAATAGACTTGATTTCAGTTCTTTGGTACATTGAAAGGATGAAGAATGGGGTCAACTGCTTGGGATTAAACTCTCAATCTCAGGTCAGGTGGAATCATTACACCACCACCATCTGGATCAAAAATCTCCCCCTACTTTGCACTGCTCTTCACACTTGTGGTGAACCAAGAAGGCCATCTGCTAATCCCATGAGACTATCGGAGGTGGGTGAGGGCGGGGGAGTCTTATCTCTCTCTCCCATTTTCAATCCATCCCAACAGAGAGGCACCTCTATTTGCCAGACAGGAGACACACTGTGCAGCAAACTGTGAAGTGTGAATATTTATGCTGACTCTTTTCATGCATTTTCCGTTGCCTAGCAACCTGAATAAGGTATTGATTGCGGTTTCCCCTCTAAGTACACCAGGCTGACATTTCTTTGTGTGAATTTTGATGTCTTGATTTTAATTGAATTGAGTCTGGCTTTCTTTTGAATTGCAAAATATCAAAATCCTATGATAAATTAAAAACCTGAACAAAATAAGAAAGTCATCTATCGACACGGTACAACCTTGTATAAAGCACTGATGTTTTGCAAAGCTAAATTCTGATTGACATCCCCAGCAGACACTTTGGAAGAGGACTGGGTTATAAGATAAGTCACAGACTGCTTGGTTTCCCTTCCATGCATTAAAGGGACATTTCTGAACGTTGAGCTGTGATAAACTCACGAATGCACCAAGCAGCACCCCTCTTGCCAGCTACCGCGACTTGCATTTAGATGTCAGTAGTTAGTAGGGCGTGTAACTCAGACCAAAACTAGCTGTTGGTGGATGTTAGATGGTGCCAGAAGTCACTTGAGGAGGGGCGTGATCAGAAGTTCGTGAAAATCCAAAGGAACAAAGCACAGATGCTGAAAAATCTGAAATAAAAACAGAAAGTGCAGGGAAGAGGCAGCAGGACAGATGCTGTGAAGGCCAGATGTGAGAGACCGTCGAGTTCACACTTGTAGTTTGGAATCCCATAGGAGCCAAAAGCCATTCAATAAAACAGATACAGTCTTTCCAAAAACTATCCCAGTGAATCAAGGGTTCTGAATATCCTTCTCCCAAGTTTCTACATTCCCAAAAGTTTATTGTTTTAAATTTGATTTGATTGTGGCTGTCACTGCCAATGCCAGCATTTATTGTCCATCCCTAAATGAGGGGACAGTTAAGAGCCATTGGTGGGTCTGGAATTATCTATAGACTCAGCAGGGCCAGTAGATTTCCTACCCTGAGAACAATTGGTAAACAGATGCGGTTTGAAACATTCCCGTCATTTTATGGCTCTTGTTCAAAACCACGGATGTTTCTCTCCCCACTGACTGCCTGGCCTGCTGAATGCGGCAACATTTTCTATTTTTGTTTCACCTTCCTGCACCTGCAATGCTTTGCTAAAGTCCCATGGTCTTACCATTATTAAGACCAGCTGTTTTTTTTTACAAAATCCCAGATGAATTACTTGAACTTAAATTCAATGCACTGCTATGGTGAGATTTGAACTCATGTTACTGAAATCCAGCAGCTAATCAAACACACATACAGAGAGAAGGAGGCCCTTCAGCCCATCTTTCAATAAGATCATGGTTAATCGAACTGTAACCTCGATTCTGAACACCTGCCCAGCTCTGGTGTCTTTATCGGGAAGCTCCCCACTCTGTGCCATGACAGCTGAGGTTGGGAGATCAGAATCAGAAGCAGAATTTATTGTCATGAACAAGTCATGAAGTTTGGTGTTTTGAGGCAGTGTTATGCAAGGATAGACAATGAGATAGACAACAGACTCGCCAAGGCAAATAGCGCCTTTGGAAGACTACACAAAAGAGTCTGGAAAAACAACCAACTGAAAAACCTCACAAAGATAAGCGTATACAGAGCCGTTGTCATACCCACACTCCTGTTCGGCTCCGAATCATGGGTCCTCTACCGGCACCACCTACGGCTCCTAGAACGCTTCCACCAGCGTTGTCTCCGCTCCATCCTCAACATCCATTGGAGCGCTCACACCCCTAACGTCGAGGTACTCGAGATGGCAGAGGTCGACAGCATCGAGTCCACGCTGCTGAAGATCCAGCTGCGCTGGATGGGTCACGTCTCCAGAATGGAGGACCATCGCCTTCCCAAGATCGTATTATATGGCGAGCTCTCCACTGGCCACCGTGACAGAGGTGCACCAAAGAAAAGGTACAAGGACTGCCTAAAGAAATCTCTTGGTGCCTGCCACATTGACCATCGCCAGTGGGCTGATAACGCCTCAAACCGTGCATCTTGGCGCCTCACAGTTTGGCGGGCAGCAGCCTCCTTTGAAGAAGACCGCAAAGCCCACCTCACTGACAAAAGGCAAAGGAGGAAAAACCCAACACCCAACCCCAACCAACCAATTTTCCCTTGCAACCGCTGCAATCGTGTCTGCCTGTCCCGCATCGGACTGGTCAGCCACAAACGAGCCTGCAGCTGACGTGGACTTTTTACCCCCTCCATAAATCTTCGTCCGCGAAGCCAAGCCAAAGAAGATTGTGCAAACATTCATATTATAACCATCTTACAACATTGCTATAAAAAAATTGTAGTGCGCGAAAAGTCATTCATTGAAAATTCATGAATTTGATGGCAGTGGAGAGAAAGCAGTCCTTGAGCCACTGAGTGCTCGCCTTTCAACTTGTGTACCTTTTCTCCAATTGTAGCAGAGAGAAGAGGACATGGCCTGGATAGTGGGGGTCCTTGAAGATCCTTGAGGCTGCTTTTTTAAAACACCAACTCATGTAGATATCCTTAATGGAGTGAAGTCTGGTGCCTGTGATGGGTCGCAGGCTGAGTTAATAACCCTCCAGAGTTTATTCTTGTCCTGAGAGTTGGCGCCTCCATACCAGGCAGTGATGCCACCAGCCAGAATGGTCTCCACAGTACACTTGTAGAAGTTTATGTGAGTCTTTGGTGACTATACTTTGTGATGGCATCGATGTGGAGGCTCCGGGACAGATCCTCGGAGATGTTGACACCCACAACAAGAATGGTCGAGTGGAAACTTATCAGGGCAAAATCTACATTTTAATTTAGCTGTAATATATTGTTAATGTTAAAATTAAACTGAAATTAAATTCTAATGAAAGACAAATTAAAGTTACTGAAAAAAAGCATATGAAAGTCCACGTACAAAAGTTCTGGAGAAATTCAGCAGCTGCGAGACATACTGACTTTCTCCAGCACGTTTGCATGATAACTACATCCCAGCAGCGGCAGCCTTTCTTGCTTCCTGACCCTGAAAGGATCTGCCTATGGATTCGTCTCTGATCATCTCATTTTTGAGAAGAAGACAGCTTAACCTCAGAATTTATTGTACTGAAGCAAATCCAATTAAGAGCAACTTGGGGGAAAAAAACTAGACCCATTCATTCAGGCTGACGATAGTTGACATTGTTAACCTTTGCTTTGTCCCTGGGCAGGCTCTGTGAAGTGTGATTCTGGTCAACACTCAGAGATGCTAGTGGAACTCTGCTGGTGTTGCAGCATCCATAGGAGATAAAGATATATTACCAACATTCCAGGCCTGCGCCCTTCCTCGAGGTGTGGGTGCAAAAAGACAAGCATCTGAATGAAAGCCTGGGGAAAGAAAAGGTGAAGAATGGAAGGGGGAGAAGTCTAGACCAACAGACAAAAAGTGTTAATTGGATATGATGAAAGGTGAGAATTGACTAACGCCTGTGACAGCGGGAAAAGGGAAGAGAGAGAGAGAGACAGAAAGACAGACAGGCAGAGCTGAAGGAAAGGAGGAGAGAAATTGGGGGGGGGGGGTGGTGAGGAGGGTGATTGAGGCCTTGCATTGAACATCTATTGTTAAGCATGAGGAACGGAGAGCAGTAACACAGACTAAACACGCTGGTAGGTAGTAGTGCATTCATCCATGTCACCAGCTGTGCAGTCTAGACAAGGAAGCACCGGATTCTGGTACAGTAAACAGGAGACATTCCAAATGTCAGAGTACAAGGCATACTGGAGGAATTATCAAAAGATGATGAACAGAACATGAAACCTGGCGATGCAAATTCATAGCAGGGAGCTTGCTCTGCATTTGGGCCATGATATTGAAGGAGTCCCACAGCATGTTCCCAGGATAAAGTGAACTTGGATAGATGTGGTGATACACCACTAGCCTACTGCAGGGGGAGACCTGTGTATCTGCAGGAAGAGCACTGACGACACCTGGTTGGATGTCAATTAGCCGACTGAATGGACCAAGTCCCACCTGGTTGGCTGCCAATCATTCGCTGGGATATAAGCCACATCAGGCCCCTCGAGGTTAGTCACACGGAGCCAGCACAGCTAACCACAGTTAACTGCAGCAGGGACCTTAAGTAGAATAAAGCCTGTTGCCTTGTGTCTGCTTTCTGTAAGACACTGCACCACAATAGACATAGCTGTGCATTTATGGAATGGGTCAGTGCATTGATGGAATGAGCATGAATGATGATGTACATATGCACCAATGTCTCTATGTGCTGCAGCCGAACAGGTACTTGTTTAAAAAACCCAACTACAATAGTCTACATTGCCATAAACTGAAAAGAGATCATAAATACAAAAGGTAGATAGATAGTAAATGTCCACAGTTATCATTAGTGCAAGAAAAAACAGTGAAATTTGAAAAGTGCAGTCAGCCCTCTTGTTGGCTTGGAACAATCCCTGATTAGTGCAAAAAGGGGGACATTCAAGACCCTGATAGCTGTTGGAAAGAAACTGTGTGCCAGACTTTGGTTCTTAGTCAGTGAGGAGATCAGAGGACACTGACACTCCAATGGTCTCAGGAGTCAAAGAACTACTATCACAAGGTGGAAGAAACAGATGGTGTTCCGACATTGAGAAAATTAATTTCACAGTGCGAGATGGCTTCCCGTGAACAAATGGTTTGAACACAGAGGGGAGGCATTTGAAGATGTTTCAAATGACAACACAGGAGCTGGTGGCAGTCATTCTCGGTGGGTGAGAGAGCACACAAAGGAGAGGACATGAGGGGTTACATTCAAAGTTGAGGAGGGAGGGTGTTTACAAGTCCTCCCCAGTAACGAGTTTACAATAGAAGAGCAAGGGCATAGAGTTAGTGCCAATGGGTACAACATCAGGCAAAAAAAAATCAGAAATACTGGAAAGATTCACCAGCATCAGTCAGGGAAGAAACAAGAGTTAACAGATCTAAGGCCCTTCATCTGAACTGAATAATTAACCCCGTTTCTCTTCCACAGACCTGCTGAGTGTTTTCATCTTTGTTCTGATTTCATTTCAGATTTCCACCATCTGCAGTTTTTCATGGAAAAATATTATTTTCTTGTTAACTGTAAAAATGTTCCAGTCCAAAGAGAGATATGCAAGTTCAAAGTTCAACATTCAGATTTATTGTCAGAACACATACATGACATCGTATAAAACCTATGAGCCAGTGTATAGTTCACTAACTATACAATGTACTCAAGAAAAAGATATGTATGCAAAAAGAGAAATGTAAACAAAATGACTGTGCAATACAAGACATAGAACATTACTGAACCAGTACAGGCCCTTCAGCCTCAGTGTTGGGCTGCCCTATATATACCCAAAAACAAATGAACTCTCCCCGTACCTCATAACCCTCTATTTTTTTTCATCCATATGCCTCAGATTCTCTTAAATGCACCTGATGTTTCAGCCTCCATCACCACCTCTGCAAGGCAGTCCAGGCACCCACAACTGTCCATGTGAAATACTTACTCCTGATGTCTCCCCAAACCTTTCTTCCCTTCACTTTGTACAGAAGTCCTCTAGTGTTTGCTACTCCCTCCCTGGGAAATAAAAGATGTTGGCTGTCCACCTTATCTATGCCTTTCATGATCTTGCAGACCTCAATTAAGTTTCCTCTCATCCCTCTTTGCTCTAAAGAGAAAAGCTCTAGCTCTGCTAACCTTGCCTCATAAGAAACAACATCCTGGTAAATCTCCTCTGCACCCTCCCCATAGATCCCACATCCACTGCTCCAGCAAACATTTCCAGCCCAGATTAGAACTCCCTCTGCATTATCTCATGAAAATTTCCACACTGAGCACTGACTGGCTAAATAAAGAATAACTGCAAGGAAAAGGAGAACAATGCAGAACAAAGATGTCTCCACCTCAAGGCCTTGCAAGGTTTGGGGCCAAGACTCGATTTGTTGTGTGTATCAGAGGACCCTGGCTGGCTCTGTGCCTTTGACTTTGATTGTCTCAGGGGCTGGGATGTGGCCACCTTTTCCACTCTGATGATCTCCTGATTCCCTACGATGCTTAAGGTATTTGACTGGATCTGGGAAATTACTGTCTTGAGTCCCTAACTTCTTCTGTGTCTCTTGACTGTCCCATGTCCATGACTTCACCATCATGCATCATTAATTCTATCCCAGCAACAGCTCCGTTTTGACTTGAAATGATGCTGAGTAAGAGAAGGAATATTGTCCAGCCCATTTACAGTCTGTTTTACAAGGGGCAGCATTCTGGTGCAGCAGTTGTAACTGCCGCCTTTATCTCCTGGGGTGCAGATTCAGTCTCGACCAGGTGCTCTCAGTGTGGAGTTTGCACATCCCCCATATTCCCCATTTTATTCCCACATCCAAAAGACATGAGTATAGGTTAATCAGCCACTGTAAATTGCCCTACAGGGGTTATGCAGAAAAAAGAAATGAAGGAACTTGATAGGAATGTGAGATAGAGTATTTTACACCAGAAATAATGGAATGGGAGCTGGTTTAGACTCAAGAGGTGAAATAGCCTCCTTCTCTGTGGTATAAGTAAAAATGAACCAGTATTGCTTTGGAGCCATTATTATCAGACTTAAGTTGTTCATCAACTTTTACTGTATCAGTGCTGGAGTGAATGGCTCTAAGCTTAAAGAAACCCTCTCAGAGAGAGTGCTTCTGAAACAATCAAGCAACGTTTTTCTGAATTGGAAATACACAATGACAAGAGGATAGGGCCATCACTGGTCCATTCCTTAACGCAATACTTCTAAACATCGGCCCCGGATGAGTCACCACTGAGTCTGTGATGTCGCCAGAGTTTTTAAAAATTCTGATTACTCTGACAGGAACTCTTCTCAAATCTGAAGCAGATGTACACCACAATCTCGGTTAAAGTCCATTTAAACATCAACGCTTGCATCTACAAAATAAATATCCAAGGTTGGGTCTTAGTGGAGACAAAACAAATTAATCAATATGGATAAATGAACAGTTCAGATCTGACATGCTCCTTGAAGATACAATTGCTTTAATCTGCCTGCTTTTAGTGTTTTATTCAATCATTTCTGGGGACCGACAGTCTCACCAGTTGCTCGCTGGAGACAATCTTTTACCATGTCTGCTAATAAATATTGTTAAATGTCTTGCGAGTGTTATGGAAAACTCTGAGCAAAAAAAAAGCAAGCTGCTTGCTATGTGAGCAAAGTGCGTGATGTGTGGGAGCTGTGGGCTATTTCCCCACAATCCTCCTCTGACAGCAACCACCCCATGCTCTCCCAGAGGAGCAGGTAAAAGTGTGCAACGTCTCTGGTGCTGGGCTGACAGATTACTTGTGAATCACTCACTCAAAAGTCTGAACTGATCAAGTCAAAGATGGCCAACCTCCCTTACAACCATTTCCAGTCTAATTTCCCACTTATTGATGCCACGGGAACTTTTGTTGATATTCTATTCGTCCACCAAGGAATAGTCCACAGAAAAACCAAAATCATTGCTCTTCACTTGAGGAGAAAATAATTTTCAACATTATTATGGTCTCTCTGAAAGTTACCCTGCAACAATTTAATCCCAAACCTAGTTCATTATGGTAGCACAATTCTAAACACAGCTGTCTATTTGGCTACCTACTTGCATTCAATGGACTAATGTAGTACAGATGCTCACCCAGTTTGTGTGGCACAATATCACTCATCATTGCAGCAAGCTACTGCAGTACAATCCAGCACTAGCTAATTACTGATGTATATGATCACACCCAGAAAATCAGTGCGGCCAGCATTATGCACAACACCCCCCCCCTCCCCCTCCCCACCCCGGTTACGACCTCTTCACAAAGCCTGGTTAAAAAAAGACTTATTCATATGGCTATCAAGTTCTTGAACTTCCCCAAACTACCTTAACTGTAAACTACTCTGGGACCACAAAAAAAAATGTCTGCACTATTGAAATGTCACTTTTTTCCCTAAACTAACAGCAATGATGAATATTTACTTATCTATCCTTCATATTTATTATCTCTTTCTGTATTCGATGTAGTTGAGATACCTTATGCCTGTTTGGCTGCAGCAAGTAATGATTTTGGTGAACACGTATATTCCATTTATGGGTATGATAATAAACTCAGTTTCCTTGACCTTCTCCATAACAACCTTAAAACTGAGTTACGGTCACCATCTCTAAAACGCTCTTCCCAATTACATTCCTATCACTTGCTTGCTGATATTCCCAAAGATTTTGTTGGCTGGAAAATCATTCACATATTTCTTAGAAGGTGCGAGTCAAGGGAGGTTGCAGCGGCAAAGGGACCGTGGGCTTCCAATAAATCAATCAGTAATAAGTCCATAAAGATAACAAACCAAGAATGAGGTATTTGGCCTGCAGGGATTGTAGAGAAGTGATGGTCATACAGTCATGAACACTGCTTAGATCTCACTTGGAAATGCCTTATACTTCCAGTCACCCTATTTAAAATAAAAGAGGCAATAGAGAAGGAAGAAGATTTAAAAGGGTGATATATCCGTAATACCAAGCAGGAAAGAATAAATCAATGATGACTCTTTTCTAATGAGTAAAAGATGCTGTGTCATGAATTTACAGAGCCAAATAGTCTGTTTGTATAACCTGTTCTTTACATAATCCTACATAATTCCAGATTACTTTTGTCAAAACCTGCGCTCTACACCCTGATATGATGTCATCCCAAACAGTGTTGTAGTAGTCACACATTGTGATAGTACAGATTCTATCACCAATGTGTATATGTACAGATGGTAGTGTAGGTTGACTGTGATTGGCTGAGAGCGTAGCCACACCTATTGGCAGGTCTTAAAGGATTGCTCCCAGCCAGACCAGGGCATCCTGGACTGGTCGACCTACTTGTGATATGCTCCAGTCTTTTAATTAATAAAAGCCTTGGTTTGGATCAACAAGTCTTTGGTTCTTTTGACGCGCACTACACACATGTGATATGTTCTTGCGCCCAGTCCCACTCACTCCATCCGATACAACAATCATTACTGCCACACTTTCCAAACAGGATCGTTCCTGTGGGACTGTAACACAGAGAGTCTCTGCTGCTACATTGTACCAATCACAGCTCAATCCTGACCCTCAAACTAGTCTTTGCTGCATCATCACACAGAGAAAATACTTTAGCCAGATGGTGTCCATTCAGTTGGCAAGTTTGGATAAGTGGGTAATAACAGAGCTCAGGCCTGACAGGAATACATGCAAACATAGCTGAGGTCTCTTCACAGTGGTAAATGCAGATGATTTTCAAGGTAAGTACCATACGAGTGACCTAAGGTTCTTCTTTTCAATATTATTTGATTCTCTCTTGCAGCTCAACAGAGATAGACTTTGAATCTGTAAAAATCACGTGCTGAGGCACTCAAGTACATCCTCCACTAACTTTTAACCCTCTCCATCTTCTCAAAGAACTTCTACCAACTCTCTGTGACAGCTCCCTTGGTTTAGCTCTTGGGCTCCCTGCTCCAAAAGAGATTTCATTAAATCTGGCTCCTTAATGCTGACAGCCAGCTCCATAATTCCATTAAAAAATCAGGATGTTGATGTCCTTGTCCATCCAGTGCACACCAGCAGCTTTAGTTCCTCAGAAGCCTGAGGACATTCAGTACATCACCTGGACCCCTTAATGACTTTGACAGGGCCACTATTGCAAACTTCCTATTAGGATGCATCACTGCATGGTACAGGAATGCTCCACTCAAGACCGCAAGAAACTGCAGAGGGTTGTGAATGTGGCAAAGGCCACTTCACAAACCCCCTTCCCTCCATCAACTTTATTTGTAACCCCTCTGCCTTGGAAAATCAGCCAGCACGTTAAAAAACTCATCCCACCCTGGCCACACTCTCTTCACCCCTCTCCCATCAGGAAGAAGATTCAAGAAGATTGAGGACACACATCACCAGATTCAAGCACAGTTCTTTCCCACTGTTATCCCAGAATTCTCTCTCTCTCTCTCTCTCTCTCTCTCTCTCTCTCTCCTTCTCTCTCTCTCTACCCAGTCGATTGCCGTCAGCTCCACACGAGCTTCAAACAGCCGGTTGAGGGAGCCAACGGTGGTTTCATTTGAAATCCCACAACCACGGTTGTGAACCCAAGATGGCGGCGCCTATTAATCGGCAGCAGCCACGGTGGGCAGCAGAATCCAGGGAAGTGGAGGACTGGAGCAGGGCACCAGAGGACAGGAAGACCACTCCCCATCTGAGAAGGAGAACCGGAGGAGATGACCAGCAGGGACAGTGGCCACGGCGGCGGACCAGTACATGCAGTGGTCTGCTGGCATCTCGAGGTGAGGAACCTACGGAAGCTGTGGACTGCTGGAGACTGCTGTCGGGAGACTCACGCTGGACTGTGGACTGGCTCGAACTGGCTGAAGGGGCACAAGGTATCGGTACCGAGATGCAAGGAGATGCTGAGGGTGCTGAAGGGTTCCTGACTGTGTCAGAGGTTCGGATCTGGAGCTCGGGTTGCTAATGGTTTGGACTGGACTCTGTGTGCTTGCAGGGGCTTCCAAAGCGCTAGAGGTGAATCTACCGTCACTCGGTGACTCTGGGGTACTTAATTTTGCTTCTCTCTCTCTGAATGTAAGAGGCTCTTAGGAAGTTCCTGCTGGTGGCAAATCTGTCTGCCTTGCAGCAGGCAAAAAGGCAATATTCATGTAATATGATGCTGTTTTATTACTATGATAATAAATCTCTCTCTCTCATAGGAACATAGGAAGTAGGAACAGGAGTAGGCCAAAAATGGCCCATCGAGCCTGCTCCGCCATTCAATATGATCATGGCTGATCTAATTTATGACCTAACTCCACCTACCTGCCTTCTCCCCATATCCCCTAATTCCTCTATCATGTAAAAATTTATCTAACCGAATTTTAAATATGTTTAATGAGGCAGCCTCAACCACTTCCCTGGTTAGAGAATTCCAAACATTCACTACTCTCTGGGAAAAACTATTTTTCCTCATCTCTGTCCTAAATCTACTCCCCCGAATCTTGAGACTGTGTCCTCTCGTTTTAGTTTCCCCGGCCAGCTCAAAAAACCTTCCTACATCTATCCTATCCATACCCTTCATAATCCTATATGTTTCTATAAGATCTCCTCTCATTCTTCTGAATTCGAGTGAATACAATCCTAGATGATTTAATCTTTCATCATAAGTCAACCCCTTCATCCCAGGGATCAACCTAGTAAACCTCCTTTGGACCATCTCCAAAACCAGTATATCCTTCCTCAAATATGGAGACCAGAACTGGACACAGTACTCCAGGTGCAGTCTCACCAGTACCTTATACAGTTGCAACATTACCTCCCTACTCCTGAATTCAATTCCTCTAGCGATGAAGGCCAACATTCCATTTGCCTTCTTAATAACCTGCTGCACCTGCAACCTAACTTTTTGCGGTTCATGCACAAGCACTCCCAAGTCCCTCTGCACAACAGCATGCTGTAGTTTTTCACCCTTTAAATAATATTCAGCTCTTTTATTTTTCTTGCCAAAGTGGATAACCTCACACTTGCTAACATTGTACTCCATCTGCCAGACCTTTGCCCACTCATCCAGCTTAACTATATCCCTCTGCAGACTCTCCACATCCTCATTACAATTTGCTCTTCCACTCAATTTGGTGTCATCCGCAAACTTGGCTACACCACATTTTGTCCCCTCCTCCAAGTCATCAATGTAAATGATGAACAGTTGTGGGCCTAACACTGACCCCTGCGGCACCCCACTTACCACTCACTGCCAACCTGAAAAACTCCCATTTATCCCGACTCTCTGCCTCCTGTCAGACAACCAATTTTCAATCCAGGCCAATATACTTCCCCGGACTCCACTTTCCTGTAACTTACTGATAAGTCTCTTGTGCGGCACCTTATCAAATGCTTAAAAATTATTCTATTCTCTCTCTCTCTCTCTCTCTCTCTCTGTCTCTCTCTCTCTCTCTCTCTCTCTCTGTAACTGCACTTTTGAATTGTGTCTTATTAGTTCTACTGTATGAGAGATGTCTTCTGGTCTGACCACAAAACAACCCCCATCGCTGCATTTTTGATGCATGTGACAATAAGTCTGAACGGAAAGATCCAAGTGATTTCCTCTGAAGATTCTGATGCCAAGGAAAAGCCGGAAAAACTCTCTCTTTCCCTTCGGTTGATTGGATGGGAACAGCAGCGAGAGGCTGATATTGTCAAGGGCTTTTAGTTCTTTGTGCAATTATGCACTTTTTAAATTAGACATTTTGTTCATGATGGAGTTTTAGCAAAGATTTTAAGGATTTTAAAGCTATTTACAGCATTTTAAATCTGTAGCTCCAACAACATTTTTTTTTAACACCAAGTGCTTTTAAAGTCTGCAACAGCTTTGGCATTTGTTAGTCTGCTGCGAAAATATTTTCCCCTCACTGTGTCCGGAGTTATGTGATCTCACATTATGGTGCAGAGGTTCTGCATCTCTCCAGAACCTCAGTATGGTGAGTGGGCTCTTTCTTGCAACTTTCCACCTCAGGGATTTCTGAGGTAGGCTTGCAAGGTTTGTAGGTTCCATTGAATTTAATTGTTGGGAGGTGCCCTTCCTAGTTCCCCATCTGCAAATGTTTGATGTCTGTGTAGTGCAGGCACTCGCTGAGCACCTCGCTCAGTAGATTCAAAGGGAAATGCCATTTCCAACCTAACAAAGATGGTGCTTCTTGTTTCTGGGGAACATATTGGGGTTTCACACCAATTCAATGCTCTCCCGGTCTTTTAACCAAATAGATCCTCTCATTTGAGATTCATTTCCTACCTTATCAGTAATAATGTCAAAGAATAAAGCAAACAGAAAAAAAACATGTGTTTCTGATGTTGGAAGTCTGGAACAATCCCAGGAAATGCTGGAAAAACTCAGCAGGTCAGATTGTTTGCATAGAGCAATGTCCCAGAAATCACTGGCAGATGCAAAGGCTCAAAATGCTCAATGAGATTGATGAAGTGGTCCAGAAACTGCTGGGGAACATTAGTTCCATGGATAGATAAATCCTCTCCATCCAAAAGGATGGTCCAGTGACAAAGAGGATTGCGTGAAGACACGGAGAAGGGAAGCACCTTTTTTCTTTTACGCTACAGGAACAAAATGAATTTGTTAAAAACTTAAATCCAGATTATTTAATCAACTGAATTTAAATTCAATAGCTGCTGTGATGGGAGTCAAAGAAAATTATTGCTCAAGATCTCTAATTACTAGTTCACTGACTTAATCACTCAAATCAACATTCACTGCTCTCTGTCTGATTGCAGAGATACTCTGTTCATTGGTAAACCATCTCAGTGGTATTGCCTTCCTCCCCACACTGCTATCATCCATCACTATCAGCAACTTACCAGACAAGATACTAAGCAGCCGAGCTAACATCAGACACGATACAGCAAACCCCAGCAGCGTTCTGAGTGCAGACCTTTTATCAAAATGCAATTTATATCCCCAGCACCATCTCATGCTCTCTTTGTCCAAGCAGCAGAATGCTCCCAGCAAATTTCTGCTCTTTTTTTAAAAAAAACTGTCAGTGTTTTTTTACTGTAAGTGCCATTTGATGGAAGCAAAGGGAGCCAAGTAAGCTTGTCATTTAATTCTGAGATTCATACGTTACCGGTAAACCACTCAAAATTGTTCTCAGGCTTTATATGGAAGAAGCTGTCTTGTTGGAAACTATGGTTCATTGTCGTGTTTGTAAGAGGAGAATACCCACTGGCTAAAATGGTCTTTGACGTTTTTCTGGAGATCATTTGCTCATCTTTGCAATCACAGCAATATTTTCTCTCCATGATGCAAATGCTGATCCTGTCCTATCCTTACATATTAGATCATAGAACATTCCAGCACAGTGCAGGCCCTCAGTCCACAATGTTGTGACGACCCATGTAAACCAACTCCACAACAATCAAATCCTCCCTTGCTCCCTCACACCCATAACCCTCCATTTTTTTAATATCCATGTGCCTATCTAAGAGTTGTTTGAATGTCCTTATTGTCCCAGCCTCCACCACTGCCCCCAGCGATGCATTCCAGGCTCCAACCTCTCTCTGAGTAAATATCATAACTCTGGCATCTCCCTAAACTTGTCACCTTAAACAGACGTCCTCTGGTATATGTTACTGTCTCACCCTGGGAAAAAGGCTGTCCACCCTATCTAAACACCCTTTCACCTAATATATTGGCCTAAACTAGTCCAGGAACCTGAACCCCATTTCTTGACACTCCTTGCTCTGAAATGAACCATACATTAAAATTGAATCCCCTCTCCTTTCAAGAGTTGCTGTGTTTATTTTTGTTCTAGGATCTGGGAGCACGTTCAGCATTCAAGATTAAGGAGGAGGTTGTCCGTTTCCCCCCCTCACCCCCCCCCACCCACCGTCATATCTTCAGTCGATAGTGGTTGTGAGGGTGCGGAGCCTGGTCATAGAGTAAAACATTTCCCCATTGTTGAGTGATGAGTCTTTGAACAGTTTTGAATGTCTTCCACACCCTAGGGTTAATATATCTTATCGCAGAAATTAAATCTTTGTCGAAACTTAAGTGAGATTAATAAGGTTTAACGTTATTTCTTTTCGGACATTTAGAAACTTTATTCTTCAAATATCCATATGTTTGAATTGACATGATGTATCTCAGACAGCTGATCCCAGATATTATTGGATTTACAGATCTCAGACAGCTGATCCCAGATATTATTGGGATTGCAGATCTCAGATAGCTGATCCTAGATATTATTGGGAGAGCGGATCTCAGACCGCTGATCCTAGATATTATTGGGATTACGGATCTCAGACAGCTGATACTAGATACTATTGGGATTGCGGATCTCAGACAGCTGATCCTAGATATTACTGGGATTACGGATCTCAGACAGCTGATCCTAGATATTATTGGGATTATGGACCTCAGACAGCTGATCCTAGATATGATTGGGATTGCGGATCTCAGACTGCTGATCCTAGATATTATTGGGATTACAGATCTCAGACAGCTGATCCTAAATATTATTGGGATTATGGATCTCAGACAGCTGATCCTAGATATTATTGGGATTGTGGATCTCAGACAGCTCATCCTAGATATTATTGGGATTGCAGATCTCAGACAGCTGATCCTAGATATTATTGGGATTGCAGATCTCAGACAGCTGATCCTAGATATTATTGGGTTTGTGGATCTCTGATAGCTGATCCTAGATATAATTGGGATTGCAGATCTCAGACAGCTGATCCTAGATATTAATGGGATTGCAGATCTCAGACAGCTGATCCTAGATATTATTGGGATTGCAGATCTCAGACAGCTGATCTTAGATATTATTGGGATTGTGGATCTCAGACAGCTGATCCTAGATATTATTGGGATTGCAGATCTCAGACAGCTGATCCTAGATATTATTGGGATTGTGGATCTCAGACAGCTGATCCTAGATATTATTGGGATTGCGGATCTCAGACAGCTGATCCTAGATATTATTGGGATTGCAGATCTCAGACAGCTGATCCTAGATATTATTGGGATTGTGGATCTCAGATAGCTAATCCTAGATATTATTGGGATTGCGGATCTCAGACAGCTGATCCTAGATATTATTGGGATTGTGGATCTCAGATGGCTGATCCTAGTTATTATTGGAATTGCGTATCTCAGACAGCTGATCCTAGATATTATTGGGATTGCAGATCTCAGACAGCTGATCCTAGATATTATTGGGATTGCAGATCTCAGATACTTGATCCTAGATATTATTGGGATTGCGGATCTCAGACAGCTGATCATAGAAATTATTGGAATTGCGGATCTCAGACAGCTGATCCTAGATATTATTGGGATTGTGGATCTCAGATAGCTGATCCTAGATATTATTGGGATTGCGGATCTCAGACAGCTGATCCTAGATATTATTGGGATTACAGATCTCAAACAGCTGATCCTAGATAATATTGGGATTGCGGATCTCAGACATCTGATCCTAGATATTATTGGGATTGCAGAACTCAGACAGCTGATCCTAGATATTATGGGGATTGCGGATCTCAGACAGCTGATCCTAGATATTATTGGGTTTGTGGATCGCAGATTGCTGATCCTAGATATATTGGGATTACAGATCTCAGACAGCTGATCCTAGATATTATTGGGATTGCAGATCTCAGACAGCTGATCCTAGATATTATTGGGATTGCAGACCTCAGACAGCTGATCCTAGATATTATTGGGATTGTGGATCTCAGATAGCTGATCCGAGATATTATTGGGATTGCAGATCTCAGACAGCTGATCCTAGATATTATTGGGTTTGTGGATCTCTGATAGCTGATCCTAGATATAATTGGGATTGCAGATCTCAGACAGCTGATCCTAGATATTAATGGGATTGCAGATCTCAGACAGCTGATCCTAGATATTATTGGGATTGCAGATCTCAGACAGCTGATCTTAGATATTATTGGGATTGTGGATCACAGACAGCTGATCCTAGATATTATTGGGATTGCAGATCTCAGACAGCTGATCCTAGATATTATTGGGATTGTGGATCTCAGACAGCTGATCCTAGATATTATTGGGATTGCGGATCTCAGACAGCTGATCCTAGATATTATTGGGATTGCAGATCTCAGACAGCTGATCCTAGATATTATTGGGATTGTGGATCTCAGATAGCTGATCCTAGATATTATTGGGATTGCGGATCTCAGACAGCTGATCATAGATATTATTGGGATTGTGGATCTCAGATGGCTGATCCTAGTTATTATTGGAATTGCGTATCTCAGACAGCTGATCCTAGATATTATTGGGATTGCAGATCTCAGACAGCTGATCCTAGATATTATTGGGATTGCAGATCTCAGATACTTGATCCTAGATATTATTGGGATTGCGGATCTCAGACAGCTGATCATAGAAATTATTGGAATTGCGGATCTCAGACAGCTGATCCTAGATATTATTGGGATTGTGGATCTCAGATAGCTGATCCTAGATATTATTGGGATTGCGGATCTCAGACAGCTGATCCTAGATATTATTGGGATTACAGATCTCAAACAGCTGATCCTAGATAATATTGGGATTGCGGATCTCAGACAGCTGATCATAGATATTATTGGGATTGCGGATCTCAGACAGCTGATCCTAGATATTATGGGGATTGCGGATCTCAGACAGCTGATCCTAGATATTATTGGGTTTGTGGATCGCAGATTGCTGATCCTAGATATATTGGGATTACAGATCTCAGACAGCTGATCCTAGATATTATTGGGATTGCAGATCTCAGACAGCTGATCCTAGATATTATTGGGATTGCAGACCTCAGACAGCTGATCCTAGATATTATTGGGATTGTGGATCTCAGATAGCTGATCCGAGATATTATTGGGATTACAGATCTCAGACAGCTGATCCTAGATATTATTGGGAATGCGGATCTCAGACAGCTGATCCTAGATATTATTGGGATTGTGGACCTCAGACAGCTGATCCTAGATATTATTGGGATTGCAGATCTCAGACAGCTGATCCTAGATATTATTGGGATTGTGGACCTCAGACAGCTGATCCTAGATATTATTGGGATTGCAGATCTCAGACAGCTGATCCTAGATATTATTGGGAATGCGGATCTCAGACAGCTGATCCTAGATATTATTGGGATTGTGGACCTCAGACAGCTGATCCTAGATATTATTGGGATTGCAGATCTCAGACAGCTGATCCTAGATATTATTGGGATTGCGGATCTCAGACAGTTGATCCTAGATATTATTGGGATTGTGGATCTCAGATAGCTGATCCTAGATATTATTGGGATTACAGATCTCAGACAACTGATCCTAGATATTATTGGGATTACGGATCTCAGACCGCTGATCCTTGATATTATTGGGATTATGGACCTCAGATAGCTGATCCTAGATATTATTGGGATTAATGATCTCAGGCAGCTGATCCTAGATATTATTGGGATTGTGGATCTCAGATAGCTGATCCTAGATATTATTGGGATTACAGATCTCAGACAGCTGATCCTAGATATTATTGGGATTGCAGATCTCAGACAGCTGATCCTAGATATTATTGGGATTATGGATCTCAGACAGCTGATCCTAGATATTATTGGGATTGCGGATCTCAGACAGCTATTCATAGATATTATTGGGATTGCGGATCTCAGACAGCTGATCCTAGATATTATTGGGATTATGGATCTCAGATAGCTGATCCTAGATATTATTGGGATTGCAGATCTCAGATAGCTGATCCAAAATATTTATAGGATTATGGATCTCAGATAGCTGATCCTATATATTATTGGGATTATGGATCTCAGATAGCTGATCCTAGATATTATTGGGTTTATGAATCTCAGATAGCTGATCCAAGATATTATTGCGATTATGGATCTCAGATAGCTGATCCTAGATATTATTGGGATTATGGATCTCAGATAGCTGATCCTAGATATTATTGGGATTACTGATCTCAGACAGCTGATCCTAGATATTATTGGGATTGCAGATCTCAGACAGCTGATCCTAGATATTATTGGGATTGCTGATCTCAGACAGCTGATCCTAGATATTATTGGGATTGCGGATCTCAGACAACTGGTCCTAGATATTATTGGGATTGTGGATCTCAGACAGCTGATCCTAGATATTATTGGGATTGCAGAACTCAGACCGCTGATCCTAGATATTATTGGGATTGCAGATCTCAGACAGCTGATCCTAGATATTATTGGGATTGTGGATCTCAGATAGCTGATCCGAGATATTATTGGGATTACAGATCTCAGAAAGCTGATCCTAGATATTATTGGGATTGTGGACCTCAGACAGCTGATCCTAGATATTATTGGGATTGCAGAACTCAGACAGCTGATCATAGATATTATTGGGATTGCCTATCTCAGACAGCTGATCCTAGATATTATTGGGATTGCAGATCTCAGACAGCTGATCATAGATATTATTGGGATTGCGTATCTCAGACAGCTGATCCTAGATATTATTGGGATTGCAGATCTCAGACAGCTGATCCAAGATATTATTGGGATTACGGATCTCAGGCAGCTGATCCTAGATATTATTGGGATTGTGGATCTCAGATAGCTGATCCTAGATATTATTGTGATTACAGATCTCAAACAGCTGATCCTAGATATTATTGGGATTGTGGATCTCAGACAGCTGATCCTAGATATTATTGTGATTGCAGATCTCAGACAGCTGATACCAGATATTATTAGGATTGTGGATCTCAGACAGCTGATCCTAGATATTATTGGGATTGCAGATCTCAGAGAGCTGATCCTAGATATTGTTGGGATTGCAGATCTCAGACAGCTGATCCTAGATATTATTGGGCTTACAGATCTCAGACATCTGATCCTACATATTATTGGGATTGTGGATCTCAGACAGCTGATCCTAGATATTATTGGGATTGCAGATCTCAGACAGCTGATCCTAGATATTATTGGAATTACGGATCTCAGACAGCTGATCCTAGATATTATTGGGATTGCGGATCTCAGACAGCTTTTCATAGATATTATTGGGATTACAGATCTCAGACAGCTGATCCTAGATATTATTGGGATTGCGGATCTCTGACAGCTGATCCTAGATATTATTGGGATTATGGATCTCAGATAGCTGATCCTAGATATTATTGGGATTGCAGATCTCAGATAGCTGATCCTAAATATTATTGGGATTATGGATCTCAGATAGCTGATCCTATATATTATTGGGATTATGGATCTCAGATAGCTGATCCTAGATATTATTTGGATTATGAATCTCAGATAGCTGATCCTAGATATTATTGGGATTACTGATCTCAGACAGCTGATCCTAGATATTATTGGGATTGCGGATCTCAGACAGCTGATCCTAGATATTATTGGGATTGCTGATCTCAGACAGCTGATCCTAGATATTATTGGGATTATGGATCTCAGACAGCTGATCCTGGATATTATTGGGATTGCGGATCTCAGACAGCTGATCCTAGATATTATTGGGATTGCGGATCTCAGACAGCTGATCCTAGATGTTATTGGGATTATGAATCTCAAACAGCTGATCCTAGATATTATTGGGATTATGGATCTCAGACATCTGATTCTATATATTATTGGGATTGTGGATCTCAGACTGCTGATCATAGATATTATTGGGATTGTGGATCTCAGGCAGCTGATCCCAGATATAATTGGGATTACGGATTTCAAATAGCTGATCCTAGATATTATATGGGATTGCAGATCTCAGACAGCTGATCATAGATATTATTGGGATTGCGTATCTCAGACAGCTGATCCTAGATATTATTGGGATTATGGATCTCAGACAGATGATCCTGGATATTATTGGGATTGCGGATCTCAGACAGCTGATCCTAGATATTATTGGGATTGCAGATCTCAGACAGCTGATCATAGATATTATTGGGATTGCGTATCTCAGACAGCTGATCCTAGATATTATTGGGATTGCAGATCTCAGACAGCTGATCATAGATATTATTGGGATTGCGTATCTCAGACAGCTGATCCTAGATATTATTGGGATTGCAGATCTCAGACAGCTGATCCAAGATATTATTGGGATTACGGATCTCAGGCAGCTGATCCTAGATATTATTGGGATTGTGGATCTCAGATAGCTGATCCTAGATATTATTGTGATTACAGATCTCAAACAGCTGATCCTAGATATTATTGGGATTGTGGATCTCAGACAGCTGATCCTAGATATTATTGTGATTGCAGATCTCAGACAGCTGATACCAGATATTATTAGGATTGTGGATCTCAGACAGCTGATCCTAGATATTATTGGGATTGCAGATCTCAGAGAGCTGATCCTAGATATTGTTGGGATTGCAGATCTCAGACAGCTGATCCTAGATATTATTGGGCTTACAGATCTCAGACATCTGATCCTACATATTATTGGGATTGTGGATCTCAGACAGCTGATCCTAGATATTATTGGGATTGCAGATCTCAGACAGCTGATCCTAGATATTATTGGAATTACGGATCTCAGCAGCTGATCCTAGATATTATTGGGATTGCGGATCTCAGACAGCTTTTCATAGATATTATTGGGATTACAGATCTCAGACAGCTGATCCTAGATATTATTGGGATTGCGGATCTCTGACAGCTGATCCTAGATATTATTGGGATTATGGATCTCAGATAGCTGATCCTAGATATTATGTGGATTATGAATCTCAGATAGCTGATCCTAGATATTATTGGGATTACTGATCTCAGACAGCTGATCCTTGATATTATTGGGATTGCGGATCTCAGACAGCTGATCCTAGATATTATTGGGATTGCTGATCTCAGACAGCTGATCCTAGATATTATTGGGATTATGGATCTCAGACAGCTGATCCTGGATATTATTGGGATTGCGGATCTCAGACAGCTGATCCTAGATATTATTGGGATTGCGGATCTCAGACAGCTGATCCTAGATGTTATTGGGATTATGAATCTCAAACAGCTGATCCTAGATATTATTGGGATTATGGATCTCAGACATCTGATTCTAGATATTATTGGGATTGTGGATCTCAGACTGCTGATCATAGATATTATTGGGATTGTGGATCTCAGGCAGCTGATCCCAGATATAATTGGGATTACGGATTTCAAATAGCTGATCCTAGATATTATATGGGATTGCAGATCTCTGACAGCTGATCCTAAATATTATTGAGATTACGGATCTCAGACAGCTGATCCTAGATATTATTGGAAGAGATTGACTATTTCTAGTGTTTACATCTGACAATCAAACAATGACATTCCTAGACTTGTATCAGCAAGTTTCTAACACAGTAAGTTTTTTTTCTCTTAAGTCCTTGATTAGCCACAAAGAAAAGGATACTTATACACAACAATATCCCAGCTTGTTATACAGGGAGATTTGATCCTCGCTCTCTGCAGTGGAAGAAACCATGAACAAAAGAAAAACAAAATGAGCCAGCAATGCATAAGGACCATGTAGTGCACATGCGCGACGTGAAGTGTGGAGTAAGAATGACACACACACACACACACACACACACACACACACACACACACACACACACACACACACACACACACACATGTGCAGTCAAGCTGATGTCGAAGACTGATTTATGGCGCTGCCAGCTCTGTTTACATTAACACCCTGTCTCTGATGACAGGAATGACATCAACACAGCGCCGGCCTCCAACTGGCCAGCATTCCTGCTGTTGCCTGCTCTTTACCACCATGTGGGGGGGGGAGTCACGCGGGACGACGGCCGTTGGTCCCTGTGGGGCTCTGGCGATCACTGGTCATTTTTTGAACCGGGTCGTGACTCAGTTCACAGGCCACTCCATGACCCCCTTCAGAACCGGTGTTCAGAGCATCCCTTGTTGCTTTCATCGGCCTACCTCTGCATCATGGGGCTGAGTGTCAACTGGCTGGCTATTGTCTACATGGGCCAGTTTCAGGGAGTCGAGGATGAATGATTCCTCTTTGCCAGCAATATCCAATACATATGTTGATCCATTGTGCCTGATGACTTTGTATGTCCTCTCGTACAGACGTTGAAGGTGTGCCCAATGAGCTCCACTTCACACAAAAATGTGCTTGCAGGTATGCAAATCCTTGGGGATGCAAGAGCTGGGCTGGCTGTGTTGCAGGGACTGCGGAGGGGCTAGGGTACCCAGTCTTTCCCTCAATTGTTTGCAGTGGTTTCTGAGTCCTTGGCAGTAGCCAACCCCCACCCCCACCCCCGGCAATAAGATTATCATCCAAGTAGATGAAGATGAATGGAGGTCCCGGCCCACTGAGTCCATCAGCTGCTGAAAAGTCAGGGCAGCATTTTTAAGCCTGAAAGGCATCCTCATGAATTCAAACAGGCCAAAGGGGGTGATTATGGCAGTTTTGGAGGATGTCCTTGAGGTGCACTGGGATTTGATGATAACCCCTAATTAAATTCACCTTTGAAAACACCTATGCCCTTTGTAAGTTGGCAGTAAAGTCTTGGATATGGGGCATGGGATATGAGGCATTGGTAATTACCACATGGCCTCCATCCTCCTGCTGCCTTCGGGACCATGTACGGGGGGAGGGGGTGTCCGACCGCTGCACTATCCCCAACTCCTCCATTTTCTTAAATTCCTCTTTGGTGAGGGCAGGTTTTTTGGGGGATAGGCAGTGCGCCCTGGCGTGGAGTCGGCAGCCCTCTGTGAGGATGTGGTGCCTTACCCCGTGCTTTGGTTCCACAGAGAAGAATTGTGGTGTCAGGATTGTGGGGAACTTCACCAGGATGCGTGTGTAGGCATCGTCAGACAGCGTGACGGAGTTGAGGTTGGGGCCAGTAGTTTGGCTTCCCCCAAGGGCATCATTTGAAAAGTTCTGGAGTGCACCAAACACCACTCTTTCAAGTCTACCAGCAGGCAGTGGGCGTCCAAGAAATTGGCTCGCAAGAACAGTCACGCCACTGCCGTGACAGTAAAAGTCCAATTAAACCAGTGGCCAACAAACCACAGGGGGAAGGTGCGGATGCTGTAAGTTTGTATAAAGGTGCTGTTCGCTGCCCTCAGTGCCAGGCCCAGCTTGGCGTCCCAGGTGTCATAGGCCGTAGGTGAAAGTACACTTATTTCGGCAACGGCTGTGTGTGTGGCCGAGCGATCTGCTCCACTGAGGCACCAATTTCTTTCTTCACTCTCCAGAGCACGTCCACCCAGGCTGTGAATTTCCTCAGGTCACTGAAGTCTTTGTCAGCGAGCAAGAGTCGGATATCCTCAGGCAGCTGCTCCAGGAAAGTCTGCTCAAAGAGCAGGCAAGGCCTGTACTCCTCAGGGAGTGCAAATATCTAGCTCATGAGGACGGATGGGGCCCTGTCCCCCAAACCATCCATGTGCAGCAGACAGGTGGCCCGAAAGTGCGGTTTTGTAGCTCTTTGAGAGCACTGTATTTACCTTGCTCCGGAGGCTGCCGTTTGAAATCAATGACCCTCACAGCCATGTCCTGGTCGAGTGAGCTCACAATGTAGTAGTAGCAGGTGTCATCGGCGTCGATCTGTTGATGGTGGAACTGGCCTCGGCCTCTTCGAACCACACATGTGGCTGAGATGCCCAGAATGTTGGTAGCTTTAACGAGACCAGGTGGAGAGCTACTTAATCCATCATCTTCATGTCCAACTGCCAGTTGGACTTGTTGGCATCACCAATGTAATATGTGTGTTACCGTGAAGTGTGGAGTAAGAATGAGTTGAGGTTGAAGACTGATTTATTGCACTGCCAGCTCTGTTTACATTCACACCTTGCCCCTGACAACAGGAGTGATGTCATCGCAGTGCCAGCCCCAATTGGCCGGCATTCCCGCTGTTGCCCATTCTTTCCTACTGTGCTGGAGGTCACATAGGATGATGGCCATTGGTCCCTGCGGAGCCCTCGCAATCGCCACATTTGCCAGCCATTTTGTGAGCCAGGTCACGACTCGGTTCGTGGGCCGCTACAAGGTATTATTTACTGTAATGGTATGGATTGTGTATGCTAATTGGCTCGGGCTGGCCGCCCCCTGATGACACTCTTACCTGGTCTCCTCCCCTGGGACCCAGGCCATAAAGGTCGGGCGACCTTTCCCTTCCCTGCACTTCCCTAGTTTGGATCCGGGCCAGCTCAAGTCTTCTGTGCAATAAAGCCTATCGCTCCCTTCAGTCTTTGTCATTGTAATTATTGGGGCAACTGATAGTGCCCAACACTTACCTTCTGCTTTACCTGCTAGATTTGAGCACATCCATTGGACAGTGCTGACAACCTCCTTCCTCTTTCTAAGAGGTGGAAGATAGGTTATGTTCTGTCGTGCAGGATGTAAGAATTTCCTGTATATGTACATTGTGTAAGCAATGTAATGTTAAACTCATTCCCATTATTATATCACATACATTCTAAAACCTGACTAGATCTGGAAACACTTCTAAATTCTACACCTTTTTAGGATACTGCATTGCAAACTACTCTGTTTTTGTCAAACAAGACTTGAAGATTTGGTACTCTTAATATTTCACGTCTGAGCATATCCAAAATTCCACTGCACCATTTTAAACTTGCTTCAAGTCCCAATCACATGTCCAGTCATACAATCACTGATTTGCTTTAGTTATTCCAGCAGTTCCTCAGTCTTAATATCTTTATCCCTGGTTTCCTGCTTTTAAATGGTTCAGATGGTCACTGATTTTACCTCTTCCTTTTTCCACAGCTTCCTCCAGCAGTATAACTCCCTGAAATTTTAGCATTGAGCCAATTCTGACCTTTGGATCATTCCCAGATCTAATATCTCCATTTCTGACAATCAATTGCATGGGCCAACAACTTAATCCAGTTTAGCATTCAAACTCTCCCTCCTCCTGTAATTTGTTCCTTAAGAAGTGGATCGTTTCAGGTATTTCCCTGTGTGACAAGAGATGGTGGGTCTGATGAATGAGAAGCGATTAGTTCAACATGTCCTACATTCAGGAGAATTTCGATGAATGACAGACGAGGCCATTGAAATGTTCGACATTCAGTAAGGTTGGACAGAGGGAGGATATATCCCCTGGCTGGGAATAATGGATGGGTGGGGGGTTAGGGGGTGGTCATAGTGATTCAGGACACAGAATAAGACATTTAGGACTCAAATGAAGAAAAATGTCTGCACTCCAAAGGTGATGAATCTGTACCACAGAAGGTTGATGAAGCAAAATAACATATGTATTTAAGGAGGATATAGATTTCTAGACACAAAAGCCAAAATAAATATGAGGTGAGGGTGGGAATACGGTGTTGAAACATATGAAATAATGAATCAGGCTCAGAGAGCCAAATTGCCCACCCCTGTTCCAATAGTTTTATGTTTGAACATTATCACAATTAAGGCAGCGCATAAATACTTCTTGAAAGAAGAACCAACGCCAATGCTCAAAATCTGAAATTGATACAAAAAATGATGCAAGTATTCAGCTGTGTTGAGCTAAGTCTGCAGAAAGAGAAACACAGATGATATTGAAGTTATTTTGTCAAAAGAGGGAAAAAAATAATAAACCGCCTTTATAACTCATTAAATAATAGTCTGCAAATGCTGGGGTGGTGACCTGTGGAGTTTCTCCACCATCTTTATAACTATCTTTTTGTTAAAGTCTCAGTCTTTGACCTGAAATATTTCCTTTCCATTGATGCAGCCTAATCCTGATTCAACTCTTCTAGCTTATTAAAAATCCTTTCTGTCATTTTATGATGAATGTGAGCTATGACAGAAGGGACCACCCGTGACCCATGTCTCCCATGTAGATTGGATTTAGAAGATGAACCCACTTGCTCCTAATGACAATTTCCCATCTGGAAATGAGTACCGAAATGGTAAACCATAACTTTAATATATTAGCTGGTGCAGGAATACTGAAATGGTAAATCATGACTTTAATATATTAGCAAAGTGAGCCATGTACTTAACCTCAAATTAAGGTATAAATTATGCAGTTGTATAACCTTCAATCAATATATAACATTTTCACTGCAATTTTCTGCAGACTCACTTCCAATAGAATCATCAAATTTGCGGATGATGCAGCAGTGGTTCAAAAAGTTCAAAGTTCAGATTTCTTGCCCGAGTACAGAGATGACATCACATACAACCCTGAGATTCTTTTACTCGTAGGGCAGGCAGAATTACTAGTACAAAAAGCTGCACTCGAGAATGGAATTGTGTTCAAGAGAGAGAAATGTAAACAAACTGACTATGCAATACAGGAAATAAATATTCAATAATAAGTAATATGGCAAGTTAGAGTCCTTAAATGAGTCTCTGATCAAGTTTGTCATTGAGGAGTCTGATGGTGGAGGGGGAGCAACTGTTCCTGGACCTGGTATGAATCTTGTGTCACCTATTTCCTGATGGCAGGAGTGAGAATAGAGCGTTTGCTGGGTGGTGAGGATCTTTGATGATCACTGCTGCCTCCAACAGCATTGTTCCCTGTAGATGTTCTCGACAGTGGAGAGAGTTTTCCCATGATGTACTGGACTGCGTCTACTACCTTTTGCAGGGCTTTTTCACTCAGGGGTATTGGTGTCGCCATACTATACCAGCCGGTCACCACACTTTCCACTACACATCTGTAGAAGTTTGCCAAGGTTTCCGATGTCATGCCAAACCTTCGCAGATTTGTGAGGAAATAGAGGCACTGACGTGCTTTCTTCAGGAGGACATCAGTGTGTTGGGTCCAGGAAAGGTCCTGTGAAATGGTGATTCCTAGGTATTGAAATTTGTTCACCCTCTCTACTCTGATCCCCAAATGATCTGACACATCTGACTTTCTCCTCCTCAAGTTCATAATCAATTCCTGATTTTGGTGACATAAAGAGTACAAGACAAAGAAGATGATTGTGGACTTTAGGAGGATGAAGTTGACCATTCCCCATTACATATCAACAGTTCCATTGTGGACAAAATGGAGAGCACAATGTCCCTTGGGATGTACATAACAGATGGCCTATCCAAGACTCAGAAGACTTCCTCATTAATTAGGAAGGTGCAACAATGCCTACACTTTCTGTCATAGCTCACATTTGTCAGAAAATGACAGAAAGGATTTTTAATAAGAGCTAGAAGAGTTGAATCAGGATTAGGCTGCATCAATGGAAAGGAAATATTTCAGGTCAAAGACTGAGACTTTAACAAAAAGATAGTTATAAAGATGGTGGAGAAACTCCGCAGGTCACCACCCCAGCATTTGCAGACTATTATTTAACGAGGTTGAGGAGGGCAAGGCTACCAGCCCCCATCTTGACAACATTTTACAAGAGCACAACTGAGCGGCCTGTCTGGCTGCATCATTGTGTGGTCTGGTAGCTGCAAAGTCTATACAGAGGATCATTAACTATTCATGTATACATACATACATATTTATTTTGATTATTTTTTGCGATCATTCTGCACTGTGTATTGTACGTCTTTGTGTGCACACCATGATCTGGAGAGACACTGTTTCATCGAGATGTAGAGGTACAATCAGGTGATAATAAACTCGAACTTGCTACTCAGGTTAATTCGGTTGGTGTAGCAATTAGCGCAATGCCTTTACAGCCCCAGCGATCGGGATTGGACCTGGGTTCGAATCTTGTGCTATCTATAAGAAGTTTGAACGTTCTTCCCGTGCCTGCATGGATTTTCTCCGGGGGCTCCAGTTTCCTCCCACCCTTCAAAATCGTACCTGGGGTGTAGGTTGATGGGATGTAAATTGGGCGGTAAGGACCCGAATTGGCCTGTTACAATATGTCTACTTTAAAAAAAACAGTGAAGTCATGACTAAGCCTTTATTAATGCCCTCATCTATGTTTTAAACACAGCACAAAATATGCTTTGTTCTTTTGGACTTGCTTACATGGCAACACAAAGATCAGCATGTACAGAGCCATTGTCATACCCACGCTCCTGTTCGGCTCCAAATCATGGGTCCTCTACCGGCATCACCTACGGCTCCTAGAACGCTTCCATCAGCGCTGTCTCCGGTCCATCCTCAACATTCATTGGAATGACTTCATCACCAACATCGAAGTACTCGACCTGGCAGAGTCCGCAAGCATCGAATCCATGCTGCTGAAGACCCAACTGCGCTGGGTGGGTCACGTCTCCAGAATGGAGGACCATCGCCTTCCCAAGATCGTGTTATATGGCGAGCTCTCCACTGGCCACCGAGACAGAGGTGCACCAAAGAAGAGGTACAAGGACTGCTTAAAGAAATCTCTTGGTGCCTGCCACATTGACCACCGCCAGTGGGCTGATATCACCTCCAACCATGCATCTTGGTGCCTCACAGTTCGGCGGGCAGCAACCTCCTTTGAAGAAGACCACAGAGCCCACCTCACTGACAAAAGAAAAGGAGGAAAAACCCAACACCCAACCCCAACCAACCAATTTTCCCTTGCAACTGCTGCAACTGTGCCTGCCTGTCCCGCATCGGACTTGTCAGTCACCAACGAGCCTGCAGCAGACGTGGACATACTCCTCCATAAAGCTTCATCCGCAAAGCCAAGCCAAAGAAACGTGGCCATATATAATCCATAAAGATATTGACAATGACGATGAGTAGATGAGTTTTAACTGTCATAGACAGAAGTGAGGTGTTCATCTAGGTCCTCTATCTCTCATCACTGCTTCCTTCATGCAGAAGGTACAGAATCCTGAAGACCAGCACCTCTAGGTTGAAGATCACTTTCTTTCCAACTTGCTACCGGGCTCTTAAACCTCCCCTACACTCAGACCACAAAAAGAACTGTCTGATCTATTTTAACACCAGCTTTTTTTGTTCCTCACACGATGTTAATTGTGAATATTTCTTACCTATCCACCTTTTATTTTTATTATCCCTTGTTAATTTAATGCATTGATGCACCATCAATAACTTCAAAGACTAGAAGTTGTAGAGAAACTGATAGGCTTTTATTCACAACAGAATGGATGCCCGTCCATACTGGTCACCTGTACTGGCCTGAGGAGGGGGCTGTGGCACAGTCATCTTTATTCAGGGGTCAGTGGGAGGAGCCTCAGGCACTGTCAGCAAGGGGTGTGGCCTAGCACATCCAAACATAGACATAGTGGTTTACCACATGTACACTATTAGTTTAGAAATTATGCACGTAGGTGTAGCAAGAAAGAATTCCAGTGCAAATGTACATTGTACCATGTATATAGGACATAGAACATTACAGCACAGTTCAGGTCACAATGTGCTGACCTGTGTGTGTGAACCTACTCAATAACAGTCTAATCCTTCCCTGTCTCACACCAATAACCCTCTGTTTTTCTTACATCCATGTGCCTTTTGAATGTCCCGATATTGTGATAAACTCATCATTATTCATCAAGTGCATCATCCAAATGTTACTGAAATTCTTCTTCCCTTTATTAATGCCTTCAAAGAGTTTCGTCATGGAGAGAGAACTTCACCCATTTTAATGCAAGGAGAGGGACAGGGAAGGAAGGAAATTGGTCCATCGACGTTGTGCATCGGGACCCATTATAGAGACAGTAACACTTTTCATCCCAGACCATTTTATTTTGGAGTGTTCATTTTCCTTCTATGGTCTCCATGAATCATAGAAGACCACTTCCCTCCCCCACCAGTTGACAAGGTATCTGCATTGTTTAACTTCAAAGGGATCAGATTTTGGAAGCAGACCACCTGTTTATTGCTTGGAGTTAAGGTCACATTTTGAACCCAGCCTGTATGTATCTGAATCAATTGTAACGTATGAAGGTTAACTGAAACACGATGGGCAGCAGACGCTGTGATTGCAGAAAAACACTAAAATGCTGGAGGAACTTGGCCGGTCTATTCAGCATCTAGGATCTTTTTGACAAAGATATATTGCCGAAGTCTCAGGCCTTCAAGAAAAGGCAGAAGCAGATTATATCAGAAAGTCTCAGAATTCAAACAATGGGGGAGGAATTCAAAGCCACAGAAGGTGTTCATTGGATGTGATAAGGGACCAGGTGGAATTTATCATGTCTGTGCGAAAGGAAACAGAGAATGGAGAGATTTGTCTTAGTGTAAAAAAAACCACGGTGACCAGCACTGGGCACACTTAAAAATGATTGAACAGATCTCTCATTAGTAAAATGATGTTCCCTTGACACTGTTTTAAGAGAACTTTTACTTTTGAACACTGAACTTTTGTTTTATTTTGCACTGCCTGTTGCACCATGTACAGTTGACTTGCTTGGATAGTGAACAGAACAATGTTTTTCACTGTATCTTGGTACACAGTCCAATAAACCATTCCACAGCCTTACTACGTCTAGTCTTGAAAGATGATGGGAGAAGGTTCCATGTCTCTCGCTGTCTTTACTGATGGCAAGATCTAGCATGTGGCTGCTAAATAAACAAACTGGCATATTTGTGTTAAGCCACAAGTGCCAAATGAATGACCCACCTTGACTCTCTGATTTATTGGCTGTTCCCAGTGACACACACAGACGCGGACACACAGAGCTGGTGGGAGATCATTAACTCGACGCAAGATGCCTCTTGGTCTTTTACAGTGAAATGTCAGGTGAGGGAATGCTGCTGACTGGCACATTCCAGGCTACAGGAGTACATGCTGAGGGATACATTGAGGCTTGACGCAGTCAATGCAAGGGTGCTGAGGGGAAGGGCCACAGTCTGGACGCCGACCGTCAGTGGGCATTGAGGGCCTGAGACCGAGGTGAAGTCCCTCCCACAACAGAAGAGGTCCTCTCTGTTACTGAATCCAGTCTCTAATTCACTCCAGAGAGGACAACACACAGCAAAGGCCAGCAATAGCAATTTAGACCTATGCTTCAGACCAGCTACATCTCTAGCCATGCAGTTCCACGGTAGTTGTAACACCTGCCTGACAATGTGAAGAATTTCCCAGGTCTGACCACATTCATCAAAACAGGACAAAAGCAGGTTTGTAACCTCAAGTGTGCAGGCAAGTGGTAGATTTTGGAGGCTTCATTGGAGTATGGGGATAATTTGGAAAAATGGGATTCATGTTGGATTGGTGTAGATGGATAGTTAATGGTGTGCGCAGCTTCAATGGGCAAAAGAGTGTTTCTACACACGAAAATCTCTCCAAATCAAGAAATTATCTCTTTAGAGAGATGTGGAGGCTCAAACATTCATTTCTAAACTGAAATGGATGGATTTCTGTGAAGATTGTGAAGATTGGTAGAAATGGTAGAATAAGCTCAATGGCCTCAATCATTTTCAGCTTCTTCATCAAGGACCTTCCTGCCCTAATAAATTTAGGTGGGTTGATAGGGAAGGGCCAAAGTGAAATGGAGAGAAAGAGTGGTGACTAATTAAGGGGAAGTTGGGAGGAGAGTCTAAAACAGAGAGGAAAGGTAGAATTCAATGTGACTTTTGTTATCGAACATTGTCACAAATATTGAATGGAAAAGATTCGTCCAGGCCAGTGTGTCGTTAGAGTGGGAACACACAATATCTGAGGTGGGTGAGTGTGGGAACATTGAACACCCCAGGGGATCAACTGTGTTCTCAGGATTTTAATTTGACAATGGAAATAGTGTGTAGTTTATTGTATTTGTGCTATAACTTAGTATGTGACAAAGGGGCAGTATTGATACAATGTAAATAGAATGTTTAGATGTTGTTCTGTCTAGATTTTCTGTAGTTTTGTCGTGTTGTTATGGTTTGAATAAACTTTTGTTTAAAAACTGGAAAAGATACTTAAAATTGGTCATCACACCAGTGATATTTTTACATTACAGAGATACATCTAGGCCCATGTGTCGTTAGATTGGGAGCACCCAGAGTCCGAGGGAACAGTGGGACAGGCTTATCTGGCACACAAGCCCGTGGTGCCCAAATACACTAATTAACCTGCTAATCCCATTCGTCTTTGGCATGTGAGTTAAAAAAGAGCTCCCAGAGGAAACCCACACAGACACAGGGAGAATGTACAAACTCCTTACAGCGTTCGCCGGATGGAACCTGGGTCACCACTGCTGTAATAGTGTTGCTTTAACCATTATGCTATCCATACCATCCAAAAAAAAAACGAGTGAAGTATTTTTTAAATAAGAGAAGCAATTATTTCAGGTTCAACCTTCCATTTTCCTTCATCCTATCTAGTTTTGGCATTGTAATCCATTTTAGCGTTTATATAGTCCTCTAACCACTGCTCTAATAATTGACAAGTACACTCAAAGAACATGCTAATCTACACTTCCTGCCTGGTACCTCACAGTAGGATCCCAGCACAGACAGTTTCAAAGGTGTCAGATCCTTAAGCAGGAACACAGAGCAGCTGAAAGCCCCCAGAGTCATTTCACGACAGAACTTGATTAAAGCCAAGCTGCACCCACTCCACTACATCCTGATTTTAAACAGCATTTCAAGTTTGATGCAGATGCACAGTAACATTCCCTTTTGTGTGAAAGTTAAATGCTATCACTGTCATAATTCATAGAGTCTTACAGCACAGAACAGGCCATTTGGCCCAACTCATCCATGATGACCAAGCTGCCATCCTGGTCTTGTGCATAAAAAAAGTGCTGGAGAAACTCAGCAGGTCACACAGCATCCCCAGGAAGTAAAGGGTGAGCAAGGGCTCAGGCCTGATCTGTCAACTACCTTTTGCTGCCTGTGTGACCTGCTGGGTTTCTCCAACACTTTGATGTGTTGCCCAATTCAATTTTCAGTACCATTTCTCTGTGAACTTTGAAAGGTAAAACACAATAGCATTGAAATGGGAGGAAAATCAAGGGATGCCAAGATCACAGATCCGTTGTTGCATCTCCATATAAAATAAATCTTCCACTATTGGACAAATTTAAGGCCAATGGCTACAATTGCATGGGGTTCAGAACCAGAATGTATCGTCATGAACAGCACAAATTCTTGCTTATTCAGGATTATAAAGACGAATGGCTTTGCATCAATTCAGACTTCCTGTTTATTCAACATGACTGAGTAGCTCATAGGTGGCCAAATATCAGGGCCACGTGTACATCGGAGCAGAAGTCAGTGGCCCAAGAGGGGCTCAGTGCTTCTGGGAAGATCATGCATTAATGCACAGATGCAAAGCAGCAGGCAGCACTCATCCAAGTGCAAGGTTGATGAGAGCATTGTCATTGGCCTTAGATGGGGAAGGGGGGGGGCAGCTTTCATGCGAATTAAGGGACCCAGCTTGACCCAGGTTGTCACCAGGAGCTGCCAGACTCTGCCAGGGAGATACCTTCTTTAATTCTCCATTGTTGTGCAAGTCTCTCAGCCAGCATCCCAGCCACAGGTGCCCTCTACCAATGCCCATACCCACAGGCACCCTGCCATTCTGCCCACCAACCCTCCATCCAGACATCTGAGCTGGGCTCCTGGAGTGAACTGCAGCATGTGGCTCCGACTTCTCCAGTCATTAACTTGATCCCTGATCATATGCTAAGCCCTCTAAATCACATTCTCAGTTCCTCTTAATGACCCACCCAACGCCCCCTAATCACATGCTTGACCTCACCCTGATCATCAGTTTGAGCTCCCAAATTGGAGACTCAATCCTGCCCCCTTTTCCTGGTCATATATTCAGACCCCAGGCGCCTATCTGTCTCTCTGCCCCATTAATCACTGATGCCTTTTCTCCCATTCACTCTCCCACTTCCTTCAGATATGTCAGTTTTAACTTAATTTTAATTTACAGGTGAATACAGTAACAGGCTCTTCTGGCCCACAAGCTTGCACCATGTGACCAATTAACTACTAACCCTGTATGTTTTGGAATGTGGGAGGAAACTGGAGCATCTGGAGGAAGCCACGCAGACACAGGGAGGATGTAGAAACTTCTTACAGGTGGAGGTGGATTTAATCCTAGGCCTCTGGTGTTGTAGTAGCATTGTGCTAACTGTGTCCTCCCACATCCCAAAACGCGGAGGTTGGTAGATTTGTTGGCCTCTTTAAATTTCCCCCAGTGTGTAGGTATGTGAGTGGGAGAATCTGGCAGGACTGGGAGCTGATGGAAATATGGGAAAAATAAAGTGTAAATGAGTGCTTGCGCATTAGTATGGACAAGTTAAACCAAAAGGTCTGTTCCTGAGTTGTATCTTTCCAAGACTATAACTCATTCCCTCTGCAATGGCAGGAAATGACTGGAAAGGTCAATCCTGCCCTGGATTACTTCCACCGCCAAAAGCACAGGAGGCAATTACATCTTCCTTGTCAGGAAGAAGCTTCTCCATCGGTAGACGACAACCTGTTGTGGGTGAAATCTGGATCACAGGTATGTATTGGTGTAATTTTCCTGGTATTTTGGCATCTTACTAGCAGTTGCTTGGCAGAATCAGCTCTTCTATAACTGTATAGAGGTCAAAGTACAAATCTATCGTCAAGAGTACATAAGTGACATCAAACCCTGAGATTCTTTTTCCTGTGAGCCAGAGTTAGAAAATCTATAGATCAGTAACTGTAAACAAATGGTGCAAATGCAGATATAAATATAAATGTACAGTGATAAATAATGAGCGTATGAATCCTTAAATGGGGCTCTAAATGAGTATAGTTGTCCCATATTGTTTAAGGGTTTGATAGTTGAGGAGTAGTCACTCTTCTTGTGCAGAGATTTTCGTTTGAGAAACCAACCAGAGGTACCTAATAGTGGTGCAGGGCTCATGGATTAAATGCTGACCTGGGCTTTCTGTGGTGGACGTTGGATATGACCCTGGACGGAGAATCATTAGAGGCTGCATTGTTGTGGATTTTGCAGGTGGAAGACAGACACAGGCTCCCTCACACTGCTTCCTGGTCATTATTGATCAACACAGACATGTCTAGTGGTAACCAATCTGTGGATGGAAAGATAATACTAAGACTTTGGTATGGACACAATGCTTCTTCAATCCAGGGCAAGCAATGAGCTACTGAGAGGACTCAGCCTATCTGGCCACGTCCATGGGTAGAAATGGTCAGTGTTTTGGGGCAAAATGAAAGTAAAAGGAGACGATGTAATGGATGTGAAGGGGAAGGGACCAAGAGGTGATTGGATCTTGGACAGAAGGTGGAAGCGATGGGACCACAGAGAAGAAGGGGGATGTTAGAGGGGAAAGTGAATACAGGAGTAGGTGAGTATGGAAATAATGGAACCAGATGGAGGTGGGGGTTTGGTCCAACTGGAAAAACCAACGTTCATACCATTGAGGAACGTGATGTGCCGTTCCTCAAGTTTATGTTTGGCTTCACCCTGACAATGGACAGATATGCACTCCACATCTGTGCAATCTGCCAATGCCACTGAGAAGTGATTCTTGGAATTGACTAGAGTGATTCTGCGGGGAACAGCCAAAGCAAGGGCTTTGCGGGGAAGGACCACAATAGAGTCCTTCTGGTACTGGATATTGAGGGGCTGAGACCAGAAACAACAAGGGGCCACTTTAGTGCCAATGGACCGCCGTGGCAAATCATAGAGGATGGATGAACAATGTACAGTAATGGAATGTATGAATGTGACACCGAGGATGCAAAAAGACTTTCTATGGTTTTTCTTTCTACATAGCTTTATTGAGGATAATGTTTACTTTAGTAATAACAATTGCAGGAAACAGTGGGATGTGTCAAAATTCCAAGTTTGTTTTAATTAACTTATTAGGCCTGTGGGAAGGTGACTTTCTGAAAGCACTGTCACCATGAGCTGAGACACCCTTCACCCTATGAGGAACTCGTCAAGCTAGTTTCTAACAGTTGACACAGACCCACCTTCCACCACACAGATGGTGAATTGCTGAAATTTACCCGTTAAAAGGCTTTCAGATGTCACAGACAGATCTTTTCATTAGACATATGTCTATTTAAAAGCTTTACACAACTCCCAGAGCTAAAACCAGATGAGTTTAAGATTATGAAAGGGATAGACAGAATGGATGTGGATAGACTATTTCCGTTAAGAGGAGGAAAGATTAAAACAAGAGGACATGAGTTAAGAATTAAGGGGCAGGGGTTTAGAGGTAACATGAGGGGGAACTTCTTTACTCAGAGAGTGGTAGCCGTGTGGAATGATCTTCCGGGAGAAATAGTGGCGGGGGAGTCAATTGTATTATTTAAGAAAAGGTTGGACAGGTATATGGATGAGAAGAAGATGGAGGGTTATGGGCATTGTGCAGGGAGGTGGGACTAGAAAGGGGTGTTTGGTTCGGTGCGGACTAGAAGGGCCTAATGGCCTGTTTCCGTGCTGTAATTGTTATGTTATGTTATGTTTAAAAAAATGGTGAGGGGTTGGTTTGGTTTGGTGAAATCACCGTACTCACTGAAGTTAGCCTGGGGTAAGCAGAATTTACTCAGATTTGTGTTAGAACTGAGTGACAATTTTGTCTTCTTAAAACCAGGTCTTAACCATTAGAATTTACATTTTTGTCAAGCCTTTAAGCCAGCAGTACACCACAAGGTGCCTCAAAACAATTGTTACCAAATAAAATTAGACATCAAGTCTCTGAAAAGCAAACACCAGGACTGGTGCCCAAACCCAAATGAAATTGTCTGGGCCAAAGTAAAACCTGCAACCACAACTCACCTGAGCCTTTTAGGATATTGGACTTAAAAATTCTTGAAAAAGGATGGATGTGTTTATTGTTCCATGGTCATCCAGCTAAGAATTAAAATGATATTCAATTACTTTGTTCAATTCTCTGTGATGTTTTGGACTCCAATTGGTTCTGACATCTCTGAAGCAAAATTCTGATTGATGGTAACTGTTAGCTGTAGAATATTAAATTAATTGAGAGCATTTTATTTGATAGACCCCTCTGCCCTCAATATCTTGTTTGTTTTGTTTCTTTTTGTCTACATTCTCTGTCAAATTTTACAACCCACAGATCTGCTTTAATGGCTCACCAGGGTTCTAGTTCAAAAGGTTAGTATATTCAAGAACACCATACAGACATGTTTTAAGATGCTATCTCCCCTTCTCACTTTAGTCTCGATAAAGGGTCCTGACCCGAAATATTGACTTGTCCTCTCTCTCTCTGTGGATGCAGCCTGACCCGTTCCTTCCCTCCATTGTTTTCTTGAGATTCCCTCATTTGCAATTCCTGTGTTTCTTTAAGGTGAGCAGTCCCTGACAGTGTTGCAGGACAATACCATGCCTGCAGATCTTCAAAAGGCTGGAGGTTTTTCTAACTCATGGTGATTGAGAGTCCCCTTCAAGATCTGCATAGGTGTCAGTTCCAGTTCAGCTTAATCACAGGAAAATTGGTGGCTATTGTGAAAGGGATGGTTGGTGGCCCAAATACCTCTGCTTTCTAACAGGATGATAGAGAATGGGAATAGAGGAAAAACAGGACATTGCAAGCTTCTGAAAGAAATACTGGAAATCATAGTGGAGGTGTTTCTCTGGACTCTGGGCTGGCCTCCGCAGACTGGAAGACACACCACTGTTTAGAAAAGATTGTAAGCAAATAGCAGATTATAGCAGGTAACTACAGACCAGTCAGATTAACATTTGTAGCCAGGAACCTGCTGCAGGTAACTCCCCCTCTACAGAGCCACTCAAAAGTCAAACAATAACATGATAGGTAATTAACCCTCCCGCCAAGTTTACAGATAAAGCCTTAATAATATACTAATAACGATAAAGACTCGTACTAAACGGAGCGAGCCTCTTACTAAGAATATTACTAAGAAGGTATCTAACAGCAAGTGCCATCAAGCTGGGTGAGTTCATTTTTATTCAAACACAACTTTGTTCAAACAGCTATTGCAAATAAAGCACAACCAGGGCACTCCACTGGCTGAACATTTGCTCCCATCTTCATCAAACGTTTATATGTTACTTCGGAGAACATTTATTCTTACAATGTAAAACTTTAATTTATTTATTTTAATAGTTATTTATTTATTAATTTCCTTGTGGTCATTTAGTGACCAACTCAACTTACCAGTCATTGTAGTTAAGATCAATTGGCTTACTTAACTCTGATGTGCCTTTTTTAAAACACCCACGTTCCCAATGGGCTTTGTGATGCTCGACCCAGAAATTATATAATCTCTCCAGGGCTTTCTGTTCTTGCCGACTCAGACCCCCCTGAGCCACTTGGGTGCTGCACCTCGACGCCCTGGTGGACAGGTCCCCGATGGAGCTGACGGACAAGAGGCTCACGCTCATGGGTGAGCACACCAACTGCCCATTCTTCGAGTGTATTTTCTTCGACCTTATGCCCGGGGATATCCGGCCGCTGCTGGTCCAGGAGAGCTTCACCGACCCGAGGAAGGTCACCCAGAAGGCCCAAAAGCTATAGCTCACACGATTCCAGGAGGGCTCAGCGGTCCAGCAGGTCATGAGGCACAGGCATGACCATGCCAAGCCCACCCCTTGTGGTAGAGCATCTGCCCCTAAGAGCATAGCCAAGGCCACAGTATCCGCTCCAGGCCTCTGCTTCTACCACCAGCACTGGGGAGCCGAGGCTTGGAAGTGTTGTCAGCCCTGCTCATTCCAGGGAAATGACCAGGCCAGCCACTGTTAATGGCTGTGGCGTCTGGCCAAGGACGCAGCCTCCTCTACCTGCGGGACTCAGTCAGCGGCTGGCGGTTCCTCAATGACACTGGAGCCCAGATCAGCATCATCCCAGCCATGGCTATCGAGTCCAGGAACTGACCTCATGAACCTCCCCTCTGTGTGGCCAATGGAACAGCAAGCCGGATGTATGGAGACAAGACAGTCCACTTCCAGATCGGCCAACGAAATTTCGCGTGGAGATTCACCGTCTTGTCCCTCCCAACTGCCATCCTGGGTGCAGATTTCCTCCTTGCACACGGGCTTCTGGTGGACATTCAAAGTAGGCACCGTACCTTCCAGGCTGTTCGCCTTGACGCCTCCCGCTCAGAGCAACCACAGATGGCCACGATCAGCACACACAGAGACAAGTTCCAACGAATCCTGGACGAGTTCCCGACACTCCTCAAGCCACAATTCTCTGCTGCCTCTCCACGCCATGGAGTGTTCCACCACATCCCCACCCAAGGCTCACCAGTTCACGCCAAGGTACGCCGGCTCCTGTCTGACAAGCTCCAGGTGGCGAAGGAGGAGGAGCTTTTGTAGCTGGGGATCATTCAGTGGTCCGACAGCCTGTGGGCCTTTCCACTCCATCTGGTCCCAAAAGCCTCCAGCGGCTGGCATCCCTGCGGAGACTATTGACAGCTCAACGAGGCAACAGTTCCTGACCTTTATCCTATCCCTCACACCTGCATGGTGTGAGGGTTTTCTCCAAGGTTGACCTCATGCGGAGATATCACCAGATCCCAGTGCATCCTGAGGACATAACCCAAGACGCCCATCATCATCCCCTTTAGATTGTTCGAATTCCTACGCATGTCGTTCGGGCTCAAGAACGCCACTCAGACCTTCCAGCGCCTCATGGACGCTATGGGCAGGGACTTGGATTTTGTCTTTATTTATTTGGACGACATCCTTGTCGCCAGCAAGGACCAGGTGCAACACAAGGCCCACCTACATGCCCTTTTCTCCCGGCTGGCCGATTTCGGCCTTACCATCAACCCAGCCAAGTGCGAGTTTGGGAAAGAGGCCATGCAGTTCCTGAGCCATACCATCACGGCTGAAGGAGCCATGCCCATTGCTGCGAAGGTTGCCGCTATCAGGGAGTTTCCATGCCTCTAGGGGCTGCAGGAGTTCGCGGGTATGAACCGCTTCATCCCGGGAGCTGCACGCGTCATGCAGCCGCTACTTGCCATCATCGCAGCCAAGCACAAAACGCTTGCTTGGAAACCGGAAGCCTGCACCACATTCAAGGCCATCAAAGACGCCCTCGCGCAGGCCTCCATGCTCGCCCACTCGCACACCGACCTACATATGGCACTCTCTGTCGATGCCTCTGCCACAGCTGTCAGTGCCATCCTGGAGCAGCAGGTGAATGGACATTGAAAGCCATTGGAATTCTTCAGCCACCTGCTCCACCCACCAGAATGAAAGTATAGTGCCTTTGACCGCGAGTTACTGGGCATGTACGTGACGGTGTGGCATTTCCGCTATTTTTTGGAGGGGAGGACATTTACTATCTTCACTGACCACAAACCCCTCACCCAGGCAAAGGATCCCTGATCAGCCCGCCAGCAGCGTCACCTCTCCTTCATGTCAGAGTTTACAACCGACATTCGGCACAAGGCAGGGAAGGACAATGTGGTTGCCGATGCACTCTCGTGACCGGCCATCTGCGCGCTGACACCCAGCCTCGTCTTCGACCAGCTCACCCGGGACCCGAAGTCTGATGAGGAGACGAGGGCCTTCAAGACCGCCATCACGGGCCTGCAGTTCCGAGACCTCCCGACTCCGAGAGGCAAAGGTACCATCCTGTGCGATATCTCTATGGGTACTCCACAACTAGTGGTTCCCCAGCAGTGGCGCAGGCAGGTCTTCCATCACATCCACGACCTTTCACATCCATCCATCAGGTCCACAGTCCGATGGTGGCAGACGGTTCATATGGCATGAGCTGCGGAAGCAGATCGTGGGCTGGGCCAGAACATGCACCCATTGCCAGACGTCCAAAGTGCACAGGCACACCAGGGCGCCTGTACAGGAGTTCGAGCACGTCGAGGAATGGTTCAGCCACATTCACGTGGACATCGTCGGGCCCTTAGCCGTTTCTCGGGGAAACTGTTACCTGTTTTTGATGGTGGACCGCACCACTCGCTGGCCCAAGACGATCCTGATGCCAGATGCCTGCACCGACTCCTGCTCCTGAGCACTGTTGCAAGGTTGGGTCACCTGGTTCAGTGTCCCGGGTCACCTCACCAGCGATCGGGGTGCCCAGTTCACATCTATGCTCTGGGCACAGCTCGCCAGCTGGTTGGGGATCCAGCTACACTGCACCACGGCCTATCACCCACAGGCCAATGGACTGGTTGAATGTCTGCACCACCACCACATTAAGTCGGCACTTATGGCCCGCCTCACCGGTCCTGAATAAGCAGACGAACTGTCTTGGGTGCTCCTGGGCATCCACTCCACTCCCAAGGAAGATCTGCAGGCGTCATCTGCTGAGTTGGTCTACAGTGCGCCGCTGGCACTACCTGGTGAGTTCATCAACGCACCTCACAATCCCCAGCGGTCACCGCATGAACTACTTCCTCATCTCAGGACATGCTTGGACTCGTTCGAACCCCCACCGCTGCCCAGGCATGGCACCCACCCGTCTCACGTTCTCGGCGAACTGCTTTCCGTGGAGTACATTTTCGTTCGGCACCTCTGCAGCAACCATATGAGGGGCTGTACAGGGTTGTACAGTTTTCCAGCTCCATATTCACACTGGACATTGATGGCAGGTGGGAGCTGTTTACCGTGGACAGGCTGAAGCCAGCGCACCTCGATCCCACTGAGCCCGTGGTCGTAGCCTAGCCCAAGATGCGAAGCCGCCTGGTGAAAAAGGACATTGGCGCCATTTCTGGGGGGGGGCGGGCTGTGTGACGGCTCACCACTAGGCAGGTGAACGGGCAGCCAGCCAAAATGGCACCGTTGGGGGTGTTCCCTTCCTCCCAGCATGAGGCTCAGAAGCGGGACCACATGACGCCCGGGTGATGTCAGCACCCTCCAGCGCGGTTCTCAGCCAGGTCCGGTATAAGTACAGCCCAACAGCATGCAATAAACCAGTCTTCTCACTGAGCTCAACCCGTCTGGTTGTGTGTGTTATTGCAGGAGCTGTGTAGCTGCCGCTACATAATATTCTTTTAGTTTTATATATTTATGCAAGTAATGTTTGTTCAGTATAAGTACAGTATGGTATTTTTGCCTTTTAAATGTTTATTCTTAATGATGGTATTAGTTAGGCAGTCGCGAGTCTCACGTAACTGAAAAATTTGCATATCTGGCATCTGCAATCCCTATAGATGCTGGATACCAGGGGTTTTACTGTACTGACTTTGGAAGCGATGCAGGGGAGGCTCAACAGGTTGATTTCAGCCCACACGGAGGTAATGAATCACCCAGATCTATACTCAATGGAATTCAGAAGATTGAAAGGGATCGAAAAGATAGAGGTAGGAATCTTGGTTCCAGTGGTCGGTGAGACTCGAACTAGGGGACTGTTAGGGATGAATTTAAATTTCAGGCAAATCATGTTTGGTTCTCCTTGTTTTGTACAAATGTGTCACGCACAGTGCAAAATGGTGCCAGCTTGAAACTGGCAAAGCAAGATCGGTTAATATTTAAGGAAAGGTTGGATAGGTATATGGATGGGAGAGGTGTGAAGGGTTATGCACTGAATGTGGGTCAGTGGGACTATGTGGGAGAAGATGTTTAGCATGAACTAGTAGGGCCGAACTGGCCTGTTTCTGTGCTATAAATGGTTATATGGTATGCACCAAGGAAACAAGATCTGAACAAAAGGAAGAAGTTTCACAGTTATTTTTGCGTTGAGGGGGGTAGGGAGTGGATTGAGTTGGTCACAGTGTGGGGGTGGAGAATTCTGCTGTAAGCATTGCTTGATTTTTGTTGAAGAATGCCAGTTTTTCTCTTTCAAGTGTGGAGAAGCCTTAGGTGTGATCTTGCTGGGCCTCCAGAATGATTGGAGGCAGGAGGGAAGGGTCAAATGCAAAGCCTCTTGCCTGTGGGCATCAGTGCAATGCTACTCTAGCCGTCAGTGACTCGAGTTTGAATCTGGAGCTGTCTGTAAAGGAGTTGGTATGTTCTCCCCGTGACCTGCGTGGGTTTTCTCTGGGAGCTCCGGTTTCCTCCCACCCTCCAAAATGTACGGGGTTTGTAGGTCAACAGATGTCATTAGGGCAGCATGGGCTCATGGGCTGGAAGGACCTGTAACCATGCTGCCCGTCTAAATTTAAAAATGTATTGGATGAGGAAGGGAAAAAAGTCTCTAACCCAGTGGTTCTCAATATTTTTCTTTCCACTTTAAGTAATCGCTATGCCATTGATGCTCTGTGATTAGTAAGGGATTGCTTAAGGTGGAATGTGAGTGGGAAGGGGAGGTTGAGAATTACTGCTCTGGACACAATTGCTACTGAAATATTTTGCTTGAGAATAATTGTCATTGGCCCATTTCCTATGGAACTCTGAATCCGTGCACATGACGAGTCAATTAGGGACGATTAAAACAGTGGTTTTCAAACTTTTTCTTTCCACCCATGTATTACCTTAACCACCCTTACCAATCACAGAGCACCGATGGCATAGGGGTTACTTAAAGTGGTGTGTGAGTGGAAAGAAAAGGGTTGAGAACCACTGCTCTAACCAAAGAGCTGGTTCCTCTGGGAGAATCTGGAAGCCCCACTTAGGTGAATGAGAGAACAAGAGAAGGACATGATATCTATGCAAATCCTCTGGAGTCCACAAGACTCTTGCTCACATCAAAACACACGTGACACTGCACAGGCTGGAATCTAAAGCTCAACACAATCTACCGGAGAGAGGGTGATGAGTGGAACAAGGAGGGGTGAATGATGACGGACCATTGGAGCCAGGTGGAAGAACGGGAAGGATGGGATTGGGAAGTAGGAGAGTGATAGCAGACTAAAGTTTTTTTTGGGGGGAGGGGGAAAGAGGGGAGTAAAGGGAAGAAAGATTAGAAGAAGACAAGTGGAGCCAGGAAGGGGATTGGGATAGTTAAGAGAGTCTGCTCTGACTCTATGGTCCTATAATTGTGTTTAACTGGCTGCTAACTTACAAAGGAAAAGCTTGCTGCAGGTGGTTGTGAGGGATTGTTCAACATGGGACAACCTCCAGCAAATAATGTGGAAGCTGTTATTTAGTACAAAAAAGGACACCTGCTCCTTTTAAATTAGTAGAGACTAAGGGAGAAGGGGATGCAGGAGTGGGTGGAAAATCAGAGGTGACCATGTCATCATCTGCATTTGCACCAGACGCGGCCGGAATGGTGGTAGCCAACACAATATTCAGGGCGAGGTCTGGCCTCTCACTGGACTGTTACAGGTCTCACCTTCTCCTGTCGGAGAGTAGTCAGCATTACTGAGCATCTATGCGCTCTGCCTGCTCCTGCACATGCAACCATACGTGATGAGCGTATGAGTGTTGCAGTGGCACATGGGAAAAGATGTGGTGGTGCATCTGACAGAAGGAACATCAAACTTCTTTGGGGCACTGGTACTTCACTTTGACATTGACCCTCCTCTCATTGCTGCTTTGTAAGTGATCTGAGAGCCATCTTTGGATCCTGGGCAGGGAAAAACATCTCTCCGCCTCTTCTACTAATGTACTGAGAGCAGCATCCAAAAATTTGGAGAGTCTGTTCCCTTGTTTATATTACTCCAGTTTGTGTAAATCTTCCCGTCACTGTGTGCTTACCCTCAGGAACAGCTAAAGACAACAAGCACCTTCCCATTAAGGGGTAAAGGTACCACTAGCTTTCTGAAACTACTCCAAGTACACATGCACTAAAACATTACAGTGGTGCGAGCAACATTGACCAAACACTTTGCTTCAGAGAGAGGGACCTTTGTCAATGTGAGGTCAGTACAGAACAGGTTTATGTGCGGGAGCATGTTGAGGGTATGAAAGAGAAAGTGCTGGATGATCTTAAAAAAATTAGGATTGACAAGTTCCCAGGACTGGATGAGATTTTCCCCAGGTTACTATCGGAAGCAAGGGAAGAAGATGCTGGGGCATTGACAATGATCTTTGCATCTTCCCTGGCCAAAGGGGAGATTCCGGGAGGATTGGAGAGTGGCAAATGTAGACCCTTTATTTAAAAAAGGAGAATCCTTGCAATTATAGACTAGTGAGTCTTGTGTCAGTGGTGGGCAAACTATTGGGGAGGATTCTTAGGGACAGAATTTACAAGCATTTAGAGAAGTTGGGCAGAGAAGTGGCAGATGGGGTTCAATCAGATAAGTGCGAAGTGATGCATTTTTGAAGGTTGAACTTGAAGGTGAAGTATATGGTTAATTGTAGATTTCTTAACAATGTGGACGAAGAGGGGGTCCAAATCCAGAGATCTCACCAAGTTATTGTGCAGGGTGATAGGTTAGTTAAGAAGGTTTATGGCATGCTGGGCTTCATTAGTCAGGGGATTGAGTTCAAGAGTTGTGAAGTAATATTGCAGCTCTATAAAACTCTGGATAGACCCCATTTGGAATATTGTGTTTAGTTCTGGTTGCTTCATTACAGGAAGGATCTGGAAGCTTTGGAGAGGGTCCAGAGGAGATTTACCAGGATGTTTCCTGGATTGGAGAATGTGTCACAAGGAAAGATTTCTCCTTGGAGCAAAGAAGAATGAGTGGTAGTCTTGATAGAGGTCTGTATTGATCATGAGTGGACAGTCAGCACCTTTATCTTGGTGGGACAGAAGCAAATACATTTGGTATAAAATAAGCGGAGGATAGTTTAGGGAAGACCTCAGAAGTAAGTTGGGTGCCTGGAATGGATTGCCAGGGGTGGTGGTGGTACAATAGGGACATTTAACAGACTCTTAGACAGGCATATGGATGTAATAACAAAAGATTATGGGTGTGAGGTAAGGAAGGTTCAGATTGTTGAGTAGGTTTATAAAGGTCAGCCCAACATTGTGGGCCAAAGGGCCTGTACTGTAATGTTCTATGTTTGTGGACAGCACCAGTCAGTGTAGCAATTCTTTTTCTTTCTTCTTTGGCTTGGCTTCGCGGACGAAGATTTATGGAGGGGGTAAATGTCCACGTCAGCTGCAGGCTCGTTTTCATACCCACACTCCTGTTCGGCTCCGAATCATGGGTCCTCTACCGGCATCACCTACGGCTCCTAGAAAGCTTCCACCAGTGTTGTCTCCGCTCCATCCTCAACATTCATTGGAGCACCTTCATCCCTAACATCGAAGTACTCGAGATGGCAGAGGCCGACAGCATCGAGTCCACGCTGCTGAAGATCCAGCTGCGCTGGGTGGGTCACGTCTCCAGAATGGAGGACCATCGCCTTCCCAAGATCGTGTTATATGGCGAGCTCTCCACTGGCCACCGTGACAGAGGTGCACCAAAGAAGAGGTACAAGGACTGCCTAAAGAAATCTCTTGGTGCCTGCCACATTGACCACCGCCAGTGGGCTGATATCGCCTCAAACCGTGCATCTTGGCACCTCACAGTTCGGCGGGCAGCAACCTCCTTTGAAGAAGACCTCAGAGCCCACCTCACTGACAAAAGACAAAGGAGGAAAAACCCAACACCCAACCCAACCAACCAATTTTCCCCTGTAACCGCTGCAACCGTGTCTGCCTGCCCCGAATCGGACTTGTCAGCCACAAACGAGCCTGCACCTTTGTTGACCTCACCAAATCCTTCGACAACGTGAGCAGGAAAGGGCTTTGGCAAATACTAGAGCGCATCGGATGCCCTCCAAAGTTCCTCAACAGTGTTGCAATTAATGCAATGCTATTACAATGCCAGAGACCATGGTTCAAATCCAGTGCTATCTGTAGAGTTTCTACATTCTCCCCATCTCTGCGTTGATTTCCTTCAGGTACTCCTGTTTCCTCCCCCCCCCCCTTCAAAAACATACAAGGTTTGTAGGCTGATTGGGGTATTTGGATGGGGCAAGCTCATAGGCTGGAAAACCCGTTATCGTTCTGTTTTCCTAATTTGCAATCAGAGAGTCCCACAGCATGGAAAATGGCCCTTTGGTCCAACCTGCTTCCACCAACTAAAATGTCCCACCCACACCAGTCCTTCCTGTCTGCATTTGGTCCATATCCCCCTAAACCCATCCCATCCAGGTATCCATCTAATTTTTTTGTTGAAACATTGCAATAGTACCTTCATCAATCTCCAGTAGCCCGTTCCATTATCATATCGGTGAGAAATCGACAAAAATTTCAGTCTGATCTATGCTGCTCTGACCTGAGGCAGGTTCCTTGTATATCACAATTTCGCCAACAAGGGTTCTTCATAAGCAGGGAAGTAATGTAATTTAGAACTGAAATAATTCTGCCTCGAGTCCACCCAAAATCAAATACAGGATAGATATTTGGGTCCTGTTACTTGGAGAGCAGCGGAGTTGGCAGCAGGTGAACACTGCTCTCCTTTTCTGAAAGTGGGCTTCAATGAAAGACAATTTGTACAGGCAGTGCATTCATTGCCCAGCAGCTACTTTCAAGTCTAGCGATTGAGAACAAATTTCTAGTATGTGTTTGCTGTTTAAAATAGGGTCCCATTGATAAGCCTGATCATTACCATTGACTGAAACATGTAGCCATTATCGTGCCACTAAAGCTCCCACCGTCTCGACAATGTCAGGAGTGAAGTGTTGCCCTTCAGCTATTACAATTCTTTCACTTAGAGTGAAATAACTTGGCTTGTACATCTCTCACTGCAAAAGAAACTGAATTCGGAACAATTTCTCCATCTCTTTTAAACTGAGCAGCACCACAAATGCATAAATTATTTTGTATTCTCTGTAACTCAACAGGCTGATAAGATTTCCTTTCTGCTGAAAGCCAAGCTGTCAGCATTCCACCGTATACACAAAAAAACTTAAACGAGGGTTCACTTAATTTACAAGTAGGATCTCCCTAATTCCTCTATTTAAAAAAGATATTCTGTACAATGGATTCATTTCGACTTTGTGAAACTAGACCACATCCTGAGGTTCTGCTTCTACATTTCAGAATGTGTTTCTCAAATAATTTCCCCTGCTGAATTCATTTTTCAACAAATTTAACCACAAATCTTCAAGTAACACAGAGAAACCAGCCTCGGTGATCGAAGCAACCAAATAATCCATAGCGACAGCATCAGTGTGAAAATTTAAATGACAGGAAAGGTAGCCACTGGCAACATTGTCATTTGCACTTACCAACGTCAGGATTGCTCTAGCTCTTGGGAATTACAATGAAGTCTTAATTATTCTTGCCAGCTTCAGGCTTTTTAAAACAGTAGCAATTGAGATCAAGCAGGACCTTCGAGTGCCCGTTATAATGTTAGCCCTTCTGCGAAAAGTCTGTGTCCTTTCCCCACAACCACACAGGAATCTGCTGTTTTGTGCACTGACAGCTCAGCTCATTCACATGCTCCAAGTCCAGCAGCGTGAACAGTAGCCCTACCTCCTGGCAGGAAGCTGTATGTCAAGATTCCCAACCAACCTCGAACCTCACATGACTGCATAAAAGTGGTCCAGAGTTCAGATATGCATTAAGGAGTGGAGAATGCCTCCAGACCCATAAAAGCAGTGCACTCTTCCAAAACCAAAAGCCAGTCAGAATAATCACAGTTGTGTGTGCGCGTGCGAGAGAGAGAGAGAGAGAGAGAGAGAGAGAGAGAGAGAGAGAGAGAGAGAGAGAGAGAGACTCACAGACAGACAGATCATTTGATTACAGACTTCCTGTGGTCTTGCACTTCTGGCCCAGTCACTATGCATTATAAATTCCAGCCAATCAACAGACTGGCTGTCTACTTTTAAATGTCCTGAGGGTTCAATGCAATAATGGGACTTTAAAATTTAGCACAGCTTTCAGGCTAAGCCAAGTTTAAAAAGCAAAATGTTTCGCGCGAACACGGCCCAGGTTTCGGTTGCCACTGTGCATTGCTGTCAAGCCAACATGTATGCCTGTTAGACAAGCAACAATATGACACAATTCTAATAAAAGGTTGTTAACTGTTAAATTTCTTTCTTTCTCTACAGCTGCTATTTCACCTGTTGAGTATTTCCAGCATTGTTGATTTTATTTTAAACTACTTGGAAGTTCAGGGACCTACAATAAGATCTAGGATTTATGATTTAGAACAATACAGCACTGCAGCTTAGAAACAGGCCTTTTGAGCCATCTAGTCCATACCAAATTATGTATTCCACCCTCCAGACCCCTTCCATCAATGTACCTATCAAATCTTCTCTTAAATGTCAAAATCTGCATCTGCATCAATCACCTCTTCTGGCAACTCATTCCACAGTCTCACCACTCTCTGTGAAGAAGTTCTACTGAATGTCCCCCTTTAGCATTTTACCTTTCGCCATTAACCCTATCCTCTAGTTCTTGTTACACCCAACCACAATGGAAAAAGGCCTGCTTGCATTTACCCTAAGATACCTATCAAAATTTTTAATACAATCAAATCTCCACTCATTCTCTGACACACCAGGGAATAGGATTCTTAACATTATTCATTTAATTTAGACATACAGCATGGGAACAGGTCATTGTGGCCCACAAGTCCGTGCCACCCAATTAACCTACACCCCCAATACTTTTCTAACAGTGGAAGGAAACTGGAGCCACCAGGTAAAATCCACGCAGACACAGGGAGAATGTACAAACTCCTTATAGACAGCACGGGATTATAAGCCGGTCCCAATTGCTGGCGCTGTAAAGGCATTGCACTAACCATGCTGCCCCTGTAACTCAGCTCCTCAGGTCCTGGCAGTATCCTTGTAAATTTCTTCTGCATTCTTTCAACCTTATTGATATCTTTCCTGTAGGAAGGTGACCAAAACTGCACAGAATACTCCAAATTTGGCCTCACCCAAGTCTTGTTTAACTTCAACATACAATCTCCTGTACTCAATACTTTGAATATGTTTATTGTCACATATAGCGAGAGGCAGTGAAAAACTTTGTTTTGCATGCTACCCAGGCATCACAAAAAGTCACCACTATTATGGATTTAAAAGTTCACTGAAAACCAGATGGTAAAGAAATAATGGATTCACACACCTCTGTAATTGTAATCTCTGCAATGAAGGATTCAATCACAAGTATAAGGTTGTTCAAATACACGTTCTATTTACTGCCTTTGATAGGATATACAAATCAGAGCTTCAGCCATTCATCAGTTCAGAGGTTTGCCAAGTAGATATGGTGGCCTCAATCATCTCCCTCTGAGACACTCCTCCTGACAAATCAATTGGGCTTACCTGGGTACAGCTGTAAGTGGAATCAGCCAAGTGAATTTACCATCACTTGAAGGATCAACCCGCCCAACACATCAGGCACCGCATCAGAGCCAGTGGAACTGGAGTGCAAGCAAGTCCCCTCAGCCCCAGGGAACTGCCCAAGAATAGATAACTATTCATGAAAGGGCTCTGAGGGCACACAGGCTCAGAGCACGGAGGAGTAATGCCCTGAAATATCATGTCTGAATCTCTCACTGATAAATACAAAAAATCAAAAGAGGTTTCATGTTCCTACTCAATGTTTTCTGATCAACACTATATTAACATGATATGCAGTCTTGTACGTAACAAGAAAGAGTAAAAAAACATCATGTTGAGAATTGGTTGTGGATAGGATTTGTAGTGTGAGGGATTAACTGACAATTTATGTCAAGAACTAACTGGGAATTTGTGGTGTCGGGGATTAACTGAGAATTTGTGGTGTCAGGGATTAACTGAGAATTTATGATGTTGGGAATTAACTGAGAATTTATGGAATGGGGGGGTGGTAAATTGAGAATTTGTGGTGCCAGGGGTTAATGAGGAATTAGGGTGGCAGGGCTGTGGTGGTACACCACCGGCCTACTGCAGGAGCAACTTTTGTACCCGCAGGAGTCTAAGGGGACAGGACAACACCTGGCTGGCTGCCAATCAATCGCCCTGAATGGATCAAGACCCACACGGTCGGGTGTCAATCACCCTCCGGGATATAAACCTGCGCCAGCCTCCCGAGGCCTCACTCAGAGTTGTTGCAGCCACAGCCAGCCTGGCTCTGTGGAAGTCTTTGTGGATTAAAGCCTGTTGTACAGTCTTTACCTTGTGTGTGTCTGATTCTGTCTAACAGCGCACCACAAGGGCTTTACTAAAAATCATTTAAAACTATTCGGGAGATATTTTTCCCTGTTTTAAACTTCTTGAATGTTTGCTCCATTTAACTGGAGATTTAGTCGGGACACACTGGAACATGACAACTGATTTATAAGCAGAAGGGCAGTGAAACAATTAAGAAACTTTAAGCCAGGACAGACATCTCATCAGCAATATCCTTGAAAAAGCTGATCAGAGGAGACAATATATTTATATATCCAAATACGAAGGCACTCATTCTACAACCAATTGACACCAACCTCTCCTCCCCAGTCATCACTTCACTCCAATATAGCCCTCTCCCAATATCTCACCCATCATACATAAATTAATCCACCACATTTAAGTGAGAATTGTAGCATGATCATGTGCGTTGCAAGTAATATTTAAACTAGGGCGATCACTCAGTTACTTATTTTTAGAGATACACAGTAACAGGCCCTTCCAGCTCACGAGCCCGTGGGGCCAAAATGCACCAAGCCCCATCTGTTTTTGGAGGACAGGAGGAAAGCAGACAATTCCAGAATGTACAAACCTCTTATAGACAGTGCCACATTTGAACCCAGGTCGCTGGCACTTTAACGGCACTGCTGTAACGATTACACTATCTATGCCACCCCAGAATATCAATTATTCCCAAATCTTTGACTCTGAAGAAGAAAACACAAAATATATTATTAAATGAATTAGAACCAATGGAACAGAAAAAAATTCTCAATGCAGTATGCAGTGTATCCAAACTGCCAATTCCCAGGATCACTGAACCACCAAGATTTTGGACTACAATGCAAGGATTTATTGGAATCTCCATGCTGACATATGGCCTCAGTGGTTTTTCCAGCCAACCCTGTACTATCAGAGCTCTCACTGCTAGTTCCAAGAATTAGGGCAGGCACATGGAACTCCAGAGGACATTGTGTATGAGGAAGAGCTTGCAAGGAAAAGTTTACAGTGGGAACAAGTGATTTTGGCAGAAAAAGGGCAGCCACCTACTGCCAAAAGGAGTTGTTTGGCTAAAGTCTCTGATGCCAGGCCTAAAATCGTTAACCAGCACTTCCAGCATCATGGAATCAAAGCCCAGAGACTGTGGTTTTATTGTTACAAAGGCTTAAGATTCCAATCTAGTTCAGGCTGTCTTTCTGGTTTTAATGTATTATGGCTTGGACTGAGCGAACCTTAAGAAACTCAGATCAGTATAATAGTAGCAGCAAGGAACACAACTATCTGTCAGGACGTTATCATATCTGACCCATGCCGTACTGTGACCTGCTGAAAATAAGTATGACAGCTAGTCAAGTCTCGTGTTTTTTTTTTAAATCAAAAATAGTCTTCATTCCCAATAAATTATTTGCAAACATAAATGTACCTTTGCCCACTTAGTTTCGTATCCATATATTTCCAACACTATACAATGTTATATTCATCTCCATTCAGCTGTATTGTCACCATTTTGCCCCTTGTTGTTACTCCCCTCTGTTGTTTGAGGGGCTTCCCCCGTCAGCCCCTCAATGTCCGATAACAGAAGAACTCTAGACTGTGGCCCTTCCCAAACAGTGCCCTCACGTTGACTGTGCCAAGTCTCAGTTTGTCCCTTGGCACATACTCCTGTGTACTGAAATTTCCGCACCAACATCTCTGGGTGCTGAAAGACCAATCCATTTCAAGCACACTAAAGCACTTCTTTCACCAAGCTGATGGTCTTTTGGCCGTTCTGGATCTCTGACTCTGTGTGCGTCCCCGAGAACAGCCTGTAGTCCTCTGTCACGCTGCAGCTGGGGATGAACTGTGACAAGGCTCATGCGCCTTAACTACTAAGAACTACTAAGAATTTTGATTCTAACAAAATCTAACTAATCAGCAATTAATTTTCTTGCAATCACAATAAAAAAAATCCCCAAACCACAGCCAATATGTTGAAAACAATTATGGGAGATTTTTTTTCTGATTCTAAATTTGGATAGATGCCCGGCAGAAATGCAATTGTGAATTAGTGGAGGATAACAGAAAGTAGAAAGCCTGGAAGGGCTGTTACCATGCTGTTATGTCTGGGAAAATAAAGCCAGTCAATTAAGCACTTTTTAAAAATGCTTCAAAGTGGACACTGGAAGCTTAAAAATGTTGGAACACTCTCCAAAGTAATTTTGTTTAATTTTGGTAACCTGATTCAGTAACTTCCATTGCTCTTTGATTTGCTTTATTGCTGGTAAGCGAATGGCATGTCGGTCTTGATTGCAAGTGACTGGAAGTGTTGGTGCACTTGGGCAAGGTTAAGGTGAGCGCACACCTGCAGAGCTGCATCGCCAAGAAGGTAAAGTACCTTTTTGCTCTGGAGCCGGGTGAACATAGATTTACAAGTCTGATACTTAGGATGCAGGAGGGGAATGAAAGATGATCTCTTGGAGTTATGCAAGACTTCCACAGGGATTATATAAAAAAAAGTAGAGAGCGAAAAGCTGTTTCTCAACCTCGAGGATATCGAGCCAGTGTACATTATCTCAGGATAAAGGATGAATTGGCAAATCTTCAGAATTTTCTTAAGGACGGTATATGCTCAGCTGCTGAATATATTCCAGGCAGAGTTTGATAGATTTTTGGGTATCAAGCTAATCAAACTACGGTAAAGTGCTGTATAAAAAAGGGAAATGAGTCAACATACAGGAGGCAGATTGAAAACCTTGATCAACACAAGCACAAAGTTTTGGTGAGTGCACACCTTTAGAGCTGTGTACCTTTGTTGGTCTCAATAACTAAGAATTATGTTGCAATAGGAACGTAGGCTCGAGGTATTGGATCAGCATTATGTTATAGATGGTGGGTCAGGTAAGAACAATCCAAGACTCATGCACTACCAGTGCTTCTGTGAACAACGAGGAGCTGGAGGGACTGAGTAGGTCAGGCAGCATCTACAGTTAGAAACAATCAGCCAATATTTCCATTCAGGCCTAGTTAGGAAACTGGAATGGGAAGGGCAGATATCAAATATATAATGGGGGAAAAGACGGGGTTGTTGGTGAGGAGCCAAGAGGTAATATGGAACTGGCCAGAAGAAGGTAGAAGAGGTGGAGAGATGGGCAGAGGGAGCACCTCTGAGGGAGGGGGGCAGAGAGGAAAGTGAGAAAGGAGAAGGTAAAGGAGAAATAGAACCAGGTAGAGATGGAGTTTGTCTAAAATTGGAAAGACCAATGTTCATTTCCTTGGATCTAAGGTTATCCAGAAGGACTAGGAGGTATTGTTTCTCAAGTTTTATGTTTGGTCTCTCCCTAGGAATAGGCAAGGCCAAGAACAGATGTGACCATGTAGGAATGGTGAGGAGAATGAAGATGGCTGGCAACTTGCTTGGCTCTCTGGAGAGAACTTAGGTTCAACCTGTGTTTGGACTCACTGATGCAGGGGTGGCCATGCCAAGTCCACCAAATGCAGTAGCTTAGGTTGGACAGGAAGGGGTTCATCATAATTATACCTCAGAGCACAGTCAGTGTCAGACAAATCTAATCGGGGACATTATGGTAACTGCGGGGTGGGATGGGGAGGGGGATAAACTGCTGCTTGTGTGCTGGTTTCTTGTGCCATACCTGCCATTCATGTTTGGGGTGTGAATGCCCTCCCCCCATCATGACGCCAACCCTGCCTCAGAGGCTAGAAAACAAACTGACCTTGCTGGGGCTCCACACCCCTCTCTGCATCTGGATCTTCGACCTCTTGACCAATCCAGGTTAGCACCAAAAGCTCAAGTCCCATGCCACTGAGCAGTCACTGGTGTACCTCAGGACTGTGAGCACATCCCGCTCAAGATCACGCTGCTGACTCATGACTGTACTGCCAGTTTCAGTTCAAACAGAATCATCGAGTTTGCAGACGATACAACTGTAGTTGGCCTCATTGGCAACAATAGGATTAGGCTTACAGACATTCAGCGGCTCATAAAATGGTGAAAGATCAACAACTTGAGTCTCAACGTGAATGAGACAAAGAAGCTTGTGCATTTCAGGAGTATGAAGGCCAACCACTATCCCAACACGTCAATGGCTCCATTGTGGAGAGTGTTAAGAACACAAAGTTCCTCGATGCGCACAAAATGGATGACCTGTCCTGGAATCGCAACACATTTTCATTCGTCAGGTAGGTGCAGTCGTGCCTACACTTCCTAAGGAAGTTTAGGAGGGCAATGATACTGACCCCATCTTGACAACATTTTACAGGGGCACAATTAAGAATCTGGCTGCATCATTGTGTGGTCTGGTAGCTGCAAAGCATCAAACCAGAAATCAATAGAGAAGCAAATCAAAATGGCCGAGGGGATCAGTGGGGTCTCCCTTTCCTCTGCAGTTGACATTCACTGAGCATTGATTAAATTGAGCTCAAAGAATTATTGAGGATCCCTACCATCCATCACCCAGTACCATCAGGAAGGAGGTACAGGAGCATCAAAATAGCTTCTTCTCACAGGCTGTGAGATTGTTGAATGGTATCCTGTAACTTTTAGTCTCATAAATGAAACTGAGTGAATTATTTGTACATTATTTTACATTACATTTTTATGCATGTATGCAATTATTATGTGCTGAATTTGTGAGATTTTTTGTGTATGTGAGTGGTCTGGATAAACACTGTTTCATCTGGTTCCAAATGTATAGTCAGATGCTAATAAACTTGAACTTAAATGGAAGTTTTTCATTTCATTGTTGCTGTTGAATAATATTTAAAAATAAGTGTGAGCTCATCTGTACTCAAGTGACAAATATTACATGAATAAGGATCAAATCCATTTTGGGAACAGGAGAGGATATATTTACTGAAACACAAGAGCTGGTAATCCTGGTTGGGGCTAAACTTAATGGAGATCCTGGCTCAGAGTCGATAAAGGGTCCCGACCTAAAATGCTGCCGAGCATTTCTACCCGTGAACACTGTCTGACCTGCTGAGTGCCTCAAACAATTCTTTGCTTGCATATAGTTACTGAAGTTGGTTTGAATCACCTTCAATGTACATGTGTATTTTACAGAATAATATTGAGTGGCTCTGGAGGTCAGTTAAAGCCCTGGGGAAACAGCAATGGTAATATTAATGGTGACTCCACCTCAGATCATTTCATTGTCGGTAAAACTTCCTCACATGTCCCGAAGTAATTAAAGACACAACAAATTCACGTTAGCTCTGTTTTTTTGCAAAAACTGAGCGGCTGGAGGGACTCAGCAGGCCAGGCAGTATCCAAGAGCAGAAATGGTTCAGACCCGTTATTAAGCCCTAGCACTTGCCAAGTTTCATCCCTTCTTTTGTTCAATTGATAGATTGCAAATGGATTCACAACAGCTATTAATACAGTCACAAGCAGGCATGTGCTGGGAATGATGCACATGGGGCTCAACGTCCTTTGGTTGAACTACAACATGGGTAAATAGTGAAAGAACTCATATCAACCCAATATTATTGCCAGTAACTGGAGCTCTTGACAGGGAAAGTTTGCAGTTAAAATAGTTTATGGTGGGGAAAATCCTTTCCAAAAAAAAAATGTTGGTTGATTTGAATGTAGGTTCCCCATAGTTTTCATTTTTTCTATCTCAAGGTTCCAGACAGTACAAAAGCATAATTGAGTTGCTCAGGTCAAGTTCTGTTCAGTGCAGACACTGGCATTGATCACTGCTTGAAGGCTGACAGAGACCAAAAAAATGTAGAAAACAAGCCTTCAATTGTTCAAACACAAAACAACCCACACAAACTCAACCTTATTTTTAGTAACTACGACAGAAAGAGACACAAGTTTTGAAGATCACCTAAAACATTTTGAAATAGAGCAGCTTAGAAAATTTATAACAAAAATCCTGCAGATCCTGGATATCTAAAGTACAAGGAGAAAATACTGGTAGCACCCAGCAGGTCGATCGATATCTGTGGGGAGAAAAATGGAGTCGACGTTTTAGGTCAAGGAGCCTGTCTGTTCATCATTTCTGCAAGTTGTCCTGAACATGAAACATGAAGATTGTGGTTATTCCTGCCGGCCTGCAAAGTGTTACAAGTGTTTCCTATTTATGTATCTTAAAATATTTTCCAGTCATCAAAAATATTAAAAGATTTCTCTCTCCCTAATTGCATTATAGCCTTGTGTCTCAGCAGAGTTCAATCTTAAGTTCAGTGCATTCTTGATGAATATATGGACCTGATGTCCGATTCTGCTACTGTCATGGTTAGAGGGAAGGCATCTCGTGTGTTCTCACGGTAGCGCAAGATTAGATGGAATTTAATTTAATTTCATTGAGAAACGCAGCACTGTAACAAGCCCGTCCAGCCCATAATCCGCCCAAATACACCCACATCACTATTCAGACCTACTAACCCTATACGTCTTTGGACTGTGAACGGAAACCAGAGCCCCCCCACCAAGGAAACCTACATGGAAATGAGCACTCAGTCTGCCAGTTTGAATGCCCAAATCTTCAGTCATTATCATCGATAAATACAGAAAAACCATGAAAACCTATGACTACAAATTCAAAATTGCACCGTTCTTTTTAAAAAAATGTACTCACTGATTATCTGAGCTGCGTAGCCGCGCACTATTTGAAAGAGGACACACACGCATAGTGCAGTCAGGTAAAGCTCGGAGAGATTTATTAGGGGCTCAGGCCCGACTTTTATACTTGCACTGTTCCCACCATGGCCCCCCTTAGCTGACGTCACAACATGCATAATAAAAGCAGGTTTCCCGCCCGCAGATACTTTCCTGCATAACATTTTCCCTCTTCCCTGCGTGCTGTCCCTGTCTGTTGGCTGCGCAGCAAGCCCAGTGCCATTTTGGGGTCGCTGGCCTTTAAGCTTCCCTTACCATTCACCTGCTGGTTCGTTTGTTGGGGCCAGTGCCGCTGTGCGGGCTGCTGGCCTTTGATTGCGCTCGCTGCCCAGAGCAGCGGCTCGATCGCCGCGGCCGCAGGCCGCCAAAACTGCTTCTTATCCTAATTTTTTAGCTTTCAGCAATTTCTAACAGTTTCAGGTGCAGGTGAACTTGAGGTTTCTGCACATTTTAAACAAGTCGCCCCTCACCTTGGATGATTGTGTGTCACTTGCTTTTGCCCAATCGACGACAAGAGTGTTGTCTTCCAGATGCTCACATATCACATCATTTTGGGTTCTCTCAACTTAACTGTCAATTTTCACTATGATTTGAAGACTATAACAGCCAAGTTTTTCCTCAACCCTGGTCTTATGTGACTCATGATAAAAACTAACTGGAGCAGCTCAACATTGGTGCGTGTAATAGTTCGGTGACTTGCGCCAAGTTGATTCACATGGAATCCTTAGACAAATATGATTCTTCATGGTGGTCACAGGAAAACACCTCAACAGATCGATTTTGTTGCTGCAAACTGGCCCTACACTAAGCCACTTGAACAGCAAAGATGCCTACATCAGGACACTCTTTATCAACAATTTTCAACTCAGAACTAATCATCAAACTCCAAGACCTGGGCCTCAACACCCAACTGTGCAATTGAATCCTGGATTTCCTCACACCAAGACCATAATCAGTGAGTATTGTTAAGAACTTCTCCTCCACAGTCTCCATCAGTATCAGAGTATCACAGGGCTGCGTTACTTGCTTTACACCTGTGACTGTGCATGGCTCTGTACGACAACAACACCATCTACAAATTTGCTGATGATGCCACGGTGGTGGGTTGTGTAAAGGAAGGGGATGATAAGTCAGCAGCGGACAGGAGGGAGATGGAAACCTTAGCTGAATGGTGTACTCACAACAACCTCACACTCAATGTCACCAAAACCAAGGAACTCTGAACTTTAGAAAGGGACAACCAGAGGTGTACATGCCAGTGATTATTGGGAGATCAGGGGTGGAGAGGGTGAACAAATTTAAATTCCTGGGAGTCACCATCTCGGAGGACCTTTTCAGGACCCAACACACGAATGTCATCATGAAGAAAGAACGTCAGCACCTCTATTTTGTTGTGTGGATTGTCGTTCCCAACACATCATACTTCCTCAAGAGTTTGCAGAGGTTCAGTATAACAGCGGAAACCTTGGCAAATATTCACAGAGGTGATCACAGTCAAGTACATCACGGGCAAAACTCTCCCCACCATCGAGAACATCTACATCGGAGAGCAGCAACGATCATCAAGGATCCACATCACTCAGCACACTCTCTGCTCTCGCTACTGCCATCAGGAAAGAGGTCTAGGTGCCATAAGACTCACAGCACCAGGTTCAGGATCAGCTGCTCCTTCTCTGCCATCAGACTCAACAACTAACACACTGAGAGACTCACTTTGCACATTAGTTATCACTGAATATTTATTTTTTCCTGGATCGCAAAGTGTGTTTAAATATCTTCCTTTGTTTACTTTTCTCTCCTTTCTATATGTATCTTTTCTTGAATACAGTTTTTGGCAGTACCGAAAAGCCAAAATTCTGCCTGGCCCGCAGGATAAAGAGTCTTCGGGTTGTATGTAATGTCATCTATACACTCTGACAATAAATCTGAACTTTGTTTAGTGGTATTGTCACAGTGAAAGCTGACTGGAGGTCATCAAACAAGGCTTCCAGATGAAGCTGGTCCAAAATTTAGGAGACTACTGCATGCTTGACTTTGGTATATTAAATATGGAGAGGTGTCAGATTTGGTGAACAATGGGCCGAACCCACATGTTCACCCCAACAAGTGGGCACCCAACCAGATTAATCCCATATTTCAGCATCTGGCTCATCTTCTGTGTCTTGCCCAGATACTTCTTAAATGCTGCCAGTGACTCTGCTCCCATCATTCTCTCAGGCATTGCATTTCAAGTTCTCCCCACTCCCCCAGTTTCCACCAAATCTCTTACTCCTCATCCTAAATCTATGTACTCTAGCTTTACTCACCAGTACGGAACACAGATTCCAGCTGTCCACCCTGTCTACACCCCTACAGCTTTATGTACCTCCACTAGGATTGGTGTCACCCCCACTCCCCCCCCCTCCATCATGGACCAATTTCACTAAGTGTGAAACAAGCCATAAAAGACCTCAACAATGAAGACGCGGTTTACATCTGGTACCGCACGGATGGCAGTCTCTTCAATCTGAGGCGCCTGCAAGCTCATACCAAGACACAAGAGCAACTTGTCCGTGAACTACTCTTTGCAGATGATGCCGCTTTAGTTGCCCATTCAGAGCCAGCTCTCCAGCGCATGACGTCCTGTTTTGTGGAAACTGCCAAAATGTTTGGCCTGGAAGTCAGCCTGAAGAAAACTGAGGTCTTCCATCAGCCAGCTCCCCACCATGACCGCCAGCTCCCCACCATGACCACCAGCCCCCCTACATCTCCATCGGGCACACAGAACTCAAAACGGTCAACCAGTTTACCTAGCTCGGCTGCACCATTTCATCTGATGCAAGGATCGACAAAGAGATAGACAACAGACTCGCCAAGGCAAATAGCGCCTTTGGAAGACTACACAAAAGAGTCTGGAAAAACAACCACCTGAAGAAACACACAAAGATCAGCGCATACAGAGCTGTTGTCATACCCACGCTCCAGTTCAGCTCCGAATCATGGGTCCTCTACTGACATCACCTACGGCTCCTAGAACACTTCCATCAGCGCTGTCTCCGCTCCATCCTCAACATTCATTGGAATGACTTCATCACCAACATCAAAGTTCTCGAGCTGGCAGAGTCCGCAAGCATCGAATCCATGCTGCTGAAGACCCAACTGCGCTGGGTGGGTCACGTCTCCAGAATGGAGGACCATCGCCTTCCCAAGATCGTGTTCTATGGCAAGCTCTCCACTGGCCACCTAGACAGAGGTGCCCCAAAGAAGAGGTACAAGGACTGCTTAAAGAAATCTCTTGGTGCCTGCCACATTGACCACCGCCAGTGGGCTGATATCGCCTCCAACCGTGCATCTTGGCGCCTCACAGTTTGGCGGGCAGCAACCTCCTTTGAAGAAGACCGCAGAGCCCACCTCACTGACAAAAGACAAAGGAGGAAAAACCCAACACCCAACCCCAACCAACCAATTTTCCGCTGCAACCGTGCCTGCCTGTCCCGCATTGGACTTGTCAGTCACCAACGAGCCTGCAGCAGACATGAACATACCCCTCCATAAATCTTCGTCTGCGAAGCTAAGCCAAAGAAAAAGAAAGAAAGAAAAGAATTTCACTGAACGTAGAAGAAAAAGGTATGTGTTCCTTTTATGTTCGGGAGCAAGAGTGGGTGGGGGTGGCACTGAGTGGCGGGGGTGGGGGGATTGGAGGGGGTGACAATGGTGCTGAGCCAGGGCTCAGAAGGTTCAAAAAATAAATTAGCATAGAATTTTAGCCTTGTAGATATATTGATACAAATAACTGGGCTTATGAAAGATGTTTTTGCTGTTATAACTAACTGCAGGAACATTTGTCCAATAACATCCTTGTGATGCGTCGATTGTTACCAGCCTTTTCCCTGCTACCCTTCTTGAAATGAGGCACTGCATTTGCTGTCTTTCAGTCATGTGGTAGCTCACGTAGCCTTGATGTAAAATCTCAGCCAGAGCTCCAGCAATCTTTCCCTCGCCCCAAATAGCAGCCTGGGGTAAAGTTCATCCAGTCCTGGGGACTCATCCACCTTGAAGTTAATGCATCAAGTATCTCCTCCTTATTTCTGGCGACTTTCCCCTTCTTTTTCACTGAATTCTTCCATATTTTTTCATGGCAACATTGTCCAATGAGATCAGAGTCCCCACCCAAAATTCTCTGCACATTGCAATCAGTACATTTCTGTGAGCTTTGGATTCAGTTGGCCAAATTCAGGCAGGACATACAAAATAGGATGTTTGTGTATTTAAAATCTTTGCATCTTTTTTTTTCGCTAAAATAATAAGATGAACTGACTTAAAATGACAGAGAAAGCCAACTCTTCTCTTTGTTTTAAATACTAAATTTCTGGCATGTTAGCACATTTAATTTAATAATCTGCTTTGATTATTAGCCCAAAAACTACCAATATAAGATATTTTACTTCAATGCCAACACATCTGGAAAACATGTTTACGCTTCGTGCTGAGATCACTAATGGATCTCTGAAAGGATCTGCAGCAGACACTCTGTAATGGCTTACCATTTGTTATGTTAAAAAGTCATCTTACTTTAGAGGAAAAGGAACCACAGGACCAAGTAGGAAACAATATCAATTATAATGTTGCGCTCAATTAAATTCACTTGGGACTGCACTGGACATTTTAGATGGCCCGTTAGGTGTGCATTTCCTTCTCACTTTTCAAAATATTTGGGTCAGGATGTTATTTGCTGATACACTCATGATTCTACTGGGTTGATGGTGCCAGTGACGAACACTTCTTGCTTTCTGTTATGATTAAGCCTGCAGAAACTGTCTTGTACGAATACTACCTAGCTTTGGGATTGGATCACGGGTCTCACAACCTTGATGCTTCAGCTTTTCTAAAGATCGCCTCCACCAAGCATTAAAATTATGCAAGATCCACACGTCTTAATTAGGCGATTTGAAAGGGGCAAGGTTATGGAATGAACTTGAAGCTCCTATTAAAGAAGAGCAGATTCTACAGCAGAATAAAGAGATTATCAGGATCTTACAGGGATACGAGATGCGGGGCTGGAAGCTCAAAGCACTTGCAATCACACCCAATTTCTTAATCTCTCACAGTGGTTTCGACAAGTAGAGATGGTGGAAGAGGTCTGTATAATAAACCCACTTATCTTCTACTGTCCGAAAGTTGTTTGTGGACTAATGCAAAAGCCAATCCTCTTGTGTGCCAAACACAACCTGCTGGAGGAACTGAGTGGCTTGAGCAGGATCAGTAGGAGAGAAAGAAGGGCGAGCATTTTAGACTGCTGAACTTCTTCATGAGAACAACCTCTCACTCTTTATCTCCCATCCAAACAAGACATATATCTGTATATATGTATCATGTACTCACACAGGACACAAACTAGACTGCAGATGCTGGAATCCAAAGACAAGCATAATCTACTGAAGGAACTCTGAGTAGAGCAGCATTGTAAAGGTAAAGGTTCCATTATTGGAACATTTAGAATGTGACATACATGAAATTTTTTACTTTTGCCTACTGTAAGGCAGACAGAGAGTTGCCACTGTGTCCAGCACCCCTCACAGAAACCCACAGCACCTGGTGTTCCCAGGCAGTCTCTCCTCTGAATCCTGAGCCTGCTTAGCTTCCGAGATCAGACAATCTCAGGCGTCTTGTTTGGGTGGGAGAAAAAGAGTGAGAGGTCGTTCTCATGAAGAAGTTCAGCAGTCTGAAATGCTCACCCTTCTTTCTCTCCCACTGATCCTGCTCAAGCCACTCAGTTCCTCCAGCAGGTTGTGTTTGGCATGCATTCACAATTCCTCACAGATGCAATCAACTCTCCAGTCTAATCTTCTCCCAGAAAACAAGTTAACAAATAAAATGGGTAAGTGGATTATAAGTGCCATTAAGTTTGTAATCCAGAACAAACAGTGAGCTTCTGGAGGGGACTCGAGAGGACAAGCAGCATTCATGGATAGAAATAGTCAAGTCAACTTGTCAGGTTGGGACCTTTTATCAAGACGAGCAGCGATTGATTGAACATATGTATATGCTCGAGATCTTGGTGGGGGCTGAACTGTAAGCCCTGGATGAAACTGAAAACTACCTGGAAAAAAATGGCAGTGAAGACAGGTCAAGAGGGTGTAGAAGGGAGTCGTGATGAGAATGTGGTCAAGGGGTCAGAGGGAGGGCAGTTGAAGGTACAGGAGGTGAGCAGTGTGAGAGACCTTCACAGAACCCCCATCGGAAAGAGGAGGACGCTTCTTCAAAGTGCAATACCATGACAATTCATGGTGGAGTAAAACAAGAGAAACACGAGGGCTAAAGATGTTGGAACCTTGAGCAAACAATGAGCTGCTGAAGGAACACGGCAGGTCAGGCAGTTCCACGGTCCCTTTATCAAGTCCCCAGAAGCTTAAACTTCGGCAAGACGTAGAGTCAATGCAGCAGAGAAAGAACCCATTTTACTAAGCTTCAAGCTGTCCAATTCCCCAGAATTCTCCCAGCAACACAACAAACTGTTTCCTTTCAAATACCATAAATTCCCTTTTTAGACAATGCTTCAGTCTACACCCACCACTCATTTCAGATCCCATCTACCTGCTGTGTGAAAATGTTGCTTCACGTGCTGCCAATCAACTCAAACTTTGCCCCAAGAAAGTGCTTCAAGAACACTCCCTGATCTTGAACACCCTGATGAAAACTCCTCACCACATTCCCTGCTTCAGCTTGTCCATTCTTTCAATGTATTTGAACTCCCTGAATCATTTTAACCAACCTTTCCTCCAACCTCTCAAAGGCCTTCACATCCTTCCTACAGTGCAGGGCCCGGAATCAACACAATACCCCATATGGATCCAAATCAATGCTTTATTAAGTTTGAAGAGGACATCCTTGTTTTTATATTCTTCGTATGTATTCATAAAGTGCAGGTGCTTGTAAATCCGTATTCTTTTCATTTTGGCACCTTCTTCAGCGTTATACGCTTCTGATATTATTGCTTCTCCTTGTTGCTCCTTCTAAAATGGAACAATTAGTGCTTTAATGCAATAAACTTCATCTGTCAGTCTCTGCCAACTCCACAAGTTTGACTATATCTTCTTTAAGTTATCAAGTTCAAGTTTATTATCATCTGACAGTTCATATAGAGCATTTCTCCAGGCCACAGTGCACCCACAGACACAGCACATAATAATCACATATATACATAAAGATGTAATTTTAAATGATTCACTCAGTTAGAAGATACTGTTCACCAATCACAGAGACTGTGGGAAGAAGCTATTTCCCACCCTAGCAGTTCCAATTTGGATGCTCCTGTACCTCCTTCTTGATGGTACTGGGTTAAAGATACTGTGTGCTGGATGGAAAGGGTCCTAGGTAATTCTTTGAGCCCTATTTGAGAATCACTCCTGGTGAATGTTATCAATAGAGGAAAGAGAGATCCCAGTGGTCTTCTCAGCCATATCGACTTCAGGTCCGATGGTTTGCAGCTACCAGACCACACAATAATGCAGGCAAGCAAGGCTCCCCAAGTAGTCCTCCTCCTCCTCCTCATTGTTTTCTGCACTTCAAAATGTTGAGCCATCTCCAAATAGGAAAATGGTGCCTCATTGACCCGTCCAAATCATTAATTCAGAAGCCAAAGGAACAGAATCAGGCCACTTGGCCCATTGAGTCTGTTCTGTAAATCTACACTAAGCTACTCGACACTAGTTCCAATTTCCAGCCTTTTCCCCATATCCCTTAATGCCCTCTCTAATGAGATACGTGTCTATTTCTTGTTTAAATACTCCCAGTGATCTGGCTTCCACTGCTGTATGCGGCAGCGAGTTCCAAAGATCCACGACCCTCTGGCTAAAGAAGTTCTTCCTAATCTCTGTTTTATATAGATAACTTCTAATTTTCAGACTATGACCCCTTGTCCTTGACTCACCACCCTATCTAAACCATTCAAAATATGAAATGCCTCTATGAGATCTCCTCGCATTCTCCTATACTCCAAGGAATACAACCCAAGAGCTGCCAAATGCTCCTTGTACATTAGCCCTTGCATTCTGGGAATCATCCTGGAATCCTGAAATTGCCCCTTTCATTCCATGGTTATTTATATTCCTGGCAGCTATAATGTGGCAATATGCCCTTTTTAAAGTATATTTGCACAATATCATCCACTTTATCTCTTCCACAAAACTCAATTAGACTAAACACAATTTGTTTTATAACAAATTCATACTGTCCCTGATTAACTATTTCTTGAAGCTTCCCCATCGGTCTTTTGGCATCACCAGTTTCTCAGCACCATCATACCTGATCTCCTGCCATACCCATATCTGGGGAAGGCTAGAATACTAGGATCAGCTGATCGAGAATTTCCTGTGCCACTTTTATCTTTTCAACCTTGGTTTCATATGTTTCTTTATATGGCGTTCCCTTCAAATATGTAACATGCCCCATGCTTTAACAATGCTGGGAAGCCATTACATCCCCAGCAACCTGGGTTCAAATCTCCTGCTGACTGCAAGGAGTTTTTACGTTCTCCCCGTGCGAGTTTCCTTTGAGTGCTCTGGTTTCTTCCCACATTCCAAAGATGTACAGGGTTAGTAGGTTAATTGGTCACTTGGCTGTATTGGGGCTGCACAGAATCTTGCATCGAAAGGGCCTGTTACTGGGCTGCATCTCTAAATTAAATTAAAACTAAATTAATTGTGGTAATGCACTTTCTGTCAAAGTGATTACATTTTCTCTTGCTCTAGGCTGTCATTACTTGACCCCTGTTAGCTCTGCGCATAACTCTCTTGTTATCTGAGGAGTTGCAAATGGGGACAGCACAGTTAGTGTGGCGGTTGACACAACACTATTGCAGAGCCAGCGACCTAGGTTTGAATCCGGCGCTGCCTGTAAGAAGCTTGTCTGTTCTACCAATGATACCAGCATGGGTTTCATGGGCTGTATTTTTAAAAAAACAAATGGGGTTTTACACAGTCCAACAAACCATAAAATTCCCATGGCATGGTAATTGAAGAAGCATGACGCTCTGACACTGCCCGGAGAAGCTCTCGCGACGAAGTTTTACAGTGGGCATATTTGCTCCACATCAGGCAAGTCCAAATTGGACCTGCTATGAATCCAGAGCAGTTGTAAAATAATCTGTAATACAACTACTAATTTAAAAGATTTACGACAGTTCCATAGTAAGTCAGTACATGACGGAACAAAGTTCCTGATTTAAAAGTAACATACTGTGTCAAGGACTGCTCTTCCTGCAATTCTTTCATTGGATGCACAACCCCAGACAAGCTAATATGGAACCATTTCCTCCCATTTTGCATGAATGCTCAAATTCCAGCTGAGACAGCAACTCAATCATGCTTAGTCTTTGTGGACTCGTAGTTTCTATAGATACGGCAATCAGTGCTGGTGACAGGTTTCTTGAAACCTGGCTAATGTTCAGTGCAATCAACTTATTTTCTCATGAAAGCGGTTTTCTCCTTCTAGCTGTGAGACCTTAGGTCCAAAAGGAAGCAAAAGAATATGCAGCATCTTAATGATAACCCTAAACTACAATATTATTGGTAATTGTGGGGATTTTATTCAGTTTACTTATTCCTAACATATTTGCTCTCAATCAAAATGGTTGGTTTAATTAGATTGCTTTACTTCTTCAAGCTCCTTTGTCTTTGATCTCCAAGTTGTATTATTGATTGCTTCATTGCAGCTAGGTGCAGTCCTGGGAAATCTAGTCAATATTTTATAGTCACCAATGCAGCACACAAAGGAACCAAAGAAATTCAGCAGGTCACGCAGCATGCAAAGGAAGTAAAAGCCGACCGACATTTTGGGCCTGAGCCCTTCATCAGGAATATAGAAAACTAGCTCAATGTCTGAATGAAAAGGCGGAGGGATTTCAGGGGGGTGGAGGAGAGGTGAGGAAGGTGGAAGGGGAAGGAGCTCAGGCTAACAGGTGAGAGGGTAAAAGAGGGAAAGGCTGAGAAGTGATGGGAGAGGGCAGAGAGAAAGATAGCCCTCTGATGGGAGAAGGGAGGGGGTGGAGAGCTGGTGGAAAGTTGACAGAGGAATGAAGGAACAAAAGCATCTGAGGGCGGGGGGTTAACAGAAATTGGGAAAGTCGATATTGATGCCGTCTGGCAGGAGAATGCCCAGGTGGATTACAGTAAGTCGGGGTTAAGAACGTCAGACTTACGGACAACTCGTACTTATGAATGGGCCTCATGCGGCTTCAGCGGCTCAAGGAAGGAGAACACCATCTGCCATTTAAAGTCAAATTACACTGTGTTGAGGAAAATTAGAAAGATTCAATGACATTGTAACAGGGGTGTGGCCAGATATTAGAATGCTATGGTATTCACAAGAATGAGTTAATGAAATTAACTGATTATCAATTAAAAAAAGTAATCAATACATGAGTAAATGTGATGAACTTGGGGGAAAAAAGAATACTCTCTATAAGTAAGGAAAAAGAAACACCAAACATCTCCAATGCCATAAGGAGAGAATGTATTGATAAGGCAGATTTTTTTAAACACTGCCAGGCTAGAAGATGAATGATCTAGGATAGGATCCAAACAGCAGTTGAAATCCCCACTTAGAATAAACGAATATCAACTTAAATTCGGAAAGGAAGTAAAAAGAAAATTCTCAAAAAACCCCGGATCATCAACATTGGGAGCAGAAAACATTTGCGAAAACCATGTCATTTCCCTGTGAAACAATAACAAAATGACCGTTAGAATCTTCCTAATTTTGAAAAAGACAAAAGACACTGGTGCTTTAATTCAGTGTTATTATCAAATAAGGACTTTAGTAAATTATGGAAGAACAGATCACTTTTTTTTTGATACCAATCTCTCTTCAGAGACCTCTAGTTTAATTATATCCAATACTTTGAAGGCTTTTCTTAGGGGGAAAATCATTTCCTATACAGTTAATTAAAAAAAGGAAGACTAATAAAGAAATATGGGAGTTAATTAAACAAATTAAATGGTTCAATCAGCAATACACTCAAAATAAAAACTCAGAAGTACACAAAATAAGGGTTTGAACTTAAAACTAAATTTGATCTTCTCTCAACACATCCAGCCAAATTCCAATTTTTAAAATCTAAAGGTCAATTTTACATTCATTGTGATAAATCTGGTAAGTTTTTGGCCAACCAATTGAGAGGATTTGGTGCTAAAAATACCATTATAAGGGTTCAGATAATTCATATAATTCTGAGATGAACAATACAGTTAAAAGATTCAATTTTATCAATTGCTCACACCTTATCTAAAGGTGGTGTTTGCAGATTCATTTAAACAGTGTAAATTTCCAGATTCATTTAATGAGGCTTGCATATCTTTAATTGTGAAGAAAGGTAATGATCCTCCTTTAGACTGATCTTCTTACCGAATGTCAATAATAAAGTTTTGGCTAAAATGTTAGCCAATAGGATGAAAAACATTTACTGTCAGTTATTTCTGAAGATCAAACAGGGTTTATTAAAAAAAACAATATTCCTATTTTAATATACAGTCCAACTCCAATTATCCAAAATCGGATTCTCTGAAATCCTCAATTACCCAAAAAGATTTAAAAATTTCAGATAAATGAAGATATCAGAATCAAATCAGATATCCTTAATTATCACAGATTTTTTCAGAGCCAAACTGACCGGGGACATCAGGCTGCCAGTGGCAGCATGGACATTGAGATCCTGGTAGCAACGGAGATCTTGGGCTGCCAGCAGAAGCAGGGATGCTGGGCTGCCAGCTGCAGCGCTAACCTTGAGCTCCCAGCAGCAACGCGGATCTCAGGATCCTGGTGGTGGCCAGCATTTTTTTGGTGATTTAAACATTATTTTAATGCTTAAAAAGCCTTCCCTTGTTGTTTGCTATTGTTATTTAAACATTAATACAAGTGATTTATTGTTGCTACTAGGCTGTATTTTAAAAATGACCAGTTCTTCCAAAAAGACCATTATCCCAAATAGGCCTGGTCCCAACCATTTTGGATAATCAGAGTTGTTTCATGAATATTATGTATTTGCCTTCCAGGAAAACTCCTGAGTGTATTTTTTCATTGGATGCTGAAAAAGCTTTTGATAGTATAGAATGGATATATCTGTTTACAACCCTTGAAAAATTTATTTTGGTTCTGATTTTATTACATGGATTAAATTATTGTATTCAGAGCCATTTGAAACAATTCTTACTAATTTACAACAATCTCAGCCTTTCAATCTGCAAAGTGGCCCTCATCAAGGATGCCCATTAAGCCCTTTATTATTTGATCTGGCCATTGAGTGAACCATTGCCAAATTCATTTTGTGAGTGCAGGGACATCTTGTGGATATGGCAGAAAAGGATTGAACATAAGGTCTCTCTTTATGCAGACAATCTCTTTACATTTCAGATCCAGTCACCTCCCTCCCCCATATGATGTCACTACTTCCAATTTATATCCTGAAAATTGACTAAATTGTGAATGTGCATAAAAATGAACTGCTTCCATTGAATTTGTCTGCAGCATTGTGTGATGGTTCTCCTTGTTAAAAATCTTGGTATTACAATTAGAAAATTACATAAACATCTTTTTAAGGAGAATTATCTTGCTACACTCAAACAAGTGGTTACCTTTGTCCACAACTCTCGTTGGCCATATACATTCTATTAAAATGAATATTTTGCATAATTTTTAATATATTTTTCATAATCTGTTTCAATTTTTGTTCCTAAATTGTTTTTTTTTTACTTACTTGATTTGGCCAAATCATCTTAATGTAGGGAAGAGTAAGCACCCTTGTCTTAATAAAGTTCTTCTACAAAGATGTAAGAGAGATGGTGGAATGGCTCTGCCTAATTTTAGATTCTACTACTGGGCAGTCAATATACAATGTCTTACATTTTGGTCCTTCTTACATAAATAATATGACTGCCCATTGTGGGTATCAATGGAGTTGAATTTGCCGCCCCACCTCCAAAATTTTCCAATTTAGTGCTTCTCGGCTCTTCACTCCCACTTTTAATGAAATTAATAGACACTCCAATTGTTAAATATTCTATAAGGATTTGGGCACAGTTGAGAAAACATTTTGCATTTCATAATTTTTCTCTCTCAAGCCCTCGTATCCAATCACTTTTTACAACCTTCTTTGAATGATGTTATTTTTCAGAAATGGTATAGAGAAGGTATTATATGTTTTAAGGATCTGTTCATTGATGGATACTTTGCATCATTTGAGCAGCTTTCTGCTAAATTTAACCTGCCCAAACTCAATATTTTTTAGATATTTGCAAGTCCGGCATTTTCTTGATTCACAGTTTTCTGATTATCCACGAGAGTCTGAATCAAATTTTGTAGGTGAGGATTTTTTTTTTAGCTTAATGCCTTCTCACAAACATTTAATATCTGTTATTTATGGGAAATTGTTATGTTTAAATCAAACTTCATTAGTTAAAATCAACAATGCTTGGGAACAGGATTTAAATTTGACTATATTGGATATGGATTGGGACACAATTCTTAAGTTGGTTAATAGTTCTTCGTTATGTGCTCGACATCATCTATAATTTAAAGTGGTGCATACAGCTCATTTGTCTAAGGCTAAATTATCTCACTTTTATTCCGATGTGAGCCCCTAGTGTGACAGGTGTAAGAGCAGAGAAGCATAATTAGTTCTGGACCTGTCCTAGTCTAGACAAATACTGGAAAGAAGTTTTTCATATTTTGTCAAAATTTTTAATATAGGTTTGGTATCGAATCGTTTGGTGGCCCTCTTCAGTACAATGGAAGGATGCTGCCGGCCTACTCATGGTCAATGGTTGTATGACATCATGCCTTGCTGGAATATGGAAAAGATTCCTTATTTGATTAATAATTCCGATATAAGATTCCAGATGTTATGGGGGACATTTATCACTCACTATCTTACTTTATATTTTCACTTCAATGTAATTAAATTGTCCGACTTGTATCCTTTCCCATTCTTCTTATTTACTTTTTTCTACCTTTTAACACTGATCATGTATAACATCTGGAAACACGGTTACATTAGGGGTTTGAGCTTTTTTCTCCTTTACTATTTTTGTTTTTTGTGTTTTCGATTTTTTCCAAAAATATAATTTTGAATATGAGTCATGGATATGATTTACAATTCATGTATATTGTTGTCACACTGAATGCCTTATTAAGTTTGTGTCACTATTCATAATGTTGCAGTGGCTACTATGGTAGATGTTATTGAATAAAGGCAAACACACACAAAGACTGGTTTATTGCAGACATACACAGACATTTTATTACCTGCCTGTTAATGAGCTTGTTAGTGAAGAGTTGCTGGTCCACAGGACCAGCAGGTTAAAGGTATGAGCCATTAGTGCCCCGCGCCTTTGGGTTTCATCCTATCCACTTGCTGTACTTTGGCACCCAGCAAGCCCGCGATGTGTCAGGTAAGTGTGTGAACTGATGGTGGCGGTTCGCAATACCACGCTGTGCGCCCGCTACAATGTCTTATTGAATTTCACCTTTTTTGTAAAGTTCTTTATTAAAATCAATTAATTTTTTTATAAAGAACACTGTGTTGAGTGTTTGGCTTAAATTATTTTCTTAATTCCCCTTGCAACCAGGCCCCCAAAGGGTAAATCCAATGCTAGTGCTGGTGGAGCATCAAGGAGAAGGAAAATGATCACAACTGAAAATAAAGTGGAAATAATCAAGTGATCGGAAAGAGGTGAAACACTGTCGGTCCTTGGAAAAGTGTTAGGCTGCAGTCGGCCAACAATTGGAAGCCGACCCTTATTTGGAAGGCAATGAAGACCTTACGGAATAAGAGAAGCATTGGAGGGAGAAGACTGGAACCTAAAAACTCCAGAACCAAAAATGTTTTTGACGAAAAAGTTCGCTGAAGCCTTTCATCTTATTGAAGCAGGGGTGGCGAAGTTAGAGGAGCAAGATTCTAATACAGAGGGGTTCACCAAAGTTATCGGACAGTCACTGAGGGCCTCAGCTGCTACAAGGCCATTTATGACGAGAAAAAGCTCTGTACAAACCTCTCTTGTTTCCTACTTCAAGAAATTGATTCCAGTAGTTTAATGTGCTTAGAAAGGTAAAATACTATACATTTTGTATATATAAAATATATACAAACATTTGACTAATTGACACTAAATAAGAACCGTATATACCTCTTCCAACTTGCCTACAAATTCGAGTTAAAGACAGACTTAGGAATGGGTCTTGTTTGTAACACGGGGACTGCCTATATATGGTGTGAGCATACGAGGTCATGGACAGACATGTCAGTGTGGCATTCATGTGTGGATTGACTGGAAGGTTCTTGCTGTTGCATTGGCCAGAGCAAAAGTGCTCAATGAAGCGGGCTGCCAGTCTGCATTCAGAAATTGCAGAACATTATGAATGAAGCTCACGCCATCCTGGAAAGCAAGGAAAACAAACAGTGTTTGGTGAGAATGAGACTCCAGCGGTCAAGGAGAGATGATAGGGACAGCCCTCTCACTACCATTCAAGCACAGTCTTGGTGTATGAATTCTGGCGATGAGGTATTCTGCCAAATATCTTTAAAAGTCTACTTGGGAAGTCATGCCACAGGATCTACATCTCTACCTCCCACAGGGCCTCCAGGACATTTCATGCTGACTGCTGCTTGATGGAATTGTGGTCAACAGTTTCCCTGCAGCAACAGTTCTACAAGCAACAGGAGGTGCAGCAAGTCCCATTGAATGGGATATAGTGCAGCAGTGAGGCCAGGCAATACCAGGGACAGGTAGAACCTAAACATGTTGTGACACTTGGTTTGCATTCTCATACTACTCATAGCTTACTCCAGCCATGCACAGAAGTGAACATCAGAACCAGGGAGGAGAAAGGTACCTGGCAAAGTCTTTCTCTGTGTATCTGCACTTCACATCCCCAGGGACGGAATACATCAAATGAAACACAAGATGGTTCAGGTTACTGCCTCAGTGTGAATGGGAATGAGACACAATATTGAGAACACCTTGAAGCTGATGACCAGGTTCCAAATCACCATTGGGAAGGAGTGTCATTCCCACAGTCCCAATTTTTGTTTCACTTTGACTATCCACTCCAGCCTATCCTCAGGACGCAAGTCAATTTCCCTGAACGAGATTCTCAGCAGTCTCAGGTAAGCAGGTCTTACAGTGGAGGAAACAGAGGGCTGGTCAGGCCACATGACAAAGAGCATGGCCCCCAATCAAACAGCATTAATATTGACCTCTCTGGATTCCATTAGGCCCCACCCCGTCTTTCTTTCTCTATCCCTCAAGCTCCCCACCCCCTTCCCTCTCCATTCAGAGTTATCCCCATCCCCATCACCTCAGGCGTTTTACCCTGCTCTCCCACCCATATACACCTCTTGCCTGATGGCCTGTGCTCCTCTCCCTGACCCTTCTTCCCTCCTCTCTCTCCTCCACCAGACGCTTTTTCAAACGCTTGCCTGCTTTTTGCTCGTACCTTGATGAAGGGCTTATGCCCAAAACACTAGTTACGTTCCTTTCTTTCCTGTAGATGAGTTTTTCGGGAACTTTTGTGCATTGCACGACAGCATCTGTTTAATCATCTTACTCTTGTTGTGATTGGTTATTGTGGCTGAACTGGCCTCATCAAATGAGGACCACAGAACTCTCCCAGGGAACCTTGTGAAAGTATTCATGAGAACATACATCAGCAGGTAACGCCCAAAAATGCAGGAGAAAGTCAGCAGGTAACGCCGAAAATATTTTTATTAAGTTTACATATAAATATAAATATAGAATTGACAATTACATAATAATTCATTTGTATACAAGTAAGTTCACACAAAAAATGCGAAAGGTAGATAAAACTATATCAATGATTGCCTATAAAACTATATCTAATCAATACTATCCCTCTAATCAAGGTTACCTTATAATTAATTTTTAAAAATCAATAATGTGGAACCATTAGCATCCCCCAGAGAACAGAACAGGACATACAATAATTGTTAATTCTTCCAAGTCTATAAAAATTCTAAGAATGAGCCTCATAATTTCATAAATTGGAACTTTCAGTCTAATTTATTCAAAATAACTTTGCCCCTTTCGACCAATTATCAACCAAATTTAATTTTCCAGTAGACATTTTTTTAGATATTTACAAATTAGACATTTTGTTCAATCTAATTTTCTTGAAACTTAAATAGGACATTACATCATATAATCACTGTGTATGGGTAAGTGGAGAGTCCTCTTTCTATTTCAATAAAATTGTTTGTCTGGCAATCAACATAATGATAACTATCATTATCAGGTTGGTCACCCTTATCTATTACAATGATGGGACATATTAGTTTGATGAAAATGAATATTTTAACTAAATTTTTGTACTTTTTCAAGCTTTACCAATTTTTAATCCCCAAATCCTTTTTTCAGCTCATTGGATTCTGCTACTTCTACTTATATATGGAAGGGGGAAAAAAATGTATAAATAAAACCCATCTTCAAAAGATCACATTAAAAGGAGGATTATCACTTCCAGATTTTAGATTGTACTATTGAGCAATTAATATATGTAATTTACTTTTATTATTACATTTGGATAAGTCACTGAATCACCCCTCTTGGGTAGAAATGGAATGGAATTGCAGTTCTCCAAAAAAATTCTATGTTGGCAATTTTAGGATCCTTTTTACCATTTTCCTTTTCCAAATTAACAGATTAATGAGAAATAGGTTGAGAATTTGGTCTCAAATTAGGAAATTCTTCGGCATTAATGGTTTTTCACTGGCTTGTCCAATTATAGATAGCCTACTTTTTCAACCATCTTTTTGTGTAGGTTTTAAGGAATGGCATAGAAAAGGTATTAAAAGTTTTAATGATCTCTTTATTCAAAATAACTTTGCCCCTTTTGACCAATTATCAACCAAATTTAATTTTCCAGTAGACATTTTTTTTTAGATATTTACAAATTAGACATTTTGTTCAATCTAAGCTTTTAGATTTTCCACGAATTTCCAACGCTAACATTGTTGATCTGCTTTTTTCTAAAAAAAAAATTCTGTTTTATTTTCACAGTGGATTAACATCATGTATTTATAATAATTTATTGAATTTAAATTCAGCCCCATTGGATGGGATAAAGAGCAATTGGGAACGAGATTTGAACTTAACATTTTCAGAAAAAGATTGATTAATGATTCCTCTTTTTGTGCAAGACATTGCTTATTACAATTTAAGGTGGTAAATAGAACACCTATGTCTAAATTTAAATGATCTTGTTTTCATGCAGATTTTGATCCTTTATGTGAGAAATGTAAAATTTTTGAAGCTTCTCTGATCCATATGTTTTAGGAGTGCTCAAATTGAGAGAGATTCTGGAAAGACATTTTCAAACTTTATCAACGATACTTAAGATTAATTTGGAATCTTGCCTGTTAATTGCTTTCTTTGTTTTTTCTTGTGTTTCAGATAAACTTGTATCACCCAATAGGTTTGGCAAGCACGATTTTTCCTCAAGGAAACCATGCTGTCTTTGTCCTATCCCATCGTGTGCCTTCAAGTACTCCATAACCTCATCCTGAACAATCGACTCCAACATCTTCCCAACTACTGACTTCAGGCTAACTGGCCTATAATTTCCTTTATGCTGCCTCACTTCCTTTTGAATAGTGTAGTGACAGAAAAAAATGCATCTGGTCTTTCTCAAGAAGTAGGTTGTGAGAAAGAGAGAATTTGAAAAGAGGGTAGAAAAAGGACATAGCCATCTTGCATCTTTCTTAGCCTCAGTCAATCCCACTGAGCTTGAAAGTGAATCTATTTTAACTTCGGATACCTAGATACAGGCAGTCAGTCCCCTTTCTGTCCTCAAGTCAAATTTGTAGGTAAGTCAGAACAGGTACATACAGTTCTTATTTAGTGTCAGTTAGTCAAATGTTTGTCTTAGTACATTGTATTAACTATTCTACCCATTCACTTCATTATGTTGTAGACCTCTATCTGGACACTTCCCCTCCCTTCCAACCCCCACCCTAGCCTTCAGGGTAAACTAACTCAGCCTTATCACAATGGCATTACCTATACTGCAGCTGAGGCAGGTGAATCTGCTCCGACTCTCTCCAATGAAACATGTTCTGTCGAGAAGGTGTTGACTGGAGCTGCACACAATGTCCAGATGTTTAAACTGATGCCACGGAATATCTTGCACTTACCGAGAGAGCTGTCGGAGCTCCCTGGGAGGGGAGGAGGGGAGGGGAGGGGAGGGGAGGAGGGGAGGGGAGGGGAGGGGAGGGGGGAGGAAGGGAGGGGAGGGGGGAAAAGAGCTCTTCAGCTTTCTGTGCTTTGATCTTGGAAGCTGAACGAACCCACAGCCTCCGACACCCAGCGTGGGGCAACTGGAAGGGTGTGGCGGAGTGGGTTGTATGTGGAGGACCGGCGAGGCTTGGGCGGGACTCTTGTCTCGGGGGGGGCTCAGTGTGGTCACTGTGCTGCCCTCAGGTCATAGGGAGGGAAGTCTATGCGGGTGGACTGGCTAACATTGTCCGCCAAATCCATTTGCACTTGTTGCATCAGCCACTTTACTGCCCGCGGTAAGCCCACAAGGCACTGGTTCGTAACCCGGGGATGATTCTACCTTGAATGACCTGCTCCTCCGATCATTCACATCAACTTGCAAGAGCAGATGACACCTTGCTTTAATAACAGATTGTAAATATCATGCAGAATACATCATATTTTTCATAGAATACCAGTCTGAATGACATGCTTATATCTCTGCAATAGCTCAAACACTTCTGAGTCGTGGCTGGCCTTAATAGCTATTTTTCTTTCAGTTTGGAAAAAAAAGCAAGGCTATTGGAAAGATCGCTTCAGCCTCCCTGTTTCTGCATGTAACGCCGCTCCTTAACCACCAACCACCCTCATTATGCCTATTATCATGGGCTAACCAACTGCCCTTCAAACTTAACGATTCATCATGGGGTTTCTGAACCTTTCTAATGAGAATAAAAAAAGCATATGCAGCAACGACTGATTAAACAGATACAAATTCATGATTAGAGAAACCTCAGTAAGTATTTGATAAAGAAACATAAAAATTGCAGATGCTGGGATCTTGAGCAAACAAAGAGAGGCTGGAGGGACAGCATCCATGGGTAGAAAAGGTGGGTCAATACTCCGTTAGATCTTGCAACTTCATCGGAAGAATGTAAATATAACCACTCCTTCCTGGTTAACATCCTCGGAAATGAGGCTCCCATCACTCCCTAGTCATTACGTTACGATGCCAAGCTCATACATTTGCCCATGAGATGGAGACTCTTTTCCGAGCTCCATTATCATGTGGAAAAGATTCAAAGCTCAGATGAATATGCTTACGGCCCACGAAGGCTCAAGGTCGAGGAGCAGGATCGATGATATACTTCATGATGCCCATAAGCAGCAAAGGATGTGTTCCACCTTTCAATCCACTCATCTGAGGAAGAGCTTACACTCTGGTATTGTTTTCATCTCTCACTTCTGAACATATGGAAATAGCGAGGAGGAACGACACCCTTAACCCCAAGGGACTGTCTAAGAAGGTTATTCAAAGGTCTGCAAATGGACAGCAAGAATGCAATTAGTCTGACAAGCAGCGTTAAAGAATGCCAGTGGAGGCTAGGGTTAGGTTCCGAGCTGGCACAATAATGCTTCAGGTGGCTCAACATGTAGCTGCCAATGTTTGCATCTTCCTAGACCAGCTGTTCATGTATTAACAGTTGCTGATGAACTCACCGTAGCAATTAGGTGAACTTTGCGCATGGAGATGCAGAATATAGTTTTCCCACAGGAATTCATTATCAATGTCTGACCAAAGAAAGGTACCAGCAGCAGCAGTAAGTGCCATATGACAACTGGTTGTGTGGTGAGACAATGCCGTGGCGGTGCTTGGGTTGCCTGTACAGATTTGGATACGCCTGCACTGGAGTGAAGTGTGGACTTGACCAGTGGAGCCAAGCTAATCTTTGGATAATTCTGAGGAATTATGAAGCGAGGGGCAAAATCATGTGTCATTCTGCTGTCAATCCTCTCCTGATCCAGCTGTGTTTCACTGCTCACATTCTGATGGGCAGCATTTCATTGCAGGCCGTTCAGCACATTTATCTACTTAGCACAAGCTATTAATGCAGAGGCTGCCAAACACGAGTTCGAGTAGACTGACCCCAAATATCCCTTCTGAAAAGTCTCTTGATTCTGCCGAGACTACGTTTGTGCTTGCTAAATAGAAACTTCAATTTCAGAAAGGTCATGGGAACCAAGGAGGAGTGCTTCAAGTAAAACTGGAGAGAACTTGAGGACAACAGGATAGCTTTCCCAACTTGAATATTGACCCAAAGAGTAATTCCATTGGTAAACATTCCATTTGTTTCAATGTGCACATTTCAGTTTTAAAGAAGTGTTGTAATAAAAGTCTAGTGATTAAAAAATAAACCTCTTTGTTCCAGCCACAAGCATCCTCTCTCATTGAAAGAGCTGGGGATTTCTTTCAACAGATCTCCTTATGCTATCTTTAAATACCACAACAGTATGCACGTCAGATTCAGAGTTACATTTGTATGGATACAGTTCTGGCATTCTTTATTTTTAATATGTTGTTTTATTCATCAGTGTTTGACAATGGTCAAAAGAACCAGATGTTAAATAATTAGCATAGTTGACCCTTGAATTCATTAATCAGCTCAGTGGAAAATTACGTGGACTCTTAGAAAGTCTTCCTCCTGGCAAGAGAATTTCAGCAAATAATAACCTCACACTGGAGCTTTGTTGAAAAGACTTCACCTTAAGTTCCAAGAAATGGTGGGTTTACTGTAAGAGGAGAGAGTGTGCTACATACAAACGTGATGGAGAAACTCAGCTGGTCAATGCAGCATCCGGGCGGCATGGTTGGCATAGCGGTCAATGCAACTCCTTTACAGCACCAACGATCAGATCCGGGGTTCGATTCCCATGCTCGCTGTAAGGAGTTTGTACCTTCTCCCTGTGTCTGCGTGAGTTTCCCCCGAGGATTCCAGTTTCCTCCCACCATTCGAAACAACTTGGGGGGGGGGGGGCAGGGGTGTTGTAGGTTAATTGGGTGTAAATCAAGTGGCACTGATTCGTGGGCTAAAATGGCCTGTTACCGTGCTTGTAAGTCTAAATTTAAAATTTAAAAGGAGGACAATGTTTCAAGACCGAACCCTTCATGCCTCCACCACCTAAAATGACAGAATGAGAAGAAGACGAAATGAACTGACCCAGTGGGTAAAAGTAGATGACACAACTTTCTTGTTTATTTTCATTGTGTGATGACATTGTTTAATGGGTTTAATATATCATATAGGTTGAACGTTGAGTGGGTGGGGAGGGGGTGGGACGGAGGGAGGGAAGGGAGGGGGGAAAAAGGGGAGAAAATGACACTGTGAATATTCAAGAGGGAAAGGTTTATGTGTATTTTGGTCAATATGGTTCATAGTGTGAAAAAGTTTAAAAAAAGGAATGTTGAAAATCAGGCAAACACCCTGAATAATAAGTTGGAGGGGGGGGTAATGGGGGAAGCAGAAGCAGGAGGAACATAGCTTAACAGTGGAGAGGGAATAGGTGGAAGAGAAAGAAGGTGAGAAATGATAAGAGAAAAGAGCAGAGGGATAAGAAGGGTGGTTCTGAGAAGAGAAGGAAAGGGAAAGGGGTGAGGAACTGATGAAGGGAGACAGAGGGGTGAGGGAAAGAGAGAGACCAGGGGAGGGAGTTATTCTTGCTGTCTGGTTGGGACTGGCGAGATGGAATACAAGGTATTGTTCCCATTGACCAAATTTAAGTGGGAGTGTACTCTGCAGAGTTCAGAAGAATAAAGAGGGATCTCATTAAAACAATATTTTAAAGGGTTCGATGGAGGGAGGCTAGTTCTCTGGGGGCAATTTTGAAAATAAAAACTAGGGCTGTAAGACTGAACTGAGGAAATAGTTCTTCATTCAACCTCTGGTAGAATATTGGAAATCTCTACCCCAAAGGGCTGTGGAGGCTCATTCAAAACCGATAATGATAGGTATCAAGGGGGTGGTGACCCTGCTGGAAAGTGGAACTGAGGGAAAAGGTTAACATCATTGTAATGAATGGCAGAACTGTTGTGCAGGGTCACATGGCCGATACGATTCCAATTCTGATGTCCTTAACATTACAGAATTCTGTACCATGGAACAGCCCAGCGTTAACCACTGTGTGAGCTCTCACATTGCTCAGGGAGACTGACAGAGCTGGTCCACACATAACTACTGCAACCTATTATTTTTAACAGTGTGTTTTCGAACAGAACCTGATGAATTTGAACCAAAAATTACAGGTATTATAGGTAGCAACAATATAATGTTATTGGCGTCATTTACCCTGCTTGCATTTGAGATAACCTTGGTGATAAACCTATTGTTATCAATGCCCCTCCAGCAGATGAGTGAGAAATAAAATATGGTTTGACTTCAGTTTGACCTATCGATGAACTGTGATTTTACAATTTTTCAAACCGTAAAACAATTCTGCAATGATACTGGAATATGAGAAGCAGAAACTCATCAGACCAGCCATATAAATTCAAGTTTATTATCATCTTGACATACAACTGGACAAAACAATGTTTCTCTGGACCTCAGGGCACACATAAGTACAGTACAAAATATTCACAAATATACATAGAGATATAATTTTAAATATTGTGAGATGAATATTTTGATTACAGGATACACACAGCCTGCAGGAAGAAGCTATTTCCCTGCCTGGAAGTCATGATTTTGATCCTCCTATACCTCTGTCTTGATGGTAGTGGGCCAAAGATTCTTTGTGCTGGATGGAAAGACTACTCAATGATTCTCTGAGCCATATGTAGGCAATGCTCTCAATGTCAATCACCAAATAGAGAAAAGGGAGACCCTGGTGATCTTCAAGGCCGTTTTAAGAATCCTCTGTATTTACTTCTAGTCCGATGCTTTGCTGCTACTGTACTGCAAAATGATGCGTGCAAGAGAAGACTGAGCATCTTGCAATAAGAGACTCATCTTCTAGCACTATAAAGCCTTTCCACCATCTACAAGGCAATGGGCAGGAATATGACTGAATACGCACTTGAATGAGCACAGCTGCCACAGCTTACAGGAAGCTCAACAACATCCAGGACAGAGCAGACCATTTGATTGGCACCCCTCCATACAGTCATGAAATCTTGGTCCACCAAGGCTGCTGAGTGTGGCACTTAATCATCTCCTGGACTATTCTGACATCACCTTCCAAATCCTAGGCCTTTACCATCTGGAAGGATAAAGGATAAGCACATGGGAACACCACCATACACTGGCCACTCATGTCATACAGGAGCCTGAGTTGGAAATACATCACAGGTCACTGGATCCATATCCCTTCCTCACACCACCGCGCCTCTGCTCAAGAAGGTGGTTTACCATCACTTTCCCCGATTAACTGGTAATAGCCAATAAATATTGAAATTATCAGCAATGCCTGCATCCTGAAAAATGAAAAAGACCACAAATTATACTTCAGTGGATTCCTTTGCTGTGGTCTGAATCTGTAGAAAAATGGACATGTAGAAAGGATGAAACACATTTTCACAACAAATGAACAGATTAATCTTCCTCGCATCTGTTCGGGGTAATGTTACGAGTTTATAAAATCTTTGCTGGCCTCAGCCACACAGGAGAGCAAGAAATGAGAGTGAGGAAAACAGCACGAGGACTCCATCCCTGACTCCAATAATTCAGTTTAACAGCTGGAATCAGAATCCAGATGAACCTGTGGCAGACTCTCTCACATTAAGACAGACTCCTGCTCAGTACAGTGGTGGGACTTCTGTGGAAATTAACTCAAAGACTGAGACTTAGAGATTCGCTCTAAGAATTTATTAGAATGCTATCATGGAGAGCTTTCACTGCCACCAGAACTCTAAAATCTACCCCTACTACCACACATGTTTATACAGAAAGACCAACGATTACAGAAATTATGAGTACACCATTTAATCAAAAACATTGAAAACTATGTCTGGACCATTTAATGGTTAAATTGCCACACATGTATCACCTTAAATTTTAATTGTAATTTAATTTAATTTATACATACAGCACGGTAACAGGCCATTTCAGCCCAGGAACCCATGCTGTCCAATTTACACCCAACTACCTACAACCCCCTCCCTACCCCCCCCCCCCCCACCCAGTACATTTCGAATGTTGAGAGGAAAGTGGAGCCCCCGGGGAAAACCCATGCAGAAATGTAGAAACTCCTTACAGACAGCGCGAGATTCCAACCATGGTCCCAATCGCTGGCGCTGTAAAGGCGAGGTACTAAACGCTATGCCAACCATGTAACCCCATTAAGTAATTAAGTAATCCCTTATTAAGATGTAAATGAGATCTAAGGCATTCCAGGATTCCTGATGAAGGGCTTTCAACCCAAAATGCCAACTGACTATTGTTTTCATGGATGTTGCCTGACCTGCTGAGTTCCTCTGATGTTTTCTTTGTGTGCTGATCTAGTTTATCAGCATCTACAGATTTCTTGTTTACCTGAGCATCACTAGCCCATTTTTATTAATCCCATTATTTTAGTCTTCATACATTCTCATCAATTCCATCCATCTCACTTGATTCTACTACTCACCTACATGCATAAGGACAATAAGGACAATAATCCCACCAACCCGCACACCTTTATAATGTGGTTGGAAAGCAGAGCACCTAGAGGAAATGCACGTGGGTCCCAGGGAGAATATGCAAACTACGCACCTGAGGTCAGTATTGAAGCCAGGTCTTTGCCATTATGATGCTGCAGCTCTACTCAATGTACCACTGTGCCATTGACATGTGGAAGAAAAGAACCTGAAGGCATCTGAACCCACCAAGTGGAGTTAAATTGAGCCACAGAGAAGAGGTACAGGGTAGACTGACCTAAAAGGAAGACCTTTCTGGATATGTGGTCAATGAGCAGAGTGTCATGAGAAACACATTTCACAGGGTTCTCCTGAGGCACCAACATACCATTGAGAGATTAACCTATCACAGTAAATACAGGGCTATTGAAGCATTGCAACTTCTCATTTCAAATATGCAGCAAGTTTTAACAGAAACACCTAAGGTGCCAATTCATATTTTAAGAATTGAGTAACACACCAGGGTAGGCCATGATCAGTGTCACAGATTCACCATTTTCTCATACACACATCAGGTTTATTGTCATCTGATTGTAAAAGTACAACCCAATGAAATAGTGTTTTCTGGTCCTCGGTGTAGTGGAAGGAAAGTATTCTGCTTGGAGGTCAGTGATGAGTGGAGTGCTGCAAGGATCTGTTCTGGGACCCCTGCTCTTTGTGATTTTTTTTATAAATGACCTAGATGAAGGGGCAGAAGGATGGGTCAGTAAGTTTGCAGTTGATACAAAGGTTGGAGGAGTTGTGAATGGAGCTGAAGGTTGTTGAAGGTTACAAGAGGATACAGACAGAATACATAGTTGGCCGGAGAAGAGGCAGATAGGAGTTCAATCTGGATAAGTGTGAAGTGATGCATTTTGGAAGGTTAAGTACAGGGTTAATGGTCGGTTACTTAAGAGTGTGGATGAAAAGAAGGACCTTGGGGTTCAAATCCATGCATCCCTCAAAGTCAAACACAGGTTGATAGGATAGTTCAGAAGGCCTATGGGATGTTGGGCTCCTTTAATAGGGGGATTGAGTTCAAGAGTAGAGAGGTCATGTTGCAACTCTGCAAATCTCTGGAGCCCACACTTAGTGTATTGTGTTCAGTTCTTGTCACCTCGTGGAAGCTGAGGAGAGGATGCAGAGGAGATTTATTAGGATGTTGCCTGGATTGGAAAATGTTTGATGAGGGATGGTTAGCAGAGCTAGGACTTTTCTCTTTGGAGCGGAGATGGATAAGAGGAGACTTAATAAAGGTTTACAAGATTATGAGAGGCATAGGGTGGAAAGCCAGCACCTATTTCCTAGGACAGGAATAGCAAACACCAAAGGACATGTGTACAAAGTGAAGGGAGGTAAGTTTAGGGGAGATACCAGGGGTAAGTTCTTTTACACAGAGAATTGTAGTGCTTGGAATGCCTTGCCAGGGATTATGGTGGAGGCTGAAACTTTAGGTCATTTAGGGGCATTTAAGAGATTCTTATACAGGTACGTTGATGGAAGAAAAATAGAGGATTATGGGGTATGGAGGGTTTAGTACTTTTTTTAAGGAATATATATGTCGACACATGTTAGGTCTGCTTTGTTCATGAATGAGTGAGTCAAACACCAGATTGAGTCGAAATCAAGGTTCTTTGTTCTTTATTGCCGGATTGTAACACTTGCAACTAACAGTGTTAGTTGGAGAAGGCGCATTCTGCCATTATCAGCAAGTGGTGTTTTTTATACCTTAGGATACGTACTTAGTAAATTATCATACCATGACATTGTCCAATGAATAAACTGTTGCTATCCTTCTCTGCTAGCTTCCTGCACATCAATTTGTCATCCCCACTCTTATCTTGAGAGTACAAGGTCACAACTGCATCTTGTTACGGCCCAGCACTGGGTGACTCCTTCTACATTCCCAGCTCATGATGTTTTTACCTAACACACATCAAGGGTCGAAGAGCCGGTACTGGGCTGTTCTATGTTCTGTGCTCTATTTTCTATATTCTAAAACATGCAGACACACAACCAGACATAACACGCATACAGACAAACAATACATATGCAGGGCAAGTATTTCATCTATACAAATAAATAAATATATATTGTTTTGTACATATTAGAATCGTGGATAATTAGTGTGAAAAGTTCCTTTGGTCGTTCAGCATTCTCACTGCCCATAGGAAGAAGGATGGATCAATGTAGACTTTCCTCACTCAATTCCCTGTCAAGACTTCATGCTGTGAACATCACCATGGGTCATTCCACTATAGGCTTTGCTTATCCTTCTCCATACAGATACCATCACCATGGACCAATTATTTTCCTCAATTCAGCATTAATCCAAGTAATTCAGTTAGAAAGCCTACATGTCATTTAGCTTAGTAAAGGGCATGTTGGCAAATTTTACCAGACAAGCATCCTTGGTTGGATTATTGATCTGAAGTTACAAGTTCAGATCCTTGGTGGCTTGGGAACTCAAATTCTAAATCTGGCTTTAAAAGCCAGCAAAAATAAAAGGCAAGAAATGGTTGCTGGTAATAAATGGTAACTCTGACTTAAGTGACCCAAGTCTAACCAAAAGGTGCCAATTCATATTTTAAGAATTGAGTAACACACCAGGGTAGGCCATGATCAGTGTCACAGATTCACCACTTTCTCATACACACATCAGGTTTATTGTCATCTGATTGTAAAAGTACAACCCAATGAAATAGTGTTTTCTGGTCCTCGGTGTAGTAGAAGGAAAGTCCACCAAACATTTTTAACTCTCACTTGTCCTTCCAAAGGAGCCACGCAAGGCAATTGATGATGGTGTTGCAATTGATATTCATATTTCTCTGCACAAATAAAAACAAATTATGGAGATAACGTAACATCAATGCAATTATCAATGGTTATTAACTGATCAATTGTCAGTTGGGCTTTCCTGTGAAAGTCTTTTCCTCAATTATAAGGATATGATGGTGCATTACCTGGTCATTACTGACACTGAATCCACCGGTGGGTAGCATCCCCTTTGTAATTATGAGTGAGCTAACCATATCCCACTCCTTTTGAATCACACTTTCATTGGGCATTGGTATTAAGGTTTAACTTCGAGCTATTGAAATACATTCTGTGCACATGGAGAGCAACTAGAATCATCAGCTCTTCAAAGCTGCCTCAAAGTGAAACCTCCAAGCACAAAAAGCAGATTTCAGATTTCTTGTCCGAGTACCTACATGACATCACATATAACCCTGAGATTCCTTTTTACTGCAAGCGAGGCAGAATTATCACTTATTGGAAATGCAAAAAAACCTGTACACAGTGTATACACGTAAACAAATAAAGAACTGAAAACAGATAACAAATGTAAAGAAACTGACTGTCCAATACAGAGAGAAGAAAAAAAATCAATAAAGTGCATAGGAATCCTTAAATGAAGCCCGATTGAGTTTGTCATTGAGGATTCTGATGGTGCAGCTGTTCCTGAACCTGGAGCCTTGTGACACCTAGACCTCTTTCCTGATGGCAGCAGTGAGAACAGAGTGTGTGCTGGGTGGTGTGGCTCCTTGATGATGGCTGCTGCTCCCTGATGGCAGCGTTCCCTGTAGATGTTCTTGCCCATGGGGAGGGTTTTGTCTGTGGTGACTGTGAAAACAATCATCACTTTTATTGTTCTGCTTCGCAATTATCCAAGTCCAGAGGCTGAAATAAGAATTGGCAGTGGACGCAAGCTGATAAATGTAAAATAGGACTTGTACCACTATGTCTTCATTAAATCTTGATGCACAGCAAAATGAACTGAAGGCAAGTTCATTTGGCAAACTAAAACTACAAATTAAGTCAATATGGAGCATTCCTTTTGTTCTGATGAAGTTTCCTGCAACTCTACTATTTGCTCAAGGAATGAGCAGCCACTTCCCTGTATTCTTGTTCTTGAACACTTCAGTAATAGTATCAGAGTGGATAAACTTGAATCTAATCAGAGAGATCCAACATGATTCAAGATTAGGCTTATGCAAACTATGGTTTCAATGCTATCACCGGTTACGTGGCCTGCATTGCTTCATTCAAAAATGCAAAAAGAAATAAACCTTGGCATTTGCCTCAGAAACATTTCGGAACCCCTCAAATTCCTATCAGGATCAGCTAAGTAAAAGGTATTTGTCCATATCACTTATGTGAGACAACTTAACACATGGGCACCACCTTGGCTTTCAAACCGCTTGAAAGTTTCTACAAAAAGGATTTGTGCAACAACGCCAATGAACCAATAACTGCAAAGTATTTTTTTTAACACTGATACAATTAAAATACTCTTACAAATGAAAAATAACAAACTTGCGCATATTGAGGGTGCTTCTTGGTACTAATGTGGATTTCATTGACCATTACAAATTTGCTGACAATACTATGGCAGTGGCTGGTATAAAAAGGGATGATGAGTGAGGCAGATTGAAAACTTGGCTGAATGGTGCACCAACAATAACCTCACACTCAATGTCACCAAAACTAAGGAGCTGATTGTTGACTTCAGGAAGGGAAAACCAGAAGTGTACGATCCAGTGACCATTGGAGGATAAGAGTGTGAGTAAATTTAAGTTCTTGGTAGTCACTACCTCGGAGGATCTTTCCTGTATCTAACACACCCATGGCATTGTGAAGAAAACATATCAGTGTAATGACAGTGATCATGGTTGCAAGCAACTAGCAATGCCTTACTTTTTGATTATACTTGGCTGCCACCAGGGGCTGACACAGGGCAGGAGCCACCCAGTGTGCCTCATGTGTGTTCATAACAACTTTGAACTAAAGAACCTTTTCCTTCATCCATGTGTTGTCTTAAGAACTCACACAAAAGAATACAAGATGAAACATGGTGTCAGAAGTGAGATGAAGGAAATTAGAAGGAAATACTTTAAAAGGTCAAATCTAAAGTCAGCAACTGATCAATGAAGAGAAAATAACACAGTGAAAAATGGAATGATTACATCCACCAGCAAAATGTCAGCTGACAGGTAATGTGACTGAAAATTGGAACAGATTTAAACAGCATTTTAGATTGTATTTAGTGGCAGTCAGAGCTGATGAGAAAAGTGATAAAGTGAAAGCATCAGTTTTCTAACATGTCATGGGTGATGAAGCCCTGGACGTGTATAATAACTTCACATTTGCTGCTGAAAGAGATAAAATGAAACTGGAAAAAATAATGGAACAGTTTGAGGCATTCTGCATACCTAAACATAACATGACATTCGAGAGGCACAGATTTTTCATACATGCACAGAAAATGGAATAAAGTATTGATCAGTTTGTGACTGAATTGAGAAACAGAAGCAAAACTTGTGAATTTAGTGGACTGACTGACTCACTGATAAAATACAGACTTGTGTGTGATATTCCAGATAATAGCCTAAGGGAAAGACTGCTAAGAGAGCAAAATCTAGACCTGGAAAAAGCCATCACACTCTGTAGGGCTACAGAAACTGTCAAAACACAGGCAAAAGAGTTGTTCAGTCAAACTAGCTGTAACATGGATGAAGTGAGCAAGAGCAGACATAAACTGTTTAACAAAAAGCACACCAAAGTAGAAAAAGAGGCATGGCTAGCGAACAAAAATGAAAGGGACAATCAAAAGCTATGTTGTCGATGCGATGCACAACACCTACCAAAAAAGTGTCCAGCATATGGTAAAACATGCTATATATGCAACAAAAGCAACCATTATTCACATAGTTGTAGGAACCAAGTGCAACAAAGCAAGGTTCATGCAGTAGATGAAAGGGAGATAGAGGAATTCTATGTAGATGTTGTGACTGAAAACAAGGAAGCAAACAGAGACTGGATGTTGAAATTAAAAGTGAATGACATATACATTTCAGTTAAGTTGGATATTGGAGCACAAATTAATGTAAAATCTGAGATTGATTTTAAGAAGATTAGACCCAGACCAAAGATGTATGGAACAAAAGCAAAGGTGACAGGATATTTAGTTACTGATATACCAGTGCAAGGAGAATGCATGGTCAAAGTGAAACACAAGGACCAAGAGCACATGGTACCAAAAGATGTACAGGCCATACTAGGTTTAACAGCCAGTGAGAAACTGAACTTGGTAAAAAGAATCCTCGTGGTGGAAAGCAAAGGAGAGGCAATCTTTGATGAACTCATGAAAGAGTACAATTACCTATTTCAGGATCTAGGCTGCCTTCCAGGAGAACACACGATCATAGTGGATAAATATGTGCCACCGATAATACATCTCTGAAGAAAATTTCAATTTGTGCTTCAAAAGCAACTAAAGGCAGAGTTGGACAGGCTGGAAAGCCTGAACATGATTCAGAAGATAGATGAGCCATCGGAATGGATGAGTTCACTCATTGTTGTGGACAAAAAGAATGGAAAGCTTAGAATTTGCCTGGATCCAAGAGATCTAAACAAAGCAATAAAGAGAGGACACTTTTAGCTTCCAATGTGTGAAGAAATCCTGTCACAGTTTGCAAATGCACCATCAGGATCTTGGCAGTTGAAATTGGATGAAGCAAGTTCAAGACTGTGTACATTCAATAGTCCATTTGGCAGACACAGATTCCTAAGGTTACCATTCAGAATTGTCTCAGTTCCTGAAGTGTATCATAAAACTATCCATAAGAGCACCTGGGCGGAGTTGATACATCAATGGATGACATCATAGTATGGAGAACCACGAGAAGGGAACATGATGAGAGACTAAGGAAAGTGCTGGAAGCAACAAGGAAAACAACCCTGAAGCTGAATAGAGAGAAATGCCAGTTCACAGTGATAGAACTAACATTTGTAGGAGATATTATTGGCCATGAGGCCATCAGACCAGATCCCAGAAAGGTGTCTGCCATTGGGAACATGCCAAGGCCACAATGCAAAAAGTACGTACAGAGGTTTAATGGAATGGTCAACTATATGAGTAAATTCATATCCAACCTCTCAGAAAAGATGGCTCCATTGAGAAGATGAACAGAAAAGAACATTGAATAGGAGTGGAATCATGAGCAGGAAAAGTCATGGAGAAAACTATAGAAACTGCTCACAGAGGAACCAGTTCTGAGGTTTCATAACCCAGCGAGACCCATCAAGATATCATCAGACACATCACATATTGGACGTGATCACAAGTGCACGACTCATATCCGATGCAAAAATGGAGCTCATAAAGTCAGAGAGAAACAAAGATGAAACACTGAGACAACTGAGAAAAAGCATCTTGGATGGATGGCCCAACGTGAAACAGGACTGCTCCCCTGACGTTTCAGAGTACTGGAACTGTACTCTGATCAATGGTTGAAGACATCATCTACAAAGGAAGTAAAATCCTTATCCCAAAGAGTTTAAGAAAAGAGGTGCTAAAAAGGATCCATGGAGGACATCTCGGAATCAAAAAGTGTAAGAAACGAGCATGAGAGGTGATGTACTGGCCGAGAATCAACAATGATATAACAAATGAAGTATCAAACTCTACAATATGCTGGAAAGATCAAGCAAGCGATCCTGCAGAACCACTAAAGCCACACCAAGCACCACACAGTCCTTACCAGAAGGTGGCGCTGACCCTAATATCAAGGGAAGGACTATCTTGTAGTCACAGACTATTACTCCTAGTATGCAGAGGTGTGTAAACTGAACACCACCACTGCAGATGCTGTAATAACAGGCATGAAAGCCATATTCTCCAGACATGGTGTGGCAAGCAAGGTCTTCACAGACAATGGATCCCAGTTTTGCAATTTAAAGTTTCGGCAGTTTGCCAAAGAGTGGAACTTTGTACACACCACGTCAAGTCCTCATTTTCTTCAGTCCAATGGTCAAATGGAAAAATCAGTACAGATAGTGAAAAGACTGATGAACAAGGCAAAAGACAGTGGAACGGACTTCTACAGAGCATGCTAGTATATTGTACAACGCCGCTCGAGTGTGGTATGTCACCAGCACAACTCCTTATGGGACATAGGCTAAGATCAAACCTACCCATTCAGGAGAACCTCCTAAAAACAAAAGAGGGGGAGAAAGTGAGGAAGTTCAAAGAATAACAGAAAGAAAAGCAAAAGTATTACTTTGACAGAGGTACAAAACACCTTCCAGAACTCTACATTGGTAACCAAATAAGGCTAAAAGACAAAACAAATGTATGAAACTTAGAAGGGAACTGTCCTTAGTGAAGCCCAACCAAGATCATACACCATTTAGACAGATGAAGGTGCTGTTCTGTCAAGACCTTCAAATGGGACCAGCCACAATAGATAGAAAGATGGATACTTTTGAACAACCTGATAGCACATCTGAGAAGACATCGTCTGAGGCAACAACTCAGATTCAAGGATAATCAATCAGATCGTCAAGACACGTGAACTCTCTTAAGAGACTCATTGAGCAAGTTTAAAGACTCCTGTTATAGAATGAAGTAGTGCTATCTTATTCGCTCTTCAATTTTTAGTGTATGTAAATATAAACACAAAACAAGTTTAAAAAATGTTAATAATGTTGATAATAATGTAAATGTAAGTTCTTGAGAAAATAATGTACACACCAGCCATGTTGTCTGGACCTACTTTTGTTTTAAGAAATGGAGATGTAATGATAGTGATCATGGTTGCAAGCAACTAGCAATGCCTTACTGTTTGATTAGACTTGGCTGCCACCATGGGCTGACACAGAGCAGGAGACACACAATTTGCAGATCTGTAATGGAGACTTGCAGCCTTATGGCTTCATGTTCTGTTCATAACAACTTTAAAATAAAGTTCCTTTTCCTTCATCCATGTGTTGGCTTAAGAACTCACACAAACAAATACAAGATGAAACAATCAGTACCTCTACTTCCTCAGTAAATTGTGAAGGTTTGGGATGACATCAGAAACCCTGGCAAATTTCTGCAGATGTCTAGTATGGGGGCATCATTGCCCCCAAATGTAAAGCCCCTCAAAAGGTAATGGACACAGCTCAGGACATCACAGGCAAAACCTTCCCCATTAAAGAGAACATCTATGGGAAACGTTGCCATTGGAGAACAGCAGCAATCATCAAGGATTCACACCACGCAGCACATGTTCTGTTCTCCCAGCTGCCATCAGGAAAGAGGTTTAGGGGCCACAAAATTCCACCAGGTTCAGGAACAGCTGCTCCCCCTCCACCATCAGACTCCTCAACAACAAACTCAACCAAGATTTCATTTAAGGACTTCTTTGATTTTTTTTCTCATCTCTGTATTTCAGTCAGCTGTTTACATTTATTTATTTGTTTATATGTGTAAATTGTGTACAATTCTTTTTGCACTACCAATAAGTGATAATTCTGCCTTGCCTGCAGGAAAAAAGAATCTCAGGGCTGTATGTAATGTTGATGTACTCTGACAATAAATCTGAATTTTAAACTAACTCGATGTCACTGTGCTCCTTCCAGGGCACAAGAAGGCTGTTACCTTTCCATGGCAGGAACAGAAATGTTCATGCTGCATAGCCAGAAAGGCCCAGTTCTGGACTGGCTCCATTCCACCATGAGTATTGCAATCTAGCACAGCAACAATAGAAAACCAGCATTTTGACAGAGGACATCACTTTCAACCTCCCCTGCTCCCAGGGTCAAAAGCGCACTAGGATATGCTTCCAGAGTGATCCAGTTTTCATCACTCTTGTCCAACCCAGGCAAAACCCAAAGACTAAACATCACAAAACTGCTGCAAGCTTCCTGTTATCTGCAGTGTTTATTTTAGGGACCGCTCTCGATCCTTTATGACAACTATCTGTGTGCTAATTGTCTCCTGGCTCTGAAGGGATCAGTCTCACTCTCCAAAGAGATGAGGGCTCTGTGTGGTTTCCACCTGTGTGGTTTAACCTCAATTAGCAGACAATGCAGTGGAGAAGTGTCAGTGCCAGCTGGCACAGAAGTGTATGTCATCTCCTGAGTGGAAATATAATTTTAATTTAATGTTCTAATTTAGAGATACAGCATGGTAACAGGCTCTTCCGGCCCATGAACCAAATACACCCATGTGACCAATTAACCTTCTAACCTCATATATCTTTGAAACACGGGAGGAAACCAGAGCATCCGGAGGGAAATCCTTACAGACAGCGACTGTTTTGAACCCGGATTAATGGCACTGTATAATGTTGTACTAAGCGCTGTGCCAACCGTGAAATTATGCTGTCCTAGCTCTACATAATATGCTGGATAAGACTGGAGACAAGTTTCTCCATATACATTAACATTTCTTATGTGCAAACTGACACACCAGAAACTATAACAAAACAGTGTGGATTCTCACGCATCTTCTCCTGGAAACTTCTATTTGGTGTATTAGGAGACAGTAAAAAACTTAATTTTGCATACTATCCAGGCATCACAGAAAGTCACCACCCTCTGGCACCATTTTGGATTGAATGATTCACTGTTCTTTCTTCAAAAGTTAGAATGAAAACAGCCTCTTGTTGTCTGAGTTAATCATAAGTAAGGGACCTGCAATGAAATACTTTCTGAGACTGAGAGCAGAAGAACAGTCTCTTGTTCTCTGTGCACTTTTGGACCACAACTGCTATTCAAACTGAAAATGTTCTCTTGAAACAGAAGATGATGGAAAAGGAAAACGGGTGAATTAGAGCAAAGAGAGAGAAATAAAATAAGGTGGAGAAAGGAAAAAAAATGATAAAATGTTGAAAATGTAACCAAGTAATCCATTAGTCGGTCTCATTAAGGCTCTACAGTTACCCTTAGAATCCTTTGGTTATGGAGAAGATAAGCAATTAGCTATGATCAGGTCAGAAGACAATCCCCTCCCACCACCCACCCCCACCTCCACCTCCCTGCCCAACCATGGACACACCATGAGAAACAGTCAAAGTTCTGATGGATAGAGCATAAGCAGGTCAGTTATGATCCCACAGGAGGATTAAAAGTTGGGATATTTAGACATAAAATACATTAACAGACCCTTCAGTTCATGACCCCATGCCCTCCAGATACAACAATTAAGCTACAAACCCCGTATGATTTTGTAGGGAGGGAGGGAGGGAGCACCCGGAGTTGCAGTGAGAATGTTAAATCTCCTGATAAACGGATTTGAATCTGGGTCACTGGTGCTGCATAGCCTTGTGCTACCCACTATACTAACCATGCTGTAAGAAACTCCTGTCCTTTTTCCCTCATGTCATTTCAGATTCACAAATAACTTAAAATGAATGGATTTAAGCTTATACTACTTTAAACAATTCAATGTCATAATTACAGGGTCCCCCAGAATGTTTGAGACAAAGACACTTTTTTTTTCCTTTATTTGCCCCTGTGCTCCACAGTTTTAAATTTGTAATCAAACAATTCACATTATTAAATTGTACATTCCAGAGTTTATTCAAGGTTATTTATATACATTTTGGTTTCATCATGTAGCAATTACAACACCTTTTTATACATCGTACCCTCATTTCAGGGCCCCATACTGTTTGGGACATAGCAGTGGTATGTAGATTAAAGTAGTCATGTTTAGTACTTAGTTGCACACTCCTTGCCTGCAATGACTCCATGAAGTCTGTGATTCATAGACCTCACCAGGTACTGAGCACCTTCTCTGGTGATGATCTGCCAGGCCTCTACTGCATCCACCTTCAGCTCCTGCTTGCATCGATGGCTTGTCTCCTGAAGTTTTCTCTTCAGCATATAGAAGTCATGCTCAACTGGATTTAGATCAGGTGACTGACTTGGCCATTCAAGAATTTTCCAGTTTTTAGCTTTGAAAAACTCCTTTGCCGCTTTAGCAGTATGTCTTGCTGTAGGATGAAGCATCGTCCAATGAGTTTGGAGGCATTTGCTCGAATTTGAGCAGATCAGATGTTTCTGTACACCTCAGGATTCATTTTGCTATTGCCATCAGCAGTTACATCATCAATGAAGATATGTCTACCAGTACCTGTGGCAGCTAGACATGCCCAGGCCATAACACCCCCACCACCATGTTTCACATTTAAGGTGGTAAGCTTGGATCTTGGGCAGTTCCTTTACACCTCCACACTTTTCTCCAGACATCAATCTGATACAGGTTAATTTTGGTCTCCTCTGTCCTCAAGACCTTTTTTCCAGAATTCTACAGGCTCTTTTAAATGCTTCTTGGCCAACTGTAACCTGGCAATCCTGTTTCTGTGGCTAACTAGTAGTTTGCATCCTGCAGTGCAGCCTCTGTATTTCTGTTCATGAAGTCTTTTGGTGACAGTAGTCACCCACACCTGCCTCCTGAAGAGTGTTTCTGATCTGTTAGGCAGGCATATGGGGATTTTTCTTCATTGTAATGAGAATTCTTTTGTCATCAGCAATGGAGATCTTCCTTGGCTTACCAGTCCCTTCACGATTACTGAGCTCACCAATATTTCTTCTTAATAATGTTCCAAACAGTTGATTTGCGCGATGTTTCTTACTGTTTCATTCTTGTTTTCCAGTCTCATAATGATTTCCTTGACTTTCATTGCCACAATTCTGATTTTCATGTTGAAAAATGGAAACTACAGACATCAAAGGTGATCAAAAGCAATCCTTGCTCTCTTTTACCTACATCAGTGAAGCAATTAAACATACCTGAGTAATCACAAATATCTGTGAAGCCAAATTTCCCAGACATTGTGGTGTCCTGATATGGGGGAACTTTGTATATAAGTGTTGTAATTTCTCCATGGTCAAACCAAAATGTATACAAATAACTTTGAATAAAATCTGGAATGTGCACTTTGATCAAATGAATTGTTAGATTACAAATTTAAAACTATGGAGCACAGTGGCAAATAAAGGAAAAAAGTGTCTATGTCTCAAACATTAAGGAGGGCACTGTATATCATTCAGTTCATTTATAGCAATCATGAGATACATGAGTTGAAAGAAATGTTCAGTAAAGACAATTGTATGTGTATACTGTATATATCAACTCTTCAGAATAGAATGGTTTGTTTATAGCGATCTAATGAGCTGCCCTCTGGCTAATGTTAATCCCTTGAATACCTTGTTGAATTGACTTGCTCACACACTCATTCCTAATCCCAGACAAAGACATTAATGTGGCAGTATTACCCACAGGATGGATAAGGTAGGTGCACTGTGGCATCAACATTGCTACTGCAGCAGCTGGCAGTTTTAGACCAAGTTGAGCACCTGTCTATCTCAGAATTTGGGTCGCGTTTGCACGTGCATATTAGAATATTGTGCAATCATTTCTGTCAATGGCGGATCAAGGGAGGCAGGCTTCCTGTAGAAATACATGCCAGCAAGGAACTAACACTTTCAAGAGAGGAAGAGAGGATAAAAGCTCGAAAGAATGAAAATAAAGTATTAAAAGGAAGTGTGGAAACCACGGAGGGATGGCCAGACATATTTTATTTCTGATAACAGCCGGGAAGCTTAAGTAGCTAGGAAAAATATGAAATGACACAATTATCACATTCACAGATTGGTGTCATTGCAAAGACTTGATCAAGACTGTAAATATAATATTTTTTAAAAATGCACACTGCAAAAGCAAAACAAAATTAGTGTCAGTGGAGATACAGTATTGCCCAGTATTTAGATCAAAATGAAGACATGAAAGCCTAAAACAATGTCACTTTTTGTTTTCTTTTTTTAACATATAGTGAATAGTAAAAAAGGAAAAACAAAAGGTTGATTATAAAGATCTAACCCTATCTACCACCCAAGGTTGAAATTGGTATTCAAGCAGACTTGAAATCGAGCAATGGCCTCTGGAAATCCGACAAAACATGCCCATTTACCGCATCCCCGCTCCTTGATCATTCCAGTTATGTAAGTAAGCTATAAATGGACCTCAAGTCTTATTGAAAGAGATCTTAATCTTCTTAACATTATGTCACTTTTTAAATGATATTTTTGCTAAGTATTACCATTATTGAGGTTGATTACTGAGGAATTTAAATTCCTGGGAGTCACTATCTAATATCAACGTGAAGAAAGCACGTCAGCATCTCTACTTCATCAGGAGTTTTCCGAGGGTCGATATGACATGGGATACCTTGGCAAACTTCTGCAGAAGTGTAGTGAAAAGAATGCTGACCGACTACATCAAGAGCTTGAGGGCAGAAATAATTCTGAGCAGAAAGCACTGCAAAAGGTAGTGGACACAGCCCAGTACATCACAGGCAAACCTTTCCCCACCTTCGAAAAAATCTACATAGAATGGTGAGTAGCATTAATCATCAAGGATCCATGCCACCCAGCACACACTCTGTTCTCGCTGCTACCATCAGGAAAGAGATAGAGGTGCCACAAGACTTGTACCACCAGGTTCAGGAACAGTTGTAACCCCTCCACCATCAAACTCCGAAATGGTAGACTCAATCAGAGTCTTATTTAAAGCCTCTAACTTTGCACATTATTTATTACTGAATATTTACTTTTTATGTATTGAACAGTAATTTTGGTTATATCTTTCTCTTTACATTTCTCTCCTTGTCTACATATCTTTCTTCTTGAGTACAGTATACAGTTAGAGAGAAGTAGAAATTTTGCCTGGCCCATAGGAAAAAAAAATCTCAGGGTTGTATGTGATGTGATACAAGGATTCTGACAATAAATTTCAACTTGGTACTTTTTGAACGTCTTCATGCAGAAATCTATCCAATACTCTTCACAATAAATTGTGTTTGGCTTGGTTGAATATTATGCTGAATGACCAAAGGAACTGCTCACACTGAACATCCAAAACTCTCCTTTGTACAAACAATATTTATTTATTTTTACAGGTGTAATACTTGTCCTGTGTGATATGTCTGGTTGTGTGTCTGCTTGCTTTGTACCAAGGACCAGAGAACACTGTTTAGTGAGGTTGCACTTGTACAATCAGATGAAAATGTCTTGATGTGTGGATAAATGAAAATGAGTTTGCATATTTACAAAAAAATAAGTAACACAATAAAACCCCTGGTATCCAGCACACAATGGAGGTGGATGCTGGGTAAGTGAATTTCTGGTTGCTTGAGATTGCGTGTCATGTGGATAGATGAACGAATGGTGTAGCATGCCAATTTTAAGCTTCCATATTTTATACCTATTTATTTTTCTCTATTTCTTTGCCATTTGCTTGAGGATGCCAGTCACTTGAATTTCAGATAACAAGTTTTTTTACCTTGCTATCTACGTATTAGGGACTGCATTATAGTCATTTGAGTGAGTGGACTTGTCACATGGATTTTAACCCACAGTCTTGGGTGTTAGACATTAATATCCTGTCACCCATTGAGTCAATTCTCTTTCTTCTAAATTTAAAATGAAAGCATAGCACACTATGATCTGACTAATCACAGAGCTAATTAAAAATAAAGGAAACTGTAATGAAATGATTGCTTAGATGGAGACCACATGGCATTGTTTTGTTATCTTGGCATTTTAGGGCAGCTATTGTGATTGTTCTATTCAAAGTAAAAATAAGCTCTCTTTTTAAAAAAAATTCACACTATGAACCTTATTAAAACCAAAATACACACAAACATTTTCCTCTTGAATATACACAGTGTCATTTTCTCCCCTTTTCCCCCCCCCTCCTTCCCACCCCCCTCCCCACCCACTATACAATACATATACAATACATTAAATCCATTAAACAATGTCATCACACAATGAAAATAAACAAGAAAATTGTGTCATCTACTGTTGCACACTGGGTCAGTTCATTTCGTCTTCTTCTCATTCTATCATTTTAGGGGATGGAGGTCCGCGGTGGGCCCTCTCTGTGGTGTTCCATGTATGGTTCCCAAATTTGTTCGAATACTGTGACGTTATTTCTTAAATTATATGTTATTCATCAAACTGCAAGAGAAAGAGAACGATGAAATAAGCTGTAAACCCAAACAAAAGTGGGAACAAGATCTAAACATAAATATAAAAAATGAAAAATGGTAAAAGCTATGCTCCGGAACTATGAGAAATACAATAAACACGAGGTTACGCATGATACAATATAATTGGTTACACAGGCTATATATCATGCCCCAAAAGTTAAATAAATGGGACCCAACAGTATCAGATAGATGTTTTCACTGTAAGAAGGAAACGGAAACAACAGTACATCCAATTTGGGCATGTGTGTAAGTGGAAAAGTTTTGGGAAGATCTAAATCAGGTATTAAATAAAATCACAAAAAGCCACATAGCAAAAATCCAGAGATCTTTCTTCTAAATAATATAAGAAGTAAAGAACTAGACCTCGATTTGGATGAAGCACAAAAAAGATTTATTATGATAGCCTTAGCTGTAGCAAAAAAATGTATAATGTCAACCTGGAAATCAGAAGAGAGCCTGAGAGTACAGCAATGGTACATAAAAATAAGCTCTCTTGAAGCAAAAGCTGATGCAAGAGAGAAAAGGGTTTTCCCACAGGGCGCTCTTGGTCCTGAACACTCACAGTTATGAAAAGCATCTTCTGAACCTGTAATGAGGTGTGCTGGGAACCCATGCTTCTGCAGCAATGAAACAGGTGTCTCACCATCAGATGCTCAGTGGCGATTGTCAGCCATTAATCTTGATATTGGGTAATGAGACTTCAAATGACCCTTTTATGTTGGTCCTCACAGTGGAGGACACATCTACCATGCCAAAGACAGATGTTATGGATATGATGTGAGGTGAGGACCTAGATGCAATAGCTATCACCAAAGAGGTAATACTGAGCAAACTTGTGGATCTAAAGATAGACAAGTTCCTTGGTCCTGATGGAATGCATCCAGGGTATTGAAAGAATTGGCAGAAGTTATAGTTGAGGCTTTAGTGATAATTTACCAAAATTCTCTGGACTCTGGACAGGTCCTGGCAGATTAGAAGATGGCAAATGTCAAGCCACTATTTAAAAAAGGATGTATGCAAAAGGCAAGGAACTATAGGCCAGTTAGTTTAACATCCATGATTTGGAAAATGCTTGAAGCCATCATTAAAGAAGAAATAGCGAGGCATCTGGAGCAAAATCAGGCAGATTCAGCAAAGGCAGGTCCTGTTTGACAAACTTACTGGAGTTTTTTGAGGATGTAATAAATGGGGTAGATAGAGGGGAGCAGGTGGATGTTGTTTCTTGGATTTCCAGAAGGCATTCGATAAGGTGCCGCATAAAAGTCATTCAGAAGATAAGGATGCATGGAATTGGGGGTAATATATTAGCATGGATAGAGAATTGGTTAACCAACAGAAAGTAAAGAGTTGGGTACAGGGTTGTTTTTCTAGTTGGCAGTTAGTGGTGAGCAGGGTATCGCTGGACCTGCAACTGTTCACGATATACATAACAATCTGGAAGAGGGGACAGGGTGTAGTGTATCTAATTTTGCTGATGACACCATATTGAGTGGAAAAGCAAATTATCCGGAGGATGCTGAGAGTCTGCAGCAAGATATAGATAAGTTCAGTGAGTGGGCAAGGGTCTGGCAGATGGAGTACAATGGTGGCAAATGTGAGGTTCTCCACTTTGGAAAGAAAGATGGAAGATCAGAATATTATTTAAATAGCAAGTGATTGCAACATGCTGTCACACAGAAGGACTTGTGAATGAATAGCAAAAGGTTGGTTTGCTGGTGCATCAGGTTATCAAGAACACAAATGGAATATTGGTCTTCAATGCTAGAAGGATTGAATTTAGGAGCAGGAAGGTTATGCAGCATCTGTACAAGGCACTGGTGGGGTCGCATCTAGAGTTCTGGTCTCCTTACTTGGAGGCAGTGAAGAGGAAGTTCACCAAGTTGATTCCAGAGAAGAGGGGGGCTAACCTATGAGGTAGGATGGCCATTCCAAAAGGAGGACATGGTCATAGGTCACTATATATATATATATATATATATATAGAGTGCATTTGCATTTGTTGTTTTTGCAATACCATTTAAATCTTATAAACATATATATATGGTAACCTATGACCATATCCCCCCCCTTTGGAATGGCCACTCTACAATGAGGAGAGATTAAATTGTCTGGGATTGTACTCACTGGAATTTAGGAGGGATCTTATAGAAACATATAAGATTTTGAAAGGCATAGACAAGATAGAAGTAAGTAAGTTGTTGCCATTGGTGGGAGAGACTAGAACTAGGGGATGTAGCCTCAGTATCCAGGGTAGTAGATTTAGGACAGAGATGAAGATGAACTGCTTTTCCCAGAGGGTGGTGTATCTATGGAATTTGCTGCCCATTCAAGCAATGGAGGTGACCTCAGTAAATATATTTATGATAAGGTTGGATAGATTTTTACAAAGTAGGGGAATTAAGGGATATGGGGAAAAGGCAGGTCACTGGAGATGAGCCCATCATCAGATCCACCATGATCTCATTGAATGGCGGAGCAGGCTTGAGGGGCTGGATGGCTGTCTCCTATTTCTTATGTTCTTAACACTGAAGAATCACCAAGTTCAGAGAATTGTGCAGACAAACAAGAGGGAAAGACACGGTTTGTATCACTTCCAGCAGGAAGTGATGAGGGACAGAAGATGCGGGTGGTCTGTCATGGGAGGTGAGTGCCTGTCCTCCCTATGATGGCCTCAGTGCCAAGTGGCACCTCTGCTTACCTTGTCCCCTCAACTCCGTGCAGTTGTTGCTGTTCCTTGGCTGACTCCACACCAAGACATGCAATGATGAGATCATTTACCCATCGCATTGAGTTGCCACATGATGGGGATGTCCTCAGTATAAATACAAAGCTGTTCATTCCTAAGATTAAGGGATAATATCAAACCAAAGGGAAAAATAGGTAATTTATTTCCAAGTCAGTATACTGTATGATTTGAAATTGAACAGATAACTTATTCCCAGCCATATATTTGTTCTCTGGTGACGAATGGGCTTGACATATTTTTAGATGGATATCAAGGAGGCAAGAAACTTAATTTCCTCATCTGTTGAAGATTCGATTGTACCTCTCAGCTGTCAACCCACTGCAGATGCATTAGTCCATGACACACCCAAGATGACCACTGCACAGTCTTTGTGAAGAAAAAGTCAACCAAAGGACACCTTCTGTCATGCAATAAATCAAAACCAGCATCCACAGTAACCACCAGTAGCAGTGGAACTGCATAATCTGCAACCTATCACCTGACTCTTCCTTTACTCTCCCATGACAACCAAGGCAGGACCAACCTAGTTTAATGAGAAGTTGGAGCAGATATCCAGTTTTAAGCTTCGAGAAGATGTAAGGTCATACTGGGACCGGTATCAAAAGCCCCTTTTACACAGAGCTTGAAAGCTGGGTTTTATCCGCCTTTTGAGTGCTGTGTGAAAGAACTGCAAAGTGGATTGAGGGGTTAAGACTTACCCGTCTTTGATCCACCCAGGTAGGTAGTCTCAGTGGTGGAGCATTTTTGACTCAAGGAGCCGGCTTTTTTCGGTTCTGTGTGAACACACAATCCGGCTTCCTAAAACGGGTCATATCTATGGGAATACCGTGGCTTTGCAGTATAAAAGGGGCTTTTAATATAACACTCAGATATTGAATTGCATTTACTTACATATATCGTGCACATCGATGACCATTCTGGATTGTGCCAACACCACTTGGCCCTGGATCTCAATGTACTCAGCAGATGAAGCAATGAATTCAGAGGTGAGCTGAAAGCCTCATGAAGGCATCATCTGACCAAATATAGGATCTGACCATGCTCTTGAACATAGGCAGAATCCAAGAGCACAAATCCTACATAATAGGTGAGAACATGAGGATGTATAAAGATTTAAAAACAAACGTTTTCTTTGTTTAAGTATATTTTTCACCTTTCCTAGATATACAAATGATGCAACAGATTCCTAATCAACAACTCGAAGCAACAGTGTATCAACTGTGGAAATATAGTGTATCACTTAAAGCATTGTTGCAAGGATGTTAGATAGAGCTTACAGAACGGGAGTTATACCAATAATCTAGAGCACACATGTCAAACTCTGGCCCGCGGGCCAAATTTGGCCCGCGATATAATTATATTTGGCCCGCAAGACCATATTAAATATATATTAGAGTTGGCCCACTGGCCGCCGCGCCAGTATAGCGCATGCACACCGAAGGTGAAAATTAAGACGCCGGAGGTGTGGAGGGATCTCAAAGTCCTGAATCCCGGGGATCGGAGTGCCGCACTTAACCCGCACGGCTCCCAGACACACAGACGCAGCTGGAGTTGGGGACCATCCTCACTGGGTCTGCGCTTCAGCAGCGACGCCGGACCGAACGTCTCGTTGGCTATGCCTTCCCCCTCGCTCTGTGCACGGCAGACCCTGCCTCCCGCTCCTTTTGTTGGAGACGAGCCCGGCGCCGTGAGATCGCAGTTTAATCCCTCTCCAACCATGGGAGGGGGGTGGGAGCAACGCGCTCTTCTCAGCCAATTCCTCCACCGCCCCAGATGCCGGAGTTTCAATGGGGGGGTTCAGGTGCCTTCGTCAGGCGACCGACCTGTTGGTCCAAGACAAGGGGAGAGCGTACAAACTCCACACAGACAGCACCTGAACTTGGGTGAACGTGGAGCTGCGACCCCACATTCCACATCAGGACTGTGTGTAAGATTGGAAGCTTATTTTGTTCCTGTGATTTAAGCCTTTCTTGGGGTGTGGGGGGGGGGGGTCCTTCTCTGACCACTTGCCTAACAATTAACCTAATCAGATGTGGAGTTACCATAATACAACAGTTCTCAACCTTTTTCTTTCCACTCGCATCCCTGTGCCATTGGTGCTCTGTGATTAGTAAGGGATTGCTTAAGGTGGTCTGTGGGTGGGAAGAAAAAGTTTGAAGACCACTGCTTTAATCATCCCTCATTGACTCGTCATGTGCACGGTTTCAGAACGCTAAAGGAAATGGGCCAATGACAATTTTTCTCAAGCAAAATATTTCAGTAACAAATGGGTCTAGAGCAGTGATTCTCACCATTTCCTTCCCACTCACATTCCACCTTAAGCAATCCCTTACTAATTACAGAGTTCCGATGGCATAGGGCACACATGTCAAACTCTGGGTGCGGGCCAAATTTGGCCCACGATATAATTATATTTGGCCCGCAAGATCATTTCAAAAATGTATTAGAGGTGGCCCGCTGGCCGCCACGCCAGTATACCGCATGCACAGTAATACAACAAATCCCAGAATGCATTGGCGTCAGCCCGCTAATCACCCCCACCTCCTCTGTTTACGTTGCAGGGTCTCACCGTGGACTCTGGTTTTGGGGCCTGGCTGGTGTCAGGGGAAGCCAAGGCCGCTTCCCAGTGCCCGGAACCGGAGGCCTCGGGCCTGACCTCGCCAGGACCGTTGCCCACTCCCCCTCCCTGCCGCAGGCCGACCCGCAACTCACGGTGATGGGGCCGCTGATCCGCCGAGATGCCGCCCTGCAGCGAGAGCCGATGCCCCCGCACTGTTGTTGTCCAACCCGATCGCCCGCAAACCGCGCCCTCCCGCACACAGGCCTGAGTAAGTATTATGAACTTTAATCTCAGGATAAAACAATCTTCCAATAGTTTCATGTCACAGTGATAAATATATTCCTGGTTAAAAATGGTCCTGCACCTGGATACAAGCTCATTAGGCATAAAACTTGAAAAGTGTGTAAATCAAAGGATATCTGTACCAATGGAAAAAGGGCATGGCAAATAACCCTGCTAGAGTTCATGCCCACAATCAGTCACCCATTTGATTGTTTCAGGAATCATGTTATTCTCCGACATTCTCAATAGCCTTCAGATTTTACTATTCGACAGCACACTAGCAACATTGGACAAATCCTCTATAGAGAAATATTATTTATTGAATATTTTATTTCTCATTTGTTAATGCTTCTGGAAAGAGTTTATCCAAAACTATTATTAAACATTTATTTTAATAAGAAAAAGTTTAACATTACATATGTTGAAAGAAGAGAAAACATGCAGATGTTGTTGAAAATTTTCAATAAATATTTAGTTCAGCCCTCGACTTAGTCCAAGTTTTTAATTTTGGCCCTCTGTGAATTTGAGTTTGACACCCCTGATCTTTGGATATGTGAACTGAGCCATGAGTTCATAAGCCCACCAATCACCAGCAATTTAAGTTCAATTAATTAAAAGATCAGGAATTTTAAAATCCAATATCGATAATGGGGACCATTAAATCTTTGATTTCAAAATAACAATTGTTTTGATGATGTTGCAGAAGGAAGGAAATCTCTCCTTAACTGGTTTGGTCTATTTGTCGATCCAGACCCACAATGCAGTTGATTTGTAATTGATCCAGAAGGACATTGATGGAGCAGACAAAGAATTGCTGGAGGAACTCATCAGGTAAAACAGCTTCCATGGGTCGAAATGGGCAGTCAACGTTTCAGGTCTGAACCCTTTATCATAACTGAGATAAAGAGTGACATACACTGTATAAAGGGGGAAGGAGGAGCCCAGAGGCTACTCCAGCACTGATGTTTTTTTCTCTCTTAACATTTCATCCCCTCCCCTTTCCTAATGGTTTTTCTCTCTACCTGAAGGAGTGTGGTGAGGTGGAGTTGGAAGCACATGACAGACAGCAGGTAGATTTAAATAGTTCATTCCCCAGTGGATATTTTGCAGATAAGAATCTTTGTAACAATAGTTCCCTTATTGTTCAGTTCCCTGAAATGAACAATGACCTCTTGCCAATTGGGAAAAATAGATAGACAGCATTCACTGAGCAAATAACAAATATAGCAGGAAGTTTGCATTTTCTGAGAGTTATTCCTCTTGCTTTAGTTTATTTCTTGAGAAATTAAATAATAAAATAAAATTAAATTATCCAGAGACATTGTGCAGGCTGTTTAATAAAGAACAATCCAGTACCTTTCCAAAGAAGGAATTGCAGGGAGCAATCAATCTATTAGTGTAAGCTCCGACTGGAGCAGGGAACAATGGAAATATTTCTTTGACTCTGTCTTAACCCAAATACTGCTTATAACCTTATTAGGAGAAGTCTGAAAACTTTAACTGTCTAGTCTGAGCTACAGAGCATCTCAGTTTCATCAGTGGAAATTCCTTTCTCCTCACCGTAACATTAATTTCTGGGATAATAGTGTGTGTGTGTTGGGGGGGGGGGGGGGGGGGTGGGTGGGTGGGGGTGTGCGTGCAGTTCTGGGACTACAGGTGGAGTATGGGAGCATCAATCCATCAGACAGAAGAGAACACAACATTCAAGTGTAAAAAGATTCTAACTTCTCTTCACTTAATATTGATGAAAGCAATCAGACTCCCATGCTAAGTAAGAATCTCCTCAGAGAACTCCCTCCATTGTCCTGTCACAGTTTTGTTGACGTAATGATCTGCAATTAAATGCTGTTAAAAGACAGTCAGGAAACAAAATCTTGAAAAAGTTGATATATATATATATATTAAAACTGAAGCCTCATCTAAAGTGTTTTGCCCTCATTCCACAGCACATCTTTCAATTTAAAGAGCAAAGGTTTTCCCCCATCACACAAGGTTTGGCATTTATCACCGTAGCTTGGTGAACAGTGATGTGATATATGAATCAGGAGACTGAAACTTGTCCGTGAACTACTCTTTGCAGATGATGCCGCTTTAGTTGCCCATTCAGAGCCAGCTCTTCAGCGCTTGACGTCCTGCTTTGCGGAAACTGCCAAAATGTTTGGCCTGGAAGTCAGCCTGAAGAAAACTGAGGTCCTCCATCAGCCAGCTCCCCACCATGACTACCAGCCCCCCCACATCTCCATCGGGCACACAAAACTCAAAACGGTCAACCAGTTTACCTATCTCGGCTGCACCATTTCATCAGATGCAAGGATCGACAATGAGATAGACAACAGACTCGCCAAGGCAAATAGTGCCTTTGGAAGACTACACAAAAGAGTCTGGAAAAACAACCAACTGAAAAACCTCACAAAGATAAGCGTATACAGAGCCGTTGTCATACCCACACTCCTGTTCGGCTCCGAATCATGGGTCCTCTACCGGCACCACCTACGGCTCCTAGAACGCTTCCACCAGCGTTGTCTCCGCTCCATCCTCAACATCCATTGGAGCGCTCACACCCCTAACGTCGAGGTACTCGAGATGGCAGAGGTCGACAGCATCGAGTCCACGCTGCTGAAGATCCAGCTGCGCTGGATGGGTCACGTCTCCAGAATGGAGGACCATCGCCTTCCCAAGATCGTATTATATGGCGAGCTCTCCACTGGCCACCGTGACAGAGGTGCACCAAAGAAAAGGTACAAGGACTGCCTAAAGAAATCTCTTGGTGCCTGCCACATTGACCACCGCCAGTGGGCTGATAACGCCTCAAACCGTGCATCTTGGCGCCTCACAGTTTGGCGGGCAGCAGCCTCCTTTGAAGAAGACCGCAGAGCCCACCTCACTGACAAAAGGCAAAGGAGGAAAAACCCAACACCCAACCCCAACCAACCAATTTTCCCTTGCAACCGCTGCAATCATGTCTGCCTGTCCCGCATCGGACTGGTCAGCCACAAACGAGCCTGCAGCTGACGTGGACTTTTTACCCCCTCCATAAATCTTCGTCCGCGAAGCCAAGCCAAAGAAAAAGAAAAAAAAAAAAATATGAATCAGGAGTAAATGAAGAGTGAAGCAGAAAAGTCAGCAGATGCTGCAATTGTGGTAAAAACACAGAAATGGTGGAGGAACTCAGCTGGTCATGCAGAGGAGGTAAAGATATACAACTGGTGTTTCGGTTTTATCAAGGTATGAGGGAAAAGCAGGCAGGCACCAGAATAAATGAAATGGCATGGGGAGGAGTACAGACCAATAGGCAAAAGGCAATCATTGAATATGGAGTAGAGGCCAGGAGAGAGGTAAGGTGAGAATTGATCGCTGCTGAACGGCATTTGGCTCTGTGAATGTAGAGCTGGGGTAAAGGAAGCAGAGGGAAAAGGGAAGAGAGAGCCACAGGAAAGGAAACATAATGTGGTCGGGAGGGGGGGGGGTGGTTGGAGGGGAAGTTTCTAATGGAAACTGGAGAAGTCGATGTTAATGCCATCCGGTTGGAGGGTGCCCAGAAGGTGCTGTTCCTCCAATTTGCAGGTGGTCTCAATGCATGAGACCATGGGAAGACCCCCTTCTACAAACCCACAGCCACCTCGACTACATGTCTCCACACCCTGTCTCCCACAAAGATTCCATGCTTTTCCCTCAATTCCTCCATCTCCATTGTATCTGAACCCAGGATGAGGTCTTCCATGCCAGTTCATCAGAGATGTCCTCCTTCTTCAAGCAATGGTTTCCCCTCTACCACCATCAGCTTGGCCCTCACCCGCATATCCTCCATTACCCACACATCTGTCCTGGCCCCCTCCACCCCCACACATAACAAGGACAGGTTTCCCTTATCCTCATCTATCATCCTAGCTGTCTCCATATCCAACATATTATCTTCTACCATTCCACCACCTACTACATGATCCCACCACCAAACACTTATTCCTCCCCTCTCCACCTTCCGCAGGGACTGCTCTCTCCGTGACTCCCTTGTCCACTCCTCCCTCCCCACCAATTGTCCCCTTGGGACCTACCCCTCTGACCACAGGAGATGCTTCACTTGCACCTATATCTTCTCCCTCACCATCATTTGGGGGCCCGAAACAGTCCTTCCAAGTGAAACAACATTTGACTTGTGAATCTGCAAGGATCATCTACTACATACAGGGCTCTCATTGTGGTCTCCTCTACATCAGAGAGACTGGACGCAGACTGGGAGATCACTTCGTTGAGCACCTTGGCTCTGTCCAATGCAATAGTGTGGGTCTCCCATTGGCCACTCATTTCAATTCCCCATCCCATTCCCTTGCTGACATGACTGTCCATGATTTCATGCACTGCAAGACTGTGGCCATCCACAAATGGGAGGAACAATACCTCATATTCTGTACGGTCACCCTCCAACTAAATGGCATTAACATCAACCTCTCCGGTTTCTGTTTGCCATTCCCACTCCCCCATATCTCCTTTCTTGTGTATGTGTGTCTCTTTCTCTCTGCTTTTACCCCAGGTCTGCATTAACAGAGCCAAACCCACCGCTCCTCCCCTTCAATTTTCATCTTTCCTTTTTCCTGGCTTCCTCTCCATATCCAGTTATCACTTTTATTCTGGTGGCCTGCCCTCTGCCATTTATTTTATTCAGGTGGTGCCTGCTTTATCTCATACCTTAAAGAAGGGCTCAGTCCTGAAACATCAGTAATATATCTTTACCTCCTATGGATGTCGCATGACCTACTGTTCTCCTCCGACAAATAAAGAGTACTCACCCTTGTGATAGTACAGATTATATCACCAATATGTATATGTACATATGTACAGATGGTAGTGTAGGATGACTGTGATTGTTTGAGAGTGTAGGTAGCCACACCTACTGGCAGGTCTTAAAGGATTGCTCCTAGCCAAACCAGGTCATTCTGGACTGGTCGACCTACTTGTGATATGCTCCAGTCTTTTAGTTAATAAAACCCTTAGTTTGGATCAACAAGTCTTTGGTTCTTTCGACGCGCACTACAACCCTTCACTGAGCTTACATCTTCCTGAGATTTGCTGAAAGGAGCATATTCTTATGGCTGGTCCTTGGATCTTTGTGAATAAATCAGCCATGCTCTTTAACCAATCAAATGTTAATTAAATTAAATCACTCCCAATGACCATTGGCATGACCACTAACTGAAGTGAAAGTAGGGAGACTTTGTGTAATGTGACTAGTTTTTCGGTGCAGCTGGCACTGTGGTTCTGTTCTCTGGCTGCAGTGGGACTCCAAAACTGCGAGGGATTGTAACTACTTTAAGGCAACATCCATCTCTTTTAAGGAGGAGGCCCAAAGCTGAGATCATTCTGAATAGGCTTCCAGATGTTGAGTTGACCAGACGGAAAGATGCTCACTTCCTGGGGTTGCTACCCCTCCGAAGACTGCTTAGAAGGTAGGAACATCAGTCATGAAGATCAATGTTAAAGGGATTGTTCTGTGGACCTGAAAATATTGTAAGAAGTTGTTCGTGTACATGCTTCAAAGAAATTTAACTAATTTTTAAACACCCTCTTCTATCACAATTATTTTATCAATTGTTCAGTAATGACCATCATTTAACAAACAATAACCCTCTATTGATCAGGATTTGCTTTTCATATGCCTAGCTTCACATTCACAGACTTGACACCATTCCAAGTTTGACACTTTCATCAATCACACCCCGACATATTAAATTTTGTGTTCAAACCATCCAAGCCTAATACTCCAGCAGCATCACTAGGGTCGGTGTCACCCAGTGCAGTAATTTGTGGTGTCACAACATACCCTCCCCCCTCCACATTGAACCTCCTCCTATACCAGACCACATAGAACCCTTAGTAATGTATTTTATACTAATGTTTATTCTTAAATTGTAATTCCCATTTATCACTGAATGTAATGGTAATAGACATGAGATAAACAACCAACAAAATTAAAATTACACTACATTATTCTCCAAAAAAAAGTTATTGGTATAGGTTCAAAGATACTAATTACCACAATATTGTAGTTAAAACACCAGAAAATTTGACAAAAACAGCGACTATAAAAACACCAGCAGCAATAAAAACAACAGCGTGTGCTGGTAGCAGGTGCAAATGAAACCACATGATTCAAAGGATCATTGTCATTGAGTAATAATGACAGCTCTCACCGGAGCACATTAGAAGGTTCAAAAAGTAAATTAGTATCAAGTTTTAGCCTTGTAGGTATATTGAGAGGGGATCTCATAGAGACATATAAAATTCTGGCAGGACTGGACAGAATGGATGCAGATGGGATGTTTCCAATGTTGGGAAAATCCAGAACCCGGGGCCATGGTTTGAGGATAATAGGCAAACCATTTAGGACCGAGATGAGGAGGAATTTCTATACCCAGAGGGTGGTGAATCTGTGGAATTCATTGCCACAGAGGGCAGAAGAGGCAGGTTCATTAAATATATTTAAGAGGGAATTAGATCTATTTCTTCAGTATAAGGGTATTAAAGGTTACGGAGAGAAGGCGGAGACGGGGTACTGAACTTTAAGATCATCCATGATCTCGTTGAATGGCGGAGCAGGCTCGAAGGGTCGAATGACCTACTCCTGCTCCTATCTTCTATGTTTCTATGTTTCTATGATACACGGAAGCTGGGCTTATGAAAAATACTTTTGGTGTTATAACTAATGACAGGGATATTTTTATAAAATTTCTGCTGAAACACTGCACAAAAATTTTATAGGCAGTCATTTTGGTGTCATCCACTCTGATAGAATCACCCGGTCGGTGTGCTCTGCACTCCCTAGAGATTCCAGTGTAATACTCATCAATCAATAATACACCCTACTTTCCTGCAGAAGAAGGCAGCATGCCACAGGAGACAGGAAGAACTGCAGTATCAAAGGACTGCCTGCATATCTCAATCAACATAGCAGATGGGTTGTTGGCCATTATAGGGAAAGACTGTGGCTCTAGCCTCTATTGGCAAGACTGGGGCCACAGCCAGGGAATCTACATACTTAATCTTGCCAATTTTCCCTGACATCTCAATCTCTACTAAACCACAAGCAGTTCATGTTGTAAGCATATTCCTTTCCCTCTCCCTTCAACGTGATTCAAGCATTGACCATTTTTCATTTCAAATACTGGAGAGCAGGAACCTACCAAGCACTGGAGAAAGAGTCAGAATATAGTAGAATGACACTACCTTGTGATTCCTTGCTCTGCATCTGCAGCCACCAGCTCAGATAATGACACTCTCCATAATTCAAAAATGGCACAAAGGCCGAATCTGTAAAATCAGGTCACGTGCAATGTTTTGTTGAGGAGAACAAGTATCAGATCACCACAGCATGAGGTTCTTTTATTAGTTCTGTTGCAGAAGACTCCACTGAAGGCTTTCATGGGGCAGGCCATATCAAAAAGCTAATGGATCATCAAACCCAATGCTTAAGGCATTGAAAGCACACTGAACAAGGGGGTCCAAAATCAGATTAGCAGATGCATGGTGAGCAGCATGGCAACCACCTATTCCAACATACCCACAAAGGAAGCACCCTTATGAAACACCGTGACAAGAGCACATGTTGTATGTAGTGCCCAGTGTAACATGCAAAAGTGCTGGAAAAACTCAGCACTACGCAATTCTCGCTGGGGCCTCATATCTGTGAGGGGCGCTTGACAAAGTGGTGACTCTCTGTCTTCCTTACGGTAGGCAAAGTTAAAGCAGTTCATGTATGTTACATTCTAAAAGTAGTATTACATGACTATAATGGAACCTTTGCCCTTTACCCTTAGTATCCACAAGAAGTAAAGGGTAACCAACACTTCGGGCCTGAGCCCTTTAGAATCATAATTTATTGTCATGAACAAGTAATGAAAATCAGTGTTTTGTGACAGCATCATAGGGCAAACATTCATATTATGACATAACTATAAATAAAAAATATATAAAAATAGTAGTGCACAAAAAGTAAGGCAGTGTCTTTGATTCACTGATTAATTAAGAATCTGATGGCAGCAGGCAAGAAGCTGTCCTTGTGCCATTGAGTGTTCATCTTTAGGCTCTTGTACCTTTTTCCCAATGATAGCAGAGTGAAGAGGGTGTGGCCTGGGTGGTGGGGGATCCTTGAGGATAGAGGCTGCTTTTTTAAGCACCGCCTCATGTAGATGTCCTTGATGGAGTGAAGTCTGGTGCTTGAGATGTCGCAGGCAGAGTTAACAACCCACTGGAGTTGATTCTTGAGAATTGGAACCTCCATACCAGGCAGTGATGTCATCAGCCAGAATTCTCTCCATGGTGCACCTGTAGAAGTTTCAAGAGTTTTCGGTGACACTGAATCTCTTCAGACATCTCACAAAGTATAGCCACTGGGGAGCCTTCTTTGTGATTGCATCAACAAGGAGGCTCCAGGACAAATCCTTTGGGAGATGTTGACACCCATGAATTTGAAGTTCTTGACCCTCTCCACTACTGTGTCCTCAATGAGGACTGGATCGTGTTCCCCTGACTTCCTTCTGAAGTCCACAATTATCTCATTGGTTTTGCTAACGTTGAGTTAAAGGTTGTTGTCGTTACACCATTCAACGAGCTTTAGATCTGGAGACCAAGAGATATATCATTTGCCCAGGTCCAACTTAAAAAGGGGAATCTCTCAGGCTAAACATTTATACAAACAGAAGATTGAGGAGCACTTTGTATCCTTAGACTCACAGCACATGTGGCAGTGTATACAGGCTATCACAGATTATAAATTATTTGGTATAGCACCTGTTTCTAGCTCTGACCCCTTCAAATTCTCTGAAGAGCTTCATTTTTTTATGTTCATTTTGATCGAGAAAGTAAGGATGTCCCTTTCAAGGTGTATCTTTTACCTAATGAGGTACCTTTCTCATTTTCTATTATGGATGTATGGGCCATCCTTGGCCATCCTATTATGGGTGAATGTGCCAAAGGCAATTGGACTGGATGGCATTCCTGGTAAAGTACTTAGAGCTTGCGCAGATCAGTAGGCAGAGGTTTCTACAGATATTTTTAATCTTTCCTTGGCCAAGGCTGTTGCTCCAGCAAGTTTTAAGACTGCTATAATCGTGCCTAAGTGTCTACTGCCATGAGTATGAATGACTACTGTCCTGTCGCACGTACTCCCATCATTGCAAAATGTTTTGAGAAGTTGGTTTTATCGCATCTGAAATTCTGTTGCTGCCACTATGGATCAACATCAATTCGCCTACCGTGCTAATAGGTTGACAGATGGGCCATTTTAACAGTGCTACGGTGACTCACATCTCATGTAAGATTATAGTTCAGGTTTCAACATTGTTGTACCATCAAAGCTGATAGCCAAACTTTGTTTGTATGGTATCGGCTCATCTTTTTGTAATTGGATTCTGGATTTCCTTACTAACAGACCCCATTCTGTTTGGTTGGGCAGTATTTTCTCCTCCAGTATCACCTTGAACACTGGAATGCCCCAGTGTTGCGTGGTGAACCCCTTTTTGTATTCCATCTTTACCTCCAACTGCGTTCCTATGTATAATTCAAAATTATAAAGTTTGCAGATGACACCATCACAGGGGATGATGAAACGACCCATCAGGATGAGGTTCAGCACCTAGCCTCGCGGTGTCCTGAGAACAATTTGTTACTCAATACCCAGAAGACAAAAGAGATCACTGTGGATTTTAGACGGCCGGGAAGCCACATTCACATCCCGATTTAGATCAATGCAGCGGTTACAGAGCTTCAAATTCCTGGGGGATCTCATGTGGTCTATGAATTCATCAATGTTGATCAAAAAGGCACAACAAGGTCTTTATTTTTTGAGATGTATGAGTAAGTTACACCTTAGCCCCAGAATGCTGTTGCATTTCTATAGATGTACTATAGAGAGTGTGCTGACATACAGTATTTCGGCGTGGTTCAGGAATTGTTCTGCACAAGATAGGAAGGCTCTCAGCGGGTAGTGAAAACAGCCCAACGGATTGTTGGAATGAAATCTATCTATGTGGATGATGTTTGGACAGGGCGAGGAATATCATTAAAGACACATCACACCCTAACCATGAACTATTTACTCTCCTACCATCGGGCAGACACTATAGGAGCCTTCACTTGAGAACTATCAGACGTAAAAAGAGCTTTTCTCAAGAAGCCGTGATAATGCTAAATACAAATCACGGGGTTGACCGGTGCTCCACTTATATTTCAGAATCAGTCATCTTTTTTTAACAATTTATTTTAGAATATTGTGGTCTTATTGTACACGGTTTATTGTGTGTGTTTTTTTAAATTTTATGTGTTAATTGTATTCTGTTCTATTTGATATTCCAGTCAATGGTAATCAGGTTTAATTGGCTGGTATACCAGCATAATGACAATAAAGTGGATCACATCACATCTCATCTACCTCCCTCCTGTATGCTTCCTCATTGCCATGTGTGTTCTTCATTGCCATGTGTGAATAAAGAAAAACAGGTAGATGCCTGAATAAAAAGGTAGAGGGAGGGGAAAGGAGGAGAGGAGGGAGAAAACAGGGAGGGGGAGGAGCATGGTAAGTGGTGGATGGAAGTGGGATGGTGGAAGAGAAAAAACTTGAGAAGTAATGGGGGAGAGGGCAGAGGACAGGGATAGGAGAAGGAAGAGAAGAGGGTGGGAAGCTGAAGGAAAGGAGGCAGAGGGGCAGGAAAAGAGAGAGACCGGGGTGGGGGTACTCAGTTCAGTATTCAGGCACTGAAGAATTCTGCAAGAAGACAGAATGGTGAACACCAGCGAGACAGCTGTAATGGAGCCAGTGACCATCAATTAATAAATAATCAATAATAATTATCAATAATAAACTACTGGAGATGGAGTAACCCTAAAATTTGCTTCTTGTTCACAATCCCATGTCATCTCTAAGGTAAGCTGGAATAGTGTAAGCAAATATCTCTTAATGCCACCCATTTCCCTCACCACAAATGAAATCCCTCATCTTTATCCTTTCAGGGAACCAAAATTTTAACCCGGCCAGACCACAATAGATGAGTTTGAAGATGATGTGAACGCTTTGTCCCCAGTGGAGGTTGGTTTAGGGACGTTTCTACAAAAGTGAAAAAAAAACTCAGCTTGAGTGATTGGCAGTCACGGCAAGCAGAAAAGGTTAAATTAGATGTCAGCTTCCCAGAGGCTGAGGTTGTACACAGGTTTTAATGCAAAAGACTCAAACTAAACGAGAACTGACAAGAGGAGTCGGATACGCACTGAATCTACAATAAAATACTTGCCCATTAACTCCTGACTACAGCTAATTAGTCTTTCTTTATGGATTGTCAGGGAGCCAGAGACTATGATCTGGCTCATATTACAAGCAAACCCACCAATCTACTCCATCCAACCATGTTTCTTTCTTAATTCTTTCACAGTTTCCCCCCAATTGAATTGAACTACATGGCCAGCAAGGAGGCAAGCAAAAGTCAATCATATTGTTGTAGTTCTGGGGTAATAGAGCTACATCAGATAGGAATGATTTCCTTCTGGAACAATCATCCAGCAGTTTCACAGACACCAAGCATTTTAATTCCAGATTTGTTACTGATTGAATTTGAACTTGCAAGTGTAAGCTGTTGCATTTTTGGTGGTCAAATGCAAGAGGAAAGTCAAGAGTAAATGGTAGGATTCAGGAGCACTGAATCTTTGAGAGACAGTCCAAAGCTCCCTGAAAGTAGCAAATAAAGTGCATAGGATGGTAAAAGAGTGCCCAGGTATGGTTGTCGCATTGGTTGGGACAAAGAGTATAAACATTGGAAAGTTATGTGGCTGCTGTATTAAACTTTAGTTATAACTTATCAAGGGCATTTCTCATCATCACAGTTAAGGAAGAATATAGAGACTTTGTAGAGAGGTTCACAAGCATGTTGCAGAATTGGATTGGATTAGCTGTAAGGAGAGATTGGGCAGACATTGTTTTCTCTGGGGTTACAGAAGCTTGATGACCTGATAGAAGTCTATAAAGTAGATAAAATTCTGAGAAGCGTACATCAGGTAGATAGAGGTAAAATAGAGGAGAGGGCAAAATGTCAAATGCCAAAGGTAATACATTTTAAGTGGGAGATAGAAAGTTTAAAGGAGATTCCAAGGAAAGATTTTCTTTCCCCACATTGTTGTGGTAGGCACCACAAACACATTGCCAGGGGAGGTGGTAAAAGCAGGTTAAACTGAGCTTAAATACGGATGAAAAATTTATTGAGGATCCCTAGCATCCATCACATCAGATCTTTGACCTCTTACCATCAGGAAGGAGGGCCAGGAGTATCAAAATCAGGACTGTCTGGCTGGAAAATAACTTCTTTCCACAGGCTGTAAGATTGATTATTCCTTTTCATGTTCAGCCTTTAAGAGATTGGAAGGCTCAGTTTACATATGTGGCTTAATATCTGTGCTTGTTTATGTTAACCATTGTTAATACAATCCCCATCTCTTTGTATCATTCATATATTTATTAATCTGAAATAAAAAGATTGAAAAAGAAAGGGACCTTGAATCTCATAAATTAAACCAGTAAATTATTCCAAAATATTTATATATATATATATTTATTTTATATATTTTATGTATGTGTGTGTGTGTGTGTGTGTGTGTGTGTGTGTGTTTGTCTAACATATATATGTATGTTTTCATTATGTGCTGTGTATTATTTATATGTGTGTGCACTGTGATCCAGAGAAACATTGAGTTGGAAATGTATAGTCAGATCATAATGAACTTGAACTTGATATGACAGCTACATTTAAGAGTCAATTAGGTGGGAACATGAACAGTTAATGAAGGGATGCAGATCATGTCTTGGCAGATGTGATTGGTTTAATTTGGCATCATGGTTAGAACAGACATGGTAGGCCAAAGGGTTTATTGCAGTGTTGTACTTCATGTTCAGATTGTTGTCAGAGTACATACATGATATTATATACAACCCTGATATTCTCTTCCCTGCAGGTGAGGCAGAATTACTACTTATCGGTTGTGTATTCAGTAATAAATATTCAGTAATAAATAAAGTGCTAAGTAAGAGTCCTTAAGTAAGTCTTTAATTGAGTTTGCTGTTGAGGTGTCTGATGGTGGAGGGGTAGCAGCTGTTCCTGAACCTGGTGGTACAAGCCTTGTGGCACCAATACCTCTTTCCTGAAGGCAGCACTGAGAACAGAGCATCCGCTGGCTGATGTGGATCCTTGACGATTGCTGCTGGTCTCCGACAGTATTGTTCCATGTAGATTTTTTTGATGATGGGGAGAGTTTTGCCAGTGATGTACTGGGCTATGTTCACTATGTTTTGCGGGGCTTTCCGCTCAGTGTTATTGATGCCCCCATACTAGGCAGTGAAGCAGCCAGTCAGTACACTTTCCACTACACATCTGTAGAAGTTTGCTAAGTTTTCCACTTTCATCCCAAATCTTCACAAACTCCTGAGGAAGTAGAAGCGTTGACATGCTTTCTTCACAATGATACTAGTATGTTAGGTCCTGGAAACGGCCTCTGAGATAGTTACTCCCAGAAATTTAAAATTGCTCACCCATCTACATTTCTGAACCCTCAACTACCACTGGATTATACACCTCTAGTTTTACCTTCCTAAAGTTTACAATCGACTCCTTGGTTTTGGTGACATTGAGTGTGAGGTTGTTGAACACCATTCGGCTGAGTTTTCCATCTCCCTCTTGTCCGCTGCTGACTAATCCCCCCTTCATCAGCAAATTTGTAGATGGTGTTGTTGTCGTACAGAGCCATGCACAGTCACAGGTATAAAGAGAGTAGAGGTCTGGAGGTGAGGAAATCCAGGATCCAATTATACAGTGGGGTTAGAGGCCCAGGTCTTAGAGTTTGCTGATCAGTTTTGACAGGATGATGGTATTAAATGTTGAACTGTAGCTAATAAAGAGCACCTTTACTATCCAGGAGTTGCAGGGTTTTGTATAGAACCAGTGAGATGGCATCTGCCATAGACCAGTTGCTGCAGTAGGGAAATTGGAAGGGATCCATGCTGCTGCTCAGACAGGAGCTGATATGTTTCAAAAGCAGCCTCTCAAAACACTTCATCACTGTGGAAGTGAGTGCCACTGGTTGGTAGTCATTTAGGCAGGTTACCACTCTCTTCTTGGGTACTGGTATGATTGAGGCCTGCTCGAAACAGGTGGATACCATGCTGTGCCAGAGCAAGATGTTTTTATATTTTTGACAGACATGACAATAAGATTCAGATTCACTTATCCAATCATTTATCCAAGGTCTTTGTTACAAAACCACAAAATTACCACAACCTTCATATGGCAGCATATCTTCATTGTCTTTCATTTTCCCACAAATTCAGTAGTTGTGCACTAAAGTTAAATTGTGTGACATTTGACAGGAGGCACAGGTAGCGCCGAACAGTACCACTGCGTAAAGACACACACAAACTGACCACCAAGGGACAGAATATCTTTCATTTGAGGTATATCCCTGAGGAGATCTGTGGCACCTGCAATGCAAATGGATGCTGTCAACAGCACCTTGCTGAACAATTAAGTCTATAAACATCATCAAGCTGCCTGCTTTTCCTTGGCACAGAGAACGCCTGTGTTCTCTCTCATGCAAAGTGTGTGGTAAACTGTGACAGGCTGCAGATTTTGACAACTCCAGCCTGAAAGCAGACAACCCTCAAGATTTATTGATGTGAGAAAAATGGAAGGTTATGGGCTATGAGGAGGGGAAAAGGTTAAATTGATGTGGAGTGAGTTTATATAGGTCGGGACCACATTGTGTTCATGGCCTGCTGTTACCTCGCCAACCATAAGCGAAGCAATCTTTGAACAGCTCAGCTGTTTATTTTGTAACACACACATGATAGAACTATCTTTATTGAAGAGCGTTGTATTCTGCGTAAGTTCAGGTTGGGAAATGCTCCCTGAAAAGCCTTGTTGGAATATCCTCCTGTTGAGACGCTCTTTTCCCCTTCTACTTTAAGTGCCAATTCTTCCTCAAAGTGTTTTTCTGCTCATTCTTCCAGCCTAGATATCCAAAAATCTTCCAAGTGTAATGAAGCACCCACCATTTAGCTGGATGTCCACAATGCAAGCAAGGCTGCAGTCACCATCTTACGCATCACCTTCTCCATCTTCGGCACACTGCAGGCACACCATCTAAAGGTTGACTTGGATGTTGAGTCAGTAGTAAGAAAGGTAAACACACTGCTTGCATTCAATTGAAAAGAACGAGATGCAAAGATATAATGCTGCCACTTTAAAAGGCATTGGTCAGGCCACATTTGAAGATTTGCTGCAGTTTTGGCCCTCATGTCTAGAAAGGGTGTGGTGGTGTTGGAGAGGTTCCAGAGGAGTTTTACAAGAATGATTGCAGGGATAAAGGGTTAACGTTTGATGGCTCTGGGCCCATACTCACTGAAGTTTCAAAAGATGAGGTGGGATTGCATTAAAAACCTACTGAACATTGAAAGGGCTCGATAGAGTGGACGTGGAGAAGTCTTTTCCAGTATTGAGAGAGTTCAGAACCAGAGGGCAAAGGCTCAGAATCACAAATTATCTGTGAATTCATTGCCATGGATGGATGTGGAGGTATATTTAAAGCAGAAGCTGATAGGTTCTTAATTAGTAAAAACATCAAAGATAATGGGGAGAAGCCAGGAGAATGGGGCTGAAAGTAAGATTACATCACCCATGATTTGAAAGTAAGAGTAGAATCGATGGGCAGAATGGCCCAATTCTGCTCCTAAGTTTTATGGTCTTTCATGTCCATGACATCTATACAAGATGGAGAGGGGAAACAGACAAATAGCATAACCTCAATTCAATGAAAAATGTGTTCATGGTAATGGTTAGTAACCAAAAGT